>NC_045142.1:4421607-5091607 GCF_008831285.2 Nymphaea colorata | reverse complement strand
TCAAACAGTGTCCTAAAAGTAAAATCGAATATAAGAAAATGGAAATGATTCCCTATTCGTTTGTTGTAGGAAGCCTTATGTATGCTCAGGTTTGTACTTATCCGGATTGCATTTATCGTTGGAATGTTAGACATATACTTAAGTGATCCTGGTATGGATCATTGGAAAGCAGCCAAAAAGAGTTTTGAGGTACTTACAAAGAACATATGATTTTATGCTCACATACAGGAAGTCAGACCAGTGGGAGATCATTGGGTATTCATATTCTGACTTTGTTGGGTGCCAAGATAATGGCATCCAATCAGGTTTTGTGATCGCAAAATTTTGTCACGAGATTACGCATTATGTATGGTATAGAAAGATCACTAAGGTTGTTGTGTGATAATAATTCAGCAGTCATGTACTTTTATAACAGCCACACTTTGTCAAAGTCGAAGCACATCGACATTAAGTATTTGGGCTGTTAAAGAGGGGATACAGAATAGTCAGGTGTCTTTAGAGCATATTAGGACAAACTCTATAATTTGCGGATCCGCTTACCAAGGGTTTAACATATAAGGTCTTTCACGAACATGTTGTTTATATTGGGGTGTTATCCTTGAATGATGTGCTGGTTTAGTGAGAGTTTGTATTTTGTTTGCTCTAATGTATGGACAGGTATTCAATTTTCTATAGAATAAAGTTTAAAGTTCTTTGGTTCCATTCTGTGTTTATATTTTGATCTTCATAAGGTCTTAAAGTTGGACCAGTTGAGAATAGACATGTTGTAATCACATTACATGTAATTCTCATGTTCAGATCTATATCATTGATTATGTTAACATTTGTGATCATTGAAGGTTTAGCTAATTTTGATATAGCGAAAGCCGCTTTGGTTCTGTGTTGATATGATAATGGATAAGATTGGTAAAAATAATGTGTAATAAGATAACAGTTATGAACTCTTAAGGCTTTATGTAATGTCTAAATGTATAAAGACATATTTGGCCCAAGTGGGAGATTATAAGATCATTTGGTGGGCCGACATATGTCTATAAGGAATTTCAAACATTATTGTTGTCTTAATGTAAATATCCGCTTAAGTGATTGCATTTTGGGATATTACGTCATTTTAAATGGTATGAGGTAATTTTGAAATGTATATATACCAGTATGCAATTACGGACTCTTTGATGGGTTGAATCTGTAATTGTCCTCATTATATAATGGTAGTGGTTCTTGGGGTCGTGTGAACAGTTGCTTTTGGATTCTAGGGTTTTCTCTTCCCCATCTGAGAGAGACCTCACGCGCACCGCACGTACCTGGGAAGACCCTGCTGTGATCTTCTCATGCACCAGTTTAGATGGATTCAGGTACGCTTCCGCTTTAGTTTAAGGTTTTGTTTAATTCAATGATTTATCATAAGCATGATCCTGTTTAGGGTATATACGTTTGGTTTTGTATATACGTTATGGGGAGGAATCCCAACAGGTTGCCGATCATTTTATTTGAAAGTTATAATGGAACAAACTTTTGATAAACTGTTGACCTCCAATAACATTTTAGTAAAATACAACACCTCTGTTTAACTTTTTGGTTATTTATGAGAGGCGGGATTCTTTTCCACGATTTAGGCGCAGTTTGCAACTCACATTCTTCCAAAAAAATTTTCTGTTGATGGTGAGGAAATGTACCACTTGAGTGAGAGTCTAAGACTCCTTACTCCCAAGGCCGGCTGGTCCAAGTGAGAGTAGTTATTGTGGAATCAAAACATAGATTCTACCTCTGCCGCTCCTCTTGTAACGATCCTAAGTTTACAAAGAATTTTTTATTAAGAAAGCACTATATGCAACAATAAACATCGATCGACCCTTTAAAACATTTAGCATTCATTACATAATACCAACTACAACCACACCATAACAAACAAACTGAATAAGTTTGACATTATATAGGAGGATAAGAGAAAACAAAGGAAATAAAGAGTTTCCAACATCTAATTCCTAAAATATTGAGACTGAGTTGGGCATCATAAACTATCAGGAGAGCACAACATCCACATCACTGTTTCCTTCTATTTGCAATCACCTGAAAAAGATATGAGGGTGAGAATTTGGAAAAGTTGTCAATATGATGAGTGTCTAAGACTCTAAGGTTTACCAGCTTCTAATTAAAACATATTTGCAATCCAGCTTAAGACAGGCAAACCATAGATCAAGCAAATGAATATACGACTATGGAAATCTTGTTAGAACGAGTAACTGATCATGTCAATTTTCGTCAACTCATGCACATAACCATAATAAGGAACAATTAACAATCAGATTCATACAAGACATCTATAGATATAAGTACACATGTTTTCACTTTTATTATCTGTTGGCATGTTCCGAACCATAATTAAATTTCTGTTATCAATTCAATGCCGGCACTATGAGGGAGGAGGTTCAGCCGATAGTGGTAATTTTAGACAACAGATAACCACCACAATATGTCAACCATAACACGTATTAGTACTAGACTCACAGATCAGCGCAATGTCTTTTCTATTTAACCGGTCCCTTAAAAGGGACCCATGGACGGTTGTTCTCTAAATCTCGTGGCCAGGACAACAGGTCACCCCATGATATGCACACCCAAATTATAGGCAGACACGCTGCAAAACAACAAAAACATGGATAGCATAGCAAGGGCTTACCCGGACCCACCCAGGTGGAAGGACAACCTCCTTCCTCATGCCACCGTGTTGTGCAAGTAGTGCGGACCGCGCATGGTGGGACTAGATTATACATTAATCAATATAAACATTAACTAATTACCTTAGGATATCAATTTGTTTATGTCTTTTCTTTAATCATGCATGTCAGCACATCTGAGTATAATAAGCTACTTACTAAAAGCAGAAAAAATGACAGCAACAAGATTTTCGTCAACATGATGCATGTACTCACATGCATTAATTCAATCCCCTTAACAATTTGCATCTTGAAAATGGATCCATGCACATCCATTAGAATATCACATGATCATATATGCATATGTTAATACCAGCACGATCCAGATCCAACATGTATGACTATATTCATGCACATATATATCTAGCATGACCTAAAACCAACTATTCGCAAAGGCCCAACATTTCCTCCCTTGTATGTGTGTATGTGTTTTTTACTTTCCAGTTTCTACTACTGTTTGACGGGATCTCTCTCTGTTAACACGGAACTAAAGTATGTTGGTTTATATTTGTTTTTTTGCTTCTATATACATATATATTATATTGTCATTTTTAAGTCTATGCACTGCCGGTAACATGTGTTCCTAAACATGCTATCAACACATCGCAACATTTAGCATATGCCACATGCAATGATGTATTATATTCATAAAAAACATGTCATCCTCATGAAACACATGTCATCATCATACTTAGAAAACATAGACATGTCATTCTCCTGTATGGATCGTTATTCCATGTAAAAGTTCAGTTATGGAAAAAAACATGCCTTCTAGCAATATCTTGCAGGTATCAATCATGTAACAAGTGCACAAAGACACATCTATAAAATAAAAGTGATCATGTGTGCATATAACTGTCCACCGGGTATCACTTAATAATAACATATGCAAAAAGCTAATAATATGTATATAAATTTGACCTGATTAAAGTTGAAAAAAACGCATTTTTTTCAAAAAAACGTGATAAATTAAATTATCGTTTAAAACTTAAAAAAAAAACTCGTTTTTTTGAAAAAAACATTAAAAACAAAAAATGTGTTTTTGATGCATTTTTTGCTTTTTTTTACTTTTCCAATTTTTTTATTTTCTAATGCCAACAGTTTTTTTGTTTTCTATTTTTTATTTGTTATAAATCTACTTATCTTTTGATATTTGTGTTATTAGTTTCTCACTTATTTTATTTTTTTTATTTTTAATTTTTTAAAATTTTTAAAAATTTATCTTTTTTTTTTCTTTTTTTCTTCTTTTTTCAAGCTCACCGTATTATATCCAAGAAAAACCTTGTCGTTTAAAACTCCAAAACATTATTTGTGACTATGTATATATAAAATATATGTGTTGCTGGAAAGCAAAAGATGCCCCATAACTTCCTTATGCAGTCTAACAGCTATAAGTCAAAAGCTCAGTGGCAAAGTAACTGCCATAAGTCAAAAGCTCAGCAGCAAAGTAACAGCCAACACAAAAGTTCAGCCCCAATGTAACAGCCAAGACAAAAGTTCAGCCGCAAAGTAACAGCTATAATTCAAAACCCAGCACAGTTCCACCAAGAAGGCACCTTCTGAAGGCCCAAGCAGTTATACTTGCTTGTATAGAAGGCAACTACCTTCAGTTGTCCGTCCCCTAAACTTCATCTTTGCTTTTATCCTCTACCTCAGACTTCTGCTGGTTTGCAGCACCTAGACATTGAATTACAGGCATGAAGCAAATAAGCATGTCAAGATAAAGAACGTGTACATGGTGAACTGCCTGGAGTTATACGAGTGTCTAAACGAAAGACTTCTTTTCTAGAGGAGTGCTTGGAGCAAGAGCAAAGTTTTTTTTTTTTTTTTTTTTGCTAAGCGTCGCTAGTAATACATTTTAAAATTTAAAGAAGCATCAATATATAAATAATTAGAACGAGTTGAGCTCGAGCCACATAATATATGGGTCGAGTTGAGTCAAGTTGACTAAGCTTGCATACGACTAATTAGAACCTCTTGGTTTACATTTTAAATTCAGTCATTTACATTTTTAATCCCTTAACAATCAAGGTTGGCTTGTGTCTCGACATTTTAAATGGTTAGCCCCTCAGAGGGGGTTCACTATTTAACACATGCATTTGAATGGCTTTGACGAGTAAATTTTAAGAAATTTTTATCTTCAAATTCCAACGATAATAAATTTCCTGGCACCAAGCCCTCCCCCAATTAATATTTGCGATATATTTGAGAAAGATGGAGTTACCTGCGACATCCGAATTGCTGTTTATATGAGCCTTCTTGTTCTTCTTTCTTTTCTTCATCCAAGCAATGACAGAGACAACAAGGGTGATGAAGGTCCCGCTAGGGAGGAGAGTGACCAGAATAATGAATTCTTCGAACTTATCCTTTGGGCTCGCATTTGGGCTCGGATTTTCGCTCGCATTTGGGCTGGCCTTTGCAGGAGCCAATATTATGTTGTTAAACACTATTATTGGCGGACTGGTATCCCTGCATGTAGCATAAGTCCGAACAAGAAAGTAAGCGGTACGGTGACACGGTGGACCCAGAAAATTCGGCAGCGTTAGTTTAAAATTAGTATTAGTTTTTAAAAGACAATGAGAAAATTTATACTGAAGTATTAATATTTTTATTTTTTATTTTTTGGTCTGTGGACAATCGCTCCCGCCCTAAGTGACAGTGGTACGCCACTTTTAGTGGCGTACCAGCACCGGTACGGTGGTACGGTAGGGTACGTTTGGATTTGGATTCAGATCGGATCCAGATCCAAACTACATTATAACTTAAAAAACTCAAAAATATTACTTATCTTTTATTTTTTGTTGTTTTTTTTTATTCTTTAACATAAGAAATCTCATTGTTAACGATGAAACATTGATAATTTATTCATTATAAACCTCTTTTTATTGGTAATTTTGTTACAACTTGTGGTTTAATTATATATAATAATTATTTTTTTGAATTATTTATATGTAATAGTTGCCGTACCCACCCCTACCCGTACCATTGTGACATAGCTCCTGCCCCTAGTCCATGTCTACTTGGATGACACCCTCTTTATGACACCCTGTTTTACCTATAAAATAGTGCTTATAAAATAGTGCTTAAGGTGCTTACAGAGCGCTCTTTGAGCGCTCTTTTATCTTCCAACCAAAGACTACTTGTGCTACCCATCACTTAAAAAGAGAAAGAAAGAGGGAGTTTTGGTGTCGCATACGTGTTCTGATCAGGGGAAGGAGCCTCCGTGCTCGGATCAGGGGAAGGAGCCTTTGTGCTCATTTGTATGGCAGAAATGAAGGGCACGCCTGCAGTTTCGTTCCGAGCAAGGCATACACTGACGTTGTTCCCCTCAGGCCAATAGGTCATCCCATACGCTGCCAGATCATCCATTGAAGTCTCAACGTCTGCCCACTCACTGTCATCGATTTGGAGCTTAAAGGAAGGTGGCTGTGCCTTGTCGTCGTAATTACCATACAGGAAGAAGGCAACGACGTCAATTTTGTTCGTCTGAGTCAGAATAGGGATTGTGTAGCAATTCGTGTTTGGATCATCGAAGAAACGGACGGTGGACAGGAGTTGAGAATATTGGCTCGTATTCTGAACCGTTGCAGTCGATCCTGATTGGATGAACTGATCGTCCCCCATCCAGTAATTCCCATACGAATCAGCGAAAGGATCAGTTGTCCCACATGCTATGTTGATGTCTGCATGTGCCCCTGAAGAAAGAGAAATAGAAATGATTACAAAAGATCGGGCAGAATTATATAATAATTGAAAGAGGACCAAATGGTTCATTTGGCAAAGAGAACATTTTGTAACAATTTTATAAAAATGGTCCAAAGATTTAGATAAATTTATGGAACACCTTAAAAAGTTGTTTTAGGAATGTGCACCCACTTTTGAGGTAGATTTATGAAATATTTACATTCCAATTGACAAACTTTCAAATGGGTTCAAAACGATCAATAAAAGAATGGTTGGGTAACAAGTATATATATATATATATATATATATGAAGCATTTCTCTCAATAGCCCAACCATAAAAAGGAGATGTATCCATATGTGGAAAAATATAAAAGAAAAATGTATTTTAATAATATGGATGTACAACCAGAAGTATATTAAGAATAAAGATCGATCGTCCGTCAAACTTTTCATGCCCATAAAATCTCATCTATACATCGAGAATTAATGATCTTTTAGTCCATCAAAAAAAAAATTCGCACTTGCATGCAAATCTCAACATCTAACTCCCATTTTTATTTGTTAATAACGCATGGCTTAGAATAGGAAAACATTCTTTTCTGTTACTGACCAAATGAAATTAATCTTCCAATTTCAGGTCACCTAGAAGGACGTAGATGAAAGGATGCATACGTCCACACTTTGAAAAGGATATAATAAAGATATATTACAGCCATTGAGAAGAAGATGAACATATACGATTAATTTATGAAAAAAGAGAGATCGAAGTCGCTAGAGAATCAGCCTTCTAACATGATTCAGGTGTGGAAGATCAGACTTACCTAGAGTCACATGCAGGAAATTAATTAGAGTGAGCATAAGCAGGAAGAGAATGAGAAATGATTTCTCCATCGCTACCAAGAGAGTGGAATAGAGACTGAGTTTGCTCACGAGAAATGGGCCTTAAGCAGTATACTGGGGTCGCTTATAAAGAGGAACGGCAGCCATAATTTCTAATATTTCTCCTCGATAAATAAATTAAGACCAAGTCAGAAGCATCAAACACTTAAGAAGACGACTAGGTCTAGTCGAACAAATGGAAAAATCATCACAAGTAATGCATCTTGTACTTTTGAGATCAGATAGCAAGTGGAATGAAATTTCATATGCAGCCCACCATTTTTATTTAACTGCAAAATACATTTGTTTTTTTTTCCCAAAACCAGGGATCGGAGGTTCGATCTTGTTAATCTCAAATCGGCCCTTTATATGTTGCGCTTCATCAATCAATAATTGGCTCGTATTTTCACTTATTCAAAACCTTTAACATTATTGTTAACACCCTGAGGTTGAGATCAGGACCTTCCAACGCCTCTTCATTGTACTCCCTCATTCTCTGCAGCTAGCTTTTGGTGAATCGGTATATACAAATAACGTTTGTACATATTTTATATATATATATATATATATAAAATCTACAGTTACATGGAAAAAAATGTCAGTAAAAGTAAATCTACCTGCGGGAGTGATTCTTTGAGAATTGTAATGTTTGTCAAGCATCAGTAAAGGCGTAGACATACAAGGTAAGCATCAGCTCGTCTTAACACTTCATTTGTTATATTCTTATTTCTTAAAAATGTAAGCAATATGGAGAGGTATTGACTTGATCATATTTCGTTACTGAAGGTACCAGTGACGTCGTCTGGACTCACAATCTTTTCTGATTGGTGGAAACGTCAGTAAAGGTTTGATTGACAATTTTGTTATATGTATTATTGTCTGTTTCACATCAATAAAAGCCATTTTTTTTATTGGTGAAGCTCATTAATATAGGTGTTTATTTTATAAAGTCACAGCCTCGCCCTCTTTTGGATCGGCTGATGGCATGATTCAGTCGACCGTGGTGCAGGCTGTAAAGAAAGAAGGTTATTTTAAGGGCAGTAATTAGAGTTGCAGATTATGGTAACAGGAGGACAACTGAAGATTTTTGTGCACATATCTTCAATCTTGTTGCCGTGCAAGATGGTAATATCTAAATGATTGCAACGCCTACTTGCTGCGTAAAATCCTTTGAAGATTTTTTTTTGTTTGTCCATAAAACAGGGGATGGGCAGTTCCTTTTATTTTGCAATTGCAAAAAGTGTATAGTTTAGGAACTGTAACTCTATGTTTCCGGTTTAATTTACAACTCTTATCTTTAAATGCTCTTGTAAACACGTTTTCTGCATGGGAGTCTCTCTCAAACATAAAAAAATAAAGTAGATTTACAACAAATGAAGAAAAAAAAAACTAATTGACATTAAAAAGAAATGGAAAAGTGAAATAACGTAAAAAAACTCTTTTAAAATGCGTTAAAAACACGTTTTTTCATTTTTTTGAAAAGCGTGTCATTTTAAGTTTTAAGTGGCAAGTTAATTTATCGAACTTTTTTTTTGGAAAAGAGTTCTTTTTTACCCTCTCGCCCTTGCCATTTAAGCAGATTGGAGGTTTTTTGTAATATTATTTTGTATTTGTTTTTTTTTTTTTGTTAATAATATGGGAAGAGGCACTCAAAAATGTGGCTTACTCGTGAACACTTGTGACAATATTTCATAAATCTACCGCATGATTTGAAACACGCTTATCAGACTGTAACATCCAGGTGTGCTAAATATGTTAGATTTTTTCATGCCTGAGTTTCTTGAATGGATTTTGAGCTTTAATCTTAACTCATAACACATGCTCCCTTGTTAGCGGGCCATAACATATGACAAAATTTAACAGGCCAGTGTACGGGGTGGGCATCAATGTTGTAACATTGTCACTCAAAGCAGAAGTGCTCCAAATTTTAAATTTCAAGTAAGTTTCAGATAAAGAATACTAGGAATATAATTGATTCCAATGGCAAGGTCTACGTAGCTTTGAGGGGGCCCATGCGCTTAAGACTGAAGGAGAGCAGTCGTATGGATCAGGTAATGAACACCGCAAGCCTCGCAGTCGGAGACTTCCACCACCGTGAGCACAACCAGGTGAAGGTCACCTCCGCCTCAAGTGTATTTTTATCAGTGATTAATGTTTCTCCCCTCCCGGACAAACGCGTCAGTGTCCCTTACATTGTCTCCACTCTCCCTTGACGGCGACAGCATTGTCTTGCAGTGAACTCGTCAACCGAAGGAGAGACTAATTGTATGGATCAGGTAATGAACACCGCAAACCTCGCAGTCGGAGACTCCCACCACCCTGGGCGACAGAGAACAACCAGGTCAAGGCCACCTCTACCTCAGGAGTACTTTCATCAGTCATTAATGTTTCTCCTCTCCCGGACAAACGCGTCAGTGTCCCTTACATTGTCTCCACTCTACCTGAAAGGCGACAGCATTGTCCTGCAGTGAACTCGTCAACCGCCGTGAAAGATGGAACACAATCAAGTCAAGGTCTCTTCCGCATCAGTACTCTACTCTTTTAAGCGATTAATGATGCCAAGTATCAAGTGAAAAACACTTGGTGACCCCATGCACGAACGATTCCGGGTAAGGCATGTCAACCGTTTTTTTTTCCCGTTTAATGTTTACTTAGGCCAAACCTCCTTTACATAAAATTTTCATGGTCACATTCTTTAATGTTTCAAGACACGGACGGACCTATAGTTATAGTTTGGTGGCAAGGACAACTGCTCTAGGAGACTTGTCTTGTCTTAGAACAAGTGTCTTAAGAACAAAAAATCCTTATTCATTTGAAGAAGCTATAATTTTGTCTAACCTTTGTTTATAAGGCAACTTGTCTTCTTTATCATTTGTATTAATGAGTAGACCAATAAGTTTAGTCTTTAGAACAAGTGTCTTAAGAAAAAATAATCCTTGTCCATATGGACAAGCTGTAATGTTGTCTAACGTTTGTTTATAAGGACAAAATTTTCAACTTGTCGTGTCTCTGTTGTTTGCATTAATGAATAGGCGAACAAGTTTAATACATGTTTTGCATTTTTTTTATATTTATATGTTTCTTTCTCTCTCTCCAAAACACATGATAAAACAAATGAAAGATATATAAACTAATAAAAATATTTTTTTTCTCAATAAAACTTCACATATGACAAAGGAAAATATTTTGAAAAGCATATAAATAATGCAAACAAATAAAAGTATTCACTCTCGTTTTCTTTTTCTGTTTCTATGCATGAGGAACTTAAAATCAACATATAATGAAAAATCAAATAAAATATGTAAAAAAAAAATCTAAGTTAACAAAAAATACTTTCCCTCTTGCTCTTTCCGTCCCTACAAATACATGCAACCTAAAATATACTGACCAACAAAATACTCCGTCTTTTTTTCATTCTTGTTCTCTTTTTTTATCTCTCTCTCAAATATAAATGACATAAAATCCATATATTATAAAGAATAACATCAACCAATTATAAAGAATACAAAAACATAACTAAAGAGTAAACTTAAAATTTGCTAGATATAAACCATATAAAAATGTTTAGAATGTTTTTAAAAATAGCTAAACGTACATATCATGATAGTTATTGACAAAAAAAAAAAAAACTTTCAAATTCTTCGTTGAAGTACATGACTTGAAAATGATGACGATCGCATTTGACAAAGCGGCGACCAACAGCCATAAAATAATGCTCGTTATACACAACAAAACATGGTAGCGATACAAGATTCGAAACTTGAATCCCTTGAGTGAGTTACAGACAATTTTCTTGAAACCTGTTACAAGTCTCAACCGACGGATTTGTAGGTGACAAAAGCAACGGTTTTTTTACCAAAATAGATGAAAGAGGCTGGTAATGCAAGTAAAAGTTAAGGAAAAACTATTCCAATATTTCCTTGACGTTCTTCATTCGTAGGCAACTACAGCTTTCGACGAATTGATCTCCAATATTTCCTTGAACGTTAGCCTTCAAGGTTTACTTCTCCATGAGTTTTCAGATCAGATCAAATCAATCAGATCCAGATCGTGTTGTTTCAATCACGAGGAACGAACTGAGAGCAATTATTGATGAAACATTGGCAGTACCCTTTTCCAATTAAATATAAAAATACATGGTCGTGGTTGAAGTTTCATCCGGCAATACAATGTGGTTCCCACCAGATAGAGTTGAATTTTCAGCAATCTTGAATTTTCGTAAGGAAACAATAGATGAAAGAGACTTGTAATGCAAGTAAAAGTTAAGGAAAAACTATTCCAATATTTCCTTGACGTTCTTCATTCGTAGGCAACTACAGCGTTCGACGAATTGATCTCCAATATTTCCTTGAACGGTTGTCTTCAAGGTTTTCTTCTCCATGAGTTTTCAGATCAGATCAAAACAATCCTATCAAGATGGTGTTGTTTCAATTACGAGGAACGAACTGAGAGCAATTATTGATGAAACATTGGCAGTACCCTTTTCCAATTAAATATAGAAATACATGCTCGTGGTTGAAGTTTCTTCGGCAATACAATGTGGTTCCCACCAGTGTACAGTTGAATTTTCAGCAATCTTGAATTTTCGTTAGGAAACAACAATGATACATTATTAATTTGTAACAGATAGACAAGAAAGTTTAAATGTTGGGGGACCCCGCATGGTTGTTAGATAATCAATAATATTTTGCTAAAAGCATGATAAATCTTTAGAAAAAGTACCATGAATCATTTACTATAAATCATCATTAATGGTTTTATAGCGGCAGCTTTTTAGCAATAGTAGATTTCTTATTTTTTGTTATCTAATCTACCAGATGTTGGGTTTGAAAAAATAAAAAATCCGCTATTGCTAAAAATCTGCCGCTATAAAACCATCAATGATGGTTTATAGTATTGCATCGGTATCTGCCAAGGGATGGTGGATAAATTTTTACCTGCAATTGAGAAAAGCCTTGAAAAACGGAGACGCTGCGTCAGTTTTTAACGACATATTGAAAAAAATCCATCAAACATTCGACTGCCGATATTTGAGCATATACTCACATATACGTATACTGAAATCCCACGGCCATTCATCCATCTGGCCACACACATATATCCGGAAGCGAAGTGGGCTGGATGCATCCCGATGGCTGGAGACCCTTTGATTTAAATTTTAAAATATCTTTATTTGCAATCTAAATATGATCTTAAGGATGGGTTGATGCAAGATATATACTAAGTTGAACATTTTGTTAGACTTTAATGGTGATTTTATAGTAAGAGAAAACGGACGGCACCCATGATATCATAATAAAAAACCAACATTTCAACCTGAGTCAAAGAGCATGTTCTTTTTTAACAAAAGATCAAAGGTCTGGTTTATATATATATATATATATATATATATATATATATATATAAAGAGAAAAAGAAATGAACCAATAAAATGGGAACGCATACAAAATTTGGGAACAATAAATGTCCTCAAGATACAAGACCAAACCGCAAAAACAAAATAAAAGAATAAAATATACAAGGCAGTAACACAATAAAACAAAATAAGAGGGACAGAGATATAGTGGATAGGCAGAATGACAGAGTCACCCAACAGCAAACGAAAGACGGTGCCGTAGCTGAATAGCAAGGTAGACATCTCCCTGCATAAGCCGTGCCACATAATTCGACAGTGAGAAAGTGCCCCTAAAAACTATGTTGTTGTGCTTTTTCCAAATGAGCCACAACTTCCACGACCTCAGGAAAAAAGTAAGTAGGAGAAAAGACAAAAGAAGAAAAGAAGGCAAATGGAAGGTTTATATCACCACGCCTGGGTGACCCGTGTACCGGTACTAGTACTTTGGTACGGAGAAAGCGGTGGTACGTTTGGATCTGGTTTCGAGTTGAAACCAGATCCAAACCATGTTTTAATACCAAAAAATAAAACCTAACATTATGCCCGAAGCTCGTCTTCTTCTCCGGTTCTCCTTCACGCTGGGTGTAGACCGTTGAGAGAAGGAGAGGTGGTCCTCTTCATTGGTCGAGTCAAAAACGCAGGCGGCTATTTCCCCTTTGTAATCACCTCCTTCCTTCCCCTTTCCTGTTCTCGATTCCTGCATTTCCCTCTTTTTTCTGTGAATCTTCTGAATCCAGGCGGGCTGCGACACTTCCATATGCTGTATTTCCTGCATTTTCCCTCTTTTTTCCAGCTACATATACTGTATATTTCCAGACTACATTTTTTCCCACATCATGACGACTCTCCTATGATAAGGAACTTTATTAGTTTTGTGGGTTCCTCCATAATCATTTCGAAATTTATAATTTTTTTTAATTAAAAATTTAATATTATCGCATTAAAGAAACCCGTACCCCTATCATGATTTGCAAAACGGCGTACCCGTACCTATTTTCTCTTTCTCGTACCACCATCCGTACCTGCACCTCGATGACATAGTAGAAGGTGAGTTTGAAAGGGTAGAGCAAATGAAGGTGATGTAGAGGCAAAGAAAGAGAGAGAGTGTGTGAAGACGAAGTGGAAAATCAAAGGTACAAAAAGTTCAACAAAAAAGAAAAACAAATTGTCAATGCCAAAAAGGAAAAAAAAAAAAAAAAAAGGTAAGGAGAGTGGGACGTGGAAATCAAAGGCAGAGTTCATAAGGTGGTGGCCAATGTACAAAGCTAAGTGGCCAAGGCTCTGGAGTAGTTACGAGATGTCGGTTAAAAAGAGCCGATTGTTTCACTCTCCGAAATCTGCGTTGTTGCAGAGATAAGAGCACCATGTTATGTGCATTAAGTCCCTGCATGAGCATCATCCCAAATCTGCGTCGTACCAGAACCAGAATTACCATTATTATCCCTGCATGTAGCATAAGTCCGAACAAGAAAATTCAGGAGCGTTTGTTTAAAATTAGTTTTTAAAAGATACCAACATGTAAATGACAAAAATTATTCTGAAATATTAATATTGTTCTATTGTGACAATTTCTTCTGGCACGTATCTCCGCCCCTAGTCCATGTCTTCCCCGTACAATGGCTATTGGGATCTGACTTAATTCTGGATGCGAGCGTGGCATTCTTGGAGGCAGAAATTGAAGGCCAACTATACTAAAAATCGGGTCCCCAAGGTTGAGTCGTCATCCTCATACAAAAGGTCGAATCCCTGGGAACTGAATAGGGGACAATACTTATACACGCCACCTGACTCAACCAGTTGTGCTACTCATTATTCGGTAGGCAGAGAGATTATTTGGTAGAGAGAGGGAGAGACAGCTCTACATGCCACCTGGTCAGACTAGTTGCACTATCCATTGGAGAGAGAGTTATACATGCCACCTGACTGGACCAGTTGCACTACTCAAATAGATGCAACAAAGCAAACATTTACATCAGCAAGGAATACAGTGAGAGACCAGTTCTAGTTTCAAAAAAATAGAGAGAGTAGGCACACTGAGGTGATCAATTTGTTCAAAGGCACAAACAGTACAAACTACCGTGTAAACATAAGCAAACGTGGGCTCCCAAGGCCATGAGGTTTTGTCTTGACCCACGAATGTTAGTGCAAATGGACTTTGGCTGTTAAAGAAAGAATCAATGTCAAAAAATCTTAGTACCATCATCTTGGGATTTTTGCAAGTTTAGGGTGCGCTTGGATGACACCTTTAAATAGTCCTAGAAATCGGGCCAGGCACCCAATGAATACCCGGTATCCAGCTTAATCGGGAGCTTGAAAAAATCGGTTTAGGCTAGCCTAATAACTTTTAATTTTTTTTATTATTAATAATATATATTTTATTATTAAAAATATATTTTTTATACAAAAAATTTAATTTATATTTAAAAAATGTATTTTTATTTTGCAGGGCCCGAACTGGGTCCGAACTCATGTTTCAGGCATCGGGCCCGTTATCGAATTATGGGGAGCATCCCTGGTTTATATGGCAGAAATGAAGCGAACGAGTGCAGTGCTGTCCGGGGCAAGGCACACACTGACCGTGTTAGCCACAGCCCAGTAGGCCATCCCATACCCTATCAGATCCAGATCCATTGAAGTCTCAACGTCTGCCCACTTTAGGAGCAGAAAGGAAGGTGACAGTGCCAGGTGATCGTACTTACCATACTGGAAGATGGCAATGACTACGATTTTATACCCGAGTAAAGACAGGGATTGTGTAGCAATCCGTGTTTCCATCAGAGAAGTAACGGATGGTGGACAGGATTGGAGCATCTGGGCTCGTAAACCGCAGGATCCTGATTGAATGAATTGATAGTCCCCTACCCAGTAATTCTCTTTCGAGTCAGTGGAATGATCAGTTGCCCACATGCTATGCTTGATGCCTGCCCCTGAAGAAAGAGAAGTAAACATGACCGCAAAGATCGGGCATAATTATATAATAATTGAAAGAGGACAAAATGGTTTAATTGGCAAACAGTATGTAACAATTCTATAAAAATGGTCTAAAGATTGTGATATATTCATGAAAAAGCGTGTTATTAATTTGCACTAATTTTTGAGGTAGATTTATGAAATAGTTACAAACAGTTCCCAATCAACAAAAGCATGGCCGGGTATATATATATCATTTTTCTCACAAGCCAAACCATAAAAAGAAGATGTATCCATAATCTAGATGTACAAACAGAACTATATGAAGAACAAAGATCAATCGTCCGTCAAAACTTTCAAGCCCGTAAAGTCTTGTCTATACATCGAGAATTAACGTTCTTTTAGTCCATCATATAGTTTTTCTCACTTCCATGCAAATCTCAGCATCTAACTCCCATTTAGTTTATTTGTTTAGATTAGAAAAACATTCTTTTCTGTTACTGACCAAATGAAATTAATTTTCCAAATTCAGGTTACCTAGAAGAAGATGAACATATACGATTAATTTATGAAAAAAAAAGAGACTGTAACATCCAGGTGTGCTGAATATGTTAGATTTCTTCATGCCTGAGTTTCTTGAATGCATTTTGGGGTTTATTTTTAACTCACAACACATGCTTCCTTGTTAGGGGGCCATAACAGTGAACAAAATTTAACAGGCCAGTGCACGGAATGGGCGTCAATGTCGTCACGCGGTCACACAAACGAAAGTGCCCCAAATTTTACTTTTCAAGAAAAATTCAAATAAAGAATACTAAGAGTATAATTGATTCCAATGGCAAGGTCTAGGAAGCTTTGGGCGGACCCATGCGCTTAAGTCCAAAGGAGAGTAGTTGCACCGGATCAGGTCATGAAGACCTCAAGCCTCGCAGTCGGAGACTTCCACCACCGTGGGCACAACCAGGTCAAGGTCCCCGTTATTTCTCCTCTCCCGGACAAACGCGTCAGTGTCCCTTGCATTGTCTCCACTCTACCTTGATGGCGAGAGCATTGTCTTGCAAAGAACTCGTCAACCGCCGTGGACGACGGAGCACAACCAAGTCAAGGTCTTCTCCTCGGCAGTACTCTACTCTTTTAAGCGATTAATATGCCCGACTGTGCCAAGTATCAAGTGAAAAATACTTCAAGTAATGCAAAGCATAGTTGCATTTCTGAGCTGTATGATCGCTCCCATTAATATGGGTGGTCCCTACCACTATCTTGAATTTTCTACATTATGAACTTGTAATAGACACGTAGGAAAATTTAAATGTGCGGGATGTCGCATAGTTGTTAGATAGTTAAAAATTATTAATATTCACTAAGTGCATTACAAATATTAACTACCATGAACCGTTCCTGTACTGTAAATCATCACTAATGGTCCTCTCGTGGGAACTTCTTAGAAATAACGGACCTTTTTTCTTAGTAGTCTGGACAACACCCAGCATTGGTAGATTTGAACTCTCTCTCTCTCTCTCTCTCTCTCGCTATATATATATATATATATATAAGATGGGGTTGTGATTAATCAAGCCCCCACGTATATAAAAAATTGAAATCTGCTGAGGGTTAGCCAGGTCAACCTGGCCCATGGGGTGAGGAAGAAGGTGGGAAAGAACATATGGGAAGGACGAATAAGAATAATTAAACGAAGACTTCAATTATTGACGGCGGTGACTTTGCAATCTTCTTTGAAAAACGTCATTAGGTTTCGTGCCTAAGGACAGCTTCTGATCGGGATTCTTTATAGTCTCCATCTCCAGGCAAAGTTCACCCAAGAAAAATGGGTGGCTCAGCGTCTGTAGTCTCCTTATTATGGGAAATTGCGCCGATCGAGCACCGTTTCAAGAGGGCAAGTTCGCTCGTCCTTCCTGGGTTATGCATTGCAATACAAGTTTTCTGCGGATTTGCTGAACCACGTAAGTGCTCGCTTGATCTAACCTTGTGCTTGTTCTGTTTATTGTTAATAAAAGAAATGGGCATTCCTACATGTATAGCCCGAATACGTGGTCTTAGTTTTTCCTCCAGGAATAACATCAAGCACAAGTATCTGATTGGTTAACTTTTCCTACATATTTGAAACTAACAATTTTCCAAAGGGACAAGTTTTTGGAGATTGATAGCTATCATACTGGGGCGCCAGAATTTGTTTTATATCAAGTAATTTTAGACCCATTCCGATCGTAAATGATGCTCTTTATGCATTATAACCGGGGAGTTTCCTAATTAATTTGTTTCCTGCCAGTGTTCTTGAGCATTGACTGTGGAGGAATGGACAACCACACCGACCGTTTGGGCATCAATTGGGTCGTCGACGACGGTTACATTAAGACAGGGAAAGCTGCCCAAGTCCAGAATCTTGACGTATACGGGAAAGAGCTCAGCAGCCTCCGCTACTTTCCCTCCCAAAAGAAGAGCTGCTATGTGATATCGGGGGTAGCCACGGGCAAGAAACACATGGTTCGGGCTACTTTCTTCTATGGCAACTACGACAAGAAGTCATGGCCACCGTCCTTCGATCTGCAATTTGATGGGAACTCTTGGATGAAAGTGAACACTTCATCCAGTGAGGGCCAATATTTTGAAGTAATATATGCACCGAAAAGAGAGAAGATCAGCGTCTGTGTCGTTCAGACGTCGCCCGACCAGATAACCTTCATCTCCAGTCTTGAAATCAGGGAACTTGAAACGAGCATGTACGAGACGAACGACAAAGAAGATGTTCTTCTGCGGATAAGCAGGACAGCCTTGGGAGCGGCGAAATTCGTAAGGTAAGAGTGAAAGATAAACTGGGAGGAGCTCGGGTTTGAGGTATAACCTATTCGACCAAGTTGGTGTATGTCAGCCCGATTTAACAAGTTAAAAGAAACGCAACTTTTTAACTTTTATTTCATGCAACTTTTTAACTTTTATTTCATAACATTTACGGCTTTGAAATAAATTAGAGAGCAGTGGAATCATGATTCGTGTTAACTTTGCTTTTTTCAATTGCTTTTGCATATTTCGTCTTACCAAAAAAATAATTTTCAGTATGTTTCCGAAGTCACAACCAATTCATGTAATTGACATGGTAAAGACCGTTTAACTTTCAGTTGTGATCAATTGGCAGGTACCCGGATGACCCTTATGATCGTTATTGGCATCCAAGTAGTGAGATCGACGGCGTAGTAACTGTGGGGAGAGATAACATCAGCTTCATAAAAAACTTCACGGATATTCCGGGACTGGCATTAGTCCATGCGATAACACCAGCGTCGAGCAATGCGACGACACTGGCACTCCCATCGTCGTGGATGGATTTGGAAGATGACACATATTACTACAATTTCTATTTCTCGGAAGTGTTAGAGGCAGCTTACCAAAATAAGAGCAGGTCTTTCGATTTCCTTGTTGATGGCGAAAAGCTTAACGACTACGGTTCTATAATCCCACCTTATCAGTCATATTGGAGTAACTACAATCACCGTGGTCGGAGACTGACTGCTGGATCAGTCGTTTCCTTGGTCAACACAGCTAATGCCTCCCTTCCACCAATCCTCAACGCAATGGAAGTTTTCAAGGTCCAGCGAGGACTCGCTAATGGAACCAACGAACAGGATGGTCTCTCTCTCTCTCTCTTTCTCTTCTCACTCATATGAAAATAGTGAAAGCAATCATATTAATTGGATAGCTCATAACTAAAGTACATAGCCTATATGGGTTACATATTTAATATGTAGATAAAATATTACATAACCTGATTTATGAGTTGTTTGATCCACTTAATTCTCGGCTCACAAAGCTGCCATGTGCGAGGTCATACTTCAAAGTCATAGTTGATGTAGTAATTTACCTATGGCACCTTTTCTTTCTTCCGTCCCTCTCATGGCCTTAACATCGAAGTCGGCCTTTATATTAAAGCGGTCCATGTGGATGAATGGAATGTCTTGGTTGTGCCGAAGTTTTCGTTCGCTCCATCATGTTCTTTTGGAATAGACTGTCTTGGTTGAAAATATATTTATCACGGTTCACACCTTTATGGGACATAGGGCAAACTGGAGGGCTTAGGAGCAGCCTCCAGTTCGAAACCCGGTTACACTCCTTGTACGACATGGAAGCTTAGTCTTTGGCTGTCAAAATACATACAATCAATTTTCTCTATAGGGCAGAGGGAAGGATATAATATCTTTTTTTTTTTTTTTGAGGGACACGAAGCATATTTCTCAATATCGTTGCAAGGATGAAACTATAATTTTTAAAACTTTTAAAGGGACAAATAAAAATTTCTAAAAATTGTAACAGATATTTTTTTTTTCTAAAAAAATTCTCTTGAATGCCATGACCCCTGCCTGCCCCTTTAATCGGCTTCCCTTTAAATGAGAAGAGATAGTCGTCGAATTTGAATGTTTGAGTAAAAGTTGGCAGGGAGCTATTTTTGGCTTGAGAATGCCATTTAGAAGCATATAGCAAAAGGAGGGCTTCATCACTAACTTTTACTTTTGCTGGCAACTATAAAGAAGGCGTGTCAACCTTCTTAATTTTGCACGAACAGGCGAGATTTCATTCTCTCTAATTTTGTCCATTGGTTAAGTTGATGGATATATATTTTTACTTTTGGACTTTTTTTTTCTAATTTTAGCTAATATTTTTATTTGAGTTAAAAGGACAGCGATAAATTTTGGCCCCTATATGAGTACTGACTGGCATCTTTACTGCACTGTCACCTCAGAAAAGGACAGGTAATAAGTTCATTGTTTATTTCTTCACTCATTCCCCATCCAAAAGCAAGTGAAAGAGGTAAAATGTTACTTTTAGTTACAAAACCATTGCATATAGGGACATCCCAGATCTTTATGTTTCTGAAAACTTGGTGAATATAGGGATGACAGCCCTTTTGTTCTCAATTCTTTAAACTGCAAGAAATTTGAAAAAAGTTGCCTGTTTCTTGTGGCGATTGTTTGCAGTGAAAGCATTGGAGGTGTTACAAGGTCAATACCAACAACTCCAATCTTGGGCAGGTGATCCATGCCTTCCCGATGGATCCACATGGGATTGGCTCAACTGCAATACTGACGATCCACCACGCATTACTGAACTGTGAGTAGCACATGATCATCGGATCAAAGTACCTTTACTTAATTAATACATATATCTTCCTCCCAGTTGAAACTCGGATGATTATATTGATGATCAATACTTTGGATTCAAGGATACAAATCCTTTTTCTTCCAACTCGCATAAAAAATTAATATTCTCATCTTAAGGCACTTTTGAGTATCTTTCCTGTTTTCTTTGCTGGTTTAGGCACCTTAATGGATCTGGCTTGAACAGCACCCTTCCAGACTTCAGTAGCCTGACTGCACTTGAGATGATGTGAGTAAAGCATAAATATTCTTGGCTCTTTGTTTGCTTAGTTTTATATGGAGTTTCGCTGAATGAGAACTCTGATTTTGCAGTGATCTAAGTAACAACAGCTTGAATGGGCAGATCCCAGAGTTCTTGGGGAGATTTCCTTGGTTGAAACAGCTGTAAGTTTTTATACCAAAAGAAAAACTTCAATAAATTGCCAAAGCTAGTTCAGCTAAAAGTTTTTTTTTTCATTAGTTCAAGTTCAAAAAGTTTTTAGTATAGAAGCCTAGCTCCAGTCTTGGTTGTTTGCCCTCAAAATGTCTTGTGATTGTTCTTTTAATTATATTGAAGCCCCACTAGATAGAGATATCAATGGATCAGATATTTCAGATTGGATATCCTATCAATTGCTTCAGAAACGTCAGATATGAACCGTATTTTGACATCAGATTAAGATATTGAATTGCATTTGGATTTAAGAAATGGCATTCACTCGAGGTTGGACTTAGATATAATTTTAAATAAATATATCCAATTGAATTTGGATTTAGTTGTAAGTAAAAATTCTTTATCGAATATAAATACATTTTAAAACAAATTTTTAGAATATCATAATGTGGTTGTTATTTGGTTGTATGTGTATTTACAAGTCAGCAGACCATATTTGAATTGTACATTTAAAAGTTGGATTCAGCCACAGTTTAAACTTTTTCTTCATTCTTATGGGAATATGAGTATGTGGACATCCAATAATTCAGTCATGATAAAAAGTAATCGACACATTGCCAAACAGAAAAAATGAGCAAAGTAAGGACCCCAAACAGTGTCCATGGTGGAGTACTAGTTGTTACTCTTTGTCACTGTCTGTTAGCTTCTTGTTTCTATAATCTTGACCCCACCCTTTTAAACTTACAATATGACTCAAAACTTGTGACACGAAGCTCACAACCTCAGCTTATTATGTGAAATGGCTTGTCATACATAGTTTAGGCATCTGTGTGGTGTGCCATCTTTGCAACTGATCAGATGAACCGTGATAGCTTAAACACCACTTGACTAAAGCTACCCAAATGAATCCAGTATTAGCATCAAATGGGTGTTCTTTGGTTTGTTGAGCTTGTTGCATAACCCTCTCTATGGGTTCTTAATGAACTAATCACAAGACTTCTTGTGGAATGTTTCTATTGCTCTTTCATGGAGGAAGGAACCCATAAATATGGGCTTAGTTGTTTGCTTTCCAGAGAAAGGTAACCACAGTTTTGTCAATTAGTTATATGGAAATTTCAGTGTGTTGAATCTTCTGTTCCCCCACCTGAGGGCAATCATTCAGTTTCGATCTACAAGCTGCCCTGTTTAATCTCCTTTGGCTATTAGTATGACAAGATTTCCATTGATTGTTGCAGGAACTTGGCAGACAATAATTTCACTGGACCTCTACCCACGTCACTAGCAGGCAACAAGAACCTCATACTAAAGTAAGTAGAATTTTTTTTTTTTTGCAAAAGGAAATGCAGTTGTGACCATATTTTTGTGTATGGTAGAAAGAGGGTGATAAAGGGAACCTAGATAGCTTCTCTAGGCCATCGATAGGCAAACAAGAGATATGATAACTGAAATTGGTTGATGGTATCCCATCCATAGTATACCAAACTAAAAGTATGATATCTATAATTGAGCCGTAGCATTTCATCCATATATAGCATTTTGAATCTCTTTAATTGTCTATTCTTTTTAGTATAAAGGGAAACAACATCACTGAAGAGAATCCAAGTCCACCCGCGACAGATGGCGAAAGAAATTTGAAACCGATCATTATTGGAGTATCACTTGGCTCGATTATCTTATTTCTATTGCTAGTTGGTTGCTTCATCTATGCATGCCTTCGAAGCCAACGTCCTAGAGCATCACCGAATGTTGTATTCGAGAATAATGTAGGTAAGTCATTTTATTTCCAAATGTGCCTCAATATGCTCAAATTAAGTTGATTGCCAATAGCAAATTGCCATAGCTTCCTACCTCAGGAGAGAAGCTCCATTTCTTCCTTGGGAAACCTATGGAAGGTAAGGGAGAGCATCTTGCTCTAATCAAATACTTTTTGCTCCTCAAAGTCTTTCCTAAGGATGTACTTTTTGTATCTTTCGGTACCATGTTTTGCTATTTTTATTTGCCTAGATGTAACATTTCTTTCATACTTCATAATGTCAGTGTCTTCAACTAGTTAGACAGCACGGAAATAAGCTTGTTCCTTATTCCAACAAAAAAGGCCATGTAGAACTGATCTATTAAGCATGCTCTATTGCTTCTTAATATAAAGCAAATGTACATTTTCTTGGTCTCTGTTTTTTTGTCATGGCATGGGCCATTCCACTTGCAGATCTTGAACCTCATTTAGGTGATGAACTATAAGTGGATGCATTGAATATCCAGACATGAGACCCTATTTGAAATTTCAGCTTGTTTCTTTATTCTTTTGTTCATAAATAGTTGTTTTCTGAGAAGAGTAAGACATTGACTTGGAAGTTAAACCCTAACTTTTTCACGTAATCCTTCTTTCCATATATGATCATTGTTATTGTGTTTGATTCTTCACTAGTTTATTGCCTAGCATTGTATTGGTGGCAACTTTTTCAAGGTTGCATAGTGATCCTCCCCTTCAGTAACTCACCTCATCATATTTGCAACACAATCAACATCAATTAGCTAAAACTGATGTTTTCTATAATTGTTGTTATGAAGGAAGAAAAGAGGTGGTTGGCATACTCCTTTCAAATTGAAACGAAATAAGTATTTAAGAAACTGTCGCACACTTAAACCCAAAACAGGTTGGAATAATGGGAGTAGGCGATTGCTCTCAAGCAATTGCAGTCATTTAATTCCCATGGACATCAACTCCTTACATAAGGTGTGCCAGGTGTGTCTCCTTGGGTTGGGAGGGGCACTCAAGTTGTTTTACAACTGTCCACATTACAGTACCGACATGGATACAGCTTTAACTTGTTTGGAAATAAAAAATTTCTTGCACAATTGAAATGACAATGATGATGAAAGGAAATGTATTTTCTCCCAAATTTATATGCATTCAAAATCAATTGAATGCATTGTACTTCATGAAATTGAATGGAACAAAATTTTTTTAAAGTAATGGATCAAGAAATAGATTTTTGAGACATGGCCACATGAAGACACAAACTACAGGCATGATTAGCTAAGGAATTGTCATGTGAAATTGTAGAGAATCATGTGAAGCAACAGGCTGGTTCCATTCAGCTGGGGTCAAAGCATATATTCACATATGAAGATATTGTCAAGATCACAAGAAACTTTCAAACCCTTATTGGTGATGGAGGATCTGGTTCTGTCTATTATGGTCGTCTAAATAATGGCAATGATGTCGCAGTCAAGGTATTGAAAGATTTGGAACAACAAGGATCCAAACAATTTGTCGCAGAGGTTAGAATGGATTATGTTTGTTGTTTAATTGTTTGTGCTTGTTTTATTTCCATAATTTCATGAATGAACTCAAGTTTTCATGTCCAACATTTCAGGTCAATTTATTAATGACAGTCCATCACAAAAACCTTGTATCATTTGTTGGATTTTGTGATGAAGGAAATAATATGATTGTTCTTTATGAGCACATGCAGAATGGAAGCTTGAGAGATATCTTATCAGGTATAAATCTAGTTAAATTTTCTTTTTTATAGTGTGTCATGAATTTAGAATTATACTAAATAAATTACAAAAACAACATGCCAATCAAGTCATAAAATGTGTTGCATAGAATATGTTAAGGACTTGCATAACCTACTAGATGATCACTTTAAAAAGTCTTAAAGGATCTGGTTATATGAGATCGTGATTTGAATTCCTACTCATTACATAGGGATGATCATTTAAGAATTTAGGTAGTTTCGAACACCGACATTCAGAATGTTTCACACTTCTAGGCATAGCAGAAATGTGGAAGCCATTTGTTTAGCATTGATGGGAGCTTTTGCTATTATGTCTTTTAGACATTTTCGCTATCAGCATGAATTGCTTAAAGAGGCAACTACAGTGTGTGTAGATCTGTTGGGAGAAGAATTGTTCATAAGAAAATACTTGGTAAGAAAACACACACATACACACACACACACACACACACACACATATATATACACACAGCTTCTAGAACTGAAGGCACCTTTTTTTTTAAGCCCTCAAACCTTTTAAGACAATATTGTTTACATAGTTCATACAAGGGCAAATGATGCTTCACGTCATCTTGAGTATGATTATAATAAATCAGAAGATTAACTACTAATAGATTGTTTTAATAACATGCAGGCAAAAGAATCACAACAGAACCTTTAACGTGGAAGAGGCGGTTGCAAATAGCTTTGGATGTTGTGACAGGTATGCAAACCAGTATCATTTATTCCCTACACCTTTATCATCTTTAACAGTCATTTGTGATTGATGATAAAAATTGAGTTTGCATGTAGGTTTGAGTTATTTACACTCAGGTTGCCAACCTCCCATAATCCATAGAGACATAAAAAGTACAAATATCCTTCTGAATGAACGGCTAGAAGCCAAATTAGCAGACTTCGGAATTTCCAGAGTTGATGAGAAGACTCAAATATCAACAATGGTTGTCGGCACACCTGGATACATTGATCCTGAGTATGACTTTTTTGTTTTTACAGTTGTTTGACCTTCTTTGATAAGCATTTGAATATTTTTGTGTTGTACAGTAAGTGATGACTAGTTCACCTAGTAGTCCCTCCTATAGCTAGAGCAGATGTGAAATGTTGGCTCTATTAGACTTGGCTCAAGACCAAGGACCAAGCCAACTAGATAAATATGATATGATTGGAAGAACAAAGAAGCTAAAACAAGAAAACTATTCAAAATATTCTTAAAGTAATGTATATGTATTTTGTATTAGAAACTAAGAAAGTGCAGTTGTTGGCTATGCATGTTTTGGTATGTTGCCACATGCTCAATTGGTAACCAAATCATGCTTATGAATCATAGTCAAGAAATTGTTTACTACTGCCTTCCTAGGCTGCATTTTAGCACTATTGGCACCCTTCTGCATGTCCAGTTCCTTATTTTCAAATACTCAAGATGCATATATTCTACTTTCATATACTGTACCTACTTTGTTTTTATAAAACTATACAATTGTCCACTTCAATATTAAAAAGAAAATAACTAGAAGTAGGAAAATAGATCATATTAAATTCAAGAAAACCATGAAAGAAGACAAATAACACCTATTTAGAATATCTTCAACATGACAACATAGCTAAGAAGAGCTCTTTTGACCAACAATAATACTAAATCCTTCCAAAATTTTGGTAGACTTTCAATGATAACAGCTTGTTGATCTACAATGAAAGCAAGCCATGATGACTGCCTCTAAATTAACTTTGAACAAAAGGTCATTACATATTTTCGTTTTGCAGGTACTCAGAAACAAGCATTCTCACAAAAATGAGTGATATTTATAGCTTTGGTGTGGTTCTTTTTGAGCTTATATGTGGTCGGGAAGCCATATTTGGCAGTCTTGAGGAGCATTTTCATATTGTTGAATGGGCAAAATCAAAGATTGTCAGGGGCGACATAGAGAGCATTATTGATCCAAGGATTAAAGGGCAGCACAAAATGAATTCTATGTGGAAGGTTGCAGATATAGCATTAGCATGTACTGTACGAAGGTCGATTGAGCGACCAAACATGCATAATATTGTGAAGGACTTGAAAGAGGCGATGGAGATGGAGACTGGTTACTAATGCTTCCTATTTTAGTGATATAAGTGATGATTACTTCGGTGTGTTTACTCGAAATACCTATCTTGTCTACAAATCACCCAAAACATCCATTAGCACGGTAGAAATTTGTGTTGATATCAACATTATAATAAATAAACAAAGCTTCATTGAAACATTTGTCAATCCCTTGCTGCTTGAGAATTGACTTATTTAAGAAACAATACAAAGTGGCCGTGTATGCCAATTGACAAATTAAGTTGCTCGTTCTTTTATTCCCAAGGCTTTTACTTTCTAGTAGAAAATCCAAACTGACAACATTCCCTTGAATGGGCAGGGTCACTATTTGATTTGGTGTTTAGCAGAAAAGAATGCATAGTTAGCCTAGATTTTTAGGTTGGAACGTTCAAGGGATGGTTGATCCTTGCAAGAGCTTAGAGGTTGGTATTTTTAAGGAGATGAGAGTAAGCATGAGCCCAGTGGCTCTGCAAGGGCTTGTGGTCCTTCTCCAATGCATGCTTAATCACCTACCTAGTTTGAAAGAGTAGTTTTTTATAACTGAATTTCCATAAACTTTCTATAGTTGCAATATTTTTTTGCTTCGGGTTGAAAATTAAATACAGATCATAGTTTGGAATTTTGTATATAATAAGCATCAATTGATTTATTAATTTTTTAAAATATCTATATAGGGAAAATGATTTTTTTTTAATTACATGTAGATCTTTTTTCATTTGAGGGGGGCCAAGGCTCTTGCTAGAGCCCAGGGGCCAGGTTCCCCCTGGGCTCTACCCTTGGTAATATCCGAGTTGTTTAGAGTCTTTTGTGTATGGAATGCAAATCTCACCGTTCTGAGCCTTTTCTCTTATAAGAGGACAACCAACTTTGATCTGTTTCATTATGTTATGAAAGACTGAATTTGCTGCTTTGTAAAGTGCTGCCAATGCAAAGGAGTGGGAGTACTAAATTTTGCATTTCTATCATTATTTTTTTGAATCCATGTGATCTCACTAGTCGTTGCTGCCATTGCTCGATACTCTACTCTTACATTGGATTTGCAGATAATCTTTTATTTCTCTGTGGTCACCAAATCGTTTCCCACATATACAATAATCAGTTATTGGTTTTCAACCCAAGCTTTTCCAAGCAATATCTGAATATCCTTCAATATTTACATGTTCATTTCTCTAATGCCACAATCGTTGTCAATGGGCTTTCTTTGGATATCTGAAAATTTTTTCTACCTTCTTCAATGTTCTTTGCAAGAATTAAACATGGGTTGGCCTTGTGATAGGAAGACACATAATTTCCAATTATTGGTATCTTGAGACATCAACAGAACTAGTTTGTTTCCTATGGTAACTTTGAAATTGGGACTGACAGGTGCATCAGCTGCTCGACACCCCAATTTGCAAATTTCATTCAACAATTTTAGAACACATTTTCTTTGTGATATGAACATGCATTTCTTGCAATGAACAATTTTAATGCAAAAGAAATATTGAAGCTTCCCCAAGTCTTTTACGTTAAAAGTCTCATGGAGAAGCCCTTTAGCATTTGTAATCTTGATATTACAATTTTTTTCTATAATAATGATGTCACCGACATAGAAGTGAAACTGTTCGATATTATCTCTACTAATAAATAATAATTTATCTATTTTGCTTTGAATAAAATTGTGTTGTTTGAAAACCTAGCCTTGCTTGAGATGCTATGTTTGAGAAGACTAATTTAATCCACCTATATACATTTTTCTAAGTTTACATATTAGGAAGGAGGATTCTTGACTGGATGTCTTGAGAGTAACTTCATGTCGACTTCTTCCTACAAATCATATTGACATCCAACTAAAATATGAGCCAATCAAAGTTACAAGCAATTGAAAGCAATATTCATGAAATAATTATTTTGGCCACTAGAAAAAAACATTGTTGTGACTCCAAACCTTGGGTCGGTGCATCGTTTAGCAATGAGCCTGTTTTTATGTATCTCAATGGTCTCATCATTTATTGTATTTTTTTTTTTTTGCACATTTGTTGACATGCAACAACCCGCTTTCCTTTAAGAAGCTTAGTTATTTCCCATGTTTAATTACGTGAAGTGCATCAAGTTCTTTTTTATGACCTTGGCTCAAATATGGTTTTCCTTAGTCTCCTCATATGCTACAAATTCCATATGTATCCCTAGCAAGGTGAAAAAAGAAATATAAGGTCTGGAGAGATGATCAAGTCTTACTTGTTTACCAGGACTTTATAAGGGGCATAATCTCCAGTACACTTTATGCTTGACTTGTGCTTTTGGATCTCCACAGTTCAACAACACTTTCACTTCCATGCATATTTTTGTTTTATTGTTTTCTATTTGAGGGAGATCCTTGGTTTCAACTTGTGCACACTGTTGTGATTTCAGTAATAGCTACGAAATCATTTGAAAATGCTTATGTCGGGAAGAACTACCAGCCCACCCCCCGTGGCTAATCATTGTATTCCATGTATGATCCTACAGAAAATGGAGCTGACTCTAAAACCTTCACATCTTTTGAAATATAAAGGTTTTTTCATCAACACGATAGCACCTATAACCTCTTGTTGAATAGCCAACAAAAAAACTAAGTTTTGCTTTCTCAGATTTGTCCATTAGACGATAAACCTTGGTCCCAAATATTTTCAGATGATTAATGCCAACTTTACTTTCTATTAAAGTGTGAAGTAAAAGATTTACCTTTAAGTCAAATAGTAGGAGTCCAATTCATAAGATAGCATGCTATGAAGATGGCTTCAGTTCAAAATTGTTTATAAATAGACATGCCTTTTTTTTTCCCTTTTAAACCCTTCCAACCCAATAACAGGAGCTATCGGCTCGGTTGCTTAAGAGGTTTGAACTACCTCTTTTAGAATGTTTTGTGTAACATCATCACTTTAATACACTCTTCACAGACTAGACAATTCTTTCTTCTCTCTTCAACGTATATAGGCAGATGTTCAGATGGATGGAGCACAACTTTTACTATATCTTGCTTTTTGTTCTACTTGCTCAACTGTTGCCTACTTTTCCTTACCCGGCTCTGATTTCGCCCTCCAACCATTGAAGACAACTTCGTTTCGAACACAGAACCTCTATCGCTTGGAAAACCACTTGAAAATATCTGGCTTATTCTCAGAGTATAAACTTTTTTTTTTTCTTTTTCTTTTTTTCTGGGACCAGTATTGCCAGCGAGGCTTGGGCTTGGGACATGAAATTGATGCTTGGAATCAGGCTAGATGGCCCGATGACTAATAGGGCTAAGGTAGCCAAGATGCAGGACTTAGTCCACAAAATTAGGGAACCAACTTCGGCTAGCAAGGAATCTACCCCAGGCAGCCCAAGGGGTCAACCCTGGGCAACCAGGGCGAGCTTCCAGCCATTCACAAATAGCCTCTTTGGCCCCCTCCCTGTTCCTTTTCCAACCACAACTACTATTTGGCATCCTACCTTTGCTGGCTGGATGCTCTGGTCATCGGCTCAACTGATTTTGTTGGTGATAGTGCTGCCATTTGCCAGCCTGTCCTGTTCAGTTGCTTTTGATTATCTAATTTCAATAAAATCAACTCATATGTTTGATTTTTCGTTAAATTACCTTGTCTATGAGGTCATTTGTAACTTTTTTTAAGGTGCATTTCTACTCCTCTTATTATCTGATAATGAGCCCCCACAAACTACCCCTTCCAAGCTTTGCTCTCACTCGATATATATATATATATATAGAAAGAGAAAGAGAGAGAGAGAACATAAGGGGAACGACGTTTAAAAATTTTTCTAATAGCAATTGGGAGAGATTTTTTTTTTCTATGTGCCTTTCAGTGGACAATGAAAAGGCTAAACAGCAAGGTTCATAATGTTTCTATTTTTTTATTAATCTTGTATTATTAGAATACTATTACTATTATCAAGTTATCGTTTGGCAACCTTAAGCTATTATTATTATTATCAAATTACACATTCATTTTTCTTAAGTATTCTTATTTTAAAATTATAAACATATACAGTAATCAATTCCATCTGTAAATGATCCCAATTTTGGTTCGATTCAGCCTATTAGCTTAATCATAAGTTTACGAGTTTCATTTAGAATATGAGATGTACATATTTTGTAAATTGAAAGGGGAAACGTGATCCTTGATAATCTGCCAGTATTTGGTAGACTGGAAGAACACTAGCTATAATGCCTGATACTTTGGCGTATGAAATTTTGGGTGGGTCTGGATGACGGTCCAGATCCGACCTGGAGTTATTATTGCGCACCAAAGGGAACCTGACGGCTAAGGGCTCTCCCATGTCGTCTCAGGTCGAACAGAGGAAGAAGTAGCAGAAGGAGTTGAAGAAGAGGCGGGGAAAACAGCAGAGGTGAGGAGGAAGAAGGGGAAGGCGAAGGTTGAGGAAGTGGTGGCGAAAGGTGGCAGTGTTTTGGTAATCCCTTCTACCTTTCAATTTCTCTCTTCCTTCTCCCACCATCTCTCTGCTTTGACCCTCTCTCATCTTCCTCGCCTGAAATCTCCATCTTGCTCTCCCTTGTTTTCCCGATCTCTGCCGAGCTCTCTCTCATTCTCCCCCTCTCATACGCACTCACGTTCGGTCTCTCTCGTTTTCTTACTAACTTTCACTCCCACTCACTCGCCCGATGCTCACCCACTCATGCTCTCACTCTCCCACTCTCCCTGCATGAACTCTCTCACCCTCTCTGCTCTTCCACTCTTGTTCCCCCGAGTTCTCTCATCCTCACTGTCTCTCACTCTCCCTCTCTCCCGTGTCCCTCAACCAAGCACCCTCTCACTGGCTCCCCATAGTCCCCTGCACTCTCTCACATCGGATGTCTCTCTTTTGCTCATTCTCGTTCTTTTTTTTTTGGATTTGGCAGTGTTGGCGCTATCCCTTAATTCTCACTTAATCCCTTCCCTTTTAGTAAGGGTAAAATGAGAGAGGAGGACATAGGCTGCAACACACTAAGGAGGGAATGTGCAAAGAGAGGGAGAGAGCGCCAACATTTGGTATCAAAGTCAGGTTGTATGCCAAAGCTCCCTCGATTCCAACAGCAACCGATGTCGATCATCACAACTGAGGCAGCGCGGAAGATCGCCAGTGGGACGTTCCAGTATCTACTGCTCACGGCGACCAACTACACCAGCTGGGTGTTTAGGGTCCAGGCCATGATGGAAGATCAAGGCGTCTGAGAGGCAATCGAGCCGACGGCCGGTGTGGCTGTCGACACGAGGAAGGACAAGAAGGCGAGGTCGCTTCTTCTCCAAGCCCTCCCGGAGGATCTCCTAATGCAGGTGGCAAAGAAGGTGACGGCGAAGGAGGTCTGGGATTGCCTCAAGACGAGATTCGTAGGGGCAGATCGTGTGAGGAATGCGCGCTTACAAACATTGAAGAGCGACTTTGACGCCATGCGAATGGAGGAAGGAGAGACGTTGGATCAATATGCGGGCAGACTCACCAGAATGTCCGTCGAGTATGCGAGCTTGGGGGGAACCCTGAGCGACGCCGCCCTGGTGAAGAAACTGTTTGACACTGTTCCAAATCGGTTTCTCAGTGTAATCGCCGGCATAAAGCAGTTTTGCGACCTCGACACTATGTTGTTTGAAGAGGCCGTGGGACGACTCAAGACCTACGAAGGACGCTCGCGTCCCCGAGCATTCGGTACCAGTGGCAACGGTGATGCTCAATTGCTTCTCACTCAGGTCGAGTGGGAGGCACGACAGAAGAGAAGTGGCAGCGACCCATCATTGACCCGAAAGGAGAGGACTCACGGGGAAGGAGGAGTTCGTAGCCGGGGTGGAAGCAGACGTGGCAGAGGGCGCGAGAGAGGCAGATGAGAAGACTTCCCACTCAAGGACAGAGCAGGTGGCTCTGAAAGCAGTGGTCGTGACAAGAGTCACATCCATTGCTTCAATTGCAACGAATTGGGGCATTACGTGAACCTGTGCAAGGCTCTTAAAAGGAAGGAGGAGGCGCATCTTACACAAGCTGACGACACCGAACCAGCCCTGTTGCGTGCAGAGTTGGAAGAAGTGGTGTTCGCATCACTTGAACCACCAGAAAGGCAAGATCAGCAGGATACAGTCCTGCTGAATGAGAAGCAGGTATGGCCGGAACTGCACAGAACCGAGCAAGGCATGAAAACTATCGATGCCTGGTACCTGGATAACGACGCCAACAACCACATGACCGGAGACAAGATCAAGTTTCGGGAGTTGGACGAGGCAATCACCGGCAAGGTGAAGTTCGGCGACGGCTCATCAGTGCAGATCAAGGGTAAGGGTTCAATTCTTTTTAAATGCAAAAATGATGATCAATGGCTGCTCCATGAAGTATATTATATTCCAAGGCTTCACAGCGACATCGTGAGTCTCGAGCAACTCACTGAGGCAGGCCACAAGGTGGTTATGGATGAAGACGAACTGGAGGTGTTCGTCAAAAATCCATGGCAGCTGATCATGAAGGTAAGACACACACCAAATCGTCTCTACCGCATCAAGCTGTAGATTACAAGGCCAGTATGCCTCCTCGCAAACCTTGGGGATCCGGCTTGGCTGTGGCATGCTCGTCTTGGCCACATGAACTTTCAAGCAATGAAGATGCTTGTAAACAAGAAGATGGCAATCAGGATACCGCCGATCACTCATCCCGCTCAGTTATGCCGAGAGTGTTTGGTGGCGAAGCAGTCGAGACAGCCATTCAGGTCGGCAGCCAACTATCGAGTAAAGGAGCCACTCGAATTCTTGCACGCTGATCTTTGCGGCCCGATCATGCCACCCACCCCTGCCGGTAATAGTTATTTCTTACTAATCGTTGATGACTTCTCTCGTTGGATGTGGTTGTGTCTGCCCAGAACAAAAGACCAAGCATGCTCCACATAAATGAGGATCAAGGTGCTGGCCGAGAACGTATGCAGGCATCGCGTCAAGACGCTCCGGACCGATCGGGGTTTGCCAATCTGTATGCGGGTGCCGAGAACGAATTCCTCCCTCTCGAGTTTGCCATTGTGTGTGAACAGGCTGGCATTGCATGGCACCTCATTGTGCCATACTCACCACAACAAAACGATGTGGTGGAGCGTAGGAATAGGACGGTGATGGCGATGGCAAGATCTCTCCTCAAGAGCATGAGCATGTCGGGAAGGTTTTGGGGGCAGGCGGTACGGCACACGGTCTACCTGCTGAACCGCTTGCCTACGAAGGTCATGGGCGAACGCACACCATTTGAAGCTTGGAGTGGCATGAAACCGGATTTTGCGCATCTTCGGTTATTCGGTTGCAAAGGGCATGTCAGGGTGACGACGCCACACATGAAGAAGCTCGATGATCGCAGCCAGCCAATGGCGTATATCGATGTCGAGGACGGCTGCAAGGCACATCGACTTTTCGATCCACAGCGCAAAAGAATCCATGTAAGTCATGATGTTAAATTTGAAGTGGAATTGGAACATGGATGCAGGAGGCAGTGAGTCGTCAAATTTCACTGTTGAGGATGAATCCAACACCGAGTCAGTAGTGGACAACTCAGTTGCAAGCGGACAAGTAGGAAGGTCGTTATCCATGGAGCTAGGCTACCCAGCTTATTCATCAACACCGATGGGTGGCGAAGCAATGCCCGTGGTGACGCCGGCTTGGATATTTCTAGTGGATGAAACTGCCGTGGCCTCGGAGATGGAGTACAGTAATGACGGACCCGTTTGGTACAGACATATCGATGATATCATGCGAGACGATTGGCGTGTCAAGCTCATGATGAAAACGTCAAAGAAGAGGTCATGCTTGCGGCAACAGAGGAGCCGTCGTGTTACCAAGAAGCAATCGGCCAACCGGCATGGGAGGAAGCCATGGCCAAGGAGATTGAATCTATTGAGAAAAATTTGACCTGGATGCTGACAACCCTACCAACCAGAATCAAAGCAATCAGACTCAAATGGATGTTCAAATTGAAGAAAAACTCAGACGGAGAGGTGATCAAACACAATGCTAGATTAGTCGCGAGGGCTATGTCCAGCGGCAAGGGATCGACTTCGAGGAGGCATTTGCGCCGGTCGCCTGGCTCGACACCGTACGAGTCATCCTTCCCATCGCAGCCAACCGTGGGTGGCAAGTCCATCACCTCGATGTCAAATCTGCATTCCTCAACGGCGAACTTGAGGAGGAGGTCTATGTAACCTAGCCAGAGGGTTTCACGGTGAAAAACAAGGAGCATATGGTACTCAAATTGAGCAAGGCATTGTACGGTCTCCGACAAGCACCACGCGCCTGGAACACGCACCTAGATTGGAGCTTGAAGCACCTTGGGTTCTCAAAGTGCGCACTGGAACAAGCCATTTATACTAGGGGAAAAGACCGCACTGGTGTCATCATCGGAGTTTATGTTGATTATCTAATTGTAACAGGGGAGGATTCAGAGGCGATCGCAACATTCAAGCAGCAGATGATGGCTGAATTCGAGATGAGCGACCTCGGCCTGCTCACCTATTACCTTGGGATTGAGGTGGCACAAGGCGAAGACGGTATTCGGATCAAGCAGACAGCCTATGCCAAGAAGGTGTTAACTTAATTTGGCATGGTTGACTGCAATCCAACAAAACTCTCTATGGAACCAAGGTCGTAGCTGTACAAGGATCCCGAAGGACAGCCGGTGGATGCAACAGAGTATCAATGAGTCATCGGATGTCTAAGGTATCTTCTCTACACAATACCAGATCTTTCGTATGCCGTTGGTGTAGCTAGTAGAATCAAGGGAGAACGCCAACAGGCAGCTGGAGGAATATGTTTTTTTTTTCTTTTTCCAATGATTAGAGGAAGTTGTGGACTGCAGCAGTGGACTCTCGGTAACAATTGGTGGCTAGTAAAGCACGTGAGGTGGCTGTCGGGGGACACCTGCAACAATTTGAACTCCATATGAGGGGTGAGTGTAGACTAATTGAACCTATTTTGTCCAATGTTTATCTTTAAGTGCTTCAATAATTATTATTGAGAATGCTAAAATCAACATTGAATGATTTAGGGCACAAGATAAAGATTTTATTACATTGGAGAAGGACTAGGACTGTTTTGGAAGGTGTTCATCTATGTATATTTTGTTGGATTTTGTCGACCCATGTGGAAAGTGAGTACATACGTTGATTTGCATGCAAAATTTCAATTTGAAGGGGATGATAGAACATGTAAATCATTATGGTTCACACATATACTAAGGTGCGATAATAATGCTCGTTTCATGTGGATTTGATTAATTTTATGCTCTTACAAATGAGTTTGTGTCATCATCATTGAATTGACGAAAGAGAAACATGATTGCTCATACGATGGATCAGATGAAGCATGGTCTTGTAGTTTTAATCGATCGATCATGACCTCATTAAAATTGAAAAAACTTATTGGAGGTTCTATGGCCGATTCAACTTGTCAGCTTTTGCTTGAGTCATTAACTTGCAAATTGATGGTTCTATTTTGTAATCACCCCAAATTTTTCTAAAGGACTATGATGTTTTATCTAAATGCGAAATTCAAATTTAGGCACAAGATTTCCAAAATACTACTCTCAGATCCAAATTAAATCCAAAATAGAACTCTCAGATCCAAATTAAATCCAAAATACTACTTTTAGATCCAAAACCCAAGTTCAGATCCAAATCAATCATTTAAGACCGATTTGCCCCTCCTTTTGACCAAAAAACCTTCTTTTAGAGGGTGATTTTAGTCTTTTTTAAACAAGACCGATTTGTCCCTCCTTTTGACAAAAAAACCTCATTTTAGAGGGTGATTTTAGTCTTTTTTTAAACAAGACTGATTTACCCCTCCTTTTGACCAAAAAACATCCTTTTAGAGGGTAGTTTTAGTCTTTTTGGGTGGACAAGACTCATTTGCCCTTCCTTTTGACCAAAAAATCTCCTTTTGGAGGGTGATTTTAGTCTTTTTAGGTCAAAAAATTCAAATTTTGGGTTTTGGCTCCAAAATCCTCTATAAATACCCCCCCATATCCCCCCTCTTGGGCAAGATTGGTCCTTGGGAGAAACTCTAGTGTATTCTCACTTGAAGACTTAGAGTTTCTCTTGAGCTCTCTCTCTCTCTCCCTCTTCCTCTTTTCATTTCCTTCTCCAACTTAGAGCAAGCACTTTTGGAGCTTCATTCAAAATGGGATCTTCAAGTGAATGTGTTCATCTTCCTTAAGTTATTTCCCATTAGAGGTATGTAATCTTCATCTCTCTCATTTCTCTCTTCTTTCTTTTCATTAATGTTCTTATTATTATGTTATTTCTTTCTCTTAAACATAGTGTTGTTGTTGTTTTCATTTTTTTTTCTCTTCTTCCTCTTCCCATGACCAAAGGAGATAACCCTCAATCTCTTTTTAGAGACAAGAGGCTATGCTCAAGTGCATTGGGAGTGTGAAAAGATGAGAGGATCTTTCGTTTCATGATTGAATCATGTTTTTTTCTTTTATTAAATATAACATTGTATCTCTTTCTACATTTTCTTCTCATCTTCATCTCCCCATGGCTAAAAAAGTAGCTCTCAATCTCTTTTTAGAGACAAGAGGCTATACTCAAAGTGCACCGGGAGCATGGAAAGATGAGATGATCTTTCATTTTAGCCATGTTCTTTCTTTTCATGAATACATTCTTATTGTTTTTTTTTTTGTTTCCTCTTATTTTCCTCTCTTCCTCATTTCTCCATGGCCAAAAGAGATAGCTCTCAATCTTTATTTTAGAGTCAAGAGGCTATACTCAAGTGCACCGGGAACATGAGAAGATGAGGTGGTATATCAATTCATAGTTACATCATGTCTTCCCTCCTAATTGAACTTTGCTTTTTCCATCATTCTCTTTCTTTCTTTCATTCCTTGAATGTTATCTATAAATTATGCATGCATGGTTGCTTGGTTCTTTACTTACATGTGAATGTATGGCGGGAATGAGAGTGTGGTTTGGAGACTCTTTATTTTCATATTAATTTTTGAGGTTGGGACTTGTCCAACCCGGGATAAACCCTCACGAAAATGTACATGTTAATATGCATTTTCATGGCATTTTGCGCTAGTTTCCTTCTTAATCATCACATTAGGAACCCTAACGAGTGCTTCGTTATGTTGCTTGTTTTCTTTCATACCCAACGGTGGAAGAAAAATATATCTCTTACAACAAACTAAATAATAACATTCTATACTTATATAAATCATATTTTCCAAAACATTTTCAAAAAGAACCATCTAATATGGCCTTAGGGACTTAGCTTAGACTCTTGCATGAGTCCAAGCTCCCCTCCGGCCTACATTAAATTTGAAGTTGGTAATTTTAAGTTGTTCCTTGATTTTTTTTTTTTTTAATCTTGTGAAGGTATGGATGTATACACATGTTATATACATTTATGTCAACATGATGACCCCCATCTTTCTCTCTCTATGCTTTCACTTTCTATTTTATAAATTTTATATGTGCATGAATACGTATGTACATGTGTTCCATCTCCTCTCTTTCAAATATTTATTCCTCTTTTCAAGACAAAAATCTTCTCTTATAACATTTCTCATACCCATATATGCGTATGATATTTTTCTTTTCCTCTAAAATCTCTCTTTCTCTTCGAATCAATACATCTTTTTCTCTTTATATGTGATGATATGTACACAAGTATGCATGTCTTTCTCTATATCTCTCTCTTTCCTTTCATAAGAGTGTTTTATCTCTTGTATTCTTCTTAACATTCTCATCTCATGAACTTTCTATTTACCAACTTCAATAAGACCACAAATCAAGTAATGACCCAATATTGGAATCATGCTTGATGGTCTACAATCTCTATCCATTTTCAAAAACTTTTTCTTCTTATATATAATAATTATAACAACGAAATCTTAGATGTATATTGTGGTAGGAATGATATTAGATGAATGTTGTGGTAGGAATGTTTTACTTTTTTTTCAATCATATAGGGTAAATGCATTCATGCATTCTCACCCACTTTATTTCACTTATGATTACAAACACATCTCTAAAGGAACTTAAGCAAGAAGGGATGGAACTCTAGCTAGGTGGTAACCGAATTAGAGCAAAATCTCAAACCTACTTAAAGTCTTAAGAGAACACTAAAGTGATTTCAAAATGTTTTCACAAGTTTTTCAAATGATATTTACTAGTTTCACTTTTTCCTCAAAACATTTCACATTTTCAAGCAATTCTTCAAGAACCCTTTCAAAAGTTTGAAACTCCAAACTTTCAATATTTTCTACACCGCATATAGAATCAAAAAGATGTTTTAGTTAAAACGAAATGCATCAATGATAAACATAGTCCTTGGGTTGATTACCCCCGGTAAAGGCGCCGGGAACGGTCGATCCTCATACCGACGGTCGAGTCCCTTTCTTTCCTCTTTCAAAACAAAAACCTTATTTTTCTGGAGCACTCCAAAACCAATGAAAATTTTAGGATGCAAACATATTTCTTACCTAAATAGATTTTAGAGTGAAGTGGATAGAAAACTTATTTCTAAGTGTTTTTGCAAGTGGACCGAGTACATCGAGTAAACCTTGAGTGTCAGGATTTGACCTCAAGGCGATTATGGGTTTTTGTGGAGACGCACAATATGTATGACTACATTTCAGGCAAATTCTTGTTGAGGCCAAATATGGGTTTGAATGTTGCATTCCCAAGTGTGGGTTTGAATGTTATCTTATGAATGTGTTCTTATTGCATGATATGTGAGATGATGTGATTCTTAAAATATGAATATATGTGTGAGATTAATTGTTATAAGATTGATTGACTATTTTTAAAATGTTACACGATGATATATGCATGGTAGAAAGTATATGTGTTTAAGATAGCTTAGGTGGGGTATCAAGTTGAGTATTTCATCGACCTCGACTATCCATTAGTTAACATCTTAGCATGTTCGTAGGATAACTACGAGCCAATCACGGATTGAAATTACTCTCTGTGGTTCGGCTAAGTTTTCATATGAAGTAATTGTTATGTTTTGATTGCTATGAGAATTTCATTTCGTTGCTGTTGGGCAGTTGATTGAATGGACTTAAAGGGTAGAAGTACCCATAGAGTAATGTTTGGCTACCAAAAATATTGATTGAGTGTATGGCCTTTTTATGAAGGCAATTTGGAATCTGGTTGCACTTGTGTGAAGTGAATTAGACTTGTGTGCTAGCCAACTTTCTTGTACGTGCATTTTAATAATAATGAATTAAGGAAGAACAATAGATATGACAATATGTTTGGGATACATCTTGCTCTCGCCACTGGTCTCTCATGCTCAGAGCACAGGCGACGCAATGCCCCAGGATATCATTATATGATGTGTTTAGAGCTTTGGGCTCCTGCCTTCCCAGCTTGGGTGTCTTAAGGAAGGAGCACCTTCCCTTGGAATTTACGCATCCTTGGTTTATTGCTTTATTGCTGCAATGTGTGTAGATTCGTATTGTTTTGGACTACCATGGGGTTGTCTATTAACTGTTGGTCACCCGTGCTATGCATGCGCCTGTGTTTTGCACCTACAGAAGCTATCAATTCACTGAATCAAATGCAAATGAAATCAATGTGAACAGAATGAATATGTAGGAATTTGAATGTGGTTAATAAGTATGTTAATTGTAGCTATTGAGTAATCCCTATTTATTGTGGAATATGCTAAGGACTGCCATAACAAGTTATGTGAATGGACGTATGTATAATGATAGTATAGTGATTATGTTTCTTTGTATATTGGACTTCAAAAATGAGCTCTTTCCTTAAAGGGTTAAAAATTTATCTGGTTTGTTGTCATACCATGAAGGCCCAACATTCTATTGCTTATCATTTTTAGGTTTTGGCAGACCCGAGATAAAAAGTTGATTTTGTGTCCTCCGGATTCATGTATGATAATCATCGAATCACTTTTGTTTCCTTTCAGTGTTCTTGAGCATTGATTGTGAAGAAACTAGCAAGCACTCCGACAGGTTGGGCATCAACTGGATCGGCGACGGTGGCTACGTCAAGGCAGGGAAAGCTGCCGAAGTGCAGAATCTTTGTATATACTCCCAAGAGCACAACAGCCTATGCTACTTTCCCTTCCAAAAGAAGAGCTGCTACCTCATCGAAGGCATAGCCACGAGGAGAAAGCATATGCTTTTGGGCACACTCCTTCTATGGCAACTACGATGACAAGTCATCACCACACCATCTTCTGATCTTCTATTGAAGCAAATCTAAAAAAATATTGTGTATGAAGCTCATTCCAAAGTTAGGCTCGGAGCTTGTTATGGAGGCCTGCATGCGAGAATCACTTTGCCTGATTTGCAGTAATAGAAATGTCTAAAAAGGATATATAAAGTGTACAAAAGTGTAGAATCTTGTGGCTATATCTATATTTCTCAAATTTCTTATCTCTACCATTGATTTGTAACAGATTTGTATACATAAGGCCACCATTTGAATACGAGAAGTAGAGCATTTTCATCCATCTTTTGCTCTGCTCCGTATTCCTAAGTGGATACCCTATTTTCCACCATTTTTCAAGTTCCTGTCATATGGTTTCAAGTTCTTGTCGAAATTGCACTCGTGAATACCCCAAATTCTTCGTCGTCTTAACCTGCTGATCACAACACAGTGGACAACTTAAACCCCTTTTTTCTTCACCACTCTGACAACCTAGGAGCAGTGCTGGTCTCCCAAGTTCTCAAAGGCGACAATTACATAAAGTGGAGTCGCGCTATGGATATGGCCTTATCTGCAAAAAACAGGCTTTCATTTGTCGATGGCAGTCGACCTCAGCCGAAGTTGAACTCACCAGACTTCATTTCGTGGAGAAGATAAAACCACATGGTTTTATCCTGGTTGCTCAACTCCATCTTAAAGAAGCTTGACGATACTGTAATCTACACCTCTACTGCTCATGACGTATGAAATGATCTCAAAGATCAATTTACACAGAGTATACCACCTTTAAAATATCAAAGTAAAATGTCTATTAGTCATCTTTCTCAGAAAAATACGTCTATAGCTGCTTACTATACAAAATTAAAAGCATTGTAGGATGAGTTATCTTCCTATGACGTGTTACCAGAGTGGTCTTGTGGTGCTCTGAAATTGATTGCAGCAAAGCAGCAAGAGAATCGAATGATCCAGTTCCTGATGGATCTTAACAACTCATACAATGCCATTAGGAGGCAAATCCTATTGCTCGACCCCCTGCCAGCTGTGGCCAAGATTTTCTCGCTTGTTCTTCATGAGGAAAAGCAACGAGAAGCAAGAGTCCGAACTAACTTAATTGAGCACGTTGGGTTGACTGCATCTGGTGGAGAAGCAAGAAACATTAAAAACCGTAATTTGAAGAGGTCACAACAATATTATTGTACTCACTGCCAAATAGCAGGTCACTGAGGGAGAGATGTTTCAAGCTTAATGGATACCCTCCCAATTTCAATGGAGGAAAAAAAGGAGCAGATAGTGCTAATGCCACAGATGGAGATAAAATACATTCTAATTCCTCAGTGTCTGTTGTTTCGCCTAATCCAAGCAAGGATCAAGCTCCTGTTCTAACTATTAATGAATACAATAAACTTCTTAAAGATCGAACTACTCTAGCACCACAACCGCCCAATGGTCAATCTCATTTTTCAAGTATGACATATTCACAATCAGGCACTTGGATCATTGACAGTGGTGCCTCTAACCACATGTCATCATCCCTTACTTTTCTGTCTAATGTTATGCTCTTACAATCACCTTATCACATAAAACTATCAAATGGAACTGGTACATGCTAGCAGATTGGTGAAGCCTCTCTACTACCGTCTTTGTTACTAAAAAATGTTGACTACATTTCAAATTTTAAATTCAATCTTGTATCAGTAAGTAAACTTGTTTCACTTACTAATTGTCAAGTTATCTTTGGTTCCAATGGTTGGTCCCCGCAAGACATGAATTCCAGGATGATGACTGGACTGGGTAGTTTGAGAGATGGCCTGTTCGTATGTAAGATCTCTGATTCTTCACATGAATCATTGGTAATGAACTCTAGTCTCAAGCAATTAGATTATGACATCTTAAACTTGGGCATCCATCACAAGCTATGAATTATCTATTTTCTCAGCATGAATCTAGCATTAAAATGTCAACATTTTATTGTGATGTTTGCAAACTAGCAAAACAGTCTAGATTACATTTTAATGAAAGTGTCTCTTGTTCAAATCATCCATTTAAATTGTTGCATTGTGATATTTGGGGCCCATATTCCCAAGCCTTATTTTTTGGAGCACACTATTATATTACCTTCGTTGATGACTATGCTAGAGCAGTGTGGGTTTTTTGATGCGATTTAAGCATGAAACTACTCATCTATTAGAAGATTTTATCAACATGATTGAAAGGCAATATAATGCTGAGGTTAAAATTGTCAGAACTGATAATAGAGTCAATTTTTTTTTTCAAGGGAGATGAATGATTCTTTTCATGAAAAAGTTATTGTTCATCAACACATGTTTATATTCCACAACAAAATGGTGTAGTTGAGAGAAAACATTGTGACATTTTAGGTGTGGCTAGAGCCCTTAAATTCCAATCTGGTTTGCCTTTATATTTTTGGGACGAGTGTGTATTGACATTTGTGTATTTAATCAATCGAACCCCAACAAGTGCTTTACAAAACAAAACTCCTTATGCAAAATTATTTAAAAAAAAACACTTTGTATTGTCATCTACATGTCTTTGGTTGTTTTGCAAAAAAACCAAATCCCAAATCTAAATTTGACCAAAGATCACACAGATATGTTTTTTTAGATTATACATTTGGCCAAAAAGCATATAAGGTGCACAATCTTGAGACTGAAAAAATTTCTGCTAGCAGAGATATATTTTTCAATGAAACAAAGTTTCCATTTAAATTAATAAGAACTAGTTCACCAACTTCAATTATTTTGTTGCCAATTAATGAGACTCATGCTGCTGAAACTAGATACTCTTATGCAAGTGATGAAGTTCAGGTGGACCCCTTGACTGCAGAAAATCATGATTCATTGAGCCATGGACCTATTGAAAATTTGACATCAACAACAAACAACACTGAAGCAGAACCCAATTCCATTGAACCCTCTGAGCCTCTTGCTAAAACTCTTGATCTGACTGTTACACTTCAGCCACCTATGCTCATAAGATCAACCCTCAAGCCCACACCTTCTGTTATATTAAAGGAGTATTACTGTGGATTGGCCATGCTAGATGGACCCAGCCTTTCATCTACTTGAAAGAAGTCCTTGTCCAGGTATCCTTTCACAAGTTCTCTCCTTTTCAGCTTTCTCCTCAGCTCATAAAGCATACTTGTTAAACATTTCATATATTCTAGAACCCACATCCTCCAGCCAAGCTAAGCTTGATCCAAATTGCAGAATGGCGATACAAACTGAAATTGAAGCATTAGAAGCTAATAAAACTTGGATCTAGTTGAACCTCCAAATGGTATTAAACTCATAGGCTATAAGTGGGTTTAACGCATCAAATACAAAGAAAATGGTAAGGTTGAAAGATTCAAGGCAAGGTTAGTTGCCAAAGAGTATGCACAAGTTGAGGGTATGGATTACAATTAAACATATGCATCAGTAGCAAAGTTAGTTATGGTCTGATGTCTTCTAGCAATTGCAGCCAAGCGTAATTGGATTCTTCACCAAATGGACATATACAATGCTTTCTTGAATGACAACCTGGACGAAGAAATTTATATGTTGCTTCCTCCCGGATATAGAGATGGTAGAGACACACAAATATGGAAGCTAAAAAATCATTTTACGGGCTAAAACAAGCCTGTAAAAATTGGTTTGCAAGGTTTTCAGGGGTATTGTTAACGTTTGGCTTTGCTCAATCAAAGTGTGATCACTCCCTTTTCATCTTCAAAAAGGAGAATATAATCATGGCAGTGCTTGTCTATGTAGATGATCTCATAATTGCTGAGAACCACTTGGAGAAGGTTGAAAAATTCAAGAAATACTTAAGTGAGCAGTTTAAAATGAAGAATTTGGGCATCTTGAAATATTTCCTTGGGCTAGAATTGGCAGGATCAAAGAAAGGGATATTCTTGTCGCAACGAAAATAAACCTATGATGTCTTGTATGAGGCGGGCTTGATTAATTTAAAACCAGTTGAAGTCCCAATGGAGCATAAACAAGATTTATCAGTGGATGGTGGTGAGTTGTTGAAGGATCCAACAGCCTATCGACGTTTGGTAGGAAAGGTTAATTTACTTAACCATACCAAACCTGATATTACTTTTGTGGTATATGCAACAACCTTTTGTTGCACACTACAAAGCAGGTTCGAGGGTGTTTAAATATTTAAAACAAAGTCCTAGCCAAGGACTATTGTTTCCATCAAATGAAAATTTCCAAACCGCATATTGTGATGTTGATTGGGGATCATTTAAAGAGACTAGGAGGTCGATAACAGGCTACCCCATCTTCTTAGGAGGCAGCTTAATTTTATGGAAATCAAAGATGCAGCGTATTGGAGCAATGACGTCTGCTGAAGCGGAACACTGATCTATGGCAGGCCCTAGTTGTGAAATCTTATGGTTAAATACTTGCTTTCACAACTGGTGGAATTACTGTGTCGCAACAAATCAACCTTACAAATTGCTGCTAATCCAGTACTGCGCGAAAGAACAAAGCATATTGAAATCAATTGCCACCTTGTTCGTGACCTGATAAAAAATAAAACCATTTGAACCAGTTTTGTTCCCTCACACTGCCAACTAGCTGACTTGTTTACAAAGGCACTGCTAAAAGATCAATTTCAGTCGTTGAAGTCCAAACTGAGCATTTGTGATCTGCATGCTCAGTTTGAAGGAGGAGTGTTGAAGCAATTCTGAAAAAATGCCGTGTATGAAGCTCATTTTCCAGTCAGGTTTAGAGTTTGTTCTGGAGGTGTGCACACGACAATCACCATGTCTAATTTGCAGTAATAGAAATGTCTAAAAAAGGTATATCAAGTGTATGAAAGTGTAGAATCTTGTGGACATATCTGTATTTCTTATCTCTACCGTTGATTTGTAACAGACTTGTATACATAAGGCCACCATTTGAATAATGAGAAGCCTTTTCAACCATCTTTTGCTCTGCTCCATATTCCTGAGCACATACCCTGTTTTCCACCATTTTTCAAGTTCCTGTCACATCTTCAATTTCATGACAACCATTGGGCCAGCGTGACAACTTGGTCCAGTGAGTCCTATTATTGGGAAGTCATATATGCACCCAAGCAAGACAGCAACATTAGTGTCTGTCTTGCTTGGACATCGGCCAACCAGACACCCTTCATCTCCATTCTTGTAATTCGAGAATTTGACCTGGGCATGTTTGAAACGGATGACGAAGAAGTTGTTCTTTTACGGAGGAGCAGGATAGCCTTTGGACCAGAGGACCTTCTAAGGTAACACAAAGAAAAAGGTAAACTATGAAGACCTAAGTTTTGTGGTATCACTCATGATTTGACCAACTCAGGGGATATATGTGAGCTCCATTTAAAAACAAAATGATTAAATATTTTTTCTACCCAAATATTTCATAAAAATATATTTGTACTATTTTGTTGCCAATTGATCTAAATAATTGAATTGGTCAATTCATCGAATCGGCTGATTAATCAATTCAACTATTGAACCAGTTTTCACAACATTGGACAAACCACTCTTCGGATTTGCCATGACTAGAAAATTGCATTTTGTCTTCTGTTATAGTTCTCTCCCCTCACTCTCTTATATATATATTAGATGAACTATTTTTAGTTCACAGAAAATGATAATACATGTGTGTGTTAAAAAATGAAAGTTCTTTTACAGTAATTTAAAAATATTATTCACCAATTAGTATATTTATGCTTATTTATACGAACTGTTTAAAAGAAAAAAAAAATGGCATCAGTGCTTTGTGCAACCACGAGCTTTGCCAATGTTTTGAGGTACGCCACTATGAAGAAGGTTATAATCGTCACCAATGTGCTTGAAATTTTTGTGTGCCAATATAATCATGATGAAAAATGTTCTTATTAATAGGAAAAGAACTTTTATAGGGACAAAAAAAGAAATTGAAAAAGTAAGGTGTTGGAATTAGATATAGCTCAAATGGAATGACTTGTGTCAGTTCATATATGCATATCACTATGACCAATATATCCTTTTGAGCAGCACAAAAGCGTCTTATTTTTTTTGTCTCGCTCATGTCGTTATTTCATATCCATGTTATCTGGTCTACGTTATCTCATACCTCTGTCATTATCTTATACACATTATGGCATAAACATATCATTCTCTCATACTTCTGCCGTTATCTCACACCCAGTCATTATCTCATAGGAGGTCATTATCTTAGACGCTATGGGTATGAGTCAATGACATGGGTAAAAGTTCCACGATTTTTTTTCCCATCATTCTAACATCGGCTTGTGTTCAATAAAACCAATAATAAAGATGGAAAAAAAGATAACGGCCGTTGGCAAACATCCTTTTGTATTAAGTTTAAGCTTGTATTTGCAACAAGTTAATCCTGAAATCAACATTGTCAAGCATCAAACAATAAGGGGCCCTTAAATCTAGGTTTTCTTTTTTTTTTCGTGTGATTTCCAGACTTAAAATCAAAGAAATGGAATTACATGGGAAGTTAATAAACAACCTTAAACAAGTCGAGCTCGAGCTGGGAGCCAGTCTATCGCATCGAGCTCAAGTTGACCTTGCACTTGAGTTGAGTCGAGCTGACCGAGCTCAAGTTCGACTCAGCTCTTCACACACATAGCAAAATTGGATCTCTATCATCGTTATCTTTAAAGATTATTCGTTTATGATTCGAATAATCATTGTAAAGCATTTGATTCATTAATAATGAAATAGACGATACCATTCACGGCATCATAATTAGTGAAAGTAAATATTTGGCGTCTTCAGTTGCCCACGCCAGCTACAAAATTTTTATTTATTTTTACACAGATATCTTATAATAATTTACTTATTTACATATCTTGTGCCCCATCAAAACTAAGAATTTCTATAAATAATGCCCCATAGCCAAAATTTTCTGGCTTCGCCACTGTCCAAGCGGAGGTGGAGAGCTCACTACCTCTAGTCCGGTTGTGCTGACCTCCGGCAGATGGAAATCTGGCATCAGATGCACCCACAACAGGCCATTACCATGCCAACGTTGGACCTTCATTTTCTGATGGTAGTTGATGGCGGGGATGTGGAATCATCCTCTGTTGATGGTTGCCAACTTACCAGCCATGAGGCAGCTTGTAATTGGATAGATTGGGAAATCAGTAATTAGTCCAAATTCAAGTTATTTTTTTCAGATCTGAAGAAAGAGTTATAGATCATTTTTGGTCAAAATCAAGATATCCTTTGACCTAGATCCGTTTTGGTTGACATTTCAATCTGGATTTTATATTCAAGAATTTTAATTTTGGAGTAAAGTGAAATGCAACCAATCAATTTTGGTTTGCAATTTGGATCCAGAACCTAACATAAGGCTCTATCTTAGATCCAATAAAATTTTATGGATCAGATTGGGGTCTATATCCAGAATGTTTATACTCAGATTGGATCCTTGATCCATAACTTAGTCTAGATTTATTATTGAGACTTGACATGCAGCATTAAGATTGAATCCGGATTGAATCTGGGTTTCATGTTCAGGTCTTGATTAGAGCTTGAACTAAATGGATCCAATAAAGTAAAATGTATCATGATTGGGCCATGTACATCTGAATCTACCCGAGTCATTTAAGGACCAGATCTCATATTCAGATCTGGACAAAGGTTCTTCTAGAGCCATTTAGCAATCTAGATCCAATAAGGGATAATGGATCAGATTTGTGTCTGAATTCAGTTTTTTGTTCTTTGCATCTAGAGCCGTTTAGTGAAAAATCAAAGTAAGGATGTTGGATTCTAGTATGGATCCATGTTTGTTTTTGATCCAGCTGTCCACCATTTTTTTGGTCCCATACTAGAATATGTTTAGGGTTCATTCAGTTTAATTGAGTTTGGATCATAAAGTTTGTATCTAACATCTTTAGGGTCCATATAGAGCAGATGAACCAATACAGTGAAACTGATCTATTGCATTTTGGACTGGTTCTTGGTTCATCAGAACTGGATTCTTTTAATTCATAAATTGGATCTTATAGTCTTTGAACTGTTCATAAGGGCTTGGTACTGGTTCAAGACATTTTGTGATTTAGATCCGTATTGGCCCATTTTCATATAGTAATGGATCAATTTTTGAGTATTATGGATATGGATTCAGATTATATATTTTACATCTGGATTAAGTTGTGGCTTTCCATTTGGATTTTTGGGTAGGACCTTGCCGGTTTGCTTGAATTGGATCTATAAAGTTGACAAATCGGATTGGATTATGGCTGATGCTTGGATTTTGGATTTCAGAATTAAAGGTAATTGTTTTTTTTTTTTTTGCCAACTACCAAGGCAAATCCAATAAGGTATCATGGATCAGCCTTAAGTCCAAATTTCAATTGTTTTGTAACCAGGGTTCATTTAATTGTGAGCTGGATTTGGATGATGGATTGATCAGGATACTACCAGCTTGTTCTGGCTCAGGTATCTTATTTAGATTTGATGATCCATTAAGGATTAGATCCAATTAAAGTAAGATCTGGGTCATAAATTTTTTTTGGTCTAAGGGAATCCCAAATCTGTATAGATGGACTTCCACAGTTTGCTTATTGCTTATGCTGGCTCGGTCTTCCTAGAACCTAGTCTATGTGTTACATGAACTTTTTTTTTTCTTTTTTTGCTCATGTTCGTCTAGGTTTTATGGCATTTCTTGGTTTCATTGCTCAGTTCATGGAGTTTTAGAACTTGCATATGGAATTCTCAAATCGGTTCATAACGTCTTGGAACCCATTTAGATTATTTCAAACTGGTTCAATAGTATTGAAGCCAGTTTATATAGGTTTGACACCAATCCAATGCATTCTGAACCAGTTAACACGGTCTTGGTTCATGGATCATTTGAGTGATTTTAACTCGTACGATTGTGACATTGTTTCAGCTCATTTGCTTTCCTGTACACAAGGTTTGGAACTGGTACAGGACGCCTTAGACAAAGTCATCTGGGCATTGGATTTGGTCTCCAGAAATCTACTGTTGATTTATATGCCCTTATATAGGTTTTGGTCTATTTTGGGCCAATTGGGCCAACCATAGGAGTTTTTGGCCAATTCATCCGATAGGAAAACGATTTAGCCAATAAACGAGTTTTGAACTGATTAATTGGTATTGGTTTCTGTTATGCTTTAAGTCAGTTCGTAAGGTTTTGAATTGATTTCTTGTCAACTGTGATGACACCATGTAGATTTAAGCCTGATTCATAAAGTTTTCTACTGGTTCATTAATATTTTTTGCTGGTGTGAAACCATCTTGGGCCATTTTATGGAGTCATAAACCAGTTTAGACAATATTTGAATTAGTTCATAAAGTAAAGAGTTGTTGTCATACAATGTTGGATTGGTTCACAAGGTGCCAAACCAACTTAAAGTTTTTATAGCCAATTCACGAACATTCAAGATTGGATTCATAGCAACCAGTTTTTATTTAGAAAACTAGCTTATGTTGTTTTCTAGCTGATTAATTGTAGAAAATTAGAATTGGTCATTCATTGATTGCATGCAAAATTTGTTGCATTTACAGTGTTTATGCATGGTTTTTATTTATAATGCCTGTAGTTGATTTTTTTTTTTCTTTGAATGAATAAAGTATGATCATACATGCTAGTTGACTATATTCAACATACTTTGTCATTCCAGGCATATTTGTTTATTGACGTTGATTATGTAAGTAATGAAAGATAAGATTGGCATGTAGTAGTACCACCAAAGTGGTTGTCATGTGTTACTTATTTGTTTCAATTATTATAAAGGTTTGTCAATTTCAAGGTTGTATGCTTGTATATATGCATTATTACATGTAGTTATTTGTTCAATATAATGACACGGTGAATATTGCTTTGTAAAATGTTATGATAATGCATATATTTTGATTGCTTGATTACCAAGTATACATAAGGACAATATTGAAATTAAGAGTGGTAAAAGACTTAAACAAATATGCATTTGTGACCACCAAAGCGGCAGAGTGCATGACTGTTCTTGTGTTCTGCGTCGTTATATGTGTAGTTCAATATTAGGTTGTACTTAAACTTATCGAAGTGATGTGTGCTACGGAAAGGGAGTCTATAATGTTCAAAGTTTAAGTAGGGTCAAATAGGAGACATACACTCCAGCATTTGGCATGTAACGCCCAAAGGTGCCATGTCACTTTAGCACAGGCCATGTGGTTTACAACATCTAGATATGATGCGAGATCATATTCAGATAATGAAGTAGCATAAATACAGTTTCCGTTTCATTATTTGTATTCGAAAAAGATTAGGAATCATTTGTTATGTACCAACAATGAGAAATTGTTTTAGATCCTCTTATTAATATATTGGTGCCATATTGTTTTGGGGATCATTTGTGAATTAACTTAGTTGGGTACATTAAATTTTACGTTATCACAATTCAGTATTTTATATGATTCTTGAAATTGCTGTTGTGCATTTCGCATAAAATTTTTCTCTCATTTGAAAACGAGAATTTGGTGAAATAACAGCTTGAGGAACCGTTTGAATAGATTTAAGGCCATTATATTCATAACTACATCGGTATGTATGTGCAGTTGGCAAAGTACATATCCTTAGGCCAGGTGGGAAAATATTGGAATTATTGGCTTAATCCTACTCTATTGGCCTACTTGGAGAAATGACAAAAAAAAAAAAAAACGAGCTTGTGTAATTCACTCGACTTGTTTATAAGTCGAGTTCTAACTCAAACTTGACTCGTTTAATAAATTAGTCAAACTCAAATCAAGCTTATACGAGCGAGTTGAACTAGCGTTCTACATTCCTACCCATACCTCACTCTATGGACACGGCCACAACAGACCAGCATGCCGCATGGGGCGGCAGATGACGCTCACCCCACTTCCACCTTTATACTGAATTGGAATTGCATTAGCATATGTTAAAAGCTGACACTCAAAATGTATGGATATATATTTGTTATATAATATTTATTCAAAACTAATCTGATCCAGTCAAAATCTAAATCCGAATGATATTTATCTTTTCATTTCTTAAATCCACACATATATATAAAATCTGATCGGACATCAGTTTTTAAATCCAAATTCAATCTGACTTTTTAGTTGAATGTTCAACTTTATTTTTCGTGTCTGATTTTTTTGAGGCAGTTCTATTTGATATGTAACTCAAATCAAATTTATTAACATCCCTAAAGATTGCTATATCACACTACAAGAAATCAAGTATTTACTAGTGTGAAACTTAAAGAAAAATGGTAAATGGACGACCATTATGAGTCATTGGGCAAGTCTAAGTAAATTACTGTCAATATATCTGTCTAAAAAGTTTGGGTAGATATATCAAACTGTGTAGCGTACTTTTATGTCTCATGTATTTGTTAAAAAATTGAGACAGATTCATATAATGTAATGCTTTCAAAGGTGCCAATTTTGCCTCAAGTTTTTGGGCAAATCCATGGGACAGTATGTAGCATACTCTTATGTCTCATGTATTTTCCCAAAAATTGAGACAGATTCATGTAATGTAATGCTTTTAAAAGTGTCAATTTTGCCTCAGTTTTTGGGCAAATCCATGGGACAGTAAAATATTCTCAACTTTCAAGCCTGAAAACTACCATCATTAGTGACGCGGCAAAGAGATGTTAGGGAAGCCTTGACTTCTTTCACGTGCTGCTATTGCAACGGTTATATGCCTTGGCCTTATGCTAGAACAAAATATTTATAATACAATATAAAAAATACAATATAATATTTAAATATAATTACATAAAATAAAAACTTATTTTAAATAAAATATTCATTTAACAGCAATTTTGCACTTTCATATATACGAGTGCCCATACGAATCTATAATGGTTTTAATTAGTGCCCCTTGGCTGAGAATCTTTTACTCAACCACTGATTGGATGTATTATCAAGTTTGGCGTACTGGCCCAGTCTTTAGCTGACCTGCTAGGGCACGGTGGAGCGAACTACGAACCCAGCCTCGGTGCCTCGGTTTAGGTTTAGAATGGTGGAGCGAACTACGAACCCAGCCTCGGTGCCGCCTTACAATTTTGTGGGTTTTTTTTGCCTGAATTCCCATGAGACTGCAAAACTAGAGGGTGACTTGTCATTTTATGACTTTTTTTCAAATGTGGTCCTCCGGAACAACTGTCGGAGGAAATGCCCCTAACCTTTTATTTCAACAACAAAATATATATACAACAAAAATTGGCATTCACTCTACCTTCAAATGGGTCTGGATTTGAAAAGTAAGTTGAAACGGCAATTTGCCATTAACAAGAAATACTACAAAATTAAGGGCACAAAGAACAAATGTTCATGTACCATTGAACCACCCATGAAAACATAATTAAGCACAACATACTAGTCAACTCAGTATCCGATTAATGCAATATTACAAAAAACAGTACTGGCGCCATGTCAGTTTGCTCGCCAACATGGTGTATCAGCCGATATGCATCGGGTCTTATCGCTGTAAATCTTTATGAATTCAAAATTTTATTTAGAATATTCTCAATTAAATTATTTTATAAAAAAAAGAGGACCAGTATCAACCATGTGCCTCTATGAGCAAGGGGCCTATACAGTACACATAAGACAAAACACAATAATACTAAGAGATGTTTATAACATAAAATTAATTACAGCAAAGTTTGACAAAGCATGCCTTGATCCGCTCCTGAAGTTGCTTTATGTGGAATGTCGTCTCATGGAGCACATGCTATGTCCCTCTGAATTAAAAACCATACTGATTTGGGAGGAGATAGAAATTTTTCATGTGGCGGACCGAATTAAAGTTTTAAATTTTGATTAAGGCTCAATATCATTTTTCAAAATTTTTATATAAAACAAGTTAAATTTTTTAAAATTTACACCAGGGCTCATGCGGCCCATATTTTGGGTCTGAAGCTTCCAATTTTTTCGAGCGGTGGGTCTCTCACACTGAAGCTCCTTCTAATTTCCCACTTCCAAATAAGGTAGAAAAAAGTACATGTTGTTGTAATAGCAGCATACCCGGTCGCCGGTTGGTATTGATTAAACTACATTCCGGAATGCATGCTGGAGGCTGCACATCAGGAAACAACATCAATACATCAATAAAATTTGCATGTAAATTTCAGAAAATTTCAATTATTTTATATAAAAATTTTGAAAAATATGACATTTTGGCCCTTGTCAAAAATTTGAAACTATAATTTGGCCCCTCTCATGAAAAATTTCTAGCTCCGTCCCACTTGATTTTTTTTTTAATTTTTCATTTAAATTTAAAAAAATACTTACCTTCTATAAAAATTTTGAAAAATAAATTTTTTGACCCATGTCAAAATTTTAAAACTATAATTCAGCATTCCTCATGAAAATTTTTTTGCTTTGCTCCTGCCTAAGGTTTTTTTTTCTAGCTTGGATATTTATAGGGTCTATATGGTGAACTGTCCAATCAAGAGCATGGATGGCCATGGGGTTGCAGATATTCTGGATACATTTGCTGATTTCTTTTGTACATTTAAATTTTTAAATCCAACGTCTTCCTTTGACATAAATCTGTTTTGGTTGATATTTAGATCTGGATTTTATATTCAAGAATTTGGATTTCGGAGTGAAGTGAAATGCAACCAATCAATTTTGGCCTGTAATTTTGATCTAGAACCTAACCTGTATCTTAGATCCAATCAAGTGCATATTTGTTGATTATATAAGTAGTGCAAGATGGGATTAACATGTGCTAGTACCTCCAAAGTGGTTGTCATGTGTTAATGAATTTTTTCAATTACTATAAAGGTTGATTAATTTCAAGGTTGTATGCTTGTACGTATTGCCAAGCAGCAATTAGATCGAGAATACCACATGCACATATAATTTCAGCGTAAGGTTATTGAAAAGAAAGTGCAGTAAACAAGAAAAATCATTGAGAAATTGAAAAAAAAAAGCACAAATACTAGGAAACACTCGTCTGCTTTACCCAACATCCTTAATGCATGAGAACACCTAGAGGCAGGAGCAAAATCATGAGTCGAGATCTCAAGAAATTTGAGTGCTTTGTGCCTCCTTTTCAGATCCATCCTGACCCTTGAGTTCAAAGGAGATGCAGAAGGTGAATCTCAATAGACTACAAAGGATGAACCTTGATGGAACACAAACAATACAAAATGAAGGTTCCAAGGGAGAAGATAGAAATATTTATGTGGTTCTATGTATTGAATCACCTAATGGCATGAGAGCGGTATTTCCACCACATCAATCGATGGTGACAACTATTTTATTAAGGCGTTGCCTAGGGTCGGCATAGGTGTGGACTAGGCGCCAGTCCACACCCATCGCCTAAGTCCATCACTTGGTGTGGTGCTGGCACCTAGGCCGGACTAGGTGCCATGCCCAGTCCATGGGAGGGCCTTTGATTTTATTGTCTAATCCATGTACAATATGTTGTAATGTATAATATATGTACAATCTGAAATATTATATATTTACGTATTGTATATTAATGTTTATATATGCATATTAGTACAATCAAAAGCAATTTTTAAAGCGGTTCCATCTGCAGTTGAATCTGTTATGATGTATATTATATGTACTGATTTGTACAGTCTGCTATAATGTATATTATATGTTATATGTACAATCTGTTGTAAACTTGTAATGCATATTATATCTACTGATTTGATACAACTTTTGTTTGAAATGATTCTAATGAAATAATCTACCAGGTTTATAATTGAAATAGTCTATATGAAATGCAAGCATTGTGTTCAGTATGTAAACAAGAATGACATGCCTTCTTTGGTGTATCAAAATAAGGCCTCAGCTAGAACAGACCATCACACTTTTCCTAGCATGTAAACAAGCTGGAAATGTACTGAGTCTGTCGTGTAAACACAAACAAAACAGTTTTCCAAAACTTAAATGAAATATAACCTTACAGTTCAGTCAATAAGTACATAATTTTATTTTGTAGTTGTTAACATAACAACAATAAAAAACAAGGTGCTAGGCACCGCCTGGTGCCCAGGCAGTGACTGGATGCCTTGACAACATAAAGGTGACAAGTTATATAACATCCCAATCCTCTCCTTTATTTTAGGAGAAGTTTCAATATTTCCATGATAGCCATTAACAAATTTTGGTAAAAAAAACTTGTCGGTTTATATTAGCAAATTTATTATTGATAAATAACATGATAAATTAGAATATCATGAACTTTGGCCAATATTATGGTTTCATCACTCCCCTGAAGTGGGACATATATGTGACAGTAGCCCCACCGGTCTAGCGCCTCAATCAATTGTTATCTTGATATCCCTTTGGTTAGCTATAGAAGGGCAGAGCTAGGAATTTTTCATTAAGGGAGCCCAACAATGATTTCAAAATTTTGATAGCAATCGAAATATAAATTTCCTCAATTTTTATATAGGCAAAAAAAATTTTTAAACAGGCCCCTAGAAAATGTTTGCTAAGACAACCTCAGCTCCAAAGTCTCATGGTTTTGTTCAATCTTGTGCTGATTACGCACTATTCACACTACACCCTGGAGATTACTCACGACGTTGGATGGTAAACGCCTAAAAGATCCAGGTGTCTGGTTGAACGTCTCATCTATGTGACGTCAACAAGACCAGACATAGTTTTTGCAGTTCACTCACTGAGTTGATTTATGCAGCAGCCAACTACCTCACATTTCAATGCAGCATTGGGGTTCTTAGATATTTGAAGTTGCATCCCAGGCCTAGCATATTAGTTTCATTTGATGAAGACTATCAACTAGCAACTTATTGTGATGAAAATTTGGGTGCCTGCAAGGAAACAAAAAAATCTGCCATTGGTTACTGTATATTTGTAGGAGGAGGTTTATATTCCTAGAAACCAAGAAGCAACCAACCATGTCTTAATCCTCTGCTGAAGTAAAATACAGATCAATGGCTGATACCTGTTCTGAAGTTACATGGATTAAGTACTTGTTGGCTGACTTGCAGGTTTGTCACTTAAAACTAGTTACACTACTATGTGATAATAAATATGCTCTTCAAATTGCTGCAAATCCTGTCGTGTACGAATGCAAGAAGAATATAGAATTGGATTGTCACCTTGTGCATGATCTAGTTACTGCTGGGAAGATTTTAGTTCAGTATATTGCTTCACAAAACCAACCCAACAGATTTGTTTTCAAAGTCGGTTTCTAAAGATCAGCATAGTTTCTTAAGTGCCAAACTGAGCATGTATAATCTACACGCTTCATTTTGAAGGGGGGATGTTAAGAAGAGTATGATAAATATCAGAATCGATCCAGCATATCTATACCAACAGCTTATTTTAAAATCTTTTTTTTTTTTTTCAGTTCTTAAAGGATATTTTGCCAAGGAGATATTTCGCATGGTCAAGATATTTTTGGCCCACCGCTTATTTTGTGCACTCTTGACAATTATGTATAACAGAATTTGTTAGTATTGTATCATTGGCATTTTTTTTATAACCATAAGTATGCATTGGCATTCTTTTTTATAACCATAAGTATGCAATGAAATGGACTGAGAGGTGTGCCTCCTGCCGGCTTCGGTCTCTTTTCCTCTGTTTTTGCCCTGTTATGTTTTGTTCATCGCTCTTGAACTCGTCTACCACCTAACGTACACGGCAGAGCACAACCAGGTCGACGACAGTTCCGCTTAATGCTACCATCAGTGATTCACGAATTTCCTCTCCAGTTGTCGCCCTTGACAGCGAAAAGATCGTCTGGTAATGAACCCGACCATCACCGTGGTCGACGGGGCATCGCCACATCAATGTCACGTCTCCCTGTCAAGACAGCATCTACTAATGAAGTCGTCCATCACCGAAGGACGGAGCACAACCAAGTCAAGGTCTCCTCCCAGCCATTACTAATATTCTTGAAGTGATTAATAATGTGCAGCAATGTCAAGCATCAGGTGAAACCTAATCCAACATTAACCTCCTCGATGGCAACTTTTCAAGTTCATGACACAATCTGCCTGCAACTTCTCTGCATGCATTCCATGTTATTCTGTTATATGGGATTCTGATCTGAACTGTTAATTAAGAAGTTGGGCGGTTTGCTGCGCACACCCTTTAAAGATTTCTCATTTCTTGTCTCTGAACTGAAATGTCAAATGTGCAAGCAGTTTATCTAAATCGAAGCTTCAATGTAAAGCTCGTCTTTTGTGCTCTGTTTTGCTATCAATCTTTACACCCTGCAGATTGAGCTAGTTAGAAGGTGATGAGCAGGGATGAAGAACTTATCATGCACCCATACAGATGATGACTTCTCATTTGCATAAGATGTGTTATCATTAGTTATGAGATTTTTGCAATTGACTGGCATTCACTGCACCGTTCACATCTGTAGTTCTATAAGTTGTCTGGGCATTCGTTGCCCTGAAATTCTTTGCTCAACTGTCGTCGTCATTAAAAGAAACAAAGGGACAAAACACTCGCATATATCGGTCCCATTAACAGCTGTGAAGATGACTACAAGACCTTGGAGGTCCACACGCACGAAGAGAAGACTAGTTCTTAAATAGACAGCATCTTCCATTGTCTGGCGTCTCCAATGCTGTAAAGTGTTTGGTCGTCGATCGTCTTCCACATCTACACAACCTGACCTTCCCCATCTGGTTGAAATTGTTGAGCAAGAAAAGAACCTCGATCCTAATTTTCAGCCCCTTCATGTCTTGGAAAAACAAAATTTATTTACTATAAATTTTTTTAAAACATTCAATTTGGCCACCATACAGATATAGAAGAATATAGTTCAGTCCATGTAAAATTTTTTGTCTCTGCCTTGGCAGTGTGCAATTTTGGAGATATGGGTTTCGAGATTGGTCATCAAATTAAGTTCATGGAAGTAAAAAAAATCAAAATTGAGATGAGCTCTTCTTTGATAAGTTTTGGTGGACATTACCGGAGTTTCGTTGGGAAAAAAAAATGTACTAGGGATGTCATCTCCACGTAAAAAGTACTATATACACGGGTTGGAAGGGATAATATGGTCGCTCTATCAAAAAGAGTTTGATGTGCCCGCTTTTCCGGAAGTTGCTTTTAATTACTTCTAGGACAATTTAGAGAAACAGGTACGTGTATACGTAAATTGCCCTACAGCCATACCAATAAAGTGAAACATAAATGCAGTGTGTGGGTCTTCTTCGGTACTCTATTGTCTTTGAAAGTTGTCTATGACGGAATTTTTAGAACCGACGCCATTGAAGAAGAACTTTCTCTAAGCCCTAGGGGAGAGATTAATGCCTTAATGCCACTTAATGCCACCTAAGGAGAGGCGGCCAAATCAGAAAACGAGGAATCGGAAATTTGAGATACAACCCACCGTTTTCATCTAACTGCAAGAAAGGTCAGCCTATGTTTCTTCTTTTCCGGAAATTAGAATCTACAAATTACATGCCCATTTGTTCCTATTTTGAAGATGATTTGAGTAATTCATGGTAACTCAAATCTCAATTTTCATGCGCTCATATTTTCTAGTTCACATACACATAGGTCAACTAGCTAGAAATTATTTAAATCATGCATACTGCCATAAATTGAAAATATATGACTGCAAATCTGGCTCTGATATATATGAACCAACCACTATGTAGTTGAGCACATCTAGATGGACTAGAAGATCCTATTTAACGTAATCTAACTGGGATATGAAACAAAAAATTTTGTGCTACTGACTCGTGGTCCAGGATAAATGAACACATATCATCAGGTGACTCAAATGATTTATCCTTTTAAAAGCGGAAGGAAGAATTTCCACGAAATGATGATCCCAGTCAAAGCCAAGCTTCACGTACTGGGCTGGCGTGTAGATCGGTTGCAGACAAGGCCATCTGGGCCATTTTATTGAGTCAGAAGAAACATTCTATGACCTTGAAGAATTTTTTTATGAACGTAATTGACGGTCACTAGTCTTCTAAAATTAAATCCAGGATACAAGATCTTTGGGATTGTGGTACTTCCCACCAGTATACGGATGAATGTTAGCACAATGATTGCATTAATTACTTTCGAATACTCTTTAAAAACATGTCATTACGTTTCTGCCTTGCAGAAGCTTGCCTCAATGAAAAAATATCAACCCGGACATCTTGCAGTCTCTCTCTGCAGAAAAGAAGTTGGTTCAGCTTCTGAAGTACTGTTCTAAGCGTGGCGACTTGTATTTGTTGCTCATCATCTTAAGATGGCAGGATCCGTGGTCGTTTTTGCCGGCTTATGCATTGCGATCCAAATTTTCTCAGGACTTGCTGATAAGCGTACGTAAGCGTTCTCCAGATCTCACCCAGGGCTTGTTTTCTTTTATTTGTTAATCAATGAGTAAAGATGCCCATCAGTGCTCTAGTTTAATTTCCCTAGCTTTCAACGGGAGCTCATTCGTTGCTCAATAAAATCGATGGAGGCAGATCCTCCTGCAGGGAGTACTTTTCGAATGGTTCTCATTTTTTTGAGATCGATAGCTCTCACACACACACGGATAGATTTTGATTTCAATGAACTATGGAGCCATCCAGAATGAATGCCCTTCATAAATCATAACCCCTGAGTTTCCTTTGTTTCCTCTAGTGTCCTTGAGCATCGATTGCGGAGCTCCGACGAGTACGCGCACTGACGAGCTGGGCATCAAATGGATCGGCGACGGCCACTATATTAACACAGGGCAAACATCGAAGGTCCAGGTTAACAATTCATACTACCAAGAAGACACGACGCTCCGATACTTTCCCTTCCAAAAGAAGAACTGCTACGTGATACCAGGCGTAGCCAGGCGGAGGAAGCACATGATAAGGGCATCCTTCTTCTATGGCAACTACGACAACAAGTCATGGCCACCTTCCTTCGATCTTCAATTTGATGGCAACCCTTGGGTGACCGTGGAGACTTCATCCAGCGAGTCCTACTATTATGAAGTAATATATGCGCCCAAGAGAGGCAACATCAGCGTCTGTGTTGCTCAGACGTCGCCCGACCAAATACCCTTCATCTCTGTTCTCGAAGTAAAGGAATTTGAGCAGGGCATGTATGAAACGAAGGGCACGGAAGACGTCCTTCGACGGCGGAAAAGGGTAGCCTTTGGGGCGACGGACTTCGTAAGGTAAGACTAAAGTTATATCCGTAAACTTTCAAACGATCGGTCTTAGTTTGTAAGGCTGATTTAAAAGTTCAAAATATCTATGAATTCTGCAGTTTAGCGTGCACTTCGCAGTATTTAATTAGCTAATTTTTGTAGTTAAAAAACAATGTTATCGGAATTGGTGATCAAGTGGCAGGTTGAGGAAAGCTGTGTTTAACGAGCTTTTTTAGATAATCTGGAAATTTTATTATTTTTATGCATTTTTATTGAATATTTTAAAGAACAACAGTTAATGTTTTTGCCAATTCACAACAAATTGGAATGAATTACTAGATAATTAATGACCTATTCATTAATGCAGTAACTTTATGAATTGAATAAATATCTAGCTTACCTAATAGGGAGATCGGTTTAGGAACCCATTTTTACAAAAGTACTTCCTATTTGCATCATAATTAATATAATCCGAAAATATAATATTCATCCATTAGTATAGTTCTAGTGTTTCTTTATGCAGCTAATTGTCAAGAACCCAAAATAGCTTCAAAGTTAAAACTATTTAAGAGAGAAAAAGAGGATTTGAGGGACACACATTCTTATATGTATAATAGAATGGTAATTCTAGCTTTTTAAGAGTCACTCAACCAATTTAATCTGTACTGTTCAATTCAACATGATAGACGTTTAAGAAAAAAATAAGGAAAAAAAGGTGGTATGGGCATTTTCATCATCTAATATTAATTTACACATCTTTTTCTTTATTTTTCTCTCAACCATCCTTCTGCTTTACATTTGATTGCCTTGATTAAGTGGTTGGGTGGCTCTAGATAACAAGTTATTGTTCATTCACTCATTATATATGGATAACTAGAGTCATTGAGTGAATCTATATATAATGAGTGAGTGAATGATGACTGTAGTTATCTAGAGCCACTTAATCATCTAATCAAAACCACAAATGGTTGAGAAAAAAAAAAGCAAAAAAATGTGTAAAAAGATATTAGATGACAAAAATGTCTATTACCAATTTCTCTTTATTTATCTCTTAATCAATTATCATATTGGATCGGACGGTGTAGATTGGATAACTACGTTACTCTAAAAAGCTAGAGTCACCATTTAATTTTCCTATATATATACCACCAATCTTATATATATATATATATCACCAATCTTAGCATCATTGATGACATTGTAATTCATTTATTTCTTCTTTAATGCTCATTTTAACACGTCCAAAATTAAGAGAGAAATAAATGATACCATTCATGATGTCGTTTTAGTGGCAGTAAAATTGGTTTATATATATATATTGTGTTGGTGAATGTAGGATCAGATTGTCAAGTCTCTTCTCTAAATAAACAGAAGAAGAAGAAGAGAAAAAAAACATGTGATGGAGTAAGAGAAAAAAGTTTCGTAACTGGTATGCAAACACATGAATCGGTCTTCTAATAAAACAACGGTTCTTGGAAAATCCAAGTCTAGCCCCGGTTGTTAATAAATCCTTTTCTTCTACAGAAATTTGATGAGAAACCTGCGCTTGGAGATGCTAATCTATCCATTTTGGATTTAATATCCAGCCAACTGTTTTGAAAAGATCGAATATAAAAAAAATAATATTTAATTAAGAAATCAGTTCAAATTAGGATGTAAGAATATACCCATAAATATCCGACTGGATTCACATTCAAATTCAGATCAGATTTAGTCTCAAGCAAATACTCAATATCCAATGCCCTTACAGTATCCACTTTGAAAGTCAGCTGCATTAGGTTTAAAATTGAGATTCAAAAGTGTATTGCATTCAAGTATCATATTTGAGTTGGTTTTGGATTTTAAAATCAGGTTTTGGATTCATATTCATATATGACTTTTTTCCTTTGGATTCGAATCTGAATTCAAACCTGAATATATTAACTTTTCACAAAGGGGTTATATTTACATCTTATTCTGATGGACGGTCTTTTGTTGGCAGGTATCCTGATGACCCTTATGATCGTTATTGGCATCCAAGTGGTGACATCGACGGTGTAGTGACTGTAGCGAGAGATAACATGAGCTTCATCAAAAACTTCACGGATATTCCGGGACTGGCATTAGCCCACGCCATAACACCAGTGTCGACCAATGCCACGACTCTGACAGTCCCATTGTATTTGAAAGATGATACATATTACTACAATTTCTATTTCTCCGAAGTGTTAGAGGCAGCTTACCAAAATAAGAGCAGGTCTTTCGATTTCCTTGTTGATGGCGAAAAGCTTAACGACTACGGTTCTATAATCCCACCTTATCAGTCATATTGGAGTAACTACAATCACCGTGGTCGGAGACTGACTGCTGGATCAAACATTTCCTTGGTCAACACAGCTAATGCATCCCTTCCTCCAATCCTCAATGCCATGGAAGTTTTTAAATTGATCAAGAGAGGACTTGCAAATGGAACCAACGAAAATGATGGTATCTCTCTCTCCTCTCCATCGTCTATCGGTTTGTTGTTTACTTCCAAGTTCCTGTTGGGCCTGAGTATTGATTTATAAGATTGAGATAACCACACTCTCTCTCTCTCTCTCTCTCTCTCTCTCTCTCTCTCTCTCTCTCTCTCTCTCTCTCACACACACACACACACACATGGGGCACTTTATGGATCGTCGATTATACGTAGCAGACAACCCTTTATTTATCAGACAACCCGTAACTACTCCGCATTTATAATTTTGTATGCACTTAGTCTATATATGAAGAGAAAGATTATATAACCTGGTGATAAGTAAGCTGTTAGATCTACTTAATCTTGCTTAATAAGGTTTCATGTGTGATATTGCACTTCAAAATCAAAGCTGAAGTTGTCATCCAGATCGAGTTGCACACACGCTTCTGTGCATGCATAAGTATGCACCAATGGGGTGGAGGGTATTTTTGAAATTTTAATAAAAATATTTTGATTTTTTAAACTTTTTCATAATCCTTTTTCACCCTTTCAAAAAGTTTTTTTTGTTAATTTAATGAAGATATTTTGGTAAAGTTTTTTTTTTTTTGTTAATTTAATGAAGATATTTTGTTCATTGCACACCCTGTGCTCATAACCTCTTCGGTTATCATTTCCTGTATTTTTATGTATGAAACTTTGTCAACCGTCAATCAATAGTTGATAATTACTTTACGTAATCCTTATATTTGTTTATCTCGCACAAAGGCGTAGTTTATTAAATCTGATCTATGGCTGGGATTTTGTAATTTTTTTGTTTCATCAATACTGATACGGTTTTAAACATATTAATTTGAGCACATTCATGCTATATATGGAGAGAGGGAGAGAGATTTCTTAAAATATAAATACTTTCAATCAACTCTTCTAGTGCATTAATTTCAACTTCCTATTGGCATAATAAGATGGTGTGGCACTGAACACACATAAAAGAAGTCTTTAAACAGATTAGATACTTGCTATATTGTTTAGTCGTCTTTTTTCACTAGTTAACACTTTTCACAATCATTTTATCTGCAAAACATATTTTTGAAGTAGTGTACGGAAATACTCACAGTTCATAGTATTTATATTTAATAAGGTCTCTGTTTATCTATATATATATATATAATGTTTTTTACGTGTGCTTCGTAATGTTTTAGCCTATCTTTTATAAGTATAATAATATAAATAGATACAAAAATATAAAAATGAGAGGGAGAGAGAGTTGTTGATTTAATTTGAATGTTTTGAGAGAAAGTTGTCGGGCCTAAACTACTTTTGCCTTAGGAATGCCATTTAAAAACATGTAACAAAAGGTCTGAAGTTAAACATTCTAAATTTTGCTAGAACAGGCGGGACTTTATTCTCTCCAATGTTTTTGGTGTGTATATATTTACTTTGGACAAAAGGCATCAGGGGTGCGTTGTACACAACTCCTGATACAATACATGTGTTTACAAATTATTGCTTCTAGATAACTGCAAAAAGTTTATCTGGTAATGCACAAGATCCGTTTTTACCAATTTTTTTGACAATGGTTTGCAGTGAAGGCGTTGAAGGTGTTGCAGGGTTCATATAAAAAACTTCAATCTTGGGCAGGTGATCCATGTCTTCCCCAAGGATTCACTTGGGACTGGCTCAACTGCAGCACTGACGATCCACCACGAGTGACTGAACTGTGGGTACATAACTATCGGATACAAATCTTTTTTGCTTCTAACCCATGCAAGAATAACATTTTGGTCCATTTGACGTCGTTTTGTTAGTCATCTTAATGGTTTAGGCTTAGACGGCACCCTTCGAGACTTCAGCGACCTGACTGCGCTTGAGATAATGTGCGTAAAATACAGTCATGCTAATTGGATTTTAGCTTGCTTAATTAATTAGATGGAGTTTCACTGATCAGTGTCAACTTTGATCTTGCAGTGACTTGAGTAACAACAGCTTGAGTGGACAGATCCCAGAGTTCTTGGGAACATTTCCTCAACTGAAAGAGCTGTGAGTTTATTACATGGAGAAAAAAATAAAGGAAAAAGATTCAATAATTGGTCAAAGCCAATTCACCTGAAACTTAAAGTTGTCTCTTCATCATTTCGAATCCAAACAGCATGTTATCACAAAAAGCTTCAGTTCATTACTGCTTTCTCCCAATCTGTCCTGTGTTGCTTTCTTTAGTTCTAATGAAGGCTACGTGCCCAAACGGGCCGGACCATGACAAATAAGAGGGTTTCCAAGTGGATTCCGGCAATGAATAGATGAAATACTGTCTCCCTGAAATAAGATGAAAATATTCTTCTTGAGAAAAGTTAAAGACCCCTTTTGAAAGGAGAGAAAATAAAGTGAGAAGAAGTTGTGGACCAAAGCCCATGGCAAAGCCCGACATGTTTGGTTGAGGGGCAATGACTGTTTATTTAAGGAGCATTTTATATGTAGATATGCGAAAAATTGTGTTTAATCAGAATTTTTATTAGACTGTGTAGACAATTGCCCACACACGCTCACATGTAGCTCCGTGCCTACCTGAAGCCCCACCCACCATCCTATCTCCTAACCGGGTCTTGGTGCTTGTTAAGTTCAATCGTACAGTGTGAATATGCAAGTTTGCTTACTCAACAATTGGACTCAGCATGATAGGTTTCCATTGGCTTGATGCAGGAACCTGGCATACAATAATTTCACGGGATCCTTACCGGCATCATTGGCAAGCAATAAAAAAATAAAACTAACGTAAGTGACACAGCATTGATCAACATATCTTTTGTGTGTGTGTGTGTGTAATTTGGGTATTCCATGTCAAAGTAAAAGTATGATATCCTGTAATTGGGTAATGGTATATCATACCATATATAGCACCGGATGAGTCTTTTAATTATCTCCTTTTAACAGTATAACAGGAAACAACATCACCGAAGGCAATCCAAGTCCGCCACCAACGAATGACAATCCAAGTCCGCCACCAACGAATGGCGAAAGAAATATGAAGCCGATCATCGTTGGAGTACCACTGGGCTCGGTCATTTTACTTCACATGCTAGTTGGCTAGCTGTCGTCTCTGCACACCTTTCAAGTCAACATCCCAAGCTATCGCCAGCTAACGTTGCGATCGAGAATAAAGTATTTAAGTTATTTCATTCCTGAAGTGGCCTCAATAGGTTCCATGTTATTTGTTGACAAATAATAAGCTACCTTAGCTTTATAGCTTCTTCAAGCAAGCATAAAGGACAAGCCGCATCCCCATGAAAGACAGCAAAAGCATCCTTGCTTTATAAATAATACTTGCTACTATATAAATCTTTTCTTAGCATGAACCCTGTTGTGCCCCTTTTGCATGTCATCTGCTGTTCCTGATTGCCTAGGTGTGTTATATCTGTTACACTTGAGTTCAGTTGACCCATCTACGCTTACCCTCAGCCACACGTTTCCCCATTATTCCGCCTTGATGCTCATTTCCCCTTATTGCAAAACTAACTGATTGATGTTATCACTTCAAATTTTTCAAAAAGATTATATTCGACATATTCGGTAATTTTAATCCACTTCTCCTTCAAATTGATAGTCGTTCACACAGGCAGCATATTCGGATCAATTTTCTTTCATTGGGCTCAAGCTCAAACCAAAAGCATACCTCTAGATCCACAATCAAATCTAAATCTCGGTTCTATGTCCAAAACAAACCCCTAGATCCATATCCAAATCTAAATCTCAACCTTAGATCTAAAATAGATTTCTAGATCCATATCCAAATCCAAATCTTGACCTTAGAACCAAAACACATCTCTAGATCCACAACCAAGTCAAAACCTCAGTCCTAAATCCAAAACGGATGCTTCAATCCATATCCGAATCCAAATTCAAGCTTTAGATACAAAATCCAACCTTAAATCGAGATCTGAATCCAAATGTTGGCTCCAGATCCAAAAATTACACCATGATCCGAAATACAAAGCCAAGTCTGTAATGGAACCCAAAAAGCAAAATCAAGCTCAAATTAGGAAAATAGATCCAGTAAATCTTAAGCCCAAATTAAATCCAAAACCAAAATTTAGATGAAAATCAAAATTTCAAATCAAAATCCGAAATCGAGGCGAAAATATCAAATTCTGACATTATTTTGGGCCTCCCGTGCGCACGAGAACCTCTCCTTTGCTTTTCAACTCAATCTCGCAAGTCGCATCAAAAATTCTAAAATGTCTTTTGTATCGGACCCGGCAATAAAATGAGCCTCGAGCTGCCCAAAATGAAGCCCGACCTATTTTAATCAAAAGACCATTTTGTACTTGAAGAATATATTTTAAAAATATAAATTTTTATTTTCCTTTTTAAGTGAGACCCACCTAAAGGGAACAGGGAGGCAAGAGCCACCCTAAGGGGCCAAACAACCTCTCTGCGCACGCCTGTGCACTGCATGGTGCCCTGGTCGAGCAATGAATGGCCTTGTCGTGCGCTCTGGCAAGGGCACACTGGCAGCACCAGGGTACTGTCACTCCAGGTTTTGCGGCACCAAGCATTGCTGCGCCAGTGCAAGCGCACAACTATTTTGCTTGGAACTCTCCTTGGTAAGCCCCTTTTTGGCAAAAACCACATCTAAAGAGGCGGTTTTGGTCATATTGGGTGGACATTAACCCTGCCAACACCCTCGACGACCGCTATGAGCCAATCTCCTTGGGTGAAGACCTGCACAATAAAAAAAATTTGAAAATAATTTAAAAAATTTTGAAATTCCAATGAAAACCTTGTGAAATAGAAAAAAATCAAAATTTGGATTTTGACTCTAAAAGTTTTTATAACTACCCCTCATATCTTGACTCTTGGGTGAGATAACTCTTGGAGTACTTTTGTAGCTCATGCACTTAAAACTTAGAAGTTTTCTCTTATCTTTAGGGGCGGAGCCAGGATTTTCTTCAGGAGCAGGACGACAGTCCAACCTCTAAATCCGGGTAGGGCCAATTGAATTCAAATCCAAAAAATACATGGCGTAATTAAAAAATTTTATTTTTTTCAATGTAATTTTTTTCTTTTCATTGGCCAGGGTGGAGCCATGACCTAAGCGAGCCCCCCCTCTCTCCACCCCTGCTTAGCTCTCTCCATTTCTCTACTCTTCCCTCTCTTTTCTTCTTCTCTTCTTCTTCTTCATCTTCAACTTTTGTTGTTAGCATCTTCTTCAATCTTTATTCTTCAATACCTTGGATCTCATTTGAAAGGCTTGGTGATCACCCGAGGTAACTAACAGATTTGTCTTTCTTCAACTTTTCTATTTAGAGGTTTGCAGTCATCTTCCCATCATGTTTCTTGCAAGCTCTAAAATCTTTTCTTCAAAGTCAAGAGCTATGCTCGAGTGCATCGAGAGCATGACTAGAGTGAGATAAAATTTCATTTCTTCTTCTAGGCCCAAAATATGTTTCTTTCTTTTCTTATTTCATTGAATGTGTGCATTGTCTATTTTTTATGATAATATTCATGCACAGTTGGTTGAATTTTCAATCAATATGTGAATGAATGGTAAGAATGAGAGCTTGAGATGAGATTTCTTTTCTATCTCATTAATTATTGAGATTGGAATTTGTCCAACACAAAAAAAACCCCTATGAATATGTATATGATAAAATGTATTTTCATGATAGTTCTACACTTAGTAGTGATTACTATTTATTTATTATTCACCCGATTAGTGATCCCAAGAAGAGTTCTTTTAAGTCATTAAATTTTTGTTTCATTTGTAGTTAATGATCTAATATACCTAATAGTAGAAAAAAAAAGTTTCTTTGTAATGGATGAAAACAAGTAAAAATGAGTATTATTCTTACAGACTTAAATAAATATGTTTTGAGTTATGTTTTTAATATGAATTTTGAAAGTAAAAACCATCCATAGGCAATGGAAACTTAACCTATGCTCTTTCATGAACTCAGGTTTCTCTCAAAGGTGGAAGTCCAAAATCCTCAAAACTATCTCTTGATCTTAATATATATATATATATATATATATATATATATAGCCTCTCATTCCAAATCTCATTGGATATCTTCCTCTCGCCTCTTTACTTTGTAATTTCTCTTTTACAAGTTCCTCCATTATGTCGCTCTTTGAATTTAAAATCTTTCATTTATGAATTTTCATATTACATATATAGAGTAAGTGAATAGTGACTCTAGAGTCATCCAACCGTCTAACTATTGCAATCCATCTCATGCAGATGAATGGTTGAGAAAACAACATAAAAAAAAGTAGAAATTGATAGTAAATGAAGAAAATGTCCATCAATTTTTTCTTTTCACTTTTTTTTCATCATGGATCAGATGGTTCTATTTAAATGGCTGAGTGACTCTAAAAACCAAAGTCAGCATTGAATTTTCTTACACACACACACACACATATATATATATATATATATATATATATAGAGAGAGAGAGAGAGAGAGAGAGAGAGAAAGAGAGAGAGAGGAGATAGATTTTCTATATGTAGACACTAAAAGGCTACGCAGCAAGATTCATAATGTTTTCTATTTTTTGTTAATTTATTGTTTACAAATTATCATTTGACTATCTTAAGCTATTCTTATGGTTGTCTAAATCAGCGGTCATGTTTCTTTTGTATTTTATTTTTAAATTTTAGTTTGAAAACCTGTATTCTAATCAACTTCATGTGCAAATGATTCTGATTTCGATTGAGCCTATTGGTTAATTCTAAACTTACCAATTTGATTCAGAAAAAGCGATGTACAGATTTTGGTAAATTAAAAAGGGAAACATGACCAAGCCTGGACTTTATCTGGACAATCGCCACTGGTTGGTAGACCAGAAGGATACTAGCCACCAGTTTTGTGTGTGTGTGTTTTTTTTTGGAGAGAGAAATACTCAATATCAGCCTCTATAAATCTGAAACAATTAAAGCTACAATTTTAGACATGTTTCAACGTCGTGGAAACCACAGCAAATCTCAAGAGAGTCCCTTTACAAAGAGATAAGATACCAGTGATTCACGGCGGACTTGAACCAGGGGACCACAATTCCGCTCAATGCTGTCATCAGTGATTCTCATATCTCCACTCCCGGTTAAAAGAGCGTTGTCAGTTGTCTCCCTTGACAGCGAAATAGATCGTTTGCTAACGAAGCCGCCCATCGCCGTGGTCGACGGGGCACCGCCATGTCAATGTCACGTCTCTCTGTCACAACAGCGTCTTCATATGCTAATGAAGTCGTCCATCACCGGAGGACGGAGCACAGCCAAGTTAAGGTCTCCTCCCAGCATTATTAATATACTTTAAGCGATTAATAATGTGCAGCAATGTCAAGTACATAGTGAAACCTAATGCAGAATTAACCCCTTTGCTCGCAACTTTTCAAGTTCATGACACAATCTGCCTGCAACTTCTTCCCATGCATTCCATGTTATTCTGTTACATAAACTGGGTTATCATTAAATTGTTATAAAATTTTGTATTTGACAGATTCATTTCTCTGTTCACCATCTGGAGTTCTGTTGGTTGTGTGGGCATTCGTGGCCCTGAAATTCTTTTCTAAGCTTTCGTTGTCATTTTAAGAAAAGGGACAAAACAATGGCATCGGTCTCGTTGACAGCTGTGAAGAAGACTACAAGATGTCCACACGCACAAAGAGAAGACTAGTTCTCAAATACACAGCACCTTCCATTGTCTGGCGTCTCCAATGTTGTAAAGTGTTTGGTGGTCGATCGTCTTCTACATCTACACAGCCTGATCTTCCCCATCGGGTTGAAATTGTTGAGCACAAGAATAGAACCTCAATCCTAACCTTCAGTCCCTCCATATCTTGGGAAAACAAAATTGAGTAATTATAATTTTTTAGAACTTTTAATTTGGGCCCCGTAAAAATATAAAAAAATATATGTTTTGCATCAACATATTCTTAAAATCATATGAATAATACCTTAAACATCACATTTAAACAACCTGATTTTTGTCCTAATGGTTTCTACCAATTTTTCTCTATATATATATATTAGAAGATCCAAGATCCAACGCTACTTGGATCCTGGTTTAGGTTGGATAAACTCATAGTGTAAGCTCAATTGAAATTGTTTCCAACGCATGCAAGTAGTTCATGTTTTTAACATGGAAAGATACATTTCCACGGAAAGAGGATCCCAGTCAAATCCTTCTTCCAAGTGCTGGACTCTATTAAGGTCTGGACCAGCCGTACGCAGTTCTGGTCCAATCACTTTTATTTATGTCATTTTAGAAGAGATGGCAATGAGGATAAGGGAGCTCACATTGGTGGCCACCAGTACGCTGCTAAAATTTCTTAGTGTTACTACAAGCACACAGGATCAATAATCGTCAAACGGCAGGGGACTTCCGCTAGGTCGCTTACTGTAGAATATTTTTGAAAAATGTCATTACTATGAATTTCGTGTATTACAGAAGCACGCCTCAAGGCGAAAAAAAAAAAAAAAATCCCCACCGGACTTCTTTATAGTCACACCTTGCCAAGAAGAATTGCTTCAGCTTCTGAAGTATCCTCATTGCGAAACTTGCCCACATTGATCATCCATCGTCTTACGATGGGCTCAAGATTCCTGCTCCTTTTTGGCTTATGCATTGCAATCCAAATTTTCTCCGGATTTTCGGATAAACGTAAGCGTTCTCCTGATCTCACGTCCGGCTCGTTTTCTTTTATTCCTTGATCAATGAATACACATGTCCACAAGTATGGTCCGCATAATCAGTGGCGCTTTTAGTTTCTCCTCTAGATATAACAACAAACACAACCCGCTCTGTACATTTCGCTCATCGGCTTCTCCCTCTACATATCTGTAACAAATTTTTTTTTTTCAAAAGTGGCTCGTTTTTGGAGATCAATACAGCTTGCAATACAAGGCATGATAACCGGTGAGTTTTCTAATTAATTTGTTTCCTGCCAGTGTTCTTGAGCCTTGACTGTGGAGGAACTGCCAACCACACCGACCGGTTGGGCATCGATTGGGTAGGCGACGACGGTTACATTAAGACAGGGAAAGCTACGCAAGTCCAGAATCTTGGTAAATACAGCCAAGAGTTCAACAGCCTCCGCTACTTTCCCTCTCAAAAGAAGAGCTGCTACGTAATCCGAGGCGTCGTGAGGGGAAGAAAGCACATGATTCGGGCGTCCTTCTTCTATGGCAACTATAACCAGAAGTCATCGCCACCATCCTTCGATCTCCAATTCGATGGGAACTCTTGGATGAATGTGAACACTTCATCCGGCGGCTCCCTTTCTTGGGAAGTGATATATGCACCCAAGAGGGACAACATCACCGTCTGTGTTGCTCGGACGTCGCCCCAACATATACCCTTCATCTCCACTCTTGAAATTAGGGAACTTGATCCGAGGATGTACAACACGGACGGCACGGAAGACGCTCTTCTACAGTGGAAGAGGACAGCCTTCGGAGCGAAGGACATCGTAAGGTAAGACGAGGAGTTAGTATACGTTAATATTGGAGAGCTAGCTAAATTTTGGAGAGCTAGCGAAGGACATCGTAACACTTCATCCAGCCGCTCTGCCCCATTTCACTTTTCTTTAAAGCCACGACCCCCAAGGTCAAAAGCAACATCAAGCTTGCTTCGATGGCAGGATCCGACTCATCGATGACAATCAAGCTGCAGTATCCAAAAAATTGCTTGTGCAGGACAATCACCTTTGCTAGTCCTCCGTTGCCAACTTTCCAAATTTCCACGGTTGGATTTAATCACATTCAGATCATGGCTGGCATGAGATTCTTCTCAACCATCAGTTCAAAACCCAGGATTCTGAGAATATGTGCCCATCCCTTGCCCCTGCAGCGAACACCACGCAAGAAGTCACCCTCTTCGTTTTTATGGGACCCGCAAACCGCCTCGAATCCTGTACCACCCATGCTGCAACGTAAATACTATAAGTGTTACCTCTTGCAAACGATCATTTGGCTGAATATATTCTAGTCTGAATCTACACTTTCCACTCCTTCCATATCCATTTGTTTCATATTCAGCATAAGGAACGGTATTGTTCTTTACAACATCCCCGTAGGCCGTAGCTGAGCCAGCATGGTAGCATGTCATTTTTGAAAACCAAAAACTTCATTGGTGTTTTCGTTTCCTCCTTTCCAAATCAGCCTCGCTATAATACTATAGAAGCATTTCCCAAGATTGACCACCATTTCCTCCATATTTTGCATTTTTACCACCATAAAAGTCCCTGCTTAAGTCCTTCAGCTTTTGGGATACTCTGTTTAAATTTTGAGGCAATAAATTTCCAACATTTTTTTAAAAATAGGGCTCTCAAGAAACAAATGACCTTCAACTTCCATGCTTTTGAGGCACAGGTTGTTGGTGTATGGAAGTTGATCCATACTGAACACTCATTTGTAATACCGCCGCTTGTTCCACACTCATTTGAGGCACAGGTGTATGGAAGTTGATACTGGACACTCATTTGTAATCCTGTAAGGGCATATATGTCATTTTATACAAATACGGGTTTGCCCTAATCCTTATGTTTTGAGGATGGCTGCCGCTTGAGTGTGTCTGTTCTGTGTGTTCATAGAAGAGAGTGAATACAAGAGATCTGTGTGACCGTGGACGTAGGAGATTATTGCTCCGAACCACGTAAATCGTTGTCTTCTTCCTAGTTGCTTCTAACCCCCTCTTGAGAGTGCGTGAGGAGAGTTTATTGTTGTTGTTCGTAACAACTGGTATCAGAGCTCGGTTCGTTCGAGGAAGGAACAATGGCGCTGGAAGAAGGAAAGGTCAGAATCGAGAAGTTCGACGGTAAAGACTTCGGATTCTGGAAGATGCAGATCGAGGACTACTTGTATCAGAAGAAACTGCATGAACCACTCATGGGAGCGAAACCTGCAACAATGGCTGATGCAGATTGGCAGTTGCTGGATAGACAAGCCCTTGGAGTCATCCGGTTGACGCTGGCCAGAAACGTCGCCTTCAACATTGTTAACGAGAAAACGACAGCAAGTCTGATGAAGACGCTAACAGATATGTACGAAAAACCCTCTGCTTCAAATAAGGTATATCTGATGCGTCGATTATTTAATTTGAAAATGGCTGAAGGTGCCTCTGTTACGGATCACGTAAATGAGTTCAATGTTATTACTTCTCAATTATGTTCTGTTGATATTAAGTTTGATGATGAGGTTCAAGCCTTAATTTTACTGTCATCTCTACCGGAGAGTTGGAGTGCCACTGTGACCACCGTGAGTAGTTCATCGGGGTCAAGCAAATTGAAGTTCAGTGGTGTTCGAGATTTAATAATTAGTGAGGACATTCGCAGAAGAGAGGCAGGAGAGCCCCTCGGTTCTGCCCTAAATGTTCAAAATAGGGGCAGAACTAATCAACGTTACCAAGAGCACGGAAGGTCCAAATCTAAAGGAAGGAGTCAATCCAAACCTCGAAGTGATGGCTGTTGGAACTGTGGTAAGCCAGGACACCGGAAAAGAGATTGCAGGTTGTTGAAGAAGAAGAACCCAAATCGTGAAGATGATTCAGCAAATGCAGCAACAGAAGATATAGCTGATGCACTTGCCTTGAGTGTACACAGCTCTATAGAGTCTTGGATTTTAGACTCTGGCGCATCCTTTCATTCAACGTATTCTAATGAAAATATGCATAACTATGTTGCAGGAAAATTTGGTAGAGTATACCTTGTAGATGATGAACCTCTGGATATTGTAGGGAAAGGTGAGGTTCACATTAAAATGCAGAATGGGCATGTATGGAAGTTAAAAGATGTCAGACATGTCCCAGGGTTGAAGAGGAATCTCATCTTGGTCGGACAGTTAGACGACGAAGGCTATGTTATTACCTTTGTTGGCGGATCTTGGAAGATAACCAAAGGTGCTATGGTTATAGCACGAGGTCACAAACTTGGCACTTTGTACATGACTGCAGATGTGAATGACACAGTGACTGTGGCGAAATGTGAGAATAAATCATTGTTGTGGCATTACAGGCTTGGGCATATGAGTGAAAAGGGAATGAAAATCATGACAACAAATAACAAGTTGCATGACTTGAAATCTGTAGACATTGGGCTATGTGAAGACTGTGTTTTCGGAAAACAGAAAATGATCACTTTCTCCAAAGTTGGACGGCCTCCAAAGAAGGAAAAGCTAGAGTTGGTGCATACTGATGTTTGGGGACCAGCCCCAGTTCGTTCTCTTAGAGGATCCCTATACTATGTCACATTCATTGATGATTGTACAAGGAATGTATGGGTTTACTTTCTCAAACATAAATCTAACGTGTTTACTGTTTTCAAAAGGTTGAAAGCAGAAGTAGAAAATCAGACCGGAAAGAAGATTAAATGTCTGCGGTCAGATAATGGAGGTGAGTATGACAGCAAAGAGTTTAAAAATTTTTGTGCAGATCATGGGATTCGAACACAAAGAACGGTCCCTAAAAAGCCACGACAAAATGGGGTTGCTGAAAGAATGAACAGAACCCTTTGTGAAAAAGCAAGAAGCATGAGACTGCATTCAGGCTTACCAAAGATGTTTTGGGCGGATGCAATCAGTATAGCTGCATACTTGATAAATCGTGGGCCTTCTGTTCCTTTGGACTATGGAATACCTGAAGAAGCCTAGACCGGCAAGGAGATAAATCTTGCACACTTAAGAGTTTTCGGTTGTGTTTCTTACATAAATATAGACTCGGATAAAAGGGATAAATTAGATCCTAAGTCCAGGAAATGTTATTTCATTGGTTATGGAAATGATGAGTTTGGGTATCGCTTTTGGGATGATAAAGCGAAGAAAATTATTAGACATAATGATGTAGTGTTTAATGAGATGGTTTTGTACAAAGACAATGATAGTCTTATGTCTGAGAAGAATGAACATCATGACACAAGTGAAGACATTGTAGAACTTCAAGATGTCTCTGAAGATGATGTTGCAATTAAGAGTCAATATGGAAACAGTCAGATGGAACAAGAAGCAAGCACATCCCAACCTCCATTAAGGAGATCAAGTAGAAGGCCAAAACCAAATCGAAGGTATTCTCCTTACTTACATTACTTGTTGTTAACTGATGCTGGAGAACCCGAGTGTTTTGATGAAGCAATGCAGGTTACAGATTCTGTTAAGTAGGAGTTAGCTATGAAAGAGGAGATGGACTCTCTACATGCTAACAGAATGTGGATATTAACTGAGCTTCCTTGTGGGAAGAAGGCATTGCAAAACAAATGGGTATACATGATTAAAGAAGAAGCATATGGAAGAAAAAAGTATAAAGCAAGGTTAGTAGTGAAAGGTTTTCGACAGAAAGAGGGTATAGATTATACAGAAATTTTCTCTCCTGTTGTAAAACTAACTACTATAAGATTGGTATTGAGTTTAGTTACAGCTGAAAATTTATATTTAGAGCAACTAGATGTAAAGACTGCATTCCTTAATGGGGATTTGGAGGAAGATATTTATATGGTGCAACCTGAAGGCTTTCAAGTATTAGAAAATGAAAGTCTTGTATGCAAGTTAGAGAAGAGTCTCTATAGTTTAAAACAAGCACCGAGACAGTGGTACAAAAAGTTTGATAACTTCATGGGGAGAAATGCTTTTAAGAAGTGTGATATGGATCACTGTTGTTATTTTAAGAACCTTGATAGTTGTTATATCATTTTACTATAATATGTGGATGATATGCTTATTGCAGGCTCAAATTTGCAAGAGATTAATTCTCTAAAAGAACAACTATCAAAGGAGTTTGAAATGAAAGATCTAGGCGCTGCGAAACAAATCCTTGGGATGAGAATTAGTCGGGACAGTAAGACAGGTACCTTAAATTTGTCTCAACAAAATTATATTGAGAAGATCTTGTGCAGGTTTAAGATGCAAGATGCTAAACCTATTAGTACGCCGCTTGCTAGTCATTTCAAACTGTCCAAGGATTTGTCACCCAAGACAGATGAAGAACATGAAGAAATGTCAAAGATTTCATATGCTTGAGCAGTGGGTAGCTTGATGTATGCTATGGTATGCACTAGACCAGACATAGCACAAGCAGTGGGAGCAGTGAGCAGATACATGGCTGAACCTGGAAAGAAACATTGGGAGGCTGTGAAGTGGATATTACGTTATTTGAAAGGAACTTTAGGTATGAGCCTTTGTTTTAAGAAAAACGAATTACTTTTGCATGGCTTTGTGGATGCAGATTTGAGTGGTGATCTTGACAGTAGGAGAAGTACTACCGGGTACATTTATACCCTAGGAGGAACCTGTGTCAGTTGGGTTTCACAGCTTCAAAAGGTTGTTGCGCTGTCTACCACAGAAGCTGAATATATTGCAGTTACAGAAGCTAGCAAAGAGATGATCTGGCTAAAGACTATTCTAAAAGAATTGCATGTGAAGGAAGATAAGAGTGTTCTTTCTTGTGACAGTCAAAGTGCAATTCATTTAGCCAAGAATCCAGTGTTCCATGCTAGAACAAAGCACATTGAATTGAAGTATCATTTCATTAGAGATTTGTTGAAAGAGAAGATACTATCTCTTGAAAAGATTCGTGGAACAGAGAATCCTGCAGACATGTTGACAAAGCCAGTGACTGCTGAGAAGTTGAGGTTATGTTTAACCTCAGTTTGTCTCCAAGGTTGATTGATGATGAGACGTTGCACAGGTTGAGTATGTGATGTACTAGCACTTGGTTGGATCAAATTCCAAGTGGGAGATTGTTGGTGTATGGAAGTTGATCAAATTCCTGTAAGGGCATATATGTCATTTTGTACAAATGCGGGTTTGCCCTAATCCTTATGTTTTGAGGATGGCCGCCGCTTGAGTGTGTCTGTTCTGTGTGTTCATAGAAGAGAGAGAATACAAGAGATCTGTGTGACCGTGGACGTAGGAGATTATTGCTCCGAACCACGTAAATCGTTGTCTTCTTCCTTGTTGCTTCTAACCCCCTCTTGAGAGTGCGTGAGGAGAGTTTATTGTTGTTGTTCCTAACACAGGTTGCCATATGAAAGCCCAGTTTTTTTAGCCTATCGTCAGTGACAAGTTTTCTTTACAGCCAATCTGAAGTCTGTAATGCTCAGGGAATACCCTTATGTGAACCATAGGTAGCTTCTGGACCCATATTTCTGTATTTTTATGACTTCTTGTGGTGTCCCACATGGACTTCTTGGTCATACAAATGGCAGTGTGACAGGCCCATACGAGCGGGTCAACATGTTCTGGGTCTGGAGTCACATTCCTATCGGCTGATTTGATATCAGCAAACATGTTGAGAGGCGCATGATCACCCCCCAAAATACTACTAGGATTAACAAAATTGGCGTCTACACCGCACTTGCCGTTGGGCCCATTAGTCCCGACAGACCTTAATATTCTGTCCATCTTTAACCTGCCATAAAATTCAATGCTGAAATGATGTCTTTCCATACCACTGAATAGTGTGGAACGAGACTGACGCTCCATATGCCACGACAAAAATTGTACTTCCTCCTCACGTAGCAGAGCAAGCCCATCCATTGCCAGGCGTGAGCACCCTGCAGGCTAAATGAGTCAAACATGTTTTATTGACTTCCTTTAGTTCATGCAGTCCAACCCCTCCTTCGTTCTTCGGAAGACGGAGTTTCTTCCAGTTTACCTGCTGGTCTCTTGACCTCGTGACACCAACGCCACCCATCCCAAAAACAAAAAAAGACTTTCCACTCTATTGCTGAATTTCGACGGTAGCAAGCTGATCATGGCCCAATATTGGGGGATGGAGATTAAAACATACTTAGCTAATCAAACCCGCCCCACAAAAGAGTGGAGTTTGCATTTCCAGGAAGATAGCTCTTCCTCTATTCTCATTAACAGGTGACACTTGCCATCAATAATGCGTCAGTTTTGAAGTAGCACCCCCAAGTATGTTATTGGGAGTTTCCCACTTTCCACCCCAATAACCCAGTAGCTTCATCTAATTTGGTGACTGTCAGGTTGAATCCAATGACAGAACTTTTCTACTTATTAACTGCAAGGCCCGAGCATCTGTCAAATTCAGGTATTATATTCACCATCATTCTCACCAATCTCCTTGGGTAAGCTGAAAAAGGCACAAAGTCATCGGCATAAAATACAGTGTTTGTACCATCACGATACTTACCAACTAAAGGCAGTTTTATGCTATTGTTCTGGATTGCTAACATCAACTGCGAATGGACATCTCTGCAACAATGAGAAAAACATAAGGGGAAACTAGTTCACCTTGTCTAAGTCCCCCATCACGATACTTACCGACTAAAGGCAGTTTTATGCTATTGTTCCGGATTGACAACATCAAGTTCGAATGAACATCTCTGCACCAATGAGAAAAAAGAAGTTGAAAGTAGTTCACCTTGTCTAAGTCCCCTTTGAGAGTGGAACCATTCACCTTCTTTTCTGTTAAGAATTACGGCCGTAGATACTCACCTCAAAATCACTATGATTATCTGAATTCATCAGGATCAAACTCAAGCATGTCAAGGGTATTTTCAAGGAAGGAGTATGGAGTAGGCACTCATAATGTCAGTTTTCTCTTCCATTTTGCATCCTTCAGCTATAATAACTGTGGCTGTATTTTACCTTCTGCCCTTAACTGATTCAAAAAAGAATTTTGTGTTTGAGTTACCCTCTTTCAACCTGTAGACTTTTGACACCAACACTGCTCCTCCTTAGTTAAGATCTTGCCTAGCTGTCGTTTAAGATCTATTTCTTCTGGATTGCCTCCGCATTTCCTCTCTGCCTGCAAGTTTTAATTTTGTCTTCAAAACCTCTCATGTAATGTCAGGACCAGCACCCAATGCTATCCTTGATTATGTCAACCTTCTTTTTCTCAATAGTTCAAATTATGTGCCTATATTCCTCATCTTCCAGCCAGAAGTTATAGAACAAAAAACACTTTCTACCTAAGTCACTTGAGTATTTCAATAGGGTCTACTTACCCGTGTTACCGTACCCATACCCAAGATTGGTACTTAGACACACTTGAGTCCTGTTTAAATCAAAACCAATCCAACTACCTAATTTTAAGTGATTTAGTTTAAAGTTATGTGTCTGTACCCCTATCTCCATACCCATACCTGAATCGTACCCGTACCTATGTGACTTAGCTTTCTACCATTAAAACTCCAAGTTCCCTTACTAGCCATTAGTAGCAATGGATTGTGAATAAAGCAGGTTCCAAAGGTATGGTTAGCTCATTTGGCGGGTATAACATATCTAAATAAGGAGAAAGACACAAAACAGAGAAACGCACAAAGCAATGAAATTTTCTTCATCAGGTTCTCTTCCTTATTCCTATTATTAGTCCATGTGTATTTGCAGACTACTAGGTACTTCATTCAGATTACAGTAATTGATAAAACTCACAAATAATAGACAAGCAGCAGGACCCCTTACTATATGTAATAACTAGGAAAAGCATAAGCAATTTATTCACACCATCAGCTGGCATCTTGCAATTTCGGGTGAGCGAGAGGCTAATCCCATCGCCTGATACAAAAGTAATGTCGGGGAATATCTGTCCAGACAAGATTTAAGCTCCTGCCTTGAATTCCTTCTCACAAACCCTCTTAACATTTTAGCTGGAGATCTTCATCAGGCAGGATAAATTCCCACCCCAGATGCTAAGTTTCCTTACTATTGCCTGTTGCCATCTCACTCATATCGGCCTCTGGTTCCACCATGGTAATGGCTATATCAGCACCTCCCCCAGGGCCTATCGTCATCTGCTGAGAGGTGTCGTATTGCTTAGGATCATCCATGTCGCCCTAATCTACTTTCTTTCTTCTTGAATTTCTATCGGTCGAAATCTCCATAAGAGCTTTCAGAGAGTGCTTTGATGTTGCCCTACATTGAACTAGTTGGCATCCTTATATATAGTTAAGGACAGGTTTCTTCGAGTTTGTAGATTCCTTCTTAACAAATATGTTCTGGATCCACCACGAACAGGATCATTTACTTGATTTTTTTGCAAGTTCCTCTAATGGCTTGCTAAACCTTAGACAACAAGCTTGGAGTCAGCCAGTTGTCGTCTTCCTTGAAATCTTTCTAATTAGTTGACTCCCTTTTTGGGTTAGACAAAGACTGGTTTGCATATTGATTGCTTATCCAAGGCGCTTCACGTGAAGACCCTGTATTGTTCAATGGAGCTCGCTTATGCACTATATAGGGTCGCTTATGCACTATATAAGGTCGAGCCACCTAGAGATTGTCAGTAGCATTAGGGCATTCAGCATTACAGTGTTCTTCTTCGTTAAACAAGAGACTGAATCTGTTCCTTCTCATTTCCAAGCTCGCCCACCCTGTTTGTGGTTTACGCTAAGGTGTCTTTACTAGTTTAACTTTCGAACAACCACCTTGATCTGTTGCCACAACTTCAGTGCTGTCTTGACAACTGCTACAAGGTTCAGTACAATGAGTAGTGGAGCCATATGGTGAACAGAATTTCCACCTTGGCTTTAAATTTCACCATTTGCAAGTAGCTCCTTCTTTCTTCAAAAACTGTCTACACTTCCCAGACTAGCATATTACCCAGCCGAACATTGAATAAGATCTTTGCAAAGCCACCCTATCCATCTTCATTGTGTATTGATCCATCCCAACATAAGGGGCATCCCCATAAAGGAACCGAGCTCATCAAAGGCCCTCTCCTTCCATCGTTCTCTTGCTAGTTCTGCAAAATATACCCATATACGAACACTGGAAGTTGCCACAACTTGTCATCTCCATCCTTGGGTACCATCCATTTACAATAAGTAATCTACCGCTCACTTGGAGCTGAAGTAGGAGTTGAGGCATGGGTAGAGGGGATTTGAGATGATGGTGGTGGGTGATTTGAGAGGGAGTTGGTTGTGGTAGGTAGCATAGGTAAAACAATTGGTAGCGGTATGGTGGTACTGTTGGGATCATGAAGTGGTTTTGGTTGTTCATGAAATGGAAAGTCTGACTCATTGAACACAACGTTTAAGCTAACGATGATTTTGGAATTTTGGAGGTTGTAACAAAGATAACCCTTGTGAACATTTGAGTATCCAAGAAAGACATGTTTGGAGAACTTAGGTTGAAGCTTGTGATGATGATAAGGTTGTAAGTTTGGGTATGCGGCACAGCCAAACACTCGCAAGTAATTTATAGTTTGGAGATTTTTGGAATAAAATTTCAAACGGGGACTAGCCTTTGAGACCTGTTGTAGGGACACGGTTCAATACATATGTTGTTGTGCTAAATGCATAAGTCCAGAGTTCCGCTGGAATGCCTCCATGTTTAAGAAAAGAAAGACCTGTTTTCACAATTGTGTGATGCTTCCTTTCAGCTGTGTCATTCTGTTCATGCATATAAGGGCAAGAAATTTTTCTTTCAATACCATGTTATTGAAAAAATTTGTTAAGCGCTGCATACTCACCATCACCGTTAGATTGGAAAAATTCAATTTTTGAATCAAAAATATTTTCAACTTTCACCTTGAACGCTTTAAAAGCCTTTTCAACGTCAGACTTGTATGCCAAAAAATAAATCCATGTATACTTCAAGTATTCATCTATAAATGAGACAGTATCGATATCTGTCATTGCTAATCATAGGCGCAGGACCCCATAGATCCGAACAAGTGGTTTAATAGCTTTGTGATCAGATGGAGTAAATGGAAGAGCATGTGATTTTTCAGATTGACAAGCATATCAAAAATTATTCTTTTTGACATCATTCTCAAAAGGAAGTTTAAATTGTCTCAAAATAAAATGAACATTATTCAAAGCAGTGTGTCCAAGTCTAGCATGCCATCTACTAATAGTAGTTCATTCTTCATAGAGTGCCACCTTCTTTGTTTATGCTGATTGCTTTCTGGTTGAGAGAGTTGGAGGCGATAGAGACCGTTGTTACTCCTTCCTTATAGGATCACCACCCCTGTACGTTGGTCCTTCACCACACAATAATTTGTAGAAAATTCAAACACAACTTGATTATCTTTGCAAAATTTATTCATAGATAATAGATTATGAACCATTTTTGGAGCATGAAGAATATCTCATAGAGCAACAGTAGATTTAGGAAGATGAAAAAGAGCTGACCCAATGTTTTGAATACACACACCTGATCCGTCCCCAACCTTAACAGTGTCGTTGCCTTCATAAGGTTCATGAATTGTCATCGATCCAAGAGAATTGGTGATGTGATGAGTTGCTCCTATGTCAGGGATCCAATTTGCGTCATTTAACATCTGAGAAGTAGAGTGATATACCTGTGCATTTGGGGATGATGATGTATTCAAGTTGGGTGTTGCTCCAGTGTGATCTTTCCTTGTTAACTTAAAGCAATTCTTGGCACTGTGGCCCAATTTATAACAAAACTAACAGATAATACGTTTTCTTCCATAAAGCAATTCTTGGCACTGTGGGCCAATTTATCACAAAACTGACAGATAATACGTTTTCTTCCACCATAATCAGATCTGCCACGTCCGAAATCATACCTGCATCGACCTCGGCTTATATTAAGCATTGAGGGCTGTCTAAAATTTTCCCTTCCTGCTGAATATGGTTGGGCATAATGCGCAGCAGGAGCAAATGTTTCATGATCAAGATCTTGTTCTTTGAGTTATGTTTCTTGTGTGAGAAGAAGGCCATGTAGATCACTGAGAGATATTGGAGCTACGCGAGTGGTCAGAGAGGTTTTGAAGGCTGAGTATTCGCGAGGAAGGCATCTAAGGATATGCATAATTAAATTTTCCTCTTCTACAGGTTTTGAAGCAACAGCGAGATGATGTGCCAACATCTTGGCTTTATAGAAATAATCGTCCATAGTTAAGTTTCATTTGCCAGCCTTTGTAGTTGTTCCTTGAGTTGCATGATTATTGAGCGAGAATGGGCAGCATAGGACCTTTTAAGAGCATTCCAAACTTTATATGACGTCTTAAGTCCAAGAACCATTTCAAACAAAAAAGATATGATGCTACTTAAGAGAAGTTGGTCTTGTTTCATCCACATCACATACTCAGAATTAATGGACTGGATTTCCCATCACTACTAGTGATATATTGGTTTGGACATAGTTTAGAACCATCAATGAATCCAAGCAAATCATATGAACACAGTAGAGGTAGAAATTGCAACAATAGGACAGCAGATTGACATTTATTTCCAGTCAATCAAGTTGAGGGACGTCAACTCCCAAACCAAAATGAGAAAGAAAAACAGGGAACTCACAGGAGGTTGGCGGGAATTTCAGAAAACCTGCGGCACTTATAAATTTTGTAGCGCTTCAAAGGGTCATCCAAAAATTCTGAAAATTGTTCCAAAAAATACTAGACATCAACGTGAATCCAACGCCACCTTGCTCCACCTCTAGTTCATCTTCAGTGAAAAATGCTCTTCCTTGGAAGTCACGCCTGACTCCTAGAAACGCATTATTTGCTGGTTCTTGAGGGTCACAACAACAGTGGGTCATTCAAAAATTCATATCTCCTCAACGCCTGTTTCAAAAATTTTAAAATTTCAGGCAGTTCCAAAGAGCCCTAGCTCGACCTCTGCCGTCGTCGGAACTGACAGTACCAGCAGGCTTTGTGCCGGAGTCAGGCGCTGCCACTCCCTGTCTATTTACAGAAACAGGGGACACTTCAAGAAATTACAGATTATTCATGGAATCAGTAAAAAATCCCAAACCTTTTTTAGTTGATCTCCAGTGTCTTAGCAATCCAGTCGATCCTTGCTCAACTGCTAATGCCTTTCCAGCAACTAGCGCCAGGGATAAAAAGCACTGCCTCATATATTCTGTGTTGCTCTACCACCAAAGAGTGGGCCCAAAAATCACACGAAATTGATTCAAATCTTGTGTAATCAATAATAGAAATCAACTTCAAGCGACGATAACATGCAGATAAAAGGATAAACTGCAAGATTAATGCATCAAATTGCTGAAAAATCCCAAATTCAATGAAAAAATGAAGAACCAGTCACTGTGGCAGTGGAATGCCCTGTAGCACCGTGGATTTCTGCCCAAATCCGGCTGTGGTCGGTTTCTTCTTCAAAACAGCACCACAGCGTCTCAAAAAGATGTAGGAGAGTACCTTGGGTTTGGATGATTCTACTGCACTGGTCGTCCTTGCCTGATGCTGTCCGATTGACAGGATTTTCACCCTATATTAGGGTCTTGCGGTGGATGAGAGCTTTGATACCATGTTGGAAAACAAGCAAAGGTAAGAGGATGAAAACACTCAGAATTTTAACGTGGTTCTGAGTATGTTCTCCTACATCCCTTACTTTGTCATCGTTCACTGAGTATTTCCTCCTCAAACAGTTAACAGCCAGCCTCAGACTACGAAGCCTCACACACCAACACAGTCACTGCCTAACACCACTCCCCTTCCTCTGCCTGTCATCTTCTGATGCTATCGCTATTCAATGGACGAGGTCCGGTTACCGGTTGAAACCTGATCACTGGTCCGACGCCTGGTCACCGGCCGACGGTTTGGTCATTGCCCAAAGCACCACCGGAGAGAAATCGACAGAGGGATGGATCGGGCGGCTGAGAGGGATGCACAACCGGAGATTGAGGGGGATGCACCGCGGGGTTGCAGGGTTGGGAAGCGGGATGCACCGCCGGAGAGCAGGAATGGGAAAATGGACGCATTGCCGAAGATGCAGTGTCAAGCACAGGAGAAGGAGAGAGAAGGATGAGAGAGAGAGAAGACTGAGAGAGAATCCCAAGAGAGAGAGAGGGGGGAGAGATAGATGTAGGGATGTCAACAGATCTGAATTGCATGTAAAAAATCTGATATGGTTAGCAATTTGACATCCGATTGAGAAATCGGATCGGATTTGGAATACAGATTCAGATTCGGTTTTAAGTATCTTATCCGATCGGATATGGATTTGGATTCGGTTTTAAGTAAATATCTGATCGGATACTTAACCATCTTAACAAGTATATCTGATTCCTGAGTTGATATCTGAATCCGAATTACTGCTTGATATCTGATTCCGAACCGTGAGTTGATATCCGAATCTGAAACGCAAGTGCTGACATCCGAATCCGAACTTGAGATGGAAGTTGTGACCTATGATTGGTTAGGCAAAAGTTCTACCAAGCGCACCAATTTAAAATTATGACATAAAAAGGAAATAAACTGTATATGAATATATAATCTGATTAAGAGCATATGGTTTTTATAAAGTTGCATATAATAATAGTCATATAATTACTATACATAAAATTGAATTTAAAATATTTAAAACTATCTCATATAAAACTAATTAATTAATAATTAATATTATATTTAATTAAACGTTTTTGTGTAAACAAGAAAATTATTATAGTAAATGCATCAACTAAACAGAATATCTTGAATAATGTATTTATTTAATTAAAAATAATAATAAATAACTTCTGTCAAGAAATTTCAATAAAATTATTATTTTAAAAAATATGAAAATTAATCGCAAGTAGATATATTTAATATGAAAAAACTCTTGAACTCATAAAAAAGTTTTAATTTATGAAATTAAAAATTATTTACTTAATCAATCAAGCAAATCATTTTGTATAATCATATAGTATGTCCAAAAGTCTTAGGTATTTGATATATAACACAAAATTCACAAATTTGAAAACAAGAGCCTTTAACTATTAACCATTAGGAAAACAACAAATTGGTCGATTTAATAAACTATCTTACTTTTCATTGGAGTAATTATACAATTTTATGTAAAAAATAATTATTTTAATAAAGGTAAGAGGATTAATAAATTATTTGATATATTATTAAAAACACTTTTACTGGTGTAACACAAATTATTTCAATTAACTCAATAAAATGAGAAAAAATCATTAAATAATGTCTTATAATTCACACTAAGTGATCATCACAAAATAATAGTTTACTCAATTAAAATATGTTATTAGTTAAAATTAAACCAATTAATGTTCAATATTCATAATTTTTATAACGAAAGTATGAAAACTTCTTCACCGTGTATTTTAGCAGGAAATCTTAAGTAATATATTTATTTAATTAAAAATAATAATAATAACTTCATATTTTTTCCGCAAGTTTTTCATATGATGTGTATATTTTTTTCATAAGTTATTCATATGACATTTCATAGTTTTTTCATATTAATTGTGCATATTAGACATTGATTTGATTATTTTTAAATAATAACATATTTTGATGGAGTAAACTATTATTTAATGATAATCACTTATTGAAAATTATTAAATCAAGTGTGCTATATTGTTTCTTATTTAAGAAAAGACATTATGTAATGGTTTTTTCTAATTTCATTGAGTTAATTAAAAGACTCTTGCTTTATATATGTAAAATGAGTGTTTTAATGATGTCAAACTTTCATTCCTTCACATCCTCACTGACTTTTTGGGTTAGTCCTCTTAGCTTTATTGCAAGAAGTATTTTTTTTCATAAATTTGTATTATTTAATAATATCATATAATTTATTAAATCAACAAATTTATTGTTTTCCTACTAGTTAAAGGTTTTTGTTTTTAAATTTATGAATTATGTGTTATATATTAAATACCTAAGACTTTTGGACATATCATATGATTATACAAAATAATTTACTTGATTAATTAAATAAATAATTGATAATTTGATAAATAAAACTTTTTTATGAGTACAACAGCTGTTTCATATTAAATATATTTATTTGTGATTAATTTTCATATTTTAAAAAATACTCATTTTTTTGAAATTTATTTATACAAGTTTTTTTATTTAGTTTTAATTAAATAAATATATTATTTAAGATATCCTCTTTAGTTGATGCCTTAACTATAATAGTTTGTTTATTTACACAAAAATGTTTAAATACATAAATTATGAATTAATTAGTTTTATGTTGCTTTAAGTTAGACAGGGTATATGGTGACTATTTGACTATTATTATATGCAACTTTATAAAAGTCATTACCTCTTAATTTATGTTATACTCTCATATATAATTTATATTCTTCTTATATAATAAGTTTAAGTTGATCTATTTGGTTAGACCTTTTGCCCAACCATTCATAAGTCGCAAGTTCAAGGTTCGGATTCAGATATAACTTAAAATTCTGATTCTGATATAACTTAAAATTCGGATTCAGGTATAACTTAAAATTCGGATTGAATTCGGATATATTAAAATTTGGATTCGGATCGGATTTAAGTATAACTAAAAATTGGATCGGATTCGGATGTGGATTTTAAAGTCAGATTCAGATATGGTATAAAATTCTTATCATCTGAATTCAAATCCTAATCCGAATCTGATTATATGAATATCCAAAAATTCGGATATGATAAAAGGTTTATCGGATCCATTGATATCCTTAAATAGACGCTGGCCTGCTTTCAAAAGACTCGTGGCCCATTAACAAGTTTCTTTGTCTGATTCCTTTATTTATTTAATTTTAATTAATATTTGTTGCCCTTGTACGAGTGGCTGGCATGGAATGCATTTTCACTTCAGGAAAGGACAGGTATACAATTACTTCTTATTACTGCTTCGTCCGTGCCCCTTTTGGAAGGGGGAAGAAAGTAAGATGCAAATGGATTTCTTTTTTCTTCCTCACAAATTAATGCTTTCAAATAATTGCAAAAAGTTTGTTGCCTGCCACTGATCCTTACCGGCATAAGTGGCAGGCAATAAAAGAATAAAACTAACATGGTTAGTTCCCTAGGTGGTTGGGTACCATCAAATGCTATATGCAAACTAAATACATGGTTATTGTAAAATGAAAGTATGATATTGTTAATTGGGTAAAGGTATTTTATCCATATATAATACGGAATATGAATCTTTTTAATTTTCTTGTTTTTCCAGTATAAAAGGAAAGAACGTCACCGAAGGCAATCCAAGTCTCTCACTAAAAAATGGCAATCAAAGTCCTCCACCAATAGGCACGGTTATCTTACTTCTCATGCTAGTTGGCCACCTGCAGGGTGGAGTTAGAAATTATTTTATGAGGGGTCCTCAATTATTGTTTTCAAATTTTGATTAGGTTTAAAATATCATTTTTCAAAATTTTTATATATAATAAGAGAATTTATTTTAAATTTACATATAATTTTTTTAAAAAAAAATTTGAGGTGGGCCAAGATCCAAATGGGCCCTACCTTGGTTCTGCCCCTCGCACACCTTTGAAGTCAACATCCCAGGCCATGGCCAGCTAACGCTGTGATCGAGAATGAAGTATTTAAGTAAATTCATTCCTCAAGTGGCCTCAATAGGTTCCATATTATTTGATATGCTAATAGGAAGCTACCTTAGCTTTCTATCCTCTTCAACCGTACAGGCCAAGCCGCATCCTCGTGAAAAGCAGCAAAAGCATCCTTGCTCTACAAATAATATAATACGTGCTACTATATAAATGTTTTCTTTGCATGAACCATGTTTTACACCTTCTGCATGTCATCTGCTGTTGCTGATTGCCTAGGTGTGTTATATCTGTTATACATGAGTTCAGTTGACCCATGCATGTGTTTTAGGTCATTATGTGAATCCATTGCATTTGAATCTCACCCAACCTCTTAAAAATAGTATATACAATTCATACAGGATTCCTGTTGTTGATAAGCAATCTCCTCCTCCACATAGGATTGCTCATGCAATGGTCACATAATTAGGTTGCGACAACAGGCTTCAATTGCCTCCAGAATATTATTGCCTTCATCAGACACATAGAAAAGAAATGAGCTCGAACCTCATTTCTATAGAAAAAGGCCATCTAAAAATGCTATGTTAATCGTGCCCTGTGGCCACCAACATGAACGAATCTACGTTTTCCTCTCTGCGCATGCCTGGCGCACTGCAAGGTGCCTTGGCCGAGCAATGCATGGCCTTATCGTGTGCTCTGGTCAGCGCACACTGGCAGCACCAGGGTGCAGTCACGCCAGGCTTTGTGGCACCAAGAGCTAAGGGCCAATCTCCTTGGCCAAGACCTACAAAACAGAAAAACTTTGAAAATAATTTAAAAAATTTCAAAATTCCAATGAAAACTTTGTGAAATTGGCAAAAAAAAAAAAATCAAAATTTGGGTTTTGGCTCTAAATTTCTCTATAACTACCAAACAAATTTTCATTCTTGGTGTGAGCTAACTTTTGGAATACTTCTATGGCTCTTCCACTTAAAGCTTAGAAGTTTTCCCTCGGCTCTCTCCATTTCCCTACACTTCCCTCTCTTCTCTTCTCTTCTTCTTCTTCTTCTTATTCTTCTTCTTCATCAACTTTGTTTGTTAAAATCTTCCTCAATCTTCATTCTTCGACACCCAGGAGTCCCATTTGAAGGGCTTCCTGATCACTCAAGGTAGTAGATTCGCTTTTCTTCAAGTTCTCCATTTAGAGGTTATGATAATATTCTTGCATATTAGTTGATTTTTTAATTAATATGTGAATGAATGATAAGAATGAGAGCTTGGTTTGAGATTTCTTTCATATTGCATTAATTATTGAGATTGGAATTTGTCTAACACATAAAAACCCCAATGAATATGTATTTGATAGAATGTCTTTTCATGAAATTCCTATGCTTAGTATTGATTACTTTTTATTTATTATTCACCCGATTAGTGATCTCAAAAAGAGTTCTTTTATGTTATTAAATTTTTATTTCATTTATAGTTAATGATATCATATATCCAATGGTGGAAGAAATAAGTTTCTTTATAATGGATGAAAGCAAGTAAAAACGAGTATTATCTTTACATATGTAAATAAATATGTTTTGAGTCATGTTTTTAATATGAATTTTGAAAGTAAAAAACATCTCTCCAGAGGCAATGGAGACTTAAGTTAGGTTCTTTCATAAACTCAAGTTTCTCTTCATATACATAGAAAGATTGCAATCGAAAATCCTCAAAATTTCCTCTTGATCTTAATATATATATATATATATACATATATATATATATATACATATATATACACACACACACGTCTCTTTTGAAATCTCATTCGACATCTTTCTCTCCCCTCTTTATTTTGCAATATCTGTTTTACAAGTTCCTCGATTATGTCTCTCTTTGAATTTAAAATCTTTCCTTTATGAATTTTCATATTGCATATATAGAGTGAGTGAATGGTGACTCTAGAGTCACCCAACCATCTATTGCAGTCCATCTATTGTGGATGGATGGTTGAGAAAAAACGTGCATAAAATGATGGGAACTAATAGTAGATGAAGAAAACACCTATCAACTTTTTCTCTTCATTTTTCTTTTAACAATCCATCGTTATGGTTCAGACTGTTTTGGTTAAATTTTTCTTTTAACAATCCATCGTTATGGTTCAGACTGTTTTGGTTAAATGGTTAAGTGACTTTAAAAAACCAAAGTCACCATGTAATTTTCTTTAGATTGTCCTAGTTCTTTCAGAAGGAGATAAGCATGGATGAAGAAATTATCATGCACCCAGATGACTTCTCATTTAATTAAACTGGGTTATCATTAATTTGTTATAAAATTTTGTATTTGACTGACATTCATTTCTCTGTCCAACGTCTTGAGTTCTGTCAGTTGTGTGGGCATTCGTGGCCCTGAAATTCTTTGCTAAACTTTCGTCGTCATGTCAGAAAAAAGGACAAAATAATGGCATCGGTCTTATTGACAGCTGTGAAGAAGACTACAAGATGTCCACGCGCACAAAGAGAAGACTAGTTCTCAAATAGACAGCACCTTCCATTGTCTTGCTCTCCAATATAGTAAAGGTTTGGTTGCTCTCCAATGTAGTAAAGGTTTGGTGGTCCATCGTCTTCTACGTCTAGACAACCTTACCTTCCCCATCGCTATCTTGGGAAAACAAAATTGAGTAATTGTAATTTTTTGAAACTTTTAATTTGGGCCAAATACAAATATAGAAAAATATAGTTTAGTCCATGTAAAAATGTAAAAATTTTAAAAATACTGCTTCGCCCCTCCAAGGAAAAAATTTTGTCTCCATGCAGCACCTAGGCAGTGTGCAATTTGGAACTACGAGTTTGGAAATTAATCATGAAATAATGTTCATGGAAGAAAAAACAAATCTGGAACTAGAAGAGCTCTTCTGTGATAAGTTCTTGAAGAAACAGATACTACGTAAGCAACAAAATTTTGGTGGACACAACAGGAGCTACACAGAGTTATGCAAACAATGTTGGGTGTGTGGTTGTAATTTTTTTTTCTTGGTTGAATTGGTCGTCCCCTACTCACTTTCCCAGAGGGCACACGAGATTTCCATTATTTTTCTGTCCTAAGTCAGAGATGAGGATGATGTCTTCTTAAAGACTATAATTGGACTTTTAAGATCAGATAACGACGTGAGGTCTGAAATTTCACATACAACCCCACCACTTTCATGTAACTCCTAAATCATCAGTTTTCTTTTACATAAATGGAAATTACTCTGGAGGTGGTGACAGATTTGCCCCTCCAACCAAGAGTGTAAAATTTACAAAGGATAGCAATACAAACCCGCGAAATAGTCCCTCTCAGTGGTGGAGAAACAAAGGGCATGTTGGAATGCATGCTGAACAAGGCATTTTGTAGTAGAAATACTGCTTTTACCTCGAAAATATCTTTCTTGGCTTGTTTGGATGGCTTGAAAACAGAGTTTTTGGGAAAGTTAGTTTTTTGAAGACGTTGTTTTATAATTTATGAAGAAGTGAATAACATATTTAAAATGTATTTTTCAGATCTCGTTAAAAAAATGTTTCTACATAACCTAGTTGTCTGAAAAATCAATTTTTTCAACGTGCTATCCAAATGCAACCAAAGGGAAAATATGTTCTGAATACTGGCCTTATAGCATGTCATGTTGGTGAATGAAGCTTTTGATTTCATGCCTATCAATTGATTGGGCGGTTCCAAATTTCGGACCTACTTTGGTCCTGGTTGAGGTTATACAAGCGCATACAATAAGGTCCTTCAGAATTATTTCCACGAAATCATCACTGTTATATCCAAGCTACTTCAACTGGACCATTCAAGGTGTAGCCCAATGCAATGTGGTCCTACCAGTGAAACTACTGTCAATGAATGCATTGAATACTCCGACGATGGGTTGATATGTTCATCAACAGCATGGCTCACGTGGGTGGTTCTCACCCGCTCGTGTGTATATATATATAATATATATCTTTTTTTCTTTCTTTTAAATTTCTTTCTCTATCTCTCCCGTTCCCCTCTTTTCGGCTACTTTTCAACTTTATCACAGGGCAACTCCACTCTCTTTCTCTCTTTATATATATATATATATATATATATATATATATATATATATATATATATATATATATAAAGAGAGAGAGAGAGAGAGAGATTTGCTATATGCAGACACAAAAAGGCAAGGTTGCAAGATTCATAATGTTTTATATTTTTTAACTAATTCATTATATTAAAATACTATTATTATTACCAAGTTATCATTTGACTATCGTAAGCTGTTATTATGGTTTTCTAATTCGGCAGTCATGTTTTTTTTTTCGTATTTTATTTTTTAATTTTAGATCGAAGAGCTGTATTCTAAACAATTTCTTGTGCAAATGATTCCGATTTCGATTCGATTGGGCCTATTGTTAATTCTAAGCTTACCAATTTGATTCAGAAAAAGTAATGTACAGACTTTGGTAAATTAAAAGGGAAAACATGACCCAACCTGGACTTTATCCAGATAATCGCCACTGGTTGGTAGACTGGAAGGACACTAGCGACCTGCTTTGTGTGTTGTTGTTTTTTTTAGAGGGAAACACTCAATTCACATATGGTTCAACGTCGTGGAAACCACAGCAAATCTCAAGAGGGTCCCCTAATAAAGAAATGAGTCACCATGGCGAAAGCATAGGAATGTTAGGCGCAAGCGTACATGGCCATGGGTATCAGCTCTTTGTCGTTGGGCGCCTCTGTGTGTTGTGTTTTTCTTTAAAATATATATATATATATATTTTTTCTTGCCAGAACTTCAGCAAAATCATGTCCAAAATGCCTCGAATTTTGTGTTATGTCGTGACTCTTGGCAAATTCTTTTAGGAAGGAGAGTACTTGTATTGTATGCGGGTAAAGAAAATGGTCTGGGGGCGCACTTGAATTCGTCTACCACCGAACGTACACGGCTGAGCACAACCAGGTCGACGACAATTCTGCTTTTAATTTGGCCCAAGTAGCAGTATAGAAAAATATAGTTTAGTCCATGTAAAAATTTTAAAAATACTGTTTGGCCCCTCCAAGGAAAAAATTTTGTCTCCATGAGATTGGAAATTAATCATGAAATTAGGTTCATGGAAGTAAAAGTTAAATAGGAACGGGAAGAGCTCTTATGTGATAAGTTAAGCTCTAAATTTACCAGTAGATGGGAGATAAATGGGTTAATGATGCTTTAATCACTTATATTGATAGAAACACATTTGACAGTATCAGTGATGCAATCATGCATTCTTTTCAGAATATGAAAAATAAACGAGGTCATATGTAATTTTGTTCATGACTATAGTTTTTTGATTTGCTTTTTGAGGTCAAATTGTAAATCTGTTTATAACTATAGTCATTTGATTTACTTTTTTATGCTAATTGTAAATTTGTTCATAACTATAGTCATTCAATTCAATTGACTTTTTTGATGTCATTGATCAATTGTAATTTTATCCATAACTATAAAGATATGATTTGCTTGTTGGGACCAATTGTAAGTTTGCTCATATAACTATGATTATTTGCTTCATTTTTAGAATAACATATATTTTAATTTAGAAATTTTTGCACATACTATGTGCTAGTGCCCCCACAACAAAAAATTTTGGCTCCGCCACTAGGTCTCACGTTCTCACCAGTCACCACTGCGGTAGATGGAAAGGATGCCATTTTGTAGCTGCCCTAATGGCCCTGGCCCTAACCCTTTCTGATTTGGTGAATGGTTGGGCGCAATGGGCGAGGAAAATTCTGAATTACGTTTAAGCTTTCGGTTTTGGACTTGAACCGTTGTTCATTGTGGGGCCCGACCCGATTTTGGCATGAGTAGCACATGCCGTGGGGCTCCTTTCCAATGGGAGCTTTAATGGGCTGGCGTGGGCAGTGGCCCACACCAACCCACATGTAGCTCCGCTACTGGTTCTCTACACAATGATTCTAGACTTGGGCAGCTTCCCCTGTCTTGATGCAACCGTCGTCGACCACATGTTATGGAAGCAACCGGTAACTAACTATGTATAAAGTAAGCTCCCATTTGAAGGTTGTGATGTTGGAATAATGGCCATGAGCCTTATTCATATCTCCCGTAACTATGAGGAGGCACACTCACACGTACCAGATAAACTTTGCAAAATGGTTTTCAAACTAAAGTTCTTCTTCAAAACAAATTTTGGTTTGACATTATCCATCCTTGGAATATCTCACTGGCCCTAACCGCATGTTTGGCCCTAACCGCATGCTAGGTATACGGGAAAACCTATGAGGCTGGTTATAAGAACCCTACAATAGTCAAAATTAGGGTTGATTGAAATATTACCCTCCTTTATGCCTCATAGAAGCAAACCTGCAAATTTTCTCTCTCCGATCTCTCTCTTTTTGTTCTCTTGTTTCAATTACTGCGGCTACCTGTTGTTTTGGTGCTTCTACTGTTCGTGCACTCATCCTGGAGACTCCGTTGGTGAACTTGCTAAGGAAACATAGAAGGGATCACAAGCGCCATTCCTCTGTGAAAACTCCAACGGTGGCATCAAAGCGAGGGAGATCAATATAATCTGAAACAAGTAAATTTCAAACTCTGAAACTTACGCGCATGCTAGAAAATGAATTAAAGAAAAAGATCAATAGAAATTTATTGTGAATGCCTTAAGCATGCTAGATGATATTACTTGCAGTATACTTGTGTTGGTAGTATTGTTGCACTATAGAAGTAAACCAAAGAACCTAGAGTGTTCGAAGACTAGAACAAATCTGAAGTGCTGAAGGTGACAAACAATAACCGACAATATAATTTTTGCGTTGGTTCTTTCTCTACATGCTCGAGTTGTTCTAGTTGAACGAAGACCTTATTCTTAGAAAAATGCCGTTAAATTTTTTTGGTCTACAAACATTAATAAAAGATAGGAGAAGTCTGGTGCTCCTACCGATAGAAAGCAAAGTTTACTCAAAGAAATGAAGGGAAACATACACTAGAGGATATTTTAGATTAGATGTTCGACAAACCTGAGTGGTCGCCGCTGCCCTTTTTCCCTGAACTCGTTCAGTAGGCGTTGTTCCTCTTTTCGGTACACGAGCATGCGGGCGACCACACAGCTGCTTTCTATTCTCGGTGGAATAGTGAGGAGTCAAAACCCTCCTCTCCTGAGGACCTAGACTTGAGTCCAGTGCTGTAGACTAGAAACCCTCCTCTCTCCAGCGATAGACGTTTTCGTCGCTGTCATGACATTTTCGTCGAACCTTCACATCTGGCTAGCTTTTTGTGTCGTGAAGCCCTCTACCACTGACACTTTTTAGTCTGAAGTGCGACCACTCAATTGCTGCTCCCTCCGCCGTGTTACATCCAGGTTGCGGACAATCGCCGGATAGCAGGTCGACGTTGCTTGCCGTAGCACACAGGTTCGAGAGAAGAGAGAGAGGATCCAGCGAAAAATAAAAAAAAAATCGGGTCGGAGCAAATTTTTAGACTGGGATTCAAAAATTATAGTTTTAGTCCACCTCTTTCACAATATTTTCAAAAATGTGTCGGATTTAATGAAAATTAATATTGCAACATTTTTGCTACAACTTTGTTTAGGAAGAGTTTGCGAAAGTTAAATTTGTTCTCCAACCAAAATTTTGTTTTAAATTGTACAAAGATACCGTCAAAAGTAGTCAAAATTACAAAAAGAGGGACTTGAAAATAATTTTGAAAATAAAGTTGGAAAATCTCCTTATAAAATTTCAATTGAGGTATCCTTGCTTATAAGTAATTTTTTAGAATATTGAGTATTCCTGACTTAATACATGTTGTATGCTCTAATGGTTGCTTGTCCTCTTCTTTGTGATGTTTTTTTTTTTCCCTTAAAATTTAAATTTTAGAAATGATTTCTAGAGTGGAAGCCTTAAAACTTGTCAAAACTGAAAAACTCAATGGAATCAACTTTCATGCATGGAAGCATAGGATGAAGCTGGCGTTGATGCTTGAGAGGTTGATTCATCTCATTAAGAAACCCTTTCCCACTTTAAGTGACAAACCCACATATGAGTAAAGGAAAGCATATGATGCTTTTGAAACTGATGACCTGATAGCTAAAACCATAATATTATCCTTCATAAAAAATGACCTAACCAGGGTATTTGAGGACTATCCAACAGCAAAGGTGATGTTTAATGTTATCTTCTCGAAGTATAATACCACTACTACAATGCATGTTTTGTTACTCTTAAAAGAGTATAATTCATATAAAATGAAGGGGTCAAATAGAGTTGTTGATAATGTCAACAAGATGATGGTCATGGCTAAAAACTTAATATGAAACATTATTTCAGATAACATGCAGATATGTACTATCCTGAATAGCTTGCCTTCTTCTTGGGACATGGCAGTCTCTACCCTGAATCTTCAATTTGATACTCTAACTTCAGAAAAACTCCTCATCCAACTAGCTATTCAGCAAGAACACCTAATCAAGAGAAAAAATGCAAAATTTATGATAATCCAGAATAAATCTGCTAGTAGTCATGTGCCTGTTAGACACAAGCAATTTAAAAGGAAGAAAAACAATGACAAGTTTAAGGGCAATTTTATAGGTTTTTAGAGGTCTCAATGAAGTATAGTGAAATGCTATAGTTACGAATAGGTTAGATACATCAAGAAGAACTGCAGGACAAAGTTCACAAACAAAAACAACAATAATAGTCAGAACAATAGCAACAAGAGAAAATCTCAAGCAGACAACAACAGAAAAGTCATGTGTAGTGTGAGATTGTCTGTTTGCTAATAAAGAACTAATTAGTTGGTGGGTAGATTTTGGGGCTACCCACCACCTAGCAAAAACAAAAAAAATTGTGATCCGTCTGAAAGAACTAGGTTTGGAAGTACAAAAGGTTTATATGAGAAATAATTCATATTGTAATGTCATGAGATTCGGGTGGTATCGACTCAATGTTGGGGCAATACCATGTTTGGAGACAAATATTGTCATTCTAAACAAGGTTCTTTATGTTCCTTCTATGACTGGGAACATAGTGTCTATGCCTACTCTGACTGGAAAAGGATTTGAAGTTTATTTTGTTTCAAGAAAAATCATAGTAGAAAAACATGGCAATACCATGTTTGGAGACAAATATTAAAAAAAAAATATAGCGTGTTTAAGCTCAATGAAATGAATAAAATTTTATGTTCTGCTTATGTTGACTATGCATTGAATGTGAATTTATGGCATGAAAGATTAAGCCATATAAGTATTAACAAAATGAATATTCTAACACAACAGGATATAATACCTGATATTAATATAAATGATTTTGCAAAGTACGAGTCATGCTTATATGGAAAGATGGTAAAGAAATCCTTTTAATTATGAAATAATTCGAGCTACTGATCTGTTGGAGATTATCAATACATATATTTGTGGATCATTCAAGATCCAAACACATGTTGTTATGTTATATTTCATAACATTCATTGATTATTTCTCGAGGTTTGATTATATTTACTTGGTCAAAACATAAATGTGAAGCCCTTGGGAATATGAAAATGAAGTTGAGAAATAGCTTGAGAAATACATGAAGATTATAAGGTCTGATCGAGGTGGTGAATATACATCAAATGAATTCCTCGAATATTGTAAAGACCTTGGAATTATTTGGCAAAAAACAATGCCTAAAACACCACAACAAAATGATGTAGCTGAGAGGTGTAACGAAACCCTCTTAAACATGGTAAGATCCATGTTGACAAGTATACACTTACCCAAAGTATTTTGAGATGAAGCTGTATTAACAGCTATGTATACTATAGATCGAGTGTCATGCAAAGTACTTCTGACCACTCTTTAAGAGAGATAGACTGGTATGAAACCAGATCTAAGTCATCTCTGAAGATGGAGATATGTAGCCTATGTTAAAATCTTAAATCAAAATATGGATAAACTAGATAATAGGTCTGTAAGATGTTTATTTATTGGATATTCAAAAAATTCCAAAAGTTACACATTATATCATTCAACTGTGAGATTTATTGGAAGTAGGGATATAGAGTTCCTAGAAGAACTCAATACTGAGGACAATAACTCAGTAAAAGGTCAAACTAGTCCATTTAGATTATTTGATTTATTCAGATGAGCAGTCTAGCAATGAACCGACTGGAGAATAGTCTGACAATGAATCGATTGTGGAACAGTTTGGTAATGAACCAATGGATTCTGGTGTCTCATCTTCTCAGACTTTGTCAAGTCATAAAAGACCTAGAGCTCCTCCATATTTGAATGATTATTATATATACTTAGCAGATGAGCTATGATATTTAGTTAATATTGAAGAAATGTTAGATAATCAAACATATGATGAAATGATAAATTTGCATGAATTTTCATATTAGTTAAAATCTAAGGATGAAGAAATTGAATCCATAGAAAAAAATCAAGTTATTAGTAGATCTTCCTAAAGAAAGAAAACCCATTTGGTGTAAATGTGCACTCAAAAAAAGTATAAGATTGATGATTCAATCGAGAAATTTAAATCAAAACTAATGGTGAAAGGTTATTCCCAAAAGGAATGAAATTGTAATTTAGAAACCTATTCACCAATTACAAAATTTGTCTCCATCAAAATAATTTTGGCTATCGCTGCTTTCGATGACTTGGATATTGGCAGATGGATGTAAAAAATATTTTTTAATGGTAAGTTAAAAGAAACTATTTGTATGACACAACCACAAAGATATGTCATTAAATAAAATAAAGATAACGTATACAAGTTGAAAATATCCTTACGCAGTTCAACAGTGGTGTTTTACTTTTTATAAGGCAAGAAGTAAGCTTGAATATGTAGCAAATCTGCTATACCACTTTGTATATGTATGAAAAAGTGAGTCTTTTTTGCATCCTGTCATTATATGTCAATAACAAATTACTGATTGGAAACAATAATAAAATTATATTCAAAACAAAGACTTGGCTGAATTGAAACTTTGAAATGAATGACATGGGTAAGGCATCCTATATCCTAGGTATAAAGATTACTCGTGATAAAAACTCAAGGATTTTGAGTTTGAGCCAGGAACAATATATTGATTATATCTTAAAGAAGTTCGCAATGCAATATTGATTGGGACTCTCATAGCCGAAAGAGTAAATATAAGCAAAAGCGATAATTTCTGTGAAGGACAACAGAAATTAAATATCCCATATGCTCAGGTTGTTAGTAGCTTAACGTATCTAATACTATGTACAAAACCTGATATAAGCTTTCCTATTAGTTTTGTGAGTCACTACCAAAGTAGTGCTGGTTGGCCTCATTTGCAAGAAGTAAAAAGATTTTTTTGCTTATTAAATGAACAAAAGACTTGACATTGTCCTATCAAGGTCATGAATTAACTTTAGTTGGCTATTCTAATGACAATTTTACAAGTTGTAAAGTCAATAGTAAGTTCACATCTAGATATTTGTTCCGTTTTGAAAGAGGAGCAATAACCTACTCCTATAAGAAACAGTGATGTGTTTCTCTGCATACTCATCAAAGTATATAGCATGTAATGTTGCAACTATCTTTACAGGCTGAATAAATCGGTTTTTGAAACACTTGAAGCTAGATGTTGATCATGAACTAGTTCAACTATATTGTAATAATCAGACAACAATATCTCTTATGAAAAATAGATGGTTAGCTCAAAGAGTAAGCATATAATGGTGAAATATCACAAGTTTATGAAATAATTGAGAAAAATGAAATCTCAACTGATTACATGCTTACCAATGAATGATATAGTAGTTAACCCCTTAAGTAAGGGAATTTTTGAATATATGTTTGCCAAGCATGTAGCCTATATGGGGCTAAGATATGTTCGAAAGGTTGCAAAGGTAAACCATTGAAAGGAAAATTTTTGCTACAAACCTTAAACAAATTAAGTTACGATGGATAAACCAATTATGAAAAATCACGTAGCTGGAGTCTGGGTAGTCTCATGGCCAAGTGAGGGATGTTCGATAGTGGCCATGAGCCCTAACCATATCTCTCATTACTGTGAGGGGGCCCACTAGTAGTTACAAGATAAACTTTGCAAAAAGGTTTTCAAACTAAGGATCTTCAAAACAAATTCTGGTTTTTACATTATCTATTCCTGAAATGTCTCACTGAACTTAACCGCATGCTGAGCATATGGGAACGTATGAGGCTGATTATAAAAGCCCTACAATAGTCAAAATTAGGGTTGATTGAGAGATTGCCCTACTTTGTGCCTCATAGAAGCAAGCCCGCAAATTCTCTCTGCTTCGATCTCTCTCTCTTTGTTCTCTTGTTTCAATTGCTGTTGCTAATTACTGTTTTGGTGCTTTTACCATGGGAGACTCCATTGGTGAACTTGCTCAAGAAACGTAGAAGAGATAACAAGTGTCATTCCGCTGCAAGAACTCCAACATGTGCTTGATGTTACTGCAGCAGGTGTAACTAAGAGCACTAATTATGTGTACCCTACGTGCAGATATGTGTGTTATTCCTTGATTGACGGATAATGAAAACTAGCCGGAGGTGAGATCAGGAGAACGCTTATATTTATCAGCAAATCAGGAGAATGATAAGTTTATCATTCTGTACTCCCCAAATTCAAGAACTGATCAGGGCATCCTCATTGGAGCCGAATGTTTGAGTTTCAATTTCCTTCAAGGGCAAAGCTAGCCAGCTAGCTGCTTCATCCAACTGGACCCTAGATACGATCCAATGGAGCAAAAAAAGGATCTGGATCTATCAAGGTTGGGTGTTGGTGTTCTATCCCGGATCAAGGTAAACCGGATCTTGAAAATAAAAGGGTGGAGGGGCAGACTCCAGAAAATGAGTCTCCTTGCACAACTACGTAGTGATTCCGTACTTTTTCTCAAGTTGCAAGAGATTGTTCTTCTTTTCCTCTCTATGTAATGCATGCTATACTGTATTTCATGTCAGCAGTAGATGTTGATCCATAGCCACTTAACCATCCAAACATGAAATCTAGAACAACTGACTACACAGATGTCCAGTTGATGTTTTTCCCTAGAGGCATGCTTCTGTATGGCACGAAACGCAGTGACATGTTTTTAAAGAGTACTCGAAGGTAATTAAGAAGCCTTAGCAGAAGTCCCCGTTTGACGATTATTCATCATGTGTCATTGTAGTTTCCCCATGAAAATTCAACAAGATAGTACTGGCCGTGGAAACCACCCATCTGATAGGGGTATTTAATGCATGCATTGTGCTAAAATTCATCCATATACTGGTGGGAACCACAATCCCAAGAGCAAACATCTTGGATATTCAATTCTAGATGACTACATCAGAGCCAACGTTCATGAAAAAATTCTTCAAGGTAATATCATATGTCTTCTGACTCAAACAAAATGACCCAGATAGCCTTGTCTGGAGCTGGTCTGCACGCCGGTCTAGACCTTGTAGAGTCCAGTACTTAAGCTTGGCTTTGACTGAGATCATCATTTCGTGGAAATTTTTCCTTGCGCTTTTAAAAGGATGAATCATTTGAGTCACTTGATGGTATGGATTCATTTATCTTAGACCAGGAGTCAGTAGTACAGAATTTTTTGTTTCATATATACCCCAGTTAGATTACGTTAAATAGGATCTGCTAGTCTATCAAGCTGTGCTCAACTACGTACGGGATAAGGAGCCTCAAGGCGTCGCCGCCCCCTAGACCTAAGATAAAGGAACAGACTCAAAAACTCTTGCTGACCGAAAGATGAAAATTGAGATTCGAGTTAATATGAATTACCCAACGCACGTTCAAAATAGGAACAAATAAGCATGTAATCGTTCTTCAATGGCGTTGCTCCTTTGGGCGGCACTGATTGTGGGGCTTTAAAATAATATTTTTACCACTATTTTTCAACCCAGCGGTAAACACGGAAGGAAAATATTCCGTCGTAAGTAACTTCCATTTCCAGCTTGAAAGACGAAAGACGATATCGAGTGTCGAATACGACCCACACTCGGTTCTGAATCCTTGATATATGTTTGGCTTCATTTGTATGGCTGTATATCAATTTTTGTTCTTCTTAAAGCCAATAATTTTTTATGAGAGGGGTCGAATTATAGTTTCGACATTTTGACAAGAACCGAAATATCAATTTTTAAACTTTTTTATATGAAATAAATGAAATTTTAAAAATTTTATATGTAAATTTAACAATTTTATTTTGTTTTGAGAAAGGGGGCGGGGAGAGGCATGGCCCTGCCAGTCCCCCTTAGTTTTGCCTTGCTGTAAAATCTCTAAAGTAATTCATCCCTGCTCTCAAATCTGTAAAGTAGTTAAAAAGGACGCACATTAAACTCTTGTTGATAGAGCGACTATATCAAATTCCCTCCAGGCGTGTATGTAGTAACTTTTTGTATGGAGATAATGGAGATGACATTCCTAGTACCTTTTTTTGCCAAATGACAGATAGAAGAGTTAATTAATCAATCAAGTAGTATATGATTTTTTAAGAACTTATCAAAGAAGAAAAGAGCTCTTCTCGTTGCTGATGTTTTCGTTCTTTCCTTTTTTTTTTTTTTTACTTCCATGGAATTAATTTGATGGCCACTTTCCCAACTCATAATTTCAAAATTGCACACTGCCAAGGCCGAAACAAAAAATTTTCCTTGGAAAGGCCGGTCAATATTTTTGAAATTTTTACATGGACTAAACATAAATTTTCTATATCTTTACCGGGGCCAAATTAAAGTTTTAAAAAATTATAATTATTAAATTTTGTTTTCACGAGCTATCAAGTGTTTGAAGATTAGGATCGAGGTTCTTTTCTTGTTCAACAATTTCAACCAGATGGGGAAGGTGAGGGATGTGTAGATGTAGAAAACGACCGACCACCAAACCCTTTATAACACTGGAGACGCCAGACAATGGAATGGTGCTGTCTATTTGAGAACTAGTCTTCTCTTTGTGCGTGTGGACCTCCTAGGTCTTGTAGTCTTCTTCACAGTTTTCAATGAGACCGATGCCATTGTTTTGTCCTTTTTTTAAATGACGGGGAAAGCTCTAAAGAACAGAGCAATGAATGGGAGTCAAATACAAAATTTTATAACAAATTAATGTTAACCCAGTTTATGCAAATGAGAAGTCATCATCCGTATGGATGCATGATGGTTTCATCATCCCAGCTCATCACCTTCTGAAAGAACTAGGACAATCTAAAGATTGTCTAGAAGAACAGAGCACAAAAGTTCGAGCTTGAGATTGAAGCTTCGATTTATATAAACCGCTTGCATGTTTCAGTTCGGAGCAAAGAAATGAGAAACCTTTCAAGGGCGCGCGCAGCAAACCGCCCAACTTCTTAATAAGTTGTTCATGTTATGAGCATCAAACAGATCAGAATCCCATATAACAGAATAACATGGAATGCTTGCAAAGAAGTTGCAGGCAGATTCTGTCATGAACTTGAAAACTTTCTTGCCATCAAAAGGATTAATGCAGGATTAGGTTTCCCTTGATACTTGACATTGCAGCACATTATTATTCACTTAAAGAATGTGAATAATGGCTGGAGGAGACCTTGACTTGGTTGTGCTCCGTCCTCCGGCGATGGACGACTTCGTTAGGAGACGCTGTTTTGACAGGGAAACGTGACATTGACGTGGCAGTGCCCCGTCGACCAGGTGATGGACGGGCTCATGAGCAGGCGATCTTTTCGCTGTCAAGGCAGACAACTGACGACTTTCTTTTAACCGGAAGGGGAGATACGCGAGTCACTGTTGATAGGATTGCGCGGAATTGTACGTTCGGTGGTCGAGTGCGCCTTGAGACCGTTTCATTACCTAGTTACAATACAAGTATTAAACTTCTTCCAATAATTTATTAGTGTCATGACATAACACAAAACTTGAGGCATTTTGGACATGATTTTGCTGATCTTGTACGCAAGAAAATGTGTTTTATTTAAAGAAAAAAAACGAACAAATGTGGTAATTCATATTAACTCAAACCTCAATTTTCATGGGCTGATATTTTCTAGTTCAAAAAAACACAGGTCAACTAGCTACAAATTATTTAAAGTTTGAAAATATATATCGCCGTAAATCTGGCTCTGATATGAACCAACCGCTACGTACGTAGTTGAGAACAACTAGATAGACTACAAGATCCTATTTATCGTAATCCAACTGGGATATATATGAAACAAAAAATTCTGTTCCTCTGACTCCTGGTCCAGGATTTCATCAATGCTTCATCCTTTAATAGCGCAAGGAAAAATTTCCACGAAATGATGATCTCAGTCAAAGCCAAGCTTAAGTACTGGACTCTGCAAGGTCTAGACAGGCCAGCAGATCAGGTCCAGACGAGGCTATCAGGGTTATTTTATTTCAGTCAGAAGAGATATGTTATTACCTTGAAGAATTTTTTTTTATGAACGTTGGCTCTGATATAGTCATCTAGAATTGAATATCCAAGACGCATGATCTTGGGATTGTGGTTCCCACCAATATACCGATGACTTTAGCACAATGAATGCATTAAATACCCCAAACCGACGGGGTCATTAGACGGATAACACAGCTCAGGGTGGTTCCCACCAGTATACGGATGGATTTAGCACAATGAATGCATTATGGTACCATCTTGTTGAATTTTCGTGGCGAAGCAACAATGACAGATGATGAATAATCGTCAAATGAGGACTTTCGATAAGGCTTCTTAATTACATAGAATACTCGTTAAAGTGGCATGTCATTTCATGGTTTGCTTTAAAAACATCAACGGACTTCTTTATAGTCTCTCTTTGCAGAGAAGGAGGTTGGATCAGCTTCTGAATTGTGTTCTGATCGTGGAGACTTGTACGGTAGATCATCCTTTTAAAATGGCAACATACCTGGTCCTTCTTGCCTGCTTATGCGTTGGGATCCAAATTTTCTCCGGATTTGCTGATAAACGTAAGCGTTCTCATGATCTCACCTCCGGCTAGTTTTCATTATCCGTCAATCAAGGAATAACACACATATCCACAGGCAGCGTAGGCATAATTAGTGCTCTTAGTTACCCCTGCTCCAGTAACAACAAGAAGCACAACCTTCAACTGGGAGCTTGCTTTATACATAGTTAGTTATCGGCTGCTTCCTCTACATATCATTAACCAATGATTTTCAAAAATCGCAAAATTTTGGAGATCAATTGCTCTCACACGGGTAGATTTTTATTTCAAGGAACTATAGTCAATCCATCAAGAATGGAGCCCTTCAATTCTTCATATATCATAACTGGTGAGTTTCCTTTGTTAATTTCCTTCAGTGTTCTTGAGTATTGACTGTGGAGGAACTGCCAACCACACCGACCGGTGGGGTATCGATTGGGTCGTCGACGACGGTTATATCAAGACAGGGGAAGCTGCCCAAGTCCAGAATCATGGTGTATACGACTCAGAGATCAACAGCCTCCGTTACTTTTCCTCCCAAAAGAAGAGTTGCTACGTCATCCCAGGCGTGGCGACGGGAAGGAAACACATGGTTCGAGCATCCTTCTTCTACGGCAACTACGACAGGAAGTCATCGTCCCCATCCTTCGGTCTTCAATTCGATGGCAACCATTGGGTGGACGTCGTCACTTCATCCAGCCAGTCCTACTATCGTGAAGTAATATATGCCCCCAAGAGAAACAAGATCAGCATCTGTGTTGCTAGGACGTCGCCTGACCAGATACCCTTCATCTCTACTCTCGAAATTAGGGAACTGGAGACGGGCATGTACCAAACGAACGGCGAAGAAGACGTTCTCCTGTGGACGAACCGGACGGCCTTCGGAGCGAAGAACTTTGTGAGGTAAGATGAAAAGATGTATACGTGAACTTTGATGCGTTCTCTCGGGACACTTTTGTCGTTTAAAAAATAGATATTTTAGAAAATTCATGACACTTTCGTCGTTTAAAAAATAGATATTTTAGAAAATTCACACTTTTCAGTTTTCACTTCCCAGCTTTTTGCCTTCTTATGCAAAGGCCTTTACCTTCGGCGAACGAGGGGTACCCTGGTCATTTTTCACCCATGCGCAAAAGTCACGTGCATACTTAGGTAATTAGGTCTCCTTTACCAATAGCACATAATATATGGGGATACGCTGGTTAATTTTTGGATGGAGCCGATTTAAATGAGTTATATTCACCTGATTTAGCTTATCTTTAACCCAATTTTCGTTCTTTTTCTGTCGGTGATTGGTCATTAAAATGTACTATATTTATTTATATTACTTTTTAATTATATTTTACTTTAATTTTAACTTTCTACGGTATTTTATGCATATGCATATATATACTCCACATTAATTTTGGTATTTTTTTTAAATTGTTCTGCATATACCGGTATAATATCAAGGGATAAACTCAGTTGGGTGAGGCATTTTCTCTTTCATTGAAGGGTATCTTTTAAAAAGTATTTTCATCTTTGCTTGATGAAAATCGGCTGGGTGGTCTTTGTATATTGAAAATAGAACAACAGAATACGTTATTATTTACAATCAGAGGGCAGAATATTGAAAGGCCTAAAGCCGCACAGCGAGTCCAGCAAAAATGAGTGGAGATCGAGTCCAAATGTACGCAAAAAATGTTAAACAAATTGAGTTCCAGTTATACAAACTCAACTCCTTTAAGCTCGGTTCAACTCCACTCGATTCGGCTACATAATGAATATTGCTGAAATATAATGAGACAATAGTTAAACGAGTAGCAACAAACTTAACAGAAACGAATCAAGGAAAGCTCGACGTTGTATGGAGCTCGGCTTACTCAAGTTCAAGCCGAGCTCGATTTTTTTCATTTGATCAGTCGAGTTGAACTGGCTCAGATCGAGCTCGTGTGCCGCCTTATGAGGCTAACACCAGCAATAGTCCCCTAATAAATCATCCAGGACACGGCTTCACAAGAAAGAAAATCGTCACAAACACGGATGTTCCGCATATGATGGATGATCTTCACTCTGAATTGGCACACCGATGCGTTCACCAGCCAACCAGCCTCGCATCCAATGATTTCAAAATAAGACAGTGAGAGAACTTCCTGACAACCAGTCCCTCCTCCAACGCACAGGAAGCATCCTCCACCAACCCGTCCTACTTCAAGAACACTTCCACACAATATTGTCACACGTCAAACTTCGCCCCTCTAACAGATCCACCACCATCTTTATGCATTTTTCCTTTTGGGTGAGACGATTTAGTTCTGATAAAGTCTCAAGACTAAAGTTTTGCAGAGATGCAGAACAAAAAAACAGGGGAAAGCAGAGTAGGCTGAGATAAAGCAGGAAGAGAACCGATGCTTAGGAGAAGTGTAATTGTTTTTCAATTAGAAATGAACGACTTACAGACGTATATATACAATCAATTAAAACACAGAAAATGAATGAATCTGCCCTAAGTACTTATTTGCTCTTTACAATGAATTATAAACATTGTTAACAGCAGGTGGTTGTCAATTTTTGATGGACGACAAGGTAAAAGCTGATTTGATTCTTTCCACCAACCCACTAACAGCGTAACAGCCTGATTCTCTTGACACGCAGCTCATCATGAGAAAACCTTCTCGAGTCCTCTTGCTTGAGAACCTCAAATACATATTTCTCAACAAGTTTCTTATAAGCAACCGACCATATGGACTATATATATATATATGTATATATGACTGGTATGAACCTCTTAAAAGAGCGTTTGGTAACAGGAATAATGCGGTGTTATTTAGCTGTAACTGGTTTGAGGCTCTTTGATTTTCAATGCAGGTCATTCGACTTCATGGTTGATGGCATCAAGCGGAACGACGATCCAATAATCCCTCCTTATGGGACATATGTGACCGACTATAATCATGGTCGTGATCTGACTGCTGGATCGAAGGTTTCCTTGGTCAACACACGAGATGCATCCCTTCCTCCCATCCTCAACGCCATGGAGCTTTTTCAACTCAAGACAGGGCTCGCTGATGGAACTAGTGAAAATGATGGTATCTCTCTGACTCTCTCTCCCTTAAAGAATTAGTGGACATTTTATAGATTCATCATCAATCGATTAGTGTACATTGATTGCTAAACGGGTTCATATGAGCAGGTTCATTTGCTTCATCTAGATGTCATGCGTAACGTTATGTTGTTTTTGCTTACGATTTCTAAAAATAACTTTGTGGTAGCGTTTGGATGGCACACTAAGGCCGTGTTTGTTTACCTCTGATCTCAGCTCCGAGGTCGGATTTGATGATAGAGATCAGAAGTAAAACACAGTACAGATCTCGCATCGGTAGATTTCAATGCCGCGAGAGGGCTGAAATCCACGGATTAGGGATCAGGCCCCCCATCCGATCTCTATCGCAGATCTCAAATCTGCACACGATGCTATGCTATGGCGGGAGATCTCGCGCCATGCTCGTCGACTGACGCCTGCGATGACTCTCTCTTCACCAAAGAATCAGCAATTACAAAAATGTTTCAGAACACAAAGAAGAGAAGGAGAGGGAGCGAGAGAGGGAAATATTGAACCAAAGATGGCCGACGCACCTTAGAAGTTCAAACCCTCACCCCAATTTTTTTTTAAAACTGATTGCTGCCGAGGGTTTCAGAAAAGATATTGAAACCCTCGGCACTGCCTGCCGAGGGTTGCAAAAATTTAAGGAGAGAGAGAGATGAGGGCAGACCGAGAGAGACGAGGGCTGGGTGGAAAATCCACCCTCGTTGCTGGCCAGAAAAGAAAGGGAGAGATGAAGGCAGAGAGAGATGAGGGCAGACAGAAACGAGGGCTGGGTGGAAAATCCACCCTCGTCGATGGCCAGAAAAAGAAAGGGAGAGATGAGGGCAGACAGGGAGAGACGAATTCTGGGTGGAAAATCCGCCCTCATGGCTGGCCAGAAAAAAGAGGCGCCGACAAGAAAAAGAGGGAGAGATGAGGGCAGAGAGAGAAGGGTTGGGTGGGAGAGACTCGGGCATCGGGCCGGGTCGGTCCGACGGGCACGGCCGGGCCTCGTTATAATATAAAAATGTTTTTAAATTATAAAATAATTTTTTAATATAAATTTTATTTTAAATAATAAAATATATATTATTAAATTTTAAAAATAATATTTTTTAAATATTATTGAGCCAGACCATGGGACCAACACCCGGGCCCATTACAGTGCGGGCATTGGGCCCCCCGCCGACCTAGCACCCACCCATAGGAGAGAGACCAGGGTTGGCTGGAAAATCCACGCTCATGCTGGCCGGAAAAAGAGAGGGAGGAAGAGGGTCAGAGGGAAGGAGAGAAATCAACCTACTGTGCCTCAATGTCTGTCTGACGTCTGGAACTTGAGTTTGGCCTCCAGATACTTATACCTGAACCTCGGGCCGGTTGAGCTCGGTTTAGTAAAATAAAAAAAAATATTTTTTAAATATAAACTAAAAAGTTTGAATATAAAATATATTTTAATAATAAAATATAGATTATTAATCAAATTAATTGGGTCGAATAGAGTCTCATTAGGCCGACCCGAATCGAGTCTCATTAGGCCCTGATATATTATCAACTTGGCCCATGCTGAGAGGGGTAGAGCTAAGTTTTTTTTTTAAGAAACAGGCCAAACTATCCATCAAACTTATCTAAATAGGCCAAACTAAAGACAAATATAAAAAATATATTATCCAACAAAAATTTTTTAATATAATTTTTTTCTTCAAGTAACCCTGAATCCCTGGTTTTTTGGAGATTAAGCCTGGGCCAGATGGTGCTGGGCACCCAGTATCCGTGGAGTACCCAGGTTGCCCAGACTTACCTTTTGTCGACAATGCCACTGCACACTGATTGAAGAAAGCAAAACAACGACATCCATCATGGTGGTCGCAGTCAAGACAAATAGGTGAGAGAGAGAGAGAGTATCCACGGGAGAGATCAGACAGTGGTTCATAAAACCATGTTCTTTAAGATTAGCTCCAGGGAGCCATCAAACGCAACATAAGGAAAATGTGGTTTTATGAAAAATAGATTCTCAAAAAATTGATGTTTTAAGTCTGCTTTGAAAACTGGTTTTTGAGACTGCACGACAGAACCCAAACTTTTTTTTTTTTCAGACAACTTGGGGGTGCACGACTTGGGGGTGCTTATTCACCCCCTTTTGATAGAGAGAGAAAGGGATAAATACAAGTTAAGCAAGTGTTCTTGTATTTATGACATTTTTCATGGTTAGTGATGTTGACAAATCATAATTAAGATCATCATAATTAAGGTCATCTATGGTGAGTAGGGATGCAGTAAATTACACTATAAGGTTGCCGATTTGAGTCTGATTCTTAAGTTTGGGAACACAAAACCATTAATTACTTTTCATTTCTGAAATTGTGATGAAAATGCTGAAGTACAAAATGCATTTTTTCCCGTTTACTATGGTTTACAATTTTGGCCATTTCTATTCACAACAAATTAATTTGAGCACAAATGTTGTTTTTTGTGACAATTGTATGCAGTGAAGGCGTTGGAAGAGCTACAGGACCAATGTGAACAGCTTCAGTCGTGGGCAGGTGATCCATGTCTTCCCGTAGGGTCCACTTGGGATTGGTAGGGTCCACTTGGGATTGGCTCAAGTGCAATGCTGACAATCCACCCAGCCTAACTGAACTGTGAGTATGAGACAAATTTATGAGTTTCCTCCTAAAAATTTTTTTAGTAATAATAAGAACATATATTATTTTTTTTCTAGTAATAATAAGAACATATATTATTTTCCTATAACACAAGTTTGAAAGCGCCATGTTTTAATTAAAAAAACATCCATAACTTCTGACATATTCAGAACCAAGCATGTGTCTTTTGGCACGTGTGTAAAGAAAAGTGTTTGAAAACCTCAATGTTGTCCTTGTCGAACACCTTGTTCACTGTACTATGCGAAAGAATCGAGGAATGTGTCGGTTACTAACTTTAGGTTTATTGTCACAGAAAATCTGTCCTTTTCGACAAAAACCTGTTTTATTCATCAAAAATAGATAAGCTGAAAAACCTTCCTTTTTGAAAAAGACACCCATATGAAAGAAAATGTCAATAACATAAAAAAAATGCATTTCCATGTTCATTTGGTATTCTTTTCACATTTTATTGTTAGGATTTCTTATATATATATTTTTAAACTTGCTGAGATTTTCAACTTTGCCATATTATTCCCTAGACAAACCTAGCCATTTAAAAAGAGCAATAAAAATCTTTCTCCTTGTCACAGCAAGACAAATACTTCCATCACAAGGCATTCTCGAGTAACATTGCCCTCTCTTTTGCTTTTTAAGGCACCTTAGCGGATCAGGCTTTTACGGCAACCTTCCAGACTTCAGCGGCTTGGCTGCGCTTGAGATAATGTGAGCAAAAGCACCATCATTCATTCTTCGGTTTCCACTTGCTTAATTACATGTATGGTGTCTCACTGAACACCATCTGATTTGACAGTGATCTGAGTAACAACAGCTTGAACGGTCAGATCCCAGAGTTCTTGGGGAGATTTCCTTCCTTGAAAGAGCTGTGAGTTTATATACCGAAAAAAGAAAGCTTCAATAAATTGCAAAAGCTAGTTCAGCTGATTTTTTTTTTCTATTAGTTCAAGTCCAAAAAGGTTTTAGTGTAGAAGGTTAGCTCCAATTCTTCATTGCTTAATCTCAATCTGTCCTGTGTGCTTTCTTTTAGTTCTAATGAAGCCCCACCGGTGATATCAATGGATCCCATATTGCAGATTGGATATCATATCAATTTCTTCAGAAATATCAGATATGAAAAATGTTTTAACATCAGATTGGATTTTGAATTTAAGAAGTAATATCCACTCAAGTTTGGATTTTAGATACAATTTTAAACAAATATCCAATCGGATTTGAATTGGCATTTACATTCAGTTGTAAATTATACAATCTTTATCCAATATAAATACATTTTGAAAGTTAATATTCAGTATACTGTAATGTGGTACGGTAAAGAATACATGAAACATTGACATACCTAAACCTCCCACCCCCAATGGTAAAGAATACACCGAAATGTTGGTAGTATTGAAACACAAAGTTCTATCTTATTAACTAAAGCTAACTAAAACAATTAATACCAGATGTTATTTAGGGAAGCACTATAAGTGTATACCTTCAACTCCTATATATGTCAACATTAATCCTTGTGCTCTACGAGTGTCTGTTTTTGGTGGTGTAATGTCTAGCACTCTGGAGAGTTGATAGCTGCAATATCAAGGGAGAGCTTATGCAGCATCTGTAATCGGCCTATAACCTCCAAAAAAAGTGAAACCATCATTCCTGTAGATTTATGTAGCTCATTATACCTCAAATAGGTTTGGCAAGTAACAAATTCATTCCAGCGTAGTGATACAAGCTAATGGGCTGAACATAACCTGCTTAGGCGGACAAATAGGTTGAGCTGCATTAGTAATTGGTTGTTCCATTGAAACTCTAAATGGAGTCAACAGTTAAAGAGAGGTGAGGCTCATTAATGTATGTTTTTGTATAATTTCAGCACTACATTATCTCTTGATGTACAATTAGATAACTAGTTTACATTGTAAGTCTTTGTCTTGTTTCTCAGCTTCTTGTTTCTGTAATCGTAATCCCACCCTTTTGTGACATGAAGCTCAAAACCTCAGCTTATTATATGAAATTGTTTGTCATATTTATTTTTGGCAATCTGTGTGGGTATGTACCATCTTTGCAAGTAATTAGATGAACTGCGATAGCTTAATTACCCGTTGATTGAAGCCACTCAAATGAGTCATGTATTAGGACCAAATATGTGTTCTTTCAGTTTGTTCAACATGTTTCTCAACCCTCTCTTGGGGTCCTTAATAAATTGATCACAAGGCTTATTGTGGAAAGTTTCTAATATTGCTCTTCTAGGGAGAGAGGAGCCCCTAAATATGGAATCTGTTGGTTGCTTTGCACAGAAGAATTACAACAGCTTTGTCAACTAGTTATGTAGAAATTCTAGTGTGTTGAATCTTTTGTTCCCCAATTTGAGGGCAATCATACAGTTTGAATCAACAATCTGCTTGTTTTAATCACCATTGGCCATTATGATGACAAGATTTCCATTGATTGTTGCATGTAGGAACCTGGCAGACAATAATTTCACTGGGCCTCTACCTGCGTCACTAGCAAGCAACAAGAAACTTAGACTAAAGTAAGTGGGATTTCTTTTTGGAGAAGGAAATGCAACATTATGACCATATTTTAGGGGCCGTTTGATGGCCAGAAATTTATTTCTGGAAAAAAATTTCTAGAAAAAAATTTCTGAAATTGATGAAACGGAAATATTTTTTCCATTTTTCCAAAACCAGCTTACGTTTGTTATGGTGGAATTATTTTTCTAGAAAAAAATTTCTTCGTTTGGTGGAAATGGTGAGGAAGAAGGGAAGGAGGTAGGAGGGAGGAGCAAGAAGGGAGCAAGGGAGGAAGGAGGAAGAAGGGAAGACAAGGGAGGAAGAGGAAGAAGGAGGAGGAGGAAGAAGGGAAGAGAAGGGAGGTTCCTCGCATCGTCGGCTCAGGAGCAGCTCTCAACTCTCTGTCTCTGTCTCTTCCTCCCTTCTCTATTGTCTCGCCCTCTTTCCGTTGCTCTCTCTTTCATCTTCACCCTCTTTCTCCATCTCTCTCCCTTTGTATCCCACCCACTCCTTCTCTGTGTCTCACCCTCCTTCTTTGTGTAGCCCTCTCCTTCCGCCTCTTCTCTCTCCCTCCTTCCCTTCTTCTTTCCTCCCTCCTCCTCCCTCATTCCCTTCTTCCTCCTCCCTCCTTCCTTCCCTTCTTCATCCTCTTTCCCCTTCGTTCTTTCTGCGCTGGTGAAACCCTCTGCTGAAAACCTTGGTAGGAATTGCCAAGGGTTCCAAAATCCCTCATTCCCTTCTTCCCTTCTTCTCCTTCCCTTCTTCCCTTTTTCTTCCTCCCTCGCTCCCTTCTTCCTCCTCCCTCCTTCCCTTCTTCCCTTCTTCTTCTTCCTCCTCCCTCCTTCCCTTCCTCCCTTCTTCTCCTTCCCTTCTACTTCCTCCCTCCTTCCCTTCTTCCCTTCTTCTTCCTCCCCGTCCATTCTTCCTCCTTCCTTCAATGGTAAAAAAAAAAAATTTTCCGGAAAAATTTTTCCACCCCTCTGGTTGGAAAAATTTTTCCGGAAATATATTCCCGAAATCACCTCCAACGGTCAAAAAAATTTATCCATGTTTGATAGAATGAGAAAAAATTTTAAAAGTTTGAAATTTTTTTCCTCCGGTATAGTGTTTTTCCAGCATAACAAATGCCCCTTAGTGTATGAGAGAGAGAAAGAGAGAGGGGGCAATCAAAGGGTGCTCATATAACTTCTTTCGGCCATCGATAGAGAAATTAGAAATATGATAACTGCAATTGGGTGATGGTATTGCATCCAAAGCATACCAAACTAAAAGTATGATATCTGTAATTGGTTAATGTCATTTCATCTATATACAACATCTTGAATGCTCTTTAATTGTCTGTACTTTTAGTACAAAGGGAAACAACCTCACTGAAGTCAATCCAAGTCCACTCTCAACAAATGGTGAAAGAAATAAGAAGCCAATCACTGTTGGAGTATCAGTTGGCATGGGTATCTTATTTCTATTGCTAGTTGGTTGTGTCATCAATGCATGCCTTCGAAGCCAACGTCTTAGGCCATCACTAAATGTCATGTTCAAGAATAATGTAGGTAAGTCATTTTATTCCCAAATGTGCCTTAGTAGTCTCCAATTAAATTGATTGCAAATGGATACTCTCTTAGATTCCCAGCTCCTTCTAGCATATTGGGCAAGGCACCTCCCTATGAAAGGAAGGGACAACATTCTCGCTCTATAGTCAATACTTCTTGCTATAAAAAGTCTTTCTAGAGAATGTACTTTTTGTATCCTGTGTACCTCATTATGATGTTGCTAATTGCTTGTGCATTATTTTTTCATACTTCATAATGTCTGTCTTCAACCAGTCACATTGCAGAAGTGAGCTTGAATTTACCCTCATTTTTACAAAAAGAGGCCATTTAGAATTGATCAGTTATGCATGCTCTATTGCCTCCTAATATAGAACACATCGACATTTGCCTGGTCTATGTTTGTTTGTGGAGGACGATGGACCAATCCACTTGCAGGTCTTGAACCTCATTGAGGTGATGAAATGTAAGTGGATGAATTAGATATTCGTACTTCAATATTTGAAATTTCAGCTTACTTCTTCATTCATTTGTTTACAAGTAGTAGTTATTTATCTGACAAGAGTGAGACCTTGACTTGAAAATTAAATTGTAGCTCTTTTGCTTAATCCTTCTTTCCTTGTCAGGTTATTGCAATTGTGCTTGATTGTTCATTGCCTAAAATAATTTCTCTGCTTTCATTTTTTCATTGTATTTTTGGGAACTTTATAAGATTGAGTAGTGATCCTCCTCTTCACTAAGCCATCTCTTCATGTTTACAACACAATCAACATTAGTAAGCTAAAAATGATGTCTTCTATAATTGTAGGTATGAAGGAAGAGAATAGGTGATTGGTGTACTCATTTTAAATTGAAAAAAGATAAGTATTCAAGAAACTGTTAAACACTTAGACCCAAAGGTGGTTGGCATAATGGGAGCAGGCAATTGTTGTCAAGCAAATTCCTTGGTTTAGTTTCCATGGGAATCAACCCCTTACATAATGTTGTTCCAAGTGTGTCTCCTAGGATTGGGAGGTGCAGTCAAGGTGTTTCATGGTTGTCCCCATTAGAGTATTGGCATGGTTAAACCTTGAACATGTTTTGAAATTAAAAAACTATTACATAATTGAAGTGCCAATGATGATGAAAGGAGTGCATTTCATCCCAAACTTATAGGCATTCAAAATCAATTACTTGCATTGAACTTCTTCATGAAATTGAATGACACTAAAATTGTTAAAGTAATGAAACAACAAACAAATTTCTAACACATAGCCACCATGAGGACATAAACTATGAGCTTGACTGGCTAATGAATTGTCATGTGAAATTGTAGAGAACCATGTCAAGCAACAAGCTGGTTGCATTCAACTGGGGCAAAACCATGCATTCACCTATGAAGAGATTGTCAAGATTACACAAAACTTTGAAATTCTTATTGGTGATGGAGGATCTGGTTCTGTTTATTATGGATGCCTTAATAATGGCAATGAAGTTGCAGTCAAGGTATTGAAAGATTGGCAAGAACAAGGATCTAAAGAATTTGTCGCAGAGGTTAGAGTAGATTGTGTTTATTGTTAATTGTTTTTGCTCATTTTATTCCCAAAATTTTGTGAAGGAACTCAAGTTTTTCCATTCCAACATTGTAGGTCAAGTTATTAATGACAGTGCATCACAAAAACCTTGTAGCATTTGTTGGATTTTGTGATGAAGGCATGAATAATATTGTCCTCTATGAGTACATGCAGAATGGAAGCTTGAGAGACATCTTATCAGGTATAAACCTAGCCAAATTTCTTTTTTACAATGTGTCATGAATTTATAATTATACCCAGCAAATCACAAAAACAACATGCCAACCAAGTTATAGGATGAGTTGCATAGAATATGGCAAGGACATGCATAACCCACTAGATGATTACTTTAAAATGTCATAAAGGATTTTGCCTTCAAAATCCTTATAAGCATGTCATAGCATATGATTATTTGAGATCATGATCTGAATTCATGCACATAACATAAGGATGATCAGTTAAAAAGTTAGGCAGTTCACAACACCTGCCTTCAAAATTTTTCACACTTATAGGCATAGTTGAAATGTAGAAGACCCTTGTCTAGCCTTGATAGAAGCTTTTGTTATTTTGTTTTGTTAGACATTTTTGTTGTCAGCATGAATTACTTTAAAAGGAAATTACAATGTGTCAAGAAATTTTCATGCATATTGGTGATTGATTCCCACTAGATTTAGTTTAATTATCAACTTAATTTGTCATATTTCAGTCTTTTGCTAATATTCATTGGTTGTATTTCACTTACTTTAGTTGTACTAGATGGGAGAGCATTACTTTCCCTGCGATTGTGTGTTATACTTGCTAAGAGACCAAAAATATCAAAATATGTGTTGTTAAACAATTTTTAGCATCCGAGCCATTATCAGCCATGAAGAGACCAAAAACTATTGGACAAACAATAACAAGACACACATCTAGCTAACTTTCAAGCAAATAGTGGAAACAAATGCATGGTCCTTGCATTGTCCATTGGCAATTGATTTGGTACTTATCTTCTATATTAGATACCGTAACTTTACCCATTTTTCAAATGTTAAGGAAAAGATAAACTCCATTGCAGATTATTCTTGTAGTGCATGCAAGTAAAATTTCTATAAGTTCAATGTTTAGCCAAGAAACTAAGACCATGGAAGTGAAAAATTTTGAGCAGAAAAAAAAATTATGTGATCATTCAAGCTAAATACAAGTGGCAAAATACAAGAGATGGTACTTTACAAGAGATGTAGATGTCCAATAAGTGGCAAAATACAAGAATAAAAGCATGAACTAGATCTAGTTTGACTTGATTACTACATGAAGCTCTTCAGCAGTTCAAATCCACAAAAGCACCAAATAGTGAACTTAAAATGAAGATCTTCCAAACTATTTCCTATCATCCACAAGTTGGCGTGCTGAAACAAATGAACTGCCTCATTATTATCAAAGACCTCTTGGGATAAGAATTGTTTATAAGAAAATACATGGTAAAGAAACATACATATATGCACACCTTCTAGAACTTGAAGCAGCTATTTTTTTCTTAAGCCCCCAAACATTTTAGGACTATATTATTTACATAGTTTATACAAGGGCCAATAGTGCTTCATGTTATCTTAGTAATAAGTCACAAAATTAAATATTAAGAAATTGAAATTGTTTTCATTAAATGCAGGAAAAAGAACTGGAGCAGAACCTTTAACATGGAAGAGGCGGTTGCAAATAGCATTGGATGTTGCAACTGGTATGCAACCTATGTCATTTAGTCTCGACAGCTTCATCATCTTTAATGGTCTTTTGTGAATGCTGATAAGTTGAGCCTCCAATGCAGGTTTGGAATATCTACACTCAGGTTGCCAACCCTCCATAATTCACAGAGACATAAAAAGCACAAACATACTTCTTAATGAACAACTAGAAGCCAAAGTAGCAGACTTTGGAATTTCTAGGATTGTTGAGAAGACTCAAATATCAACAATAATTGTTGGTACACCTTGATCCTGAGTATGTTTTTCTATTTAAGTTATTTGGTCTTCTTCGATACATATTTGAATATTTTTTGTGGTCTAAAACATGTCATGGCTGATTCACCCAGTAGTAGCTTTTGTAGCTGGAGCAAATGTGAAATGTTGGCTCTGTTAAACTTGGCTCAAGACCAAGCCAACTACATAACATGATTTGATTGGGAAGAACAATGAATCTAAAACATGAAAACTATTCAAACCTATGCTTAAATGAGAAACTAGGAAAGTGCAGTTGTGGGCTATGATTGTTTTGGCATGCACAATTTGTTAACAAAACATGCTGATGAAGTAGAGTCGAGAAATTGTTAAGTACTGCATTTGTTTGAGGCAATGAACTTATTGGCCATTGAACATTATGCTATATATGGGAGCCCCATGCTGCATGTTACCACTATAGGCAACCCTCTTGCACGTCTAATACCTTACTTGATGCACATGTTTTACTTGCACATGCTGTAGCTACTTGCTTTTTTATAAGACTACAATTGTTCAGCTCAATATTAAAAAGAGAATAACTAGAAGCAGAAAAAATGCATCATATTACATTCAAGAGAATAACATGAAGAAGGAGTTAAAATATCAACAAGACAAGATAGCTAAGAAGGGCTCTTTTGACCCACAATGACAGTATACCCTTCTAATAGACCTTCAATAGTAAAAGCCTATAGATCCACAATGAAAGCAAGCCGCAATGACTTCCTCTGATTAACTTTGAACACAAGGTCACTATATATTTTGGTTTTGCAGGTACTCAGAAACAAGCCTTCTTACCAAAAAGAGTGATGTTTACAGCTTTGGTGTGGTTCTTTTTGAGCTTATGTGCGGTCAAGGAGCCATACTTAGCAGTCTTGACGAACATTTTCATATTATTGAATGGGCAACATCAAAGATTGTGAGGGGTGACATAGAGAGCATTATTGACCCAAGGATTAAAGGGCAGCACAAAATGAATTCTGTATGGAAGGTAGCAGAAATAGCATTAGCATGTACTGCAAGGAGATCTGTTGAGCGGCCAAACATGTATAATATTCTAAAGGACTTGAACGAGGCGATGGAGATTGAGACTGGTTACTATGCGCTTGATGTTTCAAGGACAGAAGTGATGACTATGTCAGTGTGTTCTCCTGAAACACTTATTTCGACTACAAACCACCAAGAACATCCATTAGCAAGATAGAAACTTATGTTGATATCAACATCATAGCAGACAGACAAAGCTTCATTGAAACATTAGTTGATCTCTTGCTATTTGACAATTGACTTATTCAAGATGCAACAGAAAGCGGCCATGTAGGCCATGAAAAGTTCATTGGTTTTTACTTTCTGGTAGAATATCTAAACTGAGAACACTATCCTGAATGAATAGGGCGACTATTTGATTAAGTGTTTAGCAAAGATGCATACAATGTTACCCTAGACTTTTAGATAGGAAGCCTCAAAGGATGGTTGATTCATGCAAGAACTAGTTCCTGATTTTTATAGCTTAGTGTTTTTAAGGAGATGAAGAGTAGCAGTGTGGCCAATGGCTCTGCACTAGCCATGTGGGTCTTCTCCAATGTATGCTTGATCAATCACCTAGTTGGAAAGATTAGCTTTTTATAACCGAATGTCCATAATCTTTCTATGGTTGCAATAATTTAACTTGCTTTGGGTGGAAATTAAATACAACTCAATTTTGAATTTTCATCTACAATTAAGCATCAATTCAAGTCCACCAAACTAAAGAAAGTTATTTGTGAACGACAGTTTTAAAAATTCCTAAAGATTGGTATATTATAAGGAGCTCTCACAAGGTAGTAGAACATATTTTCCATTTGCTTGAGTCTACAGTGATTTTTAAAGGGCCATTTGGTTAAATTAAACATCTAGAAACAAATTGGACTTTGTAATTGGAAAAACTAGCTTTTATAAACTCAAGTTTTTGGATAAAAAGCTAGGAAAAAGAACTTCAATCATATTTTTTTGTAAAATATGAAAGTGAAAAAGCCAACAACTAGCTAGATCTTTTAAAATTGGAAATGAAATTGGATTTTAGAGCTTGGGTGCTGGGTCCTTATTTCATTCTTTCTTTCTCTTGCTATTATCTCTTCTAGGCAATGATTTGAGCCAGGACATGAATTGCGACAATTAGATTCTAATGGCAACAATGTGAAATCAATGAGGAGATGAAAAAACTGGACTTCTTGAGGAGGTCCTCGGTAAGGTCAGGGTTATAGACAATAATCTCCACATGATATAGACAATAACCAGTTATAGATTCTCAATGCAAGCTTTCCCAAGCAATATTTGGATATCCATAATTTAACAGCTATATGTTCATTTCTCTTGTTCTATAGTCTGTGTCCAAGGGCTTTCTTCAGATATGTGAGAATTACGGCCATGTCATAGAAAGATAAATAAGCGTTGGAAGATAGACGAGCTTTCCTTAGCAATTGTTGGTACCATGAAACATCATAAACTGCTTTGTCTTTAATGGCAACTTTGAAATTGACAACAACATGCATATCAATGGTTCATCGGCCCAATTTCCCAATTTCTTTCAACAATTTTAGAACACTTTCTTTGCGATATGAACATGCATTTCTTGCCATAAACAATTTAGTTAGGCTGAACACCAAGTCCAATAGCTTGGACTTGGCTTAGTAAAGCTCATCTCAAACCCAAGCTTGAGCTGACTCCTTTCACAAATGATTTGAATTCGAGTTTAAAAAAAAGAACTCATTTGCTTAACCGAGCGAGCTTGAGTTCACTGAATTTGACTTGATAAAGCTTGACCCTGCTCATCGATCCCAGTTTTTTTTTTAAAAAAAAGCTCATTTGCTTAACCAAGTCGAGCTTGAATTCACTGAATTTGACTTGATAAAGCTCAACCCAGCTCACCGATCCGAGGGTCCATTTAAATTTTTGGTCACCGGTCCTTAGGTCTATTTAAATGTTTTGGCCTAAGGCAGATGACATTAATTACTCTCTCTCTCCCCTCCCCCACTCTTTGACACATTAATTACTTGCTTCCTCTCTTCATCGGTTTATATGCCTGTGATAGTGAATTGGCAGCTATAAATTTTTGTTAATTGTTTGAAACAAAAGAGCTTACCAAGCGAGTCAAAATCCAAAAATACATTATTGAGTCAGCTCGAGCTTAATTTGTTGAGCTTGACTTAAGTTCGAGCCAAGCTTGAGCTTCAGCTGAGTATTTCAAGTGTCAAGCCAACTCAAACTCTTCCACTCCAATATAAAGGAGCTATCAGTTCAGTTGCTTAAGAGGTTTGAACTACTCTAATAACCCCTTTTACTTGCCTTGGAAAGAGAAAATAAAAAGGGTCTTGAAAATTTGCCTTTCCATCAAAGTCTCATCTGAATGATGTTCTCTTGATTAATAGTTTAAATGTTATTGGATGAGATTGTCCATTGAAGTTTCCCTCATGAAAAGACATGTTAACTCTATTATCAATTAGAGCATAAATTCTGTAAGAATGCTCATGAATGTGGGAATTATATCTTATCTGGTTGCATAAGCATTATAATGTAGTGAAGATACAAGACATTTTATCCTTGGACAATCTACAAGTTTAAGTGTCATTTGAATAACTTGTTTTCACATGAGGAGTACACTGCACAAGACTTTAGCACAGGCCATGTGGTTTATAACTTGTAGGTATGATGAGAGTGAACTGCATAAGTTAATGCGAGATCATATTCAGATAATAAAGTAGCATAAATACAGTTTCCTTTTCATTATTTGTATTCGAAAATGATTAAGAATTATTCGTTATGTACCAAACAGAGAGAAATGGTTTTAGATCCTATTATTAATATATTAGCGCCATAATGTTTTGGGGATCATTTGTGAATTTATCTTAGTTGGATACATTAAATTTTACGTGATCACCATTCAGTATTTTATATGATTCTTGAAATTGCTATTGTGCATTTTGCATGAAGTTTTTCTCTCATTTGAAAGAATTTGGTGAAACAACAGCTTAAGGGACCAATTGAATAGATTTAAGGCCATTCTATTCATAACTATATGGGTATGTATATATAGTTGTTGAAGTATATATCCCTTAGACCAGGCAGGAGAATATTAGAATTATTGGATTAATCCCACTCTAGTGGCCCAGTAGGAGAAATGAAAAACAAATGAGCTCGCGTAACTCGAATTCTAACTCAATCTCAAACTCGACTCGTTTAATAAACTAGTCAAACTCGAGCCGAGCTTATACTAGCAAGTTTGAGTTGAGATCACTGCACATTCCTACCCACACCTCACTCTATGGATACGGCCACAACATACAAACATGCCACATGGGGCGGCAGATGACGCTCACCCCACTTCCACCTTTATACTGAAGTGGAATTGCATTAGCATATGTTAAAAGCTGACACACAAAATGTATGTATATATATTTAGTATATAATATTTATTTAAAACTAATCTGATCCAATCCAAGTCTAAATTCGATATGATATTTTTCTTTTCATTTCTTAAATCCACACACATAAAATCTGATCGGTCATCAGTTTTAAATCACAATTCAATCCGGCTTTTTAATTGGATGTTCAACTTTTTTTTTCGTGTCTGATTTTTTTGAAGCAGTTCTATTTGATATGTGACCCAAATCAAATTTATTAACATCCCTAAAGATTACAATATCACACTACAAGGAATCAAGCATTTACTAGTGTGAAACTTGAAAAAAAAAAATGGTACATGGGCGTCCATTATGAGTCATTGGGAAGAGTAACAGTAAATTACCGCCAATGTATCTGTCTAAAAAGTTTGAGTACATATATTAAACTGTGTGGCATACTCTTATGTTCCCATCTATTTGCCTAAAAATCGAGACAGATCATTGTAATGCAATGCTTTTAAAAGTGCCAATCTTGCCTCAATTTTTTGGGCAAATAGATGGGACAGTAAGATATTCCCAACTTCCCCTTAATAAAGAGAAGAAAAAGTATCGGCCTTACTTGCATGGTCAGTCCACCCAAAGAATGACACCATCATTAGTGACGCGGCAAAGAGATGTTAGGGAAGCCTGCACTTCTTTAACGGTGATATGCCTTGGCCTTATGTTAGAATAAAATATATATAATAAAAATTTATTTTTAAATAAAATAATAATTTAGTTAAGGTATTGGCCGGATCGAACCAACTCAGGCCATCCATCCCGGTGCATACCCTTAGCCGTGATAGGTGTGGAGCTAAAATCCCTGCTTCCAACCATCCACATAGACAGACAGCTACGATACCAATGGGCATTCGTGTCGCGATTTATTTATGAAAATAGACTTCCTGTCTACTTCATCGACCTTTTTTTCTTAGATTTTTTCCGTTCCCATGAAACACCTTACAAGCCTTTTTCCCAGCACATGGATTCTAACACAATTTTCCCAATTAAGCAGGACCAAAGGTCAAATATGTCATCTCTTATTAAATTTCAACCAGGAACAAGATATTAAACTGTCCGTGATTGAGAAAATGAAAAACTAACCCATAAGATAACATGGTCAAATTTTGGTCATGGAAGCGCGCAGTAGCGAAGTAATATGTTGACTGGTGTGTCCATAAAAAAAATTTGTAGAATTTACATATTGCTCCTGCAACAATTTGCATTTTCATATATACGACTGTGCATAATAATCTAAAATGGTTTAATTAGTGCCCCTCGGCTAAGAATCTTTTACTCAACCACTGATTGGATGTATTATCAAGTTTGGCGTACTGGCCCAGCCTTTAGCTACCTGCTGGGGCACGGATTGAGTTTAGTCGGCTACTATCAACACTGGTCTAGCGTTAGAATGGTGGAGCTAACTACGAACCCAGCCTCGGTGCCGCCTTACAATTCGGTGTGGTCGTTTGCCTGAATTCCCATGAGACTGCAAAACTAGAGGGTGACTTGTCATTTTATGACTTTTCTTCAAATGTGGTCTTTAATATTGGATTTGCAAAGTAAGTTGAGACGGCAATCTGCCATTAACAAGAAATACTAAGAAAATTAAGGCCGCAAAGAACAAATTGATCATGTACCATTCAACCACCCATTAACCATCTATGGTCGAAAACATAATTAAGCAAAACACACTAGTCAACTGAGTATCCGATTAGTGCAATACTATAAAAAACAGTATTGGCGCCATGTGTCAATATGGTGTATCGGCCAATATGTGTCGGTTCTTATTGCTATAATTTTTATGAATTCAAACTTTTATTTAGAATATTCTAAATTAATTATTTAATAAAAAAAATGGACCAGCATCAACCATGTGCCTCCATGAGCAAGGGGCCTATACTGTATACATAAGCCAAAACACAATAATACTAAGCGATGTTTATAACATAAAATTAATTACAGCAAGAGTTTGGCAAAGCGTGCCTTGATCCGCTCCTGCAGTTGCTCTATGTGGAATGTCATTTCATGGAGCACATGCTGTGTCCCTCTGAATTAAAAACCATACTAGTATGGTCAAACCCTATTCACTGGAAATTAAAGAACATACTGGTCTCTCACACTAAAGTTCCTTCTAATTTTCCACCTTCAAATAAGGTAGAAAAAGTAGACGTTGGTGTAATAGCACCATCCAAGGTTGGTATTGATTAAACTAAATTCCGGAATGCAAGCTGGAGGCTGCACATCAGGAAACAACATCAATACTGTAGGATAAAATGTAGCGGATCATCACCTATGTTCAGTCCTTCGTTTTTGCACAACAGATTTACCCTTAGCATCTCGCTCAAGAAGCAACATCTGAAACAGATTGAGAAGAGGAAGAAGAAAAGAGATTTGTTTCTCGAGTTTGCTTCTATGAGGCACCGACTAGGGAGATCAAGTGATTAAACCCTAAGTCTGAGTATTGCTGGGCTGTTTTTATCCCAAAATTTTCATTGGTTTTGGAATGCTCCAGAAAAATGAGGTTTTTATTTTGAAAGAGGAAAGAAAGGGACTCGTCCGTCGGTACGAGGATCAACCGTTCCCGGTGCCTTTACCGGAGGTAATCAACCCAAGGGCTATGTTTATCATTGATGCATTTCATTTTAACTTAAACATCTTTTTTATTCTATATGCGTGTAGAAAATAATGAAAGTTTGAAGTTTCATACTTTTGAAAATGTTCTTAAAAAGTTGCTTGAAAATGTGAAATGTTTTGAGGAAAAAGTCGAACTAGTAAATATCATTTGAAAAGCTTGTGAAATCATTTTGAAATCACTTTAGTGTTCTCTTAAGACTTAAGTAAGTTTTTGCTCTAATTCAGTTACCACCTAGCTAGAGCTCCATTCCTTCTTGCTTAATTTTTTTTGGAGATATGCTTGTGATCATAAGTGAAATGAAGTGGGTGAGAATGCATGAATGAATTTATCCTATATGATTGAAAGAATGTAAAACATTCCTACCACAACATTCATCTAAAGTCATTCCTACCACAACATACATCTAAGATTTCGTTGTTATAATTATTGTATATAAGAAGGAAAAGTTTTTGAAAAGGGATATGGATTGTAGACCATCAAGCATTATTCCAATATTGGTCATTACTTGGTTTGTGGTCTTAATGAAGTTGGTAAATAGAAAGTTCGTGAGAGGAGAATGTTAAAAAGAATACAAGAGATAAAACACTCTTATGAAAAGAAAGAGAGAGAGATAGAGAAAGACATGCATACATGTGTACTTACCATCACATATACACATATATGAAAGTTTAAGAGAAAAAGATGTATTGATTTGAAGAGAAAGAAAGATTTTAGAGGAAAAGAAAAATATCATACGTATATATGGGTATGAGAAATTTTATAAGAGAAGATATTTGTCTTCAAAAGAAGAATAAATATTTGAAAGAGAAGAAATGGAGCACATGTACATACGTATTCATGCACATATGAAAATTTATAAAATGGAAAGTGAAAGCAAAGAGAGAGAAAGATGGGGGGTCGTCATGTTGGCATAGATGTATATAACATGTGTCTACATCCATACTTCACAAGATTAGAAATCAAAGAACAACTTAAAATTACCAACTTCAAGTTTAATGTGGGCCGGAGGGGAGCTTGGACTCATGCAAGAGTCTAAGCTTAGTCCCTAAGGCTATGTTAGAAGGTTCCTTTTGAAAATGTTTTGAAAAATATGATTTATATAAACATACAATGTTATTATTTAGTTTGTTGTAAGGAATATATTTATTCCATCGTTGGGTATACAAGAAAACAAGCAACATAACAAGGTACTCGTTAGGGTTCCTAATGAGATGATTAAGAAGGAAAACTAACGTAAAATGACATGCAAATGCATATTAACATATACATTTTAGTGAGGGTTTATCCCGGGTTGGACAAGTTCCAACCTCAAAAATTAATATGAAAATAAAGAGTCCTCAAACCATACTCTCATTCCCACTATACATTCACATATAAGTAGAAAACCAAGCAACTATGCATGAATAATATATAGACAACATTCAAGGAAAGAAAAAGAGAAAGAGGATGACGGAAAGTACAAGGTTCAATTAGGAGGGAGGATATGACGTAACTATGAAATGATATGTCACATCACTTTTTCATGTTCCCGGTGTACTTGAGTATAGCCTCTTGACTCTAAAATATAGATTGAGAGCTATCTCCTTTGGCCATGGAAAAATAAGAAATAGAGAAAAATAAGAGGAAGCAAAAGAACAACAAGAATTTATTCATGAAAAGGAAGAACATGATTAAAATGAAAGATCATCTCATCTTTCCATGCTCCCGGTGCACTTGAGCATAGCCTCTTGTCTTTAAAAAGAGATTGAGTGCTACCGCCTTTAGCCATGGGGAGATGAAGATGAGGAGAAAATGTAGAAAGAAAAACAATGTTATATTTAATAAAAGAAAGCATGATTCAATCACGAAATGAAAGATCCTCGCATCTTTTCATGCTCCCAATGCACTTGAGCATAGCCTCTTGTCTCTAAAAAGACATTGAGTGGAGAGGAAGAGGGAGAGAGAAAGAGCTCAAGAGAAACTTAAATCTTCAAGTGAGAATACACTAGAGTTTCTCCCAAGAGCCAATCTTACCCAAGAGTGGGGAAGTGGAGGATATTTATAAAGGATTTTGGAGTCAAAACCTAAAATTTGATTTTTTTTGAATTTCACCCCATTTTCATACGAATTTCACTTAAGTTTGAATTATTTTGAAAAAGAAATTGTTTGAAAATGGGTATGGTTGGCCATTAGGCTTATAAAATATTTTTTCTAAAATGGGTTGGGCCTTTGTCTACTCAAAAAGACTAAAATCGCCTTTTAAAAGGAGGTTTTTTTTGTCAAAAGGAGGGACAAATGGGTCTTGCGTACCAAAAAGACCAAAATCGCCCTCTAAAAGGAGGTTTTTTTGTCAAAAGGAGGGAAAAATGGGTCTTGCCCACCAAAAAGACCAAAATCGCCTTATAAAATGAGGTTTTTTGTCAAAAGGAAAGACAAATAGATTTTGCCAACCAAAAAACCAAAACCGCCCTCCAAAAGGAGGTTTTTTGTGAAAAAGAGGGGCAAATGAGTCTTGTTCTAATTTGGATCTGGAAGTCAGATTTTGGATCTAATTTGGATTTGATAATTGGATTTTGAGTTTGAAATGCTAGATTTGGATCTAAACTTGGATTTTTTATCTAAACTTGGATTTAAAATTCATTTTAAAAATAATAGACCCAAAATTTTAATAGCCCCATGTGTTGAAAAATTTGGGGTGATAACATGGGCATAAATAGTGCCGCCTCATAGGTTTTCTCGTATCCCAGCAGGCGGTCACAATGATGAGAGATTGCCAGAGAGAATTAAGCTCATAACTGCAAGTGGGCCCCTTGCAGTTACGAGACAAATGGGTAGGGCTCTTGGCCACTATCCAACATCTCCCACTTGACCACATATAAATAAAACTGCCAAATTGCTTCCACTATTTGTAGGTTTCCATAATCTTTTGTTATGAGGTTTTTCATAATTGGTTTGTCCATCGTAACTTCAATCTTCTTCAAGGCTTGTAGCGAGGTTTTCCTTTCAATGGTTTTCCATCATTGCCTTTCAAGTATTAAATATATTTCACATTAGTTACGAGGTATTTCCATCGTAACATGTTAAAAACTTAGTCCTATGTGGACCACAAGCTTTACATAAAAACCATCAAGAATCCTCTTGATAATAATGCTAGCAATCCAGTTTTTGAAACGTATATGCATATTCACTTCTTGTTCAACAATGAAATCAACCTGAATACTTTTCAACCACTTCACAAAGAGGCAATCCCAGATTTTCTTAGCCCCATACGGGCTACATGCATGGCAAATAAAGCAATAGGAATTCCTTTTGTTAAAAAATATGTGCTTTCAATAAATATATCTTTTGTTTCATTCATATATATGAAAATATTTAACTGCCATATAATAAGGCCAGCGTGGACTTTCTTAATGTATACTTACAAGTCAAATTAGAAGCTTGTATCAAGTCCAACACACAAACTAATATGCATTGAAAGCACATGATATATTTTCTTTTATTGTTTTTCACAATTACTTAACTCCTTTTACAACAGAAGTTCCAAAGCATTCATGCAATACATAATCATATGACAAAACACATATTAGCTTTCCAACATAGCAAAGGGCATATTCAAGTGTGCCCCCACTTATCAAGTATTTACATAGTCATCAGTTTGATTAGGAACACGTATTCTTTATTATGACCATTTAACAGAATGATCATTAACTCATAGTCTATCATACAAGCACTTTTCATCTTGTATAGTTTTCATCAGTGTACTCTCTCTCATAGAAAGAGTTTCATTTAACTTATCAAAGTCAATACATAGCTCCGTTAACAAATGCATGCATCAATAATTCAAATATCTCCATTCAAGTATTCCACAAGATAATAATTGAGATCACTGATAAGTTTCAGTGAGTTCATTGTCAAACTGATTCTTAGTCAGTTCATTACCTGACCGCTTATTAGCATATTCAATTGATCAAACTTGATCACCAAATGAATAGTCAGCTCTTGTGTATGCAACAATGATTCAAGTATAACGATGAAACTCTTGACTTTCGTTGCTATTATCAATGTCTGAAGAATAGAAGAATTTGGACTCAATTAGTTATTTCCCTAACTGATCCATAAATCAATACACAAGGTGATCAATGAACTCATTACCGAGTCGGTTCATTACCAGACTGATCCTCAGACGAATCTTGCTCAGTTGGTTAATTACCAAACTGTTCCCCAGTCGGTTCATTACCAAACTGATCCTCTGAACAAATCAGATCATTCAGTAGATCGTTATGATCTCCCATTGGATTATTATATTTTTTTATTATTAATCGAACACCTCAATCTCATGTATAAAAACATCATATACCCTACTTTCATTTGGGTATTCAATACATATGCATTTAATAACATGTTATTTAACTTCTAGATATACACTTAACATGCATTGTATATCTCCAAAGATATCAATATGGATCTAGTGAGTGTGGATCTCATTATATTCATGAGTGTTATCTTAAACCTCATGACAAATATTGAAAACAAATCCATTCTCAAACAAGAACTTACTTAATAGCATGCTAACATAGTTCGGGCCACAAATAAACAAATAACATAATATGCTTGAATCTAATATAAACAAGATATGGATGTTTAACCGTATATCCAAATATATATTCAAATCTGAATCAAAGTTGTATGTAAGGTGGATCTCAAGCAATGAATAGTTTCAGTTCCAAAAGCCACATGAATTTAGATTATATTAGCATAGATCCAAACTAGTAATATCAACAATACCACTGATATGAATTTAAAATACATGATCCTCATTGAAATATTATACAATACGATTCAACAACCATATTTGAATCAAAGCTAACTCATCTCTCTTTTGAGAAGAAAAAAAAGGTTATCATGTATTAGCACTTTTAGTGCTATAAAGCTTCAATTAAATACATTCTTGCCAATATGAATTTTGGTCCAAGAGTGTTACATTACATCTCTTGAGCATGCATTAAAAGACAAATTCATTTTCCTAAGAAAGGGAAGCAAATGAAGCTTCATTCAATAATTTTCTAGGATAACCTTTGAATCTAGAATAGCAATCCATACTACAATATGATCATATTCAAAGGCAAACATAGTAACATATATTGAAACCAAAGCAAACAGGATATGAATTTTTTCCACATACCCAAACAAGTCAGTTTAGATTTGAAGCTAAACTTTGTGTAAAGTGGATCCGTTCAAATACAGAAATTTGGATCAAACCCGCAATATCCACAATACAACTAATCTGAATTAAAAAAAAAAACACAAATGATCTAAATGAAATATTGTACAACATGATTTCAACAACCATGTTTAGATCCTAAAATTGTTCAATTCTTGAACGAGGTGAAACAAGAAAAATTTCTTTACCTTGAGATGATGCATGTCTTTATCCATGCTAATCCATTACCCTAAGATCAATTAAAGCAAGTCTCCAAATAAAGACATTCAAACTCATATGAGTTTCCGTTCAAGAGTGTTACTTTACACCTCTTGAACATACATTTAAAAATAGTTCACCTCAACAAAGGAGTAAATAAAACCTTGTTCAATAGCACTCTAGAATGATTTGAATTTATATATGATAGCCATCTTTGATAAGGGCAAACAAAATTTCATGTAGTAGAATAAATTTTCAAATAAATATTTCATTAATATGACTTTCATCATGCTTAAGAGTGTTACCTTTCAAAAGGCAAACATGATGATATATTGTATTTAATGTCAGTACAAGTATTTGCAGCCAATGATCCAACCAAATTAATATGGATCTAAATTCATCACGAAACCAACACAATGCTATATGGATCTCACCATGCCTAAGAGTGTTGATTTACACCTCTTAGCATACCAGCATATAGTAATATAATTATTTCTTTTAACTAGGATAAACACAAAGTAATATAATCTTTATCTTGAGAATATTCTTTCATAAGGAGCAAAAAAAATTCATTTTATAACACTATAGTACTAGTCACATTGAAAATGTACAACTTGTAAAACCATTAGATCTAAAAATCAATGCTCTTCGTAATATGTTTAGATCTAATATAAACAAGATATAGATCTTGAACAAGTCAAATCAGATCATGCTCCAAAAGAGTGCAACGTTTAGTATGAGATCCAAATTCAACAACTAAATGGATATATAAAATAAAGTTTTGGTCATTTCCAATATCTGCTTGGACCCAAAATGACGAAGAATATTCGTAAAGTAAGTATAATAACATATACTCGAACCAACATAAATTTGAAATGGATTTTTAACCAATATCCAAACAAATTTTGATATGAAAGTGTCATGATTGAAACTGAATACACATATGGATCTCGAGCAACAATCAGATCCAAAGTAAAAATCCAAATGATTATTTAGATTCAGATCTTACCAATGTGGACCCACACACAATAATATCAACACTATAATTGATATGTATTTAAACAAATAAAGAGGATCCAAATTCAAATCCATCGTTATTACATACACAAGAACTGACTATTCATTTGATGATCAAGTTTGATCGATTGAATATGCTAATAAGCGGTCATGTAATGAACCGGCTAAGAATCAGTTTGGCAATGGACCGACTGAAGCTTATTAGTGAACTCAATGATCATCTTGCGGAATACTTGAATGGAGATATTTGAATTATTGATGCATGCATTTGTTGGCAGAGCTATGTATTGACTTTGATGAGTTAAATGAAACTCTTTCTATGAGAGAGAGTACATTGATGAAAACTATACAAGATGAAAAGTGCTTGTATGATAGACTATAAGTTAATGATCATTATGTTAAATGGTCATAATAAAGATTAGGTGTTGCTAATCAAACTGATGACTATGTAATATTTGATAAGTGGGGGCACAATTGATACGACACAAGATTTATTTCGCCATTGGGTCATGCACACACAAAATAACAAAATTGCATAAGCATACATACATGTTGTTAGTCATTTTTCAGTTTTTGCCAGTTTTGGGGCTCCCACTCATGAAGTAATTTTTAAATTAATTCTATGGCAAGTATTTAAACAATAATACATGGAAAGCAACAAGGAGAATAATACAACAGAAGATCTCCAACGACATTATAAGTTTTCACTTAAAATATGGAAAACTCAATATAAATTTTAGACCACGAGCTTTCCTTCTCATTTTTAAAGTTATTTTCAGAACCATTTTTCTGTAATTTTCAATCAGCTTGAGGTGACCTATATGCAATTGTACATAAAATTTTCTGCCGAAATTGGAAAGTAATTTTCTGAAAACCTCTTTGAGTAATTTATAATAATTCTGAGGGTATCCCAGAGCAATTTCGTATAAATTACCAGGTATTCACTAAAATTAGCTTTTGCAAACCTCTTTTTGAAAAAGTTTTCAGAGAAATCTCGCGGCTTTATTATCAATAAAATCGACAGGCTCTTTGAAAAGTTGATGAAATAGGTGGACTAATTTTGTAATTTCCAAACTTTTACTATATATTCATTCCGTAACCAAGCTTTTTATTTTTTTCGCCCTTTTTCTCTCTCCTCACGATGGCTCCTCTCGCGAAAACCTTTCTTCTTGGGTTTCTTCCCCTGCGCCCTTTCCGCCGTCGTTGTGCGAACCACCACCGCTGCAAGCCTGCAACTACGAGGAAGGCGACCTCCTTTGCTCCCACCGCGAGAAAGCAACAGATTTGCGTCTCTGGTCGTCGTCGGAAAAGAGGCAGTGGGGAATCTCTGGTTGCGACAGAAGAGAGAAAAAAAGATCGAGAGGGCTCCTCCAATTTTTAGTTTTGTTCCTCTCTCTTCGTCGCTTAATCTCTCCTTTCTTTTGACATTTTTCCTCTTTCTCTACTAGCGCTGCTATGGTCGTTCTCGGTAACCGGTGACTATTGTGCATCCACAAACCAGCAGACAAAGATCTGTTGCCTCAGTTCCCAAAAGCAGCAAGCGATTGGAACGACCAGAGGCGGATGGCGAACCTCCCATTCTCTGGTTTTCTACCGAGGGTTTAAATTCACAGAGAGGAAACAAGGAGGTTCCGGAGGCTTACAATGTCTATCTGTGCCAGTCTTGTCTCATTTTTGTTGCCTTTGTTTTCTCTTTTCGATCAAACCTGCTTCTTACTCCTCCATTTCCAGAGGGTTTTGCATATGCTGTTTTTCAGTGAGAGGCTGGATTAACGCGCATGCTGCAATGGCATGCACCACGGGCAGGAATACAAGGCCAAAGCCTGAACTATCAGGCTTATGCTCTAAATTAGGATAGTCTAGCATTTATAGAGACTTACTGAAATTAGAAAGAACCTGACGCTCTGATACCAATTTAGATAAAATGTAGCGGATCATCACCTATGTTCAGTTCTTCGTTTTTGTACAGCAGATTTACCCTTAGCATCTCACTCATGAAGCAGCATCTGAAACAGATTGAGAAGAGGAAGAAGAAGAGAGATTTGTTTTCCGGGTTTGCTTCTATGAAGCACCGATTAGAGAGATTAAGTGATTAAACACTAAGTTTGAGTATTGCTTAGAATTAAGTTCGTAACTGCAAGTGGACCCCACCCCTTTTAGGTAGGAGACAAATGGGTATCGATCCACATTAAAATTATTCCCCTGTGGTTACAGAGAAAACAAAAATTTATAACTAGCACTCACCATTTTTATTGAGTGGTAAAAATATATACACGATGAAAGCAATGAATGTATGTGTACACCTAAATGATGTGTGCGGGGGTATCCATTTTAAAAGGCACTGCACGCCTTTTTACTTGATCGAGATTTTTTTTTGAGACGCTTGAACTCATATTTCGCCTTTTTGCACCCACTCCTTGAAAGTTTTGAATGGAAAAAACTGACTTCAGTGATGTTTTGATATAAAACCATGGTCAAAACCTGACTTATGAAATGTTCTTCCTGTAAAACTCTTCCAAACCGAAACAAAAAAAAGTAAACTAACATATTAAATATGTTTTTAAGCATACCCCAGCCCAAAGCGGCTTGGTTAAAATAAAAAATATATTTTAAATATAAATTATATTTTAAATATAAATTATATTTTAAATATAAATTATATTTTTAATAATAAAATATATATTATTATTAAAATAAAAATATTAAAAAATATCGGACTAAATAGGGCTCCATAAAACCACTTTGGTGGAATTACCACATGCCAACCTAGAAGAGTAGAGAGCCCGCAGAACTGCCCCCATCCCCAAAAAAATAAAATAAAATTTGCATGATTTTAGAAAATTTCAGTTATCTTATATAAAAATTTTGAAAAAGATAATTTGACCCTTGTCATAAAATTGAAACTATAATTCGGCTCCTCTCATGAAAAATTTTTAGCTCTCCTCCACTCAATTTTTTTAAAAATTTTCATTAAAATTAAAAAAAATACTTATCTTCTAGAAGAATTTTGAAAATAATATTTTGGACCCATGTCAAAATTTTAAAACTATAATTCAGCATCTCTCATGAAAAATTTCTTGCTTTACCTCTGCCTAATGTTTGGATTTTGGGCTTGGATCTTTATAGGGTCTATAATATTTGGATTTTGGGCTTGGATCTTTATAGGGTCTATATGGCGAACTGTCCAATTAAGAGCATGGATGGATTTCCAGATATTCTGGATACATTTCCTGATTTCTTTTATACATTTAAATTTTTAAAATCAACGTCTTCCTTTGATATAAATCTGTTTTGGTTGATATTTGGATCTGGATTTTATATTTAAGAATTTGGATTTCAGAGTAAAGTGAAATGCAACCAATCAATTTTGGCCTGTAATTTTGATCTAGAACCTAACCTGAGTCTATATCTTAGATCCAATCGAGAGCATATTTGTTGATCATATAAGTAGTGCAAAATACGATTAACATGTGCTAATACCTCCAAAGTGGTTGTCATGTGTTAAGAATTTTTTTTCAATTACTGTAAAGGTTGATTAATTTCAAGGTTGTATGTTTCTACGTTTTGTCAAGCAGCAATTAGATCGAGAATACCACATGCATATATAATTTCAGCGCAAGGTTGTTGAAAAGAAAGTGCAGTAAACAAGAAAAATCATTGAGAAATTGAAAAAGAAAAAAACACAAATACTAGGAAGCGAGCGTTTGGTTTGAGTGATCTGTGCCTCCCTTTCAGATCCATCCTGATCCTTGAGTTTGAAGGAGATGCAGAAGGTGAATGTCAATAGACTACAAAGGATGAACCTTGATGGAACACAAACAATACAAAATGAAGGTTCAAAGGAAGTTGATAGAAATATTTATGTCGTTCTATGTATTGAATCACCTAATGGCATGAGAGCGGTATTTCCACCACATCAAACGATGGTGACAACTATTTTATTAAGGTGTCGCCTAGGGTCGGCATAGGTCTGGACTAGGCGCCAGTCCACACCCATCGCCTAAGTCCATCACTTAGTGTGGTGCTGGCACCTAGGCCGGACTAGGTGCTAGCATGCCCAGTCGGTGGGAGATATATGCCTTTGATTTTATTGTCTATTCTATGTACAATATGTTGTAATGTATAATATATGTACAATCTGAACTATTATATATTTACGTATTGTATATTAATGTGTTATATATGTATATTAGTACAATCAAAAGCAATTTTTAAAGTGGTTCCATCTGCAGTTGAATCTGTTATAATGTATATTATATGTACTGATTTGTTCAATCTGGTATAGTGTATATTATATGTTATATGTACAATCTGTTGTAAACTTGTAATGTATATTATATCTACTGATTTGATACAATTTTTGTTTGAAAATGATTCTAATGAAATAGTCTATCAGGTCTACAATTGAAATAATCTATAAGAAATGCAAGCATTGTGTCCAGTATGTAAACAATAATGACATGTCTTCTTTTGTGTATCAAAATAAGGCCTCAGCTAGAACAGAACATCACACTTTTCGAAGCATGTAAACAAGCTGGAAATGTACTGTTAGTCTGTCACGTAAACACAAACAAAACAGTTTTTCAAGTTTTAATTGAAATATAACTTTACAGTTCAGTCAGTAAGTACATAATTTTATTTTGTAATTGTTAACACAACAAAACTAAAAACAAGGCGCTAGGCGCGCCTTGACAACATAAAGGTGACAAGTTATATAACATCCCAATCGTCTCCTTTATTTTAGGAGAAGTTACAATATTTACATGATAGCCATTACCAAATTTTGGTAAAAAAATATTGTTGGTTTATATTAGCAAACTTGTTAGCAAATTTATTATTGATAAATATGGTTAAAAATTTTTTTTTTGGTTCATGTTACCAAATTTGTTAATGACGTTTGACAGAGTGTTCCAATTGTATTGAATATCTGACCTAGATTTGACTGTCATGTGAATAACCTACAATCTACAATTTTCTTTCTAAATACCACTGTGAATTTATCATCCAAAAGTCTAACTACCACCACAGCCATCTTCATTATCAACACGATACAAAAAGAATAGGCATGAGAAATTAGTTTCAAGCGGGGAGGCGCAGGTGAGGAAACAAAATCATAAACGAAATAGAGATAGAGCGTACCTGCAGTCTGCAACGAGGAGCGAGGTCGAGCTGGGAGGAATGGAGGGACTCGCTGTACTGCTCCATTGTTTTCGTATAAGAACATTAAACCAGTCCGTTTTTTCAGTTTTAAATTCCAATGGTACGGTGCAAAAAAGGCAAAGGGATACCCGTTTGGGCGTAGTCTTCTTATTGTCTGCTCTACTTTTTCTACTTCGCGAAATTAGAATTGAGATGGACACGGCATCGTCGGTGCAGTGCAATGCCATGAGCAGTTGGATTGTGCTTGATCTAATGGCCCATATTAACACAGGGTCAAATGGGCCGAAGACACACAAAGCCTCTTTTTTCGACGCCATTTTCCCTAGCCCACTCTCTCCCTTCTACTCCACCCCACCTGTCCTCTTCCCCCTGCCTTTACCGGTCACCTTTTGCCTTTACCTATCACCTATACTTCCTTGTCAGGGTGGACACAAAATTTTTTTGTAAGGCTGACCAAATTAAAGTTTTTAAATTTTGATTAACGTGAAAATATCATATTTTTAAATTTTTATATAAAACAATTGAAATTTTAAAAATTTACATGTATTTTTTTTTTTTTGAAAAAAAATTCAGGTGGGACTAGGGCCCATGGAGGACCTACCTTGGGTCCGGCCCTTATTCTTACTGATCACTATCACCAGATATGTAATTGCATGGTCAAGTTCTCAGAAGTTGTTCAATGAGTACATAAAAGTAAACAATAATATATGCTAAATCAAATGAAGCTAAGCCACGATAGGCGGATGATCGTCATAACGACGTTTGCAGAGATTGATGACCATGGTTGCATAAACCTACATACATTTGATCACATGAACATTAACCAGCAATTAGATCAAGAGTAAGTACCACATGCACATAGAATTTCAGCGTAAGGTTATTGAAAAGAAAGTGCAGTAAACAAGAACAATCTTTGGGAAATTGAAAAACAAAAACACAAATACTAGGGAACTTGTCTGCTTTACCCTACATCCTTAATGCATGAAAACACCTAAAGGCAGGAGCAAGATCATGATCATGGTCTCAAGAAATTTGACTGCACTGTGCCTCAGATCCATGCTGTCCCTTGGATCCCCTTTGATGCACAAGAATTTTACTATGCATCGAAGGAAACTGCAAGTTTTTGTATGGCTTTCCCTTCTCAAATTAAACATAAGAAAAATTACCCCGCTAAATTAGATGGAATAGAGTAATTTTACCTTGGAAAAAAGTTGGACCTTAGAGGGTTCAACTTTTTACCATGGATTATTCTTTTCACGGTAACTTTAACGTTCCAAATTTGACCTTGACATCAAACGGGACCTTGAGGATGAAGGAGATGCAGAAGGTGAATCTCAATATACTACATAGGATGAACCTTCATGTAGCACAAAAGGTTCAAAGGGAGAAAATAAAAATAAAACACTTATGTCATTCTATGTAATGAATCACCTAATTGCATAAGAGAGGTGTTTCCACCACATCAAACCAGGGTGACAAGTTATATAACATCTCAATCTTCTCCTTTGTTTTAGGAGATGTTACAACATTCCATGATAGTCATTCACAAATTTTGGTGAAAAAAAATGTTGTCGGTTTATATTAGCAAATTTATTATTGATACATATCGTAAAAATAAATTTTTTTGGTTCATGTTACCAAATTTGTTAATGACCTTTGACAAAGTATTCCAATTGTATTGAATATCTGACCTATATTTGACTGTTACATTGTCAGTTGCCATAGACAACAAGCTGCCATCAGCTCTATGCTGACTAGGGCAGAATCTGACCAGAGGTGTCTCCACTCCTATTCTCAATCATGTTATCATCTTGCCCAACCTGAGTATGTTATTGTGGTTGCTTAGAGAACCATCTATGAAGAATTAAATGATTTTACAGATCCAAATTTTCATGAATGGATCAGTCCTACATTCAACAACCTTGAATAAATAGGTGAGCAGCAATGGATTCAATAAATCAACTTTCCTCTGGTGGCCTAACAGACAATGAAGAACCGTGACTATACATAATTACAAGAATAAACATGGACTATAATCTGTATTCACATGACTTTTCAACTTTTTCTTAGTTTGGCTAATTTGGGCCAAGGAGAAATTTTTAATCTTCTGCTCACTTGATTGTTACTTGAAATGCCCGTAATTGAATGAAAGTCACAGATCACGAACTTTGAAATACGACAACTACAGAGTAAGCAGTTGACATGAAGGAGGCTTATGCCCTGTGTATGAGAAGTTGTGGCTACGTGGGAAAAGAGGCCCCGGTGTTAAAGGCTCCCCATACCAGGCATCCTAGCCAAAGGAAGAGTCCTAAGACCCCCAAGCAAGTAAGTAAACAACAATTTTGCTTACCATTCCCCAAGCAAAAAAAAAGCCGTATAAAGAAAAGCCAGTTGCCCAACATCATAAACTCCACAAAGTTTTGACCACGCAAAGATCTCAAGGGCTTCGTCAGTACGGGAGAAACCTGTGGAGGACCCCAAGTCGACGTAAACTCTAGCCCAAAGAATTTGCTTTATTTACGTATAGATAATTTTTTAGTTTTAATTTTCTTTTTAACATAATATTGCGCAATGAAGTTTGAAATTTGAAGCAACAGTGACCGTTAGTTAGGAACTTCCCGCTTCGCCACTGGCAATCTAAGGTTCAAAATCCAAAATCTATGATCTGAAAGTTATGATTCAAGGCTCATTACATGAAATCTGATCTAAAATTCAAAATCCAAAGTCTAAGATCCAAAATTTAAGACTTGAGATCCAAGATCTAAGATCCAATATACATAATCTAAGATCCAAAATCTAATCCTTAGGATCCAACATTCAATACTTGAGATCCAAGCCCGAGTATGTTAGACTTGGGTTAAATTGTTGTGCATATACCGGTGTCCCTGTATCCATACCTGATACAAACCGTCTCAAGAGTTAAACGTACTTCGGCGAGGCATTTTTCCTTTCGTTGAACTGTATTTTTGACAAGTATTTTCATATTTGCTTCTGATCCAAATTGGCTGGCTTCGTATAATGAAGAAAGAACAAAAAGATACGTTGTTATTTACAATCACAGGGCTAAAAGGCCTTAACACTAGAGCCGCACAACCAATCAAGCCAGTTCCACTAAAACTCGCTCGTCAAAACTTGATTCGAACACAACTTGCTTATAAATGAGCCGAGATCTAGTTTGAATGTATGCAACAAATGTTGGTGTATGAAACTTGATCCATACTGGACACTCATATGCAATACACTTGATCCATACTGGACACTCATATGCAATATCGCATATATGTCATTTTGTACGAATGCGGGTTTGCCCTAATCCTTATGTTTAGAGGATAGCCGCCGCTTCTGTGGTAGTGTGTCTGTATGTTCCTGTGAGAGAGAATACAAGAGATCTGTGCGACCATGGACGTAGGAGATTATTGTTTCGAACCATGTAAATCGTTGTCTTCTTCCTTGCTGCTTCTAACCTCCTCTTGAGTGTGCGACTGAGTGTTGTTTTGTGTGTTGTTCCTAACAACAAATGTGCAAACTCGACTTGTTTAAGCTTGGCTTGACTTGACTACACAATGAATGCTGAAATATAATGACAGAATAGTTAAAAAACTAGATCTCGAGCTGGAGTTTTTTTTTGCCTTCTATTTCAACAACACTTCCACACATTATTGTCACACCTCAAACTTCGCCCCGTTTTGACGTATCCAAATTTCGCAAACGCCATTTTTTTGCCTTTTTTATTTTTTGGGGTAGGATCGATAACCAGACTTAGTTCCTTGAAGCAACCGACCACACGGACCCCAAATATATGACTGGCATTGAACATCTTAAAGGGCGATTGATAACAGGAATAGCGCGGTGATCAATATACAAGCATCCAACTGCACTGCAATTAATGGCACAATTAGTGTGGCAATTAGAGATAATACGAGCTCCATCCAGAACTCGAGAGATATACCGGGACAGGCGTTGGCCCATGCGATAACACCTGCGACGAGCAACGCGACGACTCATAACGTCACCCCCTCTTCGAAAATTCTCCTGGATGTTGCTGCCTGTTACTACACTTTCTACTTTCGGATGTGTTAGAGTTACGTATCAAAATAAGAGCACGTCGTTCGATTTCCTGGTTGATGGCATCAAGCGGAACAACGATCCAATCATCCCTCTGACGGAACTAGGAGAAACGATGGTCTCTCTCTCTTTCTCTCCTCCTCCTCTCTCTCTCTATCCCCCACCCTTTCTTTTTTGTTGGAGTATATATTTGTTGCGTGCACAGAGTTGTGCACGGAACTCGATCTAGCTCTTCTACCTAACTGGAAATAATAGTTGTTTCTAAGAGAATATATTCCTACTGCTTTTATGGTTAGGTGGAGAACACAACTCATGAATTGGAATTATCATCTAAGACTCACTATCAATTCAAGTCCACCATTAAATGCAGGTCATTGTGAATGAGTTCTAATTCACTCTTAGAAAAGTCTCGGATTCATATAACTAATTCAAGGGAGTCGTCTCAATGATGGACGACCATCATAGAATATCCCTCAATTGCCTATGTGATCATGTCCTATGAATTGATTAACAGGATGAGGGGCTTCTAGCTGTAACGACCTCACTTGAACCAGAACCAAAATTCTTATAATCGTTGCGTGAAGCAAAGTCAAACAAGATATGCCCATCCCCGTTAGGCGCATAACACATAATGCACCTACTCCTTCTCAAATCAAATACTTCATTCCACCCAAAAATTGGTGCACAGGGTTGGGAATGTCCAAAACACTCCGTTTAAAATAATAATAATAAAATTAAAAAGATAAAAAATGATTGTAAAAAACGTCTAGAATGACTACTTCCTTTCTAAGAAATTTAAAAAATGCCCACACACGCAAGTGTAATCACATGGATTGCACCCACGGCCAGTAGGGAAACTCTAGGCATACATGATTGAATAATCGTTGAAAGGAGACTTCTATTAAGTCTTCCGAGTTTAGAATATTCTCTGAAAAATATCATTTCGATTGACGCCTTAATTACGGAGAACGCTTGCCTCAAGAGAAAAACATCAACCGGACTTCTCTAGTCTCTCCTCGCAAAGTTTGCCGGTGAAGAAGGCTGGTTCAGCTTCTGAAATGGCCAGAGCATAGGTACTTGTATTTGCAGTGCAGTGAAGATGGCAAGCTTCCCCTTCCTTTTTGGCTTATGCATTGCAGTTCAAATTATCTCCGGATTTGCTGGCACAAGTAAGTATTCTAGTCATCATCTCACCTGAGGCTTTTTTTTGTTGATTTGTCAATCAAGAAATACACATGCTCACATTGATAGTCGGCATAATTAGTGCTTTTTATTCCGAAAGGGATGCCTTCTTGTATGATAGCCGGTAAGTTTCCTCTGTTTCTCAGTGTTTTTGAGCATTGACTGTGGAGGAACAGCCAACAGCACCGACGAGTTGGGCACCAATTGGGTGGTCGACGACGGTTACATCATGACAGGCAAATCTGCGAAGGTCCAGGTTACCAATACATACGCCCAAGAAGATCAGACCCTCCGTTACTTTCCCTTCCAAAAGAAAAGCTGCTACGTCATCCCAGGCGTGGCGAGGGGAAGGAAGCACATGGTAAGGACATCCTTCTTCTATGGCAACTATGACGGAAAGTCGTCGCCACCATCCTTCGATCTTCAGTTTGATGGCAACCCTTGGTTGACCGTGGAGACTTCATCCAGCGAGTCCTACTATCATGAAGTAATATATGCACCCAAGAGAGACAACATCAGCGTCTGTGTTGCTCAGACGTCGCCCGACCGGATACCCTTCATCTCCACTCTCGAAATTAGGGAACTGGAGACGGGCATGTACCAAACGAACAGCGAAGAAGACGTTCTCCTATGGAGGAACCGGACGGCCTTCGGAGCGAAGGATTTTGTAAGGTAAGATGAAAAGATATCTACTTTCATGCGTTGTCTTTGGGGCACGTTTGCCATTTAAATTCAATACATCTTGTAGAAAATTCGCCTTTTTCACTTCCCAGCTTATTGCGTTCATTCATAAAGGCGTTTGGATTGGAGCCGATTTAAATAACTTATTTTTACCTGATTTAATTTTTTTTTTAACTCATTTTCCATTGGTTGGCTGTCGGTGATTGGTCATTAAGACGTACTATTTGTATTTATATTACATGTTTAATTAAATTTTTTTTTAATTTTAACTTTTTACAATATTTTACAAATATATTCAACTGTATTCATGTATCCATTTTTTGTTGTCGGTATCCGTACCTTAGGCCCCATTTGATAGCCAGGGTAAAATGAAAGGAAGGGGTAAAATAAGTACGGACGGGTGAAGTTTCACCCGCCTGACACAAAAAACCATCAGGGTGAAATTTCACTCCGTTTACGATAAAGTGAGCGGGTCAAATTTCACCCGCTCAAAAGTCCGAAATTTCACTCCGTTTACGATAAAGTGAGCGGGTCAAATTTCACCCGCTCAAAAGTCCGAGCTCGACATTTTTCTTTCGAAGCTCATTTCTCTAGCTCTCTCCTTCCCCTGTTCTCTCGCAGCCTCTTTCCCCTTCATCGCCTCTTCCCCTCTCCTCTCTTGCTCAGTGCTTCCCCTCCTCTCTCAGAGCTTCTCTTCTCTTGCTCTCTCCTTCCCCTCCTCTCTCGTTGGCTCTTTCCCCTTCGTCGCCTCTTCCCCTCTCCATCTCTCCAAGCTGAAAAATTTTGGAATGGGTGGCTTCCTAGAATGGCCACATCGATCATCACCGCTGCCTACTGGAGCGCTTCCGGAAGCACAAAATTTTCCATGCCTCGTGATACCACCTGATTCCCTGTTCTTCCTTCCCTCTGCAACTCGCCTTACAGACTTTAATAGGCTTCTGGTCATCCCCACTTCAAAATTTTTTGTGTTCATCTGTTTCTTCCTCCCGCCCAAATATCACTGGAAAAAGACTTGTTTCCTGCTTCGAGTATTCCACCTGGTTGTGATTCTCCCGACTCCATTGACGTTTCCTCACCAATCAAAGGTGCAGACAGGTTTTCTTTTCTTCTCCTCTTTAAGCCTCATCTCGATGGGTTCTTTCGTGGGGATTTGCATTTTGGAGTTCCAATTTGGGGGTTTTGGAAGTAATCAATCTGCATGCAGTTTACTTATTGAGAACAATCACAAAAAAAAAAGAGACAAGAGGACATGAGCAGGAATCTCCATCGAAATACAGAATACAAACCAAATCAAAGAACTATGCAGCCAAATAAGGCGTTTAACTTTTGCAAGTTTAAACACATACAGAAGCTTTCGCTGTAAATTTTTGCTCCAAATCAGACTTCAGCAGAACCAGAAATATTACACATGAAAAACAGCACATTAATTAGATAAATGGAGCTACTAATACAGGAGCAAACAACATAATCTGTACAGACGCTCTGGAACAAACTTAGTTGCAAAACAAATACATTTACTTATCATGTTTCCTGCAAGCATAGCTTTGAAAGCTTGGAGGTATATTTGAAAGCATGGAGGTGTTTCGTGGTGTATCCACTCTTAAACCAGAACTGGTATTATGTGAGAAGCAGGATATAGCTGCAAAACATATGCATTTACTTCTTATCATGTTCTTTTTCTAGCCTTAAAATAATTGATTTGTTGTTTGGAATGCCAATGGTGAAATTCTTGTCCAATAGAGCTGATTTGTCGTCAAGCTTCAAGAAAACACAAGTTTCTTGTGAAGTCTTGATCATATGTTATGTTTTGTCTATGTTATGCTTATGAACATTAAAATTGCGTTCCTTCTTATTTTTTATTCAAGCCTTTAGCCTTGGTATGGTATACACCCTCAATATATTGTTGTTTTGGAAGATCATCTTTCAATTTCTTCCCACGTCAAATTTGGGGATGAGAATACAAAAAAAAAAAAAAACACTTACCATGTTAAATTCTTCATATGCATCAAACATTGTTAAATTTACCACGCTAAATTTTTTATGTCCATTAAACAGGGTTAAATTTACCACGTTAAATTCTTCATGTGCATCTAACAAGGCTTCAAATTGAAAGAGGGAGAAATTTCATTCTGTAAATTTTTCCAGAAAAATTTACCATGATAAATTTACCACGTTAAATTTCACATGACAATCAAACGAACCCCTAAGGGTTAAACTTCTTCGGTGAAGCCTTTTCCCTTTCATTAAAGGGTATTTTTTAGAATCCTATGTGCCTTTAACGAAAATAGGCTGGCGTGGCTTTGTATATTGACGAAACAGCAAAAGAATACCTTATTATTTACAATGATAGGGCAGATTAAACAACCAATGGGTCAAGCCAGCTCCTATGGAACTTGCTCGTCAAAATTTGACTCGAACTTCACTCATTTATTAAAGGATCGAGCTCAAGTTCAAACGTATGATCCGGTTAAGCTCGACTATATAATGAATACTGAAATGTAAGGATAGAATAGCTAAAGGAATAGCTACTAAAAAAGTTAATTGAGTTAAAAAACACGAGACAAGCTTAACAAAAACGATTTAAATGGGTTAAGCGAATCAGTTCGATGCTGTATGATCGAGTAGATCTCGAGCTCCATGCTGTATCAAGCTCTACTCAAGTTCAAGCTAAGCTCGAATTCGAGTTTTCTGAGTCAAGTCAGCTCAACTCCCATCAAGTATGCCCCCCAAACGGAAACAACACATACACTATTAAGAAAACCCCTTTCTTATTATCAAATTAACTTTAGTTAGGACCCAACAAGAACCTATACAGCAGCATTCCTAACTGATAAATTCCATAACTAAGACTGTTCTCTTTTGCTGTGATTTTGTACTCAATACTTCATTATTAACCATCCATACCCTGATTTAGAAAAACAGCCCTCAAAAACTCAACCTGTATCCCATGCACATGAAATATCATTGCCATCATACATCACATGCTAAGATTGACAAGAATCAGATGTCTCCATCAGAAATTCTCAAACAAATATTCAAACTTCAAATATCATAAGAAATTTTACATCTATTTGAACCAAAATTGAAATTTGGATAAACATACTTTTCCCACCGTTTTTCTCTTCCTTCTATCTCTCCCTCTCCCTTCCTCCCTCGCCTCTTCTCACTCGTTTTCCCTTTTTCTCTCTCCCTGTCTCCCCTTCTCGTTTTCTCAACTCCTCTCTGTATGAAGGGTAGTAAAACTGGGTCCGGGTCGGCCCGGTTTTAATAAAAAAATGTTTTATTTAATTATAAAATTTTTTTTAATATGAAATATATTTTTTAATAATAAATTATATATTATTAAATTACAAAAAAATAAAAAAGCTATTTTTTAAATATTAATAGGCCGGATCGAACTGCGCCCAAACCGACCCGGACCTAGCCCACTGGGCTCGGGCTGAGATTTTTCGGCCCAGACCCAGTCATATATATATATATATATATATATATATATATATATATATATATGTATGACTGGCATTGTTCTTCTTAGACTTAGAGGGCGTTCGGACTAACGAGGTGTTATTTAGTTATAACTTGTTTGAAGAGCTTTGACCTTCAATTGTGATCAATGGGCAGGTATCCGGATGACCCTTATGATCGTTACTGGCATCCAGGTGCAATCGATGGCACAATTAGTGTGACAATTGGAGATAATACGAGCTCCATCCAGAACTCGAGAGACATACCGGGAAAGGCGTTGGTCCATGCAATAACACCAGCATCGAGCAATGCGACGACTCTCATCGTCACCCCCTCTTCCGACATTTCCCTGGATAATGCTGCCTATTACTACATTTTCTACTTCTCGGAAGTGTCACAGGCTGCTTCTCAAAAAAAAAGCAGGTCATTCGATTTCCTGGTTGATGGCATCAAGCGGAACAACGATCCAATCATCCCTCCTTACTGGTCATATGTAACCGACTACAACCATGGTCGTAATCTGACTGCTGGATCCGTCATTTCCTTGGTCAACACACTAGATGCATCGCTTCCTCCCATCCTCAACGCCATGGAGCTTTTCAAACTCAAGACAGGCCTTGCTGACGGAACTAGCAGAAGTGATGGTCTCTTTCTCTATCCCTTATATAAGTAGTGTTTTTATAGATTCATCATCAATCGCTTAGTGGACAATTTGATTTGCTTCATCTAGATGTCATGTGGTTTTATGAAACCAATTTTTTTTTAAAGATTTGTTCTCTAGTCTGTTTTTCAGAAAAACTGGTTTGTGGGTTTGGACAATAGAAGCAAATCACTTTTTTTTTTTTTTTCCGTGAGCAACCTAGGGGTTGCCAGGTTATTCACTCCCTTTCGATTTTTATTTTTGGCCAGAAAACGTACTCATTTTTTTGTGTCATCCAAATGGTCATGAAGCATATTAATTTTTTACTCCAAAAATGAGTTTTGGGATGTCATCCAAAAACACCCTATCTGTGTCAAATCTAATTATCAATGATCAATCAAATTAAGTAGACAACTTTACAGTCCTTTTATTGATCAATCCATCAACATTCAAACGTATTAAGTTAACTTATTTTGTTCAATCTGCTCTATTCATAAACTTTTGCAATTTTTTCCAGCGCCATTGTTTTAAACATTTTGAGCACGTCCATGTAGTTCGATAGGCTGTGGCATCCATTGGCCTCAGGACTCAGTAAAAGACAGATAATGTCATTTTATTGTCTGGACTAATGCCTCTTGTTAAAAACGAGAGGAAGAGGTAACATATATAAGGTTTCTTTTTCCTTTTAAAGTAGGGGAAACACAAAACAATTAATCAGTTATCGTTTCTGAAATTGTGGTGAAAATGCTAAAGTACAGAATGTTTTCTCTTTTTTTTTTCACAATCGTTTACAATTTTCACCATTTCCATTCACAAGAAATTAATTTGAGCAAAATGTTTTTGTGACAATTGTACGCAGTGAACACGTTGCAGGTGTTACAGGGTCAATATCAACACCTCCAGTCATGGGCAGGTGATCCATGCCTTCCCGCAGGTTCCACTTGGGATTGGCTCAACTGCAATACTGACGATCTACCACGCATTACAGAACTGTGAGTAGGACACAAATCTGTGAGTTTCCTCGCAGAACATTCAAATAAGAAGAACATATGTTTTGTTCCAAAACACAAGTTGGAAAGCACCACATTAAGAAAACCATAGTTGTCAAACTTTTGACTCAAACTCTGATTGGCAGATAACCGGTGAGTCATTGAGTTGACTCGTCGACTCAGTCGAGTATTCAAACAACAATAATGTAAATTACTGCTGCTGAAATGGGTGACTTAGGGCGCATCAAGGGTTGGTCAAGGCCGAGTCAGACCGAGCCAGGGGCTAGTCAAGCCGAGTCGAGCAAGTCAAGGGCGAGTCAAGACAAAGCTTGACTTGTGGCCAGTGAGTTGGGCAATTTTCGAATCGGCCATGCGAGTTTGCCCACGATGAAAAAAAAACATGTCGAGATTATGTTGAACATTTCATCGTTAAATTTATGTGCAGCATCCATAATTTCTATAATATTCAGAGCCAAGCATGTTTCTCTTGGAACGTGTGTAAAGAAAAGTCAAAACCCCAATGTTGTTCTTATGGAACACCTTATCCGTTATATTCTGATCTTGAGTTTAAAGCAAGAGAATAGATGAATATGTTGGTTAATAATTTAGATTTATTGTTACAGAAAATCCGTCCTTTTTGAAAAAGTACCTGTTTTATACAAAATAGCTCAGCTAAAAACCCTCTTTTTGAAAATTAAAGACGCCAATGTGAAAAAAAATGTCAAAAACACCGAAGAAATGCAATTTCCATGTTCATTTGGCATTCTTTTCACATTTTGTCGTTAGGATTTTTTTTTTTTTTTTACCTTTTTATAAAACTTGCCGAGTTTTTAAACTTTGCCATATTATGCCCGGCCGGTTAAAACACACAAATTATGTTGTTTAGATTCAGCGGAACAAAAACTTTTTCCTTCTCACGGCAAGATTAATACTTTGATCGTAAGACACTTTTGACTATGTTTCCCTTCTCTTTTACCTTTTAAGGCACCTTAGCGGGTCAGGCTTGAACGGCGCCCTTCCAGACTTCAGCGGCCTGTCTGCGCTGGAGATAATGTGAGTAAATCTGTAAAACACCGTCATGCTTCGGTTTCCACTTGCTTAATCATATACATGTAGTTTCACTGAACACCATCTTATTTTGCAGTGATCTGAGTAACAACAGCTTGAACGGTCAGATCCCAGAGTTCTTAGGGAGATTTCCTTCGTTGAAAGAACTGTGAGTTTACATAAGAAAAAAAAAAAGCTTCAATAAACTGCGAAAGCTAGTTCAGCTGATAGTAATTTGTTTTTCCCCATTAGTTCAAGTCCAAAAAGTTTTTGGTACAGAAGGCTAGCTCCAGTTATTGAATGTTTGATCTCAAGCTGTCCTGTGTGCTTTCTTTTAATTCTAGTGGAGCCCTACTGGTGATGTCAATATTGGATGGGAACTTTCAGACTGGATATCCTATCAATTGGTTCAGAAAAAGTCAGATATGAAAAAAGTTTTAACATCAGATTAAGAAATTGGATTGGATTTGGATTTAAGAAATGACATACTCGAGTTCAGATTTAGATACAGTTTTAAATAAATATCCAAATGGATTTGAATTGGAATTTAGATTCAGTTGTAAATAAATATTATTTATCCAATACCTTTAATAAGGTATGGTAAAGAGCAAATCGAAACGTTGACATTCCTAAACCTCCCTCCCCCAATGGTAAAGAATACACTGAAAATGTTGACAGGATTAAAATACATAATTCGATCTTGTTAAAGGCTAACTAAAACAATTAATACCGGATGTTATTTAGGGAAGCATCTGTAAATACCTACTTTGTAACTCCCATTTATGTCAACGTTAATCCTTGGGCACTGCAAGTGTCATCTTCTTGGATATGTTATATCTAGAACTCGAGAGTTGATGGCTGCAAGATCAAGGGAGAGCTGATGAAACATATGTAATCGGCAGGTTTCACAGGGAAGGGAGGCCTATAACCTCCAAAAGAAGTGAAAACGTTATTCCTATATACTTACTGGTAGACCTAAAAAGGGATATTTGTAGCTCATTATACCTCAAATGGGTTTGAATAGTAACAAACTCATTCCAGCATGGTGATGTAAGCTACTGGGCTAAACATAACCTGCTTAGCCGGACAAGTAAGTTGAGCATGAAGTAGTAATTGGTTGTTCCATTAAAGCTCCAAGTGGAGTGAACTATTAAAGAGACGTGAGGCTCATTAATGTATATTTTTGTATAATTTTAGCACTACAGTATCTGTTGTTATATAATTTGATAACTAATTTATGTTATTTTTTGTCAGTTTGTTCCAGAGCTTCTTGTTTTTATAATCCTAATCCCACTCATTTAAACCTACACGCTAAATCATAACTTGTGAGATGAAGCTGGAAACCTCAGCTTATTATGTGTAATTGCTTGTCAAATATAGTATTGGCAATCTGTGTGTTATGCTGCCTTTTCAACTAATTAAATGAACTGGGATAGCTGAAACGCCAGTTGATTGAAGCCACTCAAATGAGTCCTGTATTAGGACCGGATGTGTGTTCTTCAGTTTGTTATATAGAAATTTCAGTGTGCTGAATCTTCTGTTCCCCCACTCTGAGGGAAATCATACAGTTTGAATCTACAAGCTGTTTGGTTTAATCATCATTAGCCATTATTGTGACAAGCTGTCCATTGGTTTTTGCATGCAGGAACCTGGCAGAAAATAATTTCACTGGACCTCTACCCACATCACTAGCTGGCAACAAGAAACTTAGAATAAAGTAAGTGATATTTTTTTTTTGGAGAAGACAATGCAGCATCGTGACCATATTTTTGTGTATGAGAGAGACCAAGAGAGAGGGGCAACCATAGGGTGCCTGGATAACTTCTTTAATCCATCAACAGGCAAACTAAAGATATGATAACTGTAATCGGGTGATGGTATTTCAGTCATATCATACCAAACCAAAGCATGATATCTATAATTGGGTAATGGCATTAAATATATATATATATATATATATATATATATATATATATATATATCATTTTAAATATCTTTACTTGTCTCTACTTCTTAGTACAAAGGGAAACAACATCAGTGACGACAATCCAAGTCCACCCCCGGGACATGGCGAAAGAAATATGAAGCCGATCATTGTTGGAGTATCAGTTGGCTCAGTTATCTTATTTCTATTGCTAGTTGGTTGTGTTATCTATGCACGCCTTCGAAGCCAACATCCTAGGCCATCAGTGTTCGAGGACAATGTAGGTAAGTCATTTTATTTCAAAATGTGCCTCAATAGGCTCCAGTTAAATTGATTGCTAATAGGTGACTGCAGTAGCTTCCCAGCTCCTTCTAGCATATTGGCTAGGGCACCTCCCTATGGAAGGCCGAAGAAAACTTTCTTGCTCTGCAACCAATACTTCTTGCTACTAAAAGTCTTTCCCGAGAATGTACTTTTTGTATCCTTGTGTACTCATTTTGATGTTGCTAATTTCCTGGATGCAATATTTTTCCATACTTGATAATATCTGCCTTCAACAAGTCACATTGCACAGAAGTGAGCTTGAACATCATTCCTACAAAAAGAGGCCACTTCAAACTGATCAGTTAAGCATGCTCTATTGCCTCCTAATATAGAGCAAATCCACTTTTTCTATGTTTGTTTGTGGGAGATCATGGACCAATCCTCTTGCAGGTCTTGAAACTAATTAAGGTGATGAGTTGTAAGTGGACACATTGGATATCTAGACATGAGAACCTATTTAAAATTTCAGCTTATTTCTTTATTCTTTTGTTTATAAATAGTTGTTTATCTAAGAAGAGTGATGCCTTGACTTGGAAATTAAACCCTAATGCTTTTGCTTTATCCTTTCCCTGTATGATTGTTGCTATTGTGCTTGATTGTTCATTGCCTGGTATAATTTTTCTTCTCTCATTTTTTCATTGTATTCGTAGCAACTTTATAAATTTGAGTAGTGATCTTCCTCTTCACTATGGCACCTCCTCATGTTTGCAGCACAATTAGCATCAATAAGCTAGAAGTTGTGTTTTCTATAACTACTGCTATGAAAGAAGAAAAGAGGTGATTGAAGTATTTAAGGAATTGTTGCGCACTTAAAGCCAAAGGGGGTTCGCATAATGGGAGCAGGCAATTACTGTAAAGCAAATAGCATGGTTTAATTCCCATGGGCAACAACTACTTATATAAGGTGGTTCTAGGTGTGTCTCCTAGGGTTGGGAGGTGTAGTCAAGGTGTTTTACTGCTGTCCTATTAGAATACTGGTTTGATTACACTTTCAAGTTGTTAAGAAAGAACAAAAAAGCTATTGTATACTTATAGTGACAACGATGATGAAAGGAAGTGTATTTTCTCCCAAACTTACCGGCACTCAAAATCTACTCTCCGCATTGCAATTCTTCATGAAATTGAATGGCTCTAAAATTGTTAAAGCAATGAATCATGAAATAGATTTGTGACACATAGCCACTTTGAAGACACAAAGTACAAGCTTAATTGCCTAAGAAATTGTCATGTGAAATTGTAGAGAACCAGGTGAAGCAACCAGCTGGTTCCATTCAGTTGGGGCCAAACCATGCATTCACCTATGAAGAGATTGTAAAGATCACAAGAAACTTTGAAATCCTTATTGGCAATGGAGGATCTGGTTCTGTTTATTATGGACGCCTTAAAAATAGCAATGAAGTTGCAGTCAAGGTATTGAAGGATTTTCAACAACGAGGATCTAAAGAATTTGTCGTAGAGGTTAGAATAGATTATGTTTATTGTTTGATTATTTCTGCACGTTTTATAATTTTATGAAGGAACTCAAGTTTTTTCCATGCCCAACATTGTAGGTCAAGTTACTAATGACAGTGCATCACAAAAACCTTGTCTCATTTGTTGGATTTTGTGATGAAGGCACAAATATGATTGTCCTTTATGAGTACATGCATAATGGAAGCTTAAGAGACATCTTATCAGGTATAAACTTAGACAAATTTCATTTTTATAGTGTCATGAATTTAGCAGCATTATACTCAATAAACCACAAAAACAATATGGCAATTAGGTCATGGGAGGAGTTGCAAAGAACCAAGAACATGTATAACCCACTAGATGATTACTATAAATGGTCATAAAGGATTTTGCCTTCAACTCTTCGTTAGCATTTCATAGCATCTGATTATTTGATATTGTAATCTAAAGTCACACACATAACATAATGACAATCAGTTAAGAAGTTAGGCAGTTTGTAGCATCGTCCAAAATGTTTCACACTTCCAAGCATAGCCAAAATTCTGAAGTCATTTGTCTAGCCTTGACAAAAGCTTTTATTAGTATGTGTTGTTAGACATTTTTGTTGTCAGAATGAATTACTTCAAGAGCCAATTACAATCTCTGAAGAAATTGACATGCATACTAATAATTGTTAGACATTTTTGTTGTCATCACGAATTACTTCAAGGGCCAATATTGGTTTATGTCATCCTAGTAATAAATCAGAAAATCAATTACTAGGAGATTGTTTTCATTACATGTAGGAAAAAGAACAGCAGCAGAACCTTTAACATGGAAGAGACGGTTGCAAATTGCTTTGGATGTTGCAATGGGTATGCAAACCCCTACCATTTAGTCTGTACAACTTCATCATCTTTAATGTTCATTTGTGAAGGCTGATAAGTTGAGCCGAAAATACAGGTTTGGATTATCTACACTCAGGTTGCCAACCTGCCATTATCCACAGAGATATAAAAAGCACAAACATTCTTCTAAATGAACGACTAGAAGCCAAAGTAGCAGATTTTGGAATTTCGAAGGCTGTTGAGAGGACTCAAATATCAACAATGATTGTTGGCACACCTGGATATATTGATCCTGAGTATGTGTTGTTCTTTTAAGTTAATTGACCTTCTTTGATAAATATTTCAATATTTTTGTGGCTTACCATATGTCATGGCTGATTCACACATTAGTACTTCTTGTAGCCAGAGAAAATGTGAAATGTTGGCTGTATTAGACTTGGCTCAAGTCCAAGCCAACAACATGAATATGATTTGGTTGTGAAGAAAATTGAAGCTAAAATATGAAAATTATTCAAACTATGCTTAAGGTAATATGTATGTATTATGTATTAGAAACTAGGAAGAGCAGTTTTTGGCTATGCTTGTTTTGGCATATGGTCACATGTTCAATTAGTCACCAAATCATTCTAATGGATAAGAGTCAAGAAATTGTAAACTATTGCATTCATTGGATTTAATGAATCTAATAGCAAATGAACATTATGCTATAAAGCCCTAGGCTGCATCTGTTCTACTTTCATATATTGTAGCTACTTGTCTTTTATAAGACTACAATTGTTCAACTCAATGTTAGAGAATAACTAGAAGTAGGAAAATACATCTTATTACATTCAAGAAAATAACAAAAGAAGAAGAAGAACACCAATTTAGAATATCATAAAGAAGACAAGATGGCTAAGAAGAGAGCTCTTTTCACCCACAATAATGATAAAGCCTTCCAAAATTTTGGCAAACCTTCAATCGTAACAGCTTGTAGATCCACTATGAAATCAAGCTATGATAACTTCATATAAATTAACTCTAAACAAAATGTTGCTATATATTTATGTTTTGCAGATACTCAGAAATAAGCATTCTCACCAAAAAAAGTGATGTTTATAGCTTTGGTGTGGTTCTTTTTGAGCTCATGTCTGGTCAGGGAGCCATATTTAGCCATCCTGAGCAGCATTTTCATATTGTTGAATGGGCAACATCAAAAATTGTGAGGGGCAACATAGAGAACATTATTGACCCAAGGATTAAAGAGCAGCAAATGAGTTCTATGTGGAAGGTTGCTGATATAGCCATAGCATGTACTGCACGCAGATCCATTGACCGACCAAACATGTATAATATTCTGAAGGACTTGAATGAGGCAATGGAGATGGTGACTGGTTACCAAGCACTTGATGTTTCAGTGACAGAAGTGATGACTACTTCCGCATATTCACCTGAAACACCTATCGTATGTGCAAATCGCCCAAAACATCCATTAGCAAGATAGAAAATTGTCTTGATGTCAACATCATAACAGATGAGACAAAGCTTCATTGAAACATCAGTCAATTTCTTGCAAAGTTGAAATGTATGCCAAGCTAAGTTGCTTAGTTTTTTATTCTTAAGGTTTTTACTTTCTGGTAGAATATCCAAAATAAGAAGACTACCTTGAATTGGTTGGGTGACTATTTGATTAAGTGGTAAACAATGGATCATGCAATGTTCAGCTAAGCTTTTGTGGGAAACTTCAAGGGATGGTTGATCTATACAAGAACTAGAAGTTTTTAATTTTTAAAGCTTAGTATTTTTAAGGAGATGAAGAGTAGCAATGTGGCAAGGGCTCAGAACTGGGTGCGTGGGTCTTCTCCAATGCATGCCTCATCAACCACCTAGTTGAGAAGACTAGTTTTTTATAACTGAATTTCCATCATCTTTCTATGGTTGCAACAATTTTTTTAAATTGGGTTGGATTTTCATCTATAATTCAGCATCAAATCAAGTCCACCAAATAAACGAAGGTTATTTATGAATGAAAATTTTAACAAATTCTAAAGATTGGGATATTAGAAGGAGCTCTCACAAGATAATGGAAAATACTTTCCATTTGCTTGATTGATGTATTCTTTGATTGGATATTCTCACTGCATAGTCTTCTTAAAGGGCCAGTTGCTTAAACTAAACATCTAGACACAAATTAGTCTTTGTAATTGAAAAAGAACTAGCTTTTATAAAATAAGTTTTTTGACAAAAAACTAAGGAAATGAACTTAAATCACTTTTTTGGAAAACATGAAAAGGAAAAAGCCAACAACTGGCTATGTCTTTTAAAAATAGAAAAGAAATTGAATTTGAGAGCTTGGGTGCAGGGTCCTTATTTCATTTTTTGTTCATGCTCTTAGCTCTCCTATGCAATGATTTGAGCCATCATATGACTGATGGCAAGGAAATTCAGGTGGTGATGATGCGAAATCAATGAGGAAGTACTCTTAAAAAAGTGGACTGAAGGTCTACAGTCGGTAAGGTCACGGTTGAGTTATAGGGTACGAGCCAAGGGGAGGTGAGAAGAAGGCAGAAGAAGCCAAGAACTTAAGTGTGGCAAGGTTGGATTGTGAAAATGAATCTAAAAGACAAAAATGAGTGATAAAGAGCATGAAATAACATGGTTCAAAACTTTTTGATCCAGCATCCAAGGTAACAACCTCACACAACATGTGCTCGTGTATTTCTCATCAATCCTTCCAATGTGATACGTGGATAATGGTAAGGCTGAGAAGAAGATTAGGAGGGTTACAAAATTGCCCCCATGGCTATGTTTTAAATATGGAAATGAGAATCGCCAATGGCTTGATAATGATATGCATGATAAATTAGAATATCATCCATGAACACTTGCCAATTATCCCGTCATTACTTCCCTCAAGTGGGGCATATACGTGATGGAAGCCCCATTGATCAAGCGCTTGAATCAATTGTTATTTTGATATCCCTTATGTTAAGCTATATGCGGCCGTTTAGGAATTTGTTTAGAGGATTTTCTCTTATAAAATGACAATCAATTTCATTGTGTGTTACGTTCTGTCATTAAAGACTGAATTTGCCATTCTGAAAACCACTGCCTTCTAATCACAGTGCAAAGGAGCAGGACCTAAATTTCAAATTTTACCATTAATGTTGACCCATGGGATCCCACTAGCTGTTGCTGCCATCACCCGATACTCTGGTGTGGCACTGGATTTGGAGATGACCTTTTGTTTTTCTCTTGTCTGGACAAACCAAATCATCTCCCCCGTACAGACAATAATCAGTTGTAGATTTTCAATGCATGCTTTCCTAAGCAATATTTGGACATCCTTCAGTATCTGTATGCTCATTCATCTTATTCTAAAATCATTGCCCAAGGGTTTTCTTTAGATATCTGGGAATTCTTTCAACCACTTCAATGTTCACAGTGCAGGCCAAACACTGAGTTGACTCTCGAGGCCTAACTTCGAAATGACCGCTTCCATAGGCGCACTGAGTACGAGTTTTTTAAAAGTTCGGTAGTTTAACCGAGTCAACTTCGAGTTCTTTGAGTTTGAGTCGATAAACTTTTTGGCATGAGGCATCTGACAGTTACTCAATCTCTCACCCCTGCCTCCTCACTCTCTTTGATTGATGACGACCTTTCTATCTCTCACATACACATTAATTACTCATTTTCTCTCTTCATCGGTCTATCTATATGTGATAATGAAGATGGCGGCAGGTTTTTGTTAATTGTTTGAAAATCAAATAAATGAGCTTCCCAGGTTGACACATTATCTAGTCGAGTTGTGTCAAATGTCGAGCTGAGCTCGAACCCTTCCCACCCAATATAAAGGAGTTATTGGTTCAGTTGCTTAAGAGGTTTAAATTGCCCTTTTTTAAATGCTTTAAGTGGCATCTCCACTTCAATCTGACATTAATTACTCTCTTTCCCCCTTCCCCCTTGCTTTCTTTGACATTTAACGAATGATGACAACCTCAATCTCTCTCACACACATTAATTACTCATTTTCTCTCTTCATTGTTCTATGTATGTGTGATAATGAAGTCAGCGGCAAGTTTTTGTTAATTGTTTGAAAATCAAACAAATGAGCTTCCTGAGTTGAGTCGAGCTCCAAAAATACATTCTTGAGTCAAGCATGAGCCTAATTTATTGAGCGTGACTCATGATCGAGCTGAGCATTTCTGAGCTCGAGCTGTGTCAAGTGTCAAGCCAAGCTCGAACCCTTCCAACCCAATATAAAGGAGCTATTGGTTTGGTTGTTTAAGAAGTTTGAATTACCCTTTTTAGAATGCTTTGTGTGGCATCTTCACTTTAATACACTCTTTCTTGACCAACTAGATGGTTCTGTCTTCTTTCTCTTCAAGGCATATGGGTACGTGTTAAAGTGCATAAAGCAGAACTTTTACTGCATCTTGTTTTCTGTCCTCTACTTGCTTTTCTGCAGTCACCTAATTTTCTTCACCGGACTCTGATTTCCCCTTCAACTGTTGACAACAACCCGATTTAGAATTCGGAGTATAAACCTTTTTTCCTTCCACTCTCATTTTTGGACCAATACTGCCAGGTGGAGCTTGGGACTGGGCTGTGAAAATGATGCTTGGGCTCATCTAGATGGCCCAATGGCTCATAGGGCCAAGGTGACCAAGATGCAGGAATTGTTTCCTGATGTGATTCGATGTATTGATCTTTTTTCCTATTGTGCATTCGGGCATGAGAAATTAGAAGGAACTTTAGTGTGAGAGACCAGTGTGGTTTTTAATTTCCAGGTTTTTAATTTTCAGTGAGCAGGGTTTGACCCACCGCTTGAAAATATTCAAAGCCTCCACCCAAGCCCTCATCCCCCAGGATACAGAACCAGTATGGTTTTTAATTCAGAGGGACACAGCATGTTTTCCATGAAACGACATTCTACGTAAAGCAACTTCAGGAGCGGATCAAGGCACGCATTGTCAAACCCTTGCTGTAATTAATTTTATGTTATAAAGATTGCTTAGTGTTATTGTGTTTTGGCTTATGTATACAGTATAGGCCCCTTGCTCATAGAGGCACATGGTTAATACATGTCCTTCTTTTTATTTATAAAATAATTAATCTAGAATATTCTAAATAAAATTTTGAATCCGTATTAATTACAGCAATAAGAACCGATACATCATATTTGGCTGATACACTATATTGGCAAGCAAACTGACATGGTGCCAATACTGTTTTTTATAATATTGCACTAATCGAATACTCAGTTGACTAATTTTTTGCTTAATTATGTTTTCAGTTGACCACAGATGGTTCATGGGTGGTTCAATGGTACATGATCAATTTGTTCTTTGCTGCCTTAATTTCTTAGTGTTTCTTGTTAATGACAGATTGCCGTTTCAACTTACTTTGCAAATACAATATTAAAGATCACATTTGAAGAAAATCATAAAATGACAAGTCACTCTCTAATTTTTCAGTCCCATGAGAATTCAGGTAACAAACCACACCAAATTGTAGGCAGCACCGAGACTGGGTTCGTACTTGGCTCCACCATTCTAACCCTAAACCAGTGTTGATATTTAGCCGACTAAGCTCAATCCGTGCCCCAGCAGGTCAGCTAAAGACCGGGCCAGTACGCCAAACTTGATAATACATCCAATCAGTGGTTGAGTAAAAGATTCTTAGCCGAGGGGCACTAATTAAAACCATTTTAGATTCTTATGGGCACTAATTAAAACCATTTTATATAATCCGTATTAATTTATATATGAAAGTGCAAACTGTTGTAGGAGCAATATGTAAAATCTACAAATTTTTTGCAAGCTGTGAGTGAGGGCGAATGCTCACACCAGTCAACATGTAGCTCCATTACTGGTGCTTCCATAACCAAACCTGACCATGCTATATTATGGCTTCGTTTTACATTATCTCAAACACGGTTGGTTTAATATGTTGTTCCTCGTTGAAATTTAATACGAGATGGCATATTTGACCTTTGGTCTTGGGAAAATCGAGTTAGAATCCGTGTGCTGGGAAAAGGACTTCTAGGGTGTTTCATGGGCAAGAAAAAAAATTCAAAGAATTTTTTTTATTTAAGAAAAAATGGTTGCTGAAGTAGACATGAATATCATACTTCAAGTGTCTATGACACAAATGTCCATTGGCATCGTAGGTGTGTCTCTGTATGTGGTGGTTGGAAGCAGAGATTTTATCTCCACGCTTATAGGTAGGGGCAGAACCAAAATTTTTTCATGAAGCTGGATTAAAGTTTTTAAATTTTGAGTATGGCCGAAATATCATTTTTCAAAATTTTTATATAAAACCAATAAAATTTTTTATTACATGTAATTTTTTTTTTTTTTTTAAATTTGAGCTAAGGTCAGGGCCCATGTGGCCCTATCTTGCCTTTCCTCCGGCTAGGTGTGCACTGGGATGGATGGACTGAGTTGGTTCAATTCGGGCCAATACCTTAATTAAATTATTATTTTATTTAAAAATAAAATTTTATTATAAATAATTATATTTAAATATTATGTTATATTTTTATATATTATATTATATATATTTTATTCTAATATAAGGCCAAGGCATATCATCGTTGCAATTGCAGTACGTTAAAGAAGTCGAGGCTTCCTTAACATCTCCTTGACACGTAACTAATGATGATAGTATTCAGGTGTCATTCCTTGTGTGGACTCACCAATGCAAGTAAGGTCAATACTTTTGTTCATTTCATTAAGGGGAAGCTGGCAATATGTTACTGTCCCATATATTTACTTAAGAGGCAAGCTTGACACTTTTAAAAGCGTTATATGAATAAAATATGAAAACATAAGAGTATGCTTATCTACCCAAATTTTTTAAACCGATACACTAACAGTAATTTACTGCTACTCTTGCCCAATGACCCATCATGGTCGCCCATTTACCATTCTTTTTTTAAATTTCGCACCACTAAATACCTGATTCCTTGTAGTGTTCTATGGGAATCATTAGGGATGTTAATAGAGTTGGGTCACATATCAAATAGAACTGCTTCAAAAAATCAGATATGAAGAAAAAAAAGTTTAACATCCATTTAAAAATTCAGCTTGAATTTGGATTTAAAAACTGATGTCCGATCAGATTTTTATAAATGTGTGGATTTAAGAAATGATTCCGATTCTTGTTCAAATGATTCCGATTTCGATTCGATTCAGCCTATTGCTTTAATCTAAGCTTAACAATTTGATTCAGAAAAAGCGATGTGCAGATTTTGGTAAATTGAAAGGGGAAACATGACTCAGCCTGGACTTTATCTGGGTAATCGCCACCGGTTGGTAGACTGGAAGGACACTAGCCACCGTCCTTTTGTGTGTGTGTGTGTTTCTTTTTCTTTTTTTTTTTTGGAGAGAGAAATACTCGGTCAAGATCTATAGATCTGCAACAATTAAGCTACAATACACATGGTTCAACGTCGTGGAAACCACAGCAAATCTGAAAAAACGAGTCACCATGACAAAAGCATAGGAATGTTAGGCGCAAGGGAACATGGCCATGGGTACCAGCGCTTTATCATTGGGCGCCTATGTGTGTGTTTTTTTCTTTTTTTTTTAAAAAAAAAGCACATTTTCTTGGGTACAAGATCAGCAAAATCATGTCCAAAATGCGTCAAATTTTGTGTTATGTCATTACACTTCCCAAATTCTTTTAAGAAGGAGAATACTTGCATTGTATCCTGGTAATGAAAACGGTCTCAGGGCACGCACAGTTGAATTCGTCCACCACGGAACGTACACGGCGGAGCACAACCCAGTCGACGACAATCAGTTGTGTCGCAGGAGGACGGAGCTCGTCACCAAGTTATAATTTTTTGAAACTTTTAATTCGGCCCCGGTAGAAATATATGAACATATAATTTAGCCCCTATAAACAAGTTGGGTAATCCATATTAACTCAAATCTCAATTTTCCATGCGTTCGTATTTTCTAGTTCAAATAAACACAGGTCAACTAGCTGGAAATTTTTAAAAGTATGCATACTGCCATGAATTGAAAATATATGACCACAAATCTGCCTCTGATATGAACCAACCGCTACGTAGTTGAGCACAACTAACTAGATAGACTAGAAGATCTTATTTATCGTAATCTAACTGCAATATCGAACAAAAAATTCTGTGCCATTGATTCCAGGTCTAGATAAATGAACACATATCATCAGGTGACTCAAATGATTTATCCTTTTAAAAACGGAAGGAAGAATTTCCACGAAATGATGGTCCCAGTCAAAGCGAGGCTTCAAGTACTAGGCTGTTCAAGGTCTAGACCTAGACTGGCGTGCAGATCACGTCCAGACAAGGCCATCTGGGTCAATTTATTTCGTTGAGAGAGATATTCTATGAACTTGAAGAATCTTTTTATGAATAGCCATATACTCTATAATATAAGCATTATACACACAAATAACGGAGAACATTAGTTGATGAAAGTATATTAGATATGAATTAGCGGTCAGAACATATATGCTCGTACGCATTGGCTACACCCTATACATGTATCATAAATCTTTACTAATTGTGAATTGAATCGAAGATACATGATCTTGGGATCGTGGTTCCCACCAGTATAGGGATGAATTTTAGCACAATGAATGCATTAAATACCCCAAACCGAGGGGGACATCGTATGAATAATAAAACTCGGATTGGTGGTTACCACGTTCAGTGCTATCTTGTTGAATTTTCGTGGGGAACAACGACTTTTGTGGGGAAGAAGGACAGATGATGAATAATCGTCAAACTGGGACTTCTGCTAAGGCTTCTTAATTACCTACCTTCGAGTACTCCTTAAAAATATGTCTCTGCGTTTCATGCCTTACAGAAGCTTTGCCTCTTGGGAAAAACATCAAGCGGACATCCTTGTAGTCATTCTTTGCAGAGAAGAAGGTTGGTTCAGCTTCTGAAGTGCTGTTCTGAGAGCAGAGACTTGTATCGGTACATCAACCTTTTAAGATGGCAGGATCCGTGGTCCTCTTTGCCGGCTTATGCATTGCGATCCAAATTTTGTCAGGATTTGCTGACAAGCGTAAGTAATCGTTCTCCTGATCTCACCCAGGGCTTGTTTTCTTTTATTGTTAATCAAGAAGTAAAGATGCCCACATGTATAGGCCGCACAGTCAGCGTTCTTAATTAGTTTAACCCCTAACCTTCAATTGGGAGCTCATTCGTTGCTGATCAATCAAAAAATCGATGGAGGCAGATCCTCCAGCAGGGAGTACATCCCAAAATGAATGCTCTTCATAAATCATAACCCTGAGTTTCCTTTGTTTCCCTAGTGTCCTTGAGCATCGATTGCGGAGATTCAACGGGTACGCGCACCGACGAGCTGGGCATCAAATGGGTCGGCGACGGCGATTATATTAACACAGGGCAAACAGCGAAGGTCCATGTTAACAATTCATACTACCAAGAACAGAATACGCTCCGTTACTTTCCCTTCCAAAAGAAGAGCTGCTACGTGATACCAGGCGCGGCGAGGGGAAGGAAGCACATGATACGGGCATCCTTCTTCTATGGTAACTACGACGGGAAGTCATCGCCACCATCCTTCGATCTTCAGTTTGATGGCAATCCTTGGGTGACAGTGGAGACTTCATCCAGCGAGTCCTACTATCATGAAGTAATATATGCACCCAAGAGAGACAACATCAGCGTTTGTGTTGCTCAGACGTCGCCCGACCAGATACCCTTCATCTCCGCCCTTATAATTAGGGAACTTGCGCCGGAAGCGTACGATACGAACGACATGGAAGACGTCCACCGCTGGCGGAAAAGGGTAGCCTTTGGGGCGAAGGACTTCGTAAGGTAAGACGAAAGTTATATCCGTAAACTTTAAAACGATGGGTCGCAGTTTGTAAGGCTGATTTAAAAGTCAAAATATCTATGAATGCTGCAGTTTAGCTTGCACTTCACAGTATTTAATTAGCTAATTTTTGAAGTTAAAAAACAATGTTACCGGAATTGGTCTGAAATAGTTAGATCGAGTGGCAGGTCCAGAAGTGTTGTGTTTAACAAGCTTTTTTAAATAATCTGGAAATTTTATTATTTTTATGCATTTTATTTAATATTTTAAAGAACAACAGTTAATGTTTTTGCCAATTCACAACAAATTCGAATGAATTACTAGATAATTAATGGCCTATTCATTAATGCAGTAACTTTATGAATTGAATAGATATCTGGCTTAGTGAGTAGGGAGATCGGTTTCGGAACCGATTTTTACAGAAGTACTTATTTGCATCATAATAATAATCTGAAAATATAATAGTCATCCATTAGTATAGTTTTAGTGTTTCTTTGAGTGCAGCAAAACTTGAATTCAGGGAATAGGATAAGAACATAAATACTTGTCAAGAACCCAAAATAGCTTCAAATGTAGAGAAAAAGAAGATCTAAGGGACACAGATTCTCACATATATAATTGAATGGTAACTCTAAGTCACTAGCCTACTAGCCTGTTAAATCTAACATGATAGACGGTTAAGAAAAAAAGTATGGAGAAAAAGGTAATGGCATTTTCATTATTTAATATTAGTATACACTTTTTTTCCTTGATTAGATGCTCGAGTGACTCTAGATAATCAGTCATCATTCACTCACTCATTATATATAGATAATTAGACTCACTGAGTGAATCTATATATAATGAGTGAGTGAATGATGACTTTAGTTATCTAAGTTACCCAGCCGCCTAATTAAGACCATCCATCTAAATCAAATAAATGGTTGAGAGAAAAACAAGGAGAAAAATATGCAAAATAATATTTGATTGTGAAAATACCTAACACCCATTTCTCCTTATTTATCTCTTAACCATTTATCATATTATGTTGGACGGTGCAGATTGGATAGATGGGTAACTCTAAAAAGCGAGAGTCACTATCCAATTTTTTAATATATATATATATATATATATATATATATATATATATATTACCACCAATCTTACCGTCATTGATGACGTTGAAGTTCATTTGTTTCTTCTTTAACTCATTTTAACTTGTAAAAATTTAAGAGAGAAATAAATGATACCATTCATGGTGTCGTTTTACTCGCAGTAAAATTGGCTTATATATTGTGTTTGTGTATGTAGGATCAGATTGTCAAGCCTCTTCTCTAATTTCATTGGATTGACTAATTCAGTGTGGAGAGAATGATTGAAAAAGAAATAAATAAAAGAAGAAGAACAAGAAAAAACATGTGATGGAGTAAGTGAAAAGGTTTCATAGCTGGTAGAGTGGTACTCTAACACAGGAATCACTCTCCTACTAAAATACCAATTCTTGGAAACTCCAAGTCTAGCACCGGTTGTCAATAAATCCTTTTCTTGACAGAATTTTGATGACAAACCTATGCTTAGAGATGATAATCTATCCATTTTGGATTGAATATCTGGCCGAACAGTTTTGAAATGATCGAATACAAAAAAATTAATATTTAATTAAGAAATCAGTTCAAATTAGGATCTAATAAATGACATATGGTTGAATTCGGATACCCATAAATATTCAACTGGATTCAGATTCAAATTCAGGTCAGATTTAGTCTCAAGTAAATATTCAATATCCAATGCCCTTACAATATCAACTTTGAAAGTCAGCTGCATTAGGTTTAAAATTGAGATTCAGATGTATACTCAAGTATCATATTTGAGTTTGTTTAGGATTTTAAAATCAGGTTTTGGATTCATATTCAAATATGGATTTTTTTTTTCTTTTGGATTCGAATCTGAATTCAAACCTGAATATTGAAACTTTTCAGGAAGCCGTCATAATTAAGAGTACATCTTATTCTGATGGACGGGCTTTTGTTGGCAGGTCTCCTGATGACCCCTACAATCGTTATTGGCATCCAAGTGGTGAGATCGACGAAGTAGTGACTGTGAAGAGAGATAACACGAGCTTCATCAAAAACTTCACCGATATTCCGGGACTGATCTATTTAATTTTGATCTACTTAATTTTGATTACTGTGGATTCATGAGTAACATTGCACTTCAAAATAAAAGTTGAAGTTATTGCAATTTTGTATATTAAACTTTGTCAGCCTTCAACAATAGTTCATAATTACTTTACCTAGTCCTTATATTTATTTAGCCCACACACGGACGTAGTTTATTTAATCTGATCTGTGCATGAAATGTTGTAATTTTTTTAATTAATACTGGTACTGTATTAAACATTTTACTTTTGAGCACATTTATGCTATATATATATATATATATATATATATATATATATATATAGAGAGAGAGAGAGAGAGAGAGAGAGAAAGTTCATAGAATATTAGTACTTTCAAGCAACTCTTATAGTGCATTACTTTCAACTTCCCATCAGCATAATAAGATGGTTAAGCAATGAACACACATAAAAGAAGTCCTAAAACAGATTAGCACAACAACAAAAGGTTCTATTAGCTACGGCCAGTACCTGCCAATAGAAGTTTCCTCTGTGAAATCATGGAGGGAGATCAAAGGCGTATCAGCGACTGAACACCTTTAGGCGATCCTTCTTCTCGACCCATGCTCCTTTTCTGTTTCTCTTAAACTCGCTGCGGCTCGTTTCTGAACGACAGCCCACCATAAACTCGCCCTCACTCTGATATGTGCGAAAGCCCTGTTTCTTTCTCCCATCACGAAATCTTTCTTGTTGTGTCTTTCTGAACCAAATAAATGGGCGCGGAAATATCCTGCAAAACATATACTTCCCGCGCACACGGGATGTTGAGATTTATTCGAATTTCAGAGCATAATCTCTCTCTATATCTCTTTCTATCTCCCTCATTATATATATATATACATATTATGATTTTTTTTTTGTGCTTCTTAATGTTTTAGCCTATCTTTTATAAATATAATGATATAAACAGATACAAAAATATAAAAATACGAGAGGCGGAGACAGATAATATGGGCAAAGTATTTTATCCATAGATAGTATGGAATAAGTCTTTTTAATTTTCTATTTTTTCCACTATAACACCAAAGAACGTCACCGATGGCAACACGGATCGAATTTGGATCGGATATACTTTTTATCATATCCGATTTTTTGGATATTCATATATTCGGATTTGGATTATGATTCAAATTCGATTGAGAAGAAGTTTATACCATATCCGAATCCGACTTTAAAATCTACCGAATCTGATCCGAATTTAAAATTTTAAGTTATTTTCAAATCCGATCCGAATTCTGAATCCAAACCTAAAGCTTGATTTGATTTGGTGTTCCCACGTTTTGAAGTTGCGACCTATGAATGGTTGGGCAAAAGGTTTAGCCAAAGGCACCAACTTAAAGTTATAAGAATATAAATTATACATTAGGGTATAATCTGATTCAAAGGTAATGGCTTTTACGAAGTTGCATATAATAATAATCAAATAATTACCATATACACCATTTCACTTAAAGAATTTAAAACTATATCACATAAAACTAATTAGTTAATAATTTATATTGTATTTAATTAAACGTTTTTGTGTAAACAAACAAACAATTATAATTAAGGCATCAACTAAACATGATATCTTAAATAATGTATTTATTTAATTAACATTAATAAAAAAACTTGTGTCAAGAAATTTCTACAAAATGAGTATTTTTAAAAATATGAAAATTAATCACAAACAAATATATTTAATGTGAAACCGTTGTTGAACTCATAAAAAAAGTTTTATTTATCAAATTATCAATTATTTATTTATTTAATCAAGTAAATTATTTTGTATTATCATATAATATGTCTAAAAGTCGTAGGTACTTGATATACAACACATAATTCACAAATTTAAAAACAAAAACCTTTAACTAGTAGAAAAAAAAAAATTGTTTGATTTAATAAATTGTATAATTTGATTAAATAATAGAAGTTTATGTACAAGAACACTTATTATAATAAAGCTAAGAGGACTAACCCCCAAGCAGTCTTTGTCCGGAAGGTTTGGCATAAGCACATGTGTTTTGGATTCAGATATCAACTCACGGTTCAGATTCAGTTATGAACTCCCAGTTCGGATTCAGATATTAAGCTGTAATTCGGATTCAGATATGGTTAAGTAACCGATCGGATATTTACTTAAAACAGAATCCAAATCCGTATCCGATCGAATAAGATGATTAAGTATCCGATCGGATATTTACTTAAAACCGAATCCGAATCCGATCGGATGTTATTTCTTAAATCTGAATCCGATCCGATTTTCTTATTTAAATGTTAAATTGCTTACCATAACCAATTTTTTAAAGGCATTTTTGGATGGATATCCGATCCGAATCCGATCAGTTGACATCCCTAGCCACCAACGAATGGCGAAAGAAATATGAAGCCGATAGGTTCCACATTATTTGATGACTAATAATCAGCTACCTTAGCTTTCTACCTTGTTCAAACATAAAGGACAAGCCGCATCCCCATGAAAGACTGCAAAAGCATCCTTGCGCTATAAATAGTACTTGTTATTATATAAAATATTCTTAGCATGAACCGTGTTTTATCCCCTTTGCATGTCATCTGCTGTTGCTGATTGCCTATGTGTGTTATATGTGTAATACATGAGTTAAGTTGACTTATGCATGTGTTTTAGGTCTTTGTATGAATCGATAGTGTTAGGGGCGGAGCGAGTATTTCTATCAGGGGTGGGGTCAAACGGTTCAATGAACTTATCCAAGTAGAGCCAAACTAAATCCGAATCTATAAAATACATTACCCAACTAAAAATTTTCAATTTTTATAGTGTATTTTTTTTTTCAATTAGTTGAGGTGGGGCCAGGGCCTAGGTAGCCCCCCTCCCTCCGCCCACGCATAGCATGTGAAATCTCACCCAACCTCTTAAAGATGCAACCTCCTCCCTCACATAATTAGGTTGCAACAACAGGCTTCAATTGCCTTCGGAATATTATTGCCTTCATCAGTCACATACAAAAAAAATGAGCTCGAGTCTCATTCCTATAGAAAATGGCCATCTAAAAATGCTATGTTAATTGTGCCCTATGGCCACCAACATGAACAAATCCAAGTAGGACCAAACAAATCCACGTTTGGCCACCAACATGAACATAAAAAATGCCTGGCGCACTGCAAGGTGCATTGGCCGAGCAATGCTTGGCCTTGTCGTGTGCTCTGGCCAGGGCACACTGTCAGCACCAGGGTACTGTCACACCAGGCTTTGTGGCACCGAGCCTTGCTGCGCCAGCACAAGCACACAACCTATTTTGCGTGAGAAATGGTCTGTCTCCTTAGTAGACCCCTTTTTGGGCAAAAACCACCTCCAAGGGGGGCGTTCTAGTCCTATTGGGTGGATCCAAAGAGTGTTTGCAGACTTAAGGGCCAATCTCCTTTGATCAACACCTACAAAATATAAAAAAAATTGAAAATAATTTAAAAATTTTGAAATTTGAATGAAAACTTTGTGAAATTCAAAAAAAAAAAATCAAAATTTAGGTTTTGGCTTTAAATTTCTCTATAACTACTCCACAAATCTTCACTCTTGAGTGTGAGCTAACTCTTGAAGTGCTTCTATAGCTCTTCCAATTAAAGCTTAGAAGTTTTCCATTAGCTCTCTCCATTTCTCTACTCTTCCCTCTCTTTTCTTCTCTTCTTCTTCTTCTTCTTCTTCTTCTTCTTCATCAACTTTGGTTGTTAAAATCTTCTTCATCTTCATTCTTCAACACCTTGGAGTTCCATTTGAAAGGCATGATCACTCAAAGTAGTAGATTTGTCTTTCTTCAACTTCTCTATTTAGAGGTTTGCAGTCATCTTCCCATTCATTTTTCTTTTCATCATCTTTGTATGGTCATACAAGAGAGCTCTAAAATCTTTTATCCAAAGTCAAGAGCTACTCTAGAATGCATCAAGAGCATGACCAAGGTGAAACAAAATTTCATTTCTTCCTTTGGGTCCGAAGTATGTTTCTTTCTTTTTTTTTTCATTGAACGTGTGCATTGTCTATGTTTTATGATAATATTCATGCATAGTTAGTCGATTTTTCAATTAATATGTGAATGAATGGTAAGAATGAGAGCTTGGGATGAGATTTCCTTTCCATCACATTAATTGTTGAGGTTAGAATTTGTCCAACATGAAAAAACCCTTATGAATATGTATTTGATAGAATGTATTTTCATGATATTCCTATGCTTAGTATTGATTACTTTTTATTTATTATTCACTCGATTAGTGATCCCAAAAAGAGTTCTTTTAAGTTATTATATTTTTATTTCATTTATAGTTAATGATCTCATGTACCCAATGATGGAAGAAATAAGTTTCTATATAGTGGATGAAAGCAAGTAAAAATGAGTATTATCTTTACATACTTAAATAAATATATTTTAAGTCATGTTTTTAATATGAATTTTGAAAGTAAAAACCATCTCTCAAGAGGCAATGGAGACTTAACCTACGCTCTTTCATGAACTCAAGTTTCACTCTGGCATACATAGAAAGATTGAGATCGAAAATCTATATATATATATATATATATATGTATGTATCTTTTGAAATCTCATTCGATGTCATTCTCTCTCCTCTTTTACTTTGCAATATCTCTTTTACAAGTTGTTCCATTATGTCTCTCCTTAATTTTAAATCTTTCTTTTATGAATTTTCATATTACATATATAGAGTGAGTGAATGGTGACTCTAGAGTCACCTAACGGTCTAACTATTGCAGTCCATCTGATGCATATGGATGCTTGAGAAAAAAATGTGCATAAAATGGTGGGAATTGATAGTAGACCAATATAACGCTCATCGACTTTTTCTTCTCATTTTTCTTTTAATCATCTATCATGATGGATCATACAGTTCTAGTTAAATGGTTGAGTGACTAAAAAAACCAAAATCACCATTCAATTTTCTTCATATTGTCCTAGTTCTTTCAGAAGGAGATGAGCAGGGATGAAGAAATTATCATGCACCCATACAGACGATGACTTCTTATTTGCATAAACTGGGTTATCATTAATTTCTTATCAAAATTTGCATTTGACTGATTCATTTCTCTTTCACCATCTGGAATTCTGTCTGTTGTTTGGGCATTCGTGGCCCAGAATTTTTTTGCTAAACTTTAGTCGTCATGTCGAAAAAAGGGACAAAACAATGGCATCGGTCTCATTCACAGCTGTGAAGAAGATTACAAGATGTCCACACGCACAAAGAGACAGCACCTTCCATTGTCTGCCGTCTCCAATATTGTAAAGAGTTTGGAGATCGATCGTCTTCTACATCTACACAACCTGACCTTCTCCATAGAGTTGAAATTGTTGAGCACAAGAATAAAAACTCAATCCTAACCTTCAGTCCCTCGATATCTTGGGGAAAGAAAATTGAGTAATTATAATTTTTTAAAACAATTTTATTCGGGCCCAGTAAAAATATAGAAAAATATAGTTTAGTCCATGTAAAAATTTTAAAAAGACCCTTTGGCCCCTCCAATTAAAAATTTTGTCCCCATTCAGCACCTGGGCAGTGTGCGATTTGGAACTATGAGTTTGGAAATTAATCATGAAATTAACTTCATGGAAGTAAAAACAAAACAGGAACTAGAAGAGCTCTTCTGTGATAAGTTCTTGAAGAAGCAGGTACTACTTAAGAAACAAAATTTTGGTGGACAAAACAGGAGCTACACAGAGTTATGCAAACAATGTTGGGTGTGTGGTTGTAAGTTTTTTCTTGGTTGAATTGGTCGTCCCCTACTCACTTTCCCGGAGGGCACACGAGATTTCCAATATTTTTCTGTCCCAAGTCATTGATGAGGATAATGGGGTCTATGCAAACAATGGTAAAGTCTTCTTAAAAATTTTTAAGATCAGATAACGACGTGACGTCTGAAATTTCACATACAACCCCACCACTTTCATCTAACTCCTAAATCATCAGCTTTCTTTTACTTAAATGGAAATTACTCTTGAAGTGGTGGGTGATTGGCCCCTCCAACCAAGAGTGTAAGATTTACAAAAGATAGCAATACAAACCCTCGAAGTAGTCCCTCTCAGTGGCGCAGAAACAAAGGGCATGTTGGGATGGCTTCAAAACAGAGCTTTGGAAAAATTACTTTTTTGAAGACGTTGTCAAAAATCATTTTTTTAATACTGGCCTTAGAGCATGTCATGTTGGTGAATGAAGCTTTTGATTTCACGCATATCCATTGATTGGTCGTCGTAGATGATCTGTATCCAATTCCAAATCGGAGACGGTACAAAAATTTCGGCTCGACTTTGGTCCTGGTTCTTCAACTGGACCGTTTCAAGGTGTAGCCCAATGCAATGTGGTCCTACCAGTGAAACTACCGTCAAATTTTCATACGGAACCCACAATGAATGCATTCAATACTCCGAGGACAGGTTGACATATTCGTGGGTGTGTGTATATATATTCGTGGGAGCTTTTCACCCCCAGTGTGTAATATTTATTTATTTATTTATTGTTTGGCCCCTCTAAGGAAAAATTTTTGTCTCCATGAATTTGGAAATTAATCATGAAATTAAGTTCATGGAAGTAAAAGTTAAGGAGGAAGGAAATGAAAGTAAAAGTTAAGCAAGAAGGAAAAGAGCTCTTATGTAATAAGTTAAGCACTAACTTTAGCAGTTGCAATAGCAAGTGTTGAAAGTATTTTAAGTTATAAATCTTTTTGAGTTAATAATGATTTAGTCACTTACATTGAGAGGAACACATTTGACAATATCAGTCATGAAGCAATCATGCATACGAGGCCATATGTAATTTTGTTCATGACTATAGTTTTTTTATTTGCTTTTTGAGGCCAAGTATAAATATGTTTATAACTGTAATCATTTGATTTACTTTTTGATGTCAATTGTAAATTCATTCAGTGGACTTTTTTGATGTCATTGACCAATTCTAATTTTGTCCATAATTATAATGACATGATTTGTTTGTTGAGATCAATTGTAAATTTGTTTATAACTATGATTATTTGCTTTATTTTTAAAATAACATATAATTTAATTTTGAATTTTTTTCACATATTATGTGCTAGTGCCCCACAACATAAAATTTTTGGCTCCGCCACTGGGTCTCACGTTCTCACCAGTCACCACCATGGCAGAGAGAAAGGATGCCATTTCGTAGCTGCCCTAATGGCCCTGGCCCTAACCCTTTCTCATTTGGTGAATGGTTGGGCACAATGGGCATGGAAAATTCCACTTGAACCGCTGTTCACTATGGAGCCCGACCCAATTCTGGCATGGGCAACACATGTCGTGGAGCTCCTTTCCAATGGGAACTTTAATAGGACTGGCCCACACAAACCCACACGTAGCTCCGTTACTAGGCTTATACACAATGATTATAGACTTTGGGCAGCTTCCCCTGTCTTGATGCAACCGTTGTCCACGACCCAATTGATGCCCAACCGGTCGGTGTGGTTGGCAGTTCCTCCATAGTCAATGCTGAAGAACACTGAAGGAAATTGACAAAGGAAACTCACCATTTAAGATATATAAAGGGCTCCATTGGAGCCGAATGTTTGAATTTCAATTTCCTTCAAAGGCCAAGCTAGCCAGCTAGCTGCTTCATCCAACTGGACCCTAGATACGATCCAATGGAGCGAAAAAACAGATCTGGATCTATCAAGGTTGGGTGTTGGTGTTGTATCCCAGATCAAGGTAAATTGGATCTTGAAACAAAGGGTGGAGGGGCAGACTCCAGAAAATGAGTCTCCTCGCACAACTACGTACTGATTCCATACTTTTTCTCAAGTTGCAATAGATTTTTCTTCTTTTCCTCTCTATGTAATGCATGCTATACTGTATTTCATGTCAGCAGTAGAACAACTGACTACACAGATGTCCAGTTGATGTTTTTCCCTAGAGGCATGCTTCTGTATGGCACGAAACGCAGTGACATGTTTTTAAGGTCTAGACCTTGTAAAGTCCAGTACTTAAGCTTGGGTTTGACTGAGATCATAATTTCGTGGAAATTTTTCCTTGCGCTTTTAAAAGGATGAATCATTTGAGTCACCTGATAATATGTGTTCATTTATCCTATACCAGGAGTCAGTAGCACAGAATTTTTTGTTTCATATATACCCCAGGTAGATTACGTTAAATAGGATCTCCTAGTCTATCTCGCCGTGCTCAACTACGTACCGGATAAGGAGCCTAAAGGCGTCGCCACCCCATAGACCTCAGATAAAGGAACAGACTCAAAAGCTCTTGCTGACCGAAAGATGAAAATTGAGATTCGAGTTAATATGAATTACAGAGCGCATGTTCAAAATAGGAACAAATAAGCATGTAATCGTTCTTCAACCTTTCCGCCGCACTGATTGTGGACCAAACACCGACGAACGATGACCGACAAACGGTGACCAACGGCGAGTGGGCGACGCCGACAGCAGCAGGTTTTCCATTTGTTAGTTTCTTCTTTTTTGATTTTTAGGGTTCCCAAATTCTGATATGCTTCAATGTTCTGGGATTTGTTCGTCTCTTTAGTTTCCTAAAATTGATGGCACATTCCTGAAATTTTCTGCTCCCTGTTCAACTGTTCCTACGGCCTCCATTTTCTGCCGCTTCATTTTCTGTATTTTATAGTCTGTGGTTGTAGCTGGTTTGATTTTGTATGTGCTTTGCATAGATGTATTTGTGTAGGGATTTTTCTCTTGCTGAAATGCTTATGCATTTTTTGTCCCTGTAAACAACAGAGGCCATCTACCTTATGCATCTTTGGTCTCTGTAAACAGGCATCTACCTTATGCATCTTTGCAGAGACGTATTTGTTTGAGCCGTTATATCTTGTTTTATTTTTTTAAAGTATATTTAACTTATTTGCATGTTTAATTATCTTTGTTATAGACTATGAAACTATGTATGTAGGAACTATATGAAAGAAACTTGATGTGATTATATCATTTTTTTTTTAATTTTTAATTTTTAATTAAAAATATATAATTATCTGTAATTATCCCATACCGTCATATCAAGATTTGTGAAAATGTCGTACCGGTCGTTCGCGGTGACATAGCTGCCTGTCCCCCTTGGTTCGGCCCTGCTCTCAAATGAACAAAGTAGTTAAAAAGTAGTCACTTTTTACGTGGAGATGACATTTCTAGTACCTTTTTTCCCAAAGAAGAGATAGAGGAGTTAATTAATCAATCAAGTAGTATATGATTTTTTAAGAACTTATCAAAGAAGAGAAGAGCTCTCCTCGTTGCTGATGTTTTTTTTCTTTGTTTTTTTTTTTTTTACTTCTACGGAATTAATTTGATGACCAATTTCCGAACTCATAATTTCAAAATTGCACACTGCCAAGGCGGAGACAAAAATTTTTCCTTGGAGAGGCCGGTCAATATTTTTGAAATGTTTACATGGACTAAACTTTATATGTCTATATCTTTACCGGGGCCAAATTAAAGTTTTTAAAAATTATAACTACTATTTTTTTTTTTTAGGAGCTATCAAGTGTTTGAAGATTAGGATCGAGGTTCTTTTCTTGTTCAATGTGTAGATGTAGAAAACGACCGACCACCAAACTCTTTACAACACTGGAGACGCCAGACAATGGAAGGGTGCTGTCTATTTGAGAACTAGCCTTCTCTTTGTGCGTGTGGACCTCCTAGGTCTTGTTGTCTTCTTCACAGCTTTCAATGAGACCGATGCCATTGTTTTGTCCTTTTTTTTAAATGACGAGGAAAGTTCTAAAGAACAGAGCAATGAATGCGAGTCAAATACAAAATTTTATAACAAATCAATGTTAACCCAGTTTATGCAAATGAGAAGACATCATCCGTATGGATGCATGATGGTTTCATCATCCCTGCTCATCACCTTCTGAAAGAACTAGGGCAATCTAAAGATTGTCTAGAAGAACAGAGCACAAAAATTCGAGCTTGAGATTGAAGCTTCGATTTGTATAAACCGCTTGCATGTTTCAGTTCGGAGCAAAGAAATGAGAAACCTTTCAAGGGCGTGCGCAGCAAACCGCCCAACTTCTTAATAAGTTGTTCATGTTATGAGCATCAAACAGATCAGAATCCCATATAACAGAATAACATGGAATGCTTGCAAAGAAGTTGGTGGCAGATTCTGTCATGAACTTGAAAACTTGCCATCAAAAGGATTAATGCAGGATTAGGTTTCGCTTGATACTTGACATTGCAGCACATTATTATTCACTTAAAAATATGAATAATGGCTGGAGGAGACCTTGACTTGGTTGTGCTCCGTCCTCCGGCGATGGACGACTTCGTTAGGAGACGCTGTTTTGACAGGGAAACGTGTCATTGACGTGGCAGTGCCCCGTCGACCAGGTGATGGACGGGCTCATGAGCAGGCGATCTTTCCGCTGTCAAGGCAGACAACTGACAAACTTGAGGCATTTTGGACATGATTTTGCTGATCTTGTACGCAAGAAAATGTGTTCTATTTAAAGAAAAGCACGAACACACATGCACACTGGCGCACGGATGAAGAAATTATCATGCACCCATGCAGACGATGACTTCTCATTTGCATAAGCTGGGTTATCATTAATTTGTTACAAAATTTTGTATTTCACTGACATTCATTGCTCTGTTCACCATCTTTGTTCTGTCAGTTGTGTGTCCATTGCCCTATAATTCTTTGCTAAACTTTCATCATCATTAAAAGAAAAGGGACAGAACAATGCCATCGATCGGTCTCATCACAGCTGTGAAGAAGACTACATGACCTTGGAAGCCCACACTCACAAATAGATAGAAGACTAGTTCTCAAATAGACATCATCTTCCATTGCCTGGTGTCTCCAATGTTGTGAAGGATTTGGTGGTCGATCGACTTCTACACCTACACGACCTGAACTTCGCCATCTGCTTGAAATTGTTGAGCAAGCAAAGAATCCTACTCTTCAGCCCCTTGATATCTCGGGAAAAACAAAATTTAGTAATTATAATTTTTTAAAACTTTTAATTTGGCCCCCATAAAAATATATAAACAAATAGTTTAGTCCCTGTAAAAATTTCAAAAAATACTGACCGGCCCCTCCAAGGAAAATTTTTGTCTCCGCCTTGGCAGTCTGCAATTTTAGAATTATGAGCTTGGAAATTGGTCATCATATTAATTCCGTAGAAGTAAAAAAAAAGCAAAGGAACAAGAAGATGCTCTTCATTGATAAGTTCTTAGATACTACTCAAGAAACAAACATTTGGTGGACATAAGGGGAGCTACGGTCGATTTAACTCTTCCATGTCTTCGTTGGAGGCAAAAAAAAAAAAGTACTAGGGATGTCATCTCCATGTAAAAAAGAATTATATACACGGGTGGGGAAGGGATGATGTAGTTGCTTTATCAAAAAGAGTTTGATGCCGCGTTTTCGGAAGTTGCTTTTAATTACTTTAGGGCATTTGAAATGAAGCCGGTGCACAAAAATTTGGTATACCAGCATATCAAAATGCTTCTATTTAATAGAAAAAATAAACTTTTTATGAAGGACAAAAAGAAAGAAAATCGAAAAAAATAACAAGACGTTAAAAGACATTTATTTTTTCAATAATTTCAGAAATATACTTTTTTTTTTTTCGTCTGGCGTATGTTTGTTGCCTGCACCGAGCAACTCACTCTCCATTTGAGAAGACCAAGTGTGTGTATACGTGCTTATTTGTTCCTATTTTGAACATGAGTTGGGTAATTCATATTAACTCAAATATCAATTTTCATGCGTTCGTATTTTCTAGTTCAAATAAACAAAGGTGAACCAGCTAGAAATTTTTTTGAAGTATGCATACTGCCATGAATTGAAAATATATGGCCGCAAATCTGCCTTTGATATGAAAATAAACAAAAAATTCTGAAGAATTTTCACGAAATGATGATCCCAGTCAAACCGAGTGCTTTAAGTACTGGGCTCTTCAAGGTCTAGACCTAGACTGGCGTGCAGATCAGGTCTAGACAAAGGCAATCTGGGTCAATTTATTTCATTAAGAAGAGATATTCTATGAACTTGAAGAATTTTTTTATGACCGTTGGCTTTCATCTAGTCATCTAGAATTGAATCCAAGATAGATGATCTTGGGATCGTGGTTCCCACCAGTATACGGATGAATTTTAATACCATGAATGCATTAAATACCCCAAACCGAAGGGGTCATGAGATGGATAACACAGCTCAGATGGGTGGTTCCCACGGCCAGTACTATCTTGTTGAACTTTCAAGCGGAAACTACAATGACAGATGATGAATAATCTTCAAATGGGGACTTCTGCTAAGGTTTCTTAATTACCTTCGAGTACTCTTTAAAAACATGTCACTGCGTTTCATGCCATACAGAAGCTTGCCTTTAGGGAAAAACATCATCTGGACATTGTGTAGTCAAGCTTGCCTCTAGGGAAAAACATCAACTGGACATCTGTGTAATCATTCATTGCAAAGAAGACGGTTGGTTCAGCTTCTGAAGTACTGTTTTGGGAGCGGATATCAGTATCGGTAGATCAACCTTTTAAGATGGCAGGATCCGTGGTCCTTTTTGCTGGCTTATGCATTGTGATCCAAATTTTCTCAGGATTTGCTGACAAGCGTACGTAATCGTTCCCCTGATCCCACCTAGGGATTGTTTTCTTTTATTGTTAACCCAGGAGTAAATATGCCCACATGTATAGGCCGCACAATCAGTGCTCTTAATTAGTTTAATTCCCCTAACCTTCAATTGGGAGCTCATTCGTGGCTGATCAATCAAAAAATCGATGGAGGCAGAATGATCACACACACAAGGATAGATTTTGATTTCAGTGAACTATGGAGCCATCCAGAATGAATGCCCTTCATAAATCATAACCCCTGAGTTTTCTTTATTTCCTCTAGTGTCCTTGAGCATCGATTGTGGAGATCCGACGGGTACGCGCACCGACGAGCTGGGCATCAACTGGATCGGCGACGGCAACTATATTAACACAGGGCAAACAGCGAAGGTCCAGGTTACCAATACATACTACCAAGAAGAAAAGACGCTCCGTTACTTTCCCTTCCAAAAGAAGAGCTGCTACCTGATACCAGGCGCGGCGAGGGGAATGAAGCACATGATAAGGGCATCCTTCTTCTATGGCAACTATGACAACAAGTCATCGCCACCTTCCTTCCATCTTCAATTTGATGGGAACTATTGGACCAGCGTGACCACTTCATTAGACACCTCCCTTTATTGGGAAGTGATATATGTACCCAAGAGAGACAACATCAGCGTCTGTGTTGCTCAGACGTTGCCCGACCAGATACCCTTCATCTCTGTTCTGGAAGTTAAGGAATTTGAGCCGGGCATGTATGAAACGAAGGGCACTGAAGATGTGCTTGTACTATGGAAGAGGAAAGCCTTCGGATCAAAAGACTTTGTTAGGTAAGAAGAAAAGTTAGACTTTCAACTTTTTTACTACTTTTTCTTTGTCAACCTTCCACAAAAAAGATTGCTCGTACTTTGAACATCCGGTATATATATATATATATATATATATATATATATATATATATATACACACACACTTAGCATTTCATATAATCAGTTCGGTGCACATAAGCCCGACGTAAAATGTTCAGAAAAGGACTTTTCATACTTTTTAATTTCCACTTCATAGAATGCAAGGTTTTGAAGCCAAAAAAAAAAAAAGTTATCAGAATTGGCCTGAATAAGCTCAATTAACTGTAACGTCCTTTTTAGATAAACTGAAACCTTCATATTTTTTTAGCGAGCTTTTTTATACTTTTTCATGTCTCCTATGAACCACTTCTGACGTTTTTGCCAATTCAAAGCCAATTCTGGTGAATCAATGATTCGGCGGATTCAAGGATTCGGTTTGCCAACCGATTTTCACATTGGACTTACCACTTTATTAACATCATAACTAGAAAAATACGTTTCACCTTCGATGTCATATATATATAGGGTTTTGACAGTTGTGTACTCTCGGCTGTTATGTTTCGTACATAATTAAAATGCTATTTTATGTTCAGCTAAAGATGGGAAATTGTCTTATGGTATATTATATATATATATATATATATATATATATATATATATATATAACTCAATGTAGCATCCAAACTAAAATTGTTTAAGAGAAAGATAGGATATGAGGCAGACCACTTTGTGGATGTTTTCATTTGAATCTAAAAACCATCACAAACACATATACACATAATACACACATATATATCAAAGTTGTATTTGGCTTCTAGCAATGTTAGCGTCATTGAGTAAAGTGATATATATATATATGTGTGTATCTACGTAAGAGAGAACCATGATTCTACTTTTTTGTTTACATCCTGAGGCATATAAAAAGATAAAATAAGCTACCTTTTTGTACTTTTCTTTATTTATTTTGTTATTTTAATTATTTTTTTCCAACAAACCTTTTCACCCCCCACCGGCCCCTCCTTCGCTCCACCTCCACCTGGCGAAGGAGAAAATCTCCCTTCCCTATCTGGCCAAGGAGAAAATCTCCCTTCCCTATCCTTCTCATCCACCAGTCAGGCTGGGGAGCATTGGGGGAATTATACCCCGACGCTGGACAACACCTGGGAAGGAGGAGGGAAGGGGGATTCCTTCCTCCGCCACCGTCCAGTGGCTCTCTCCCCTCCCAGGTGCCGTCCAATGGTGGTTTATCGTCTAGCAACACCTGACAGCTCCGCAATCAAGGGCAGCGCCTGGCCCTTGTTCTATGGCAAGTTGGAACTATGTTAGAAACCATTCAGGAAGATAGTAAAGGATTATGAAAAATTAAATAAAAAAAAAGTCTTAAATGTCTATTAATTTCTCGTTGTCTTTTTTTTAACCATTCATCTATTTTAGATGAACAGCTTTTGTTTAGGTGGCTGAGTTATTCTAGATAATCATCGTTAGTTATATATATATATATATATATATTGTATATATATATATAACCGCCAATCTTGGCATCATTGTTGACTTTGAAGTTCACTTATTTCTTTTTAATGTTCATTTTAACACATCCAAAATTAAGAGGGAAATAAATGATACCGTTCGTACTGTCGTTTTAGTGGCACCAAAATTCGCTTTTATATATATTGTGTTCGTGTATGTAGGATCATATTGTCAATTCCTTTCTTTAATTTCTTTCGATTGACTAATTTTAGTGTGGAGAGAATGATTGAAAAAGAAATAAATAGAAGAAGAGGAGGAAGAAGATGAAGAGTAGAAAAAGACATGCGTTGGAGTAAGAGAAAAAAATTTCATAACGGGCACGCAAACAAAGGAATCAGTCTTCTAATACAATAACGCTTCTTCGAAAATCCAAGTCTAGCCCTGGTTGTCAATAAGTCCTTTTCTTCTACAAAAGTTTGATGAGGAACCGATGCTTGGAGATGCTAATCTATCCATTTTGGATTGAATATCCGGCCGAACTGTTTTGAAAAAATCGAATATAAAAAAGTAATATTTAATTAAGAGATTCAGTCTCAAGTAAATATTCAACATCCCTTGCCCTTACAATGCCCACTTTGAAAGTCAACAGCATTAGGTTTAAAATTGAGATTGAGATGCGTGCTCAAGTATCATATTTGAGTTTGTTTCGGATTTTAAAATTAGGTTTTGGATTCAATTCAGATAATAACTTTTTTTTCTCTTTCGGATTCCAATCTGAATTCAAACCTGAATATTGGATATTTTCAAGAAGCCGTAATAATTAAGAGCATCTTATTCTGATGGAGGGGCTTTTGTTGGCAGGTACCCTGATGACCCTTATGATCGTTATTGGCATCCTAGTGGTGAGATCGACGGCGTCGTGAGTGTGGCTAGAGATAACATGAGCTTCAACAAAAACTTCACGGATATTCCGGGACTGGCATTAGCCCACGCCATAACACCAGCGTCGAGCAATGCGACGACTCTGATAGTGCCATCGTTGGAGATGGGTTTGGGAAATGATACATATTACTACGTTTTCTATTTCATGGAAGTGTTGGAGGCAGCTTATCAAAACAAGAGCAGGTCATTCGATTTCCTGGTTGATGGCATCAAGCAGAACGATGATCCAATCATCCCTCCTTATCGGTCATATGTGACCGACTATAATTCTCGTGGTCGTAACCTGAGTGGTGAATCGGTCATTTCCATGGTCAACACACCAGATGCATCCCTTCCTCCCATCCTCAACGCCATGGAACTTTTTGAATTGATCAAGAGCGGACTTGCAAAAGGAACCAACGAAAATGATGGTATCTCTCTCTCTCTCTCTCTCTCTCTCCTCTCCGTCGTCTGTCGGTTTGTTGTTTCCTTCCAACTTTCTGTTGGGCCTGACTATTGATTTCTAAGATTGAGATAACCACTTTCTCTCTCTCACACACACGCACACACACCTATATATGGAATTGTGACAGTGTAACAGACATGTGGCACTTTAAGAATCGTCAATTATATTTATCAGCCAACCCATAACTAGTCTGCATGTATAATTTTGTAAGCACTTAGTAAGCAGTTTGATCTGCTTAATTTTGATTAATGTGGATTCATGAGTAACCTTGCACTTCAAAATCTAAGTTGAAGCTGTTATGAAACTTTGTCAACCGTCAACAATAGTTGATAGTTACTTTGCCTAGTCCTTATATTTATGTAGTTCGCACACGGACTACAACCCGAATTCTACTGTTTATGGGCCGACGCCCAAGCTTACACCGTGATGTTGTGACTTATTAGTTGCTGCAGATGAAATAACATTGTTGTAGTGTAGATACTTGTCACGAGTCAATCTTTTCACAATCCTTTTTTACGTATGCTTCATAATGTTCTAACGTATCCATATTTATATATATATATTATTATTATTTTTATGTGTGGTTCGTAAGGTTTTAGCCTAAATATAACGATATAAATAGATACAAAAATATAAACATGAGAGGGAGAGGGAGAGAGAGATGTTCTGGCCCACTATTCAAGAGACTCCGGCCCACTTTTGAGGTAGATGTCATGGCACAATGCTTATACAAACTCTGATTCTTTTATTTCTTTAATTTTAATTAATATTTTTTGCGCTTGTACGAGTGGCTGGCATCTAATGCATTCTCACTTCAGGAAAGGTGAGGTATACAATTCTTTCCCATTATTGCTTTGGTCCATGCCACTTTCAAAAGTAGGAGAAAGGAAGATGTAAAAGGATTTATTTTTTTCTTCCTAACAAATTATTGCTTCTAGATAATTGCAAAAAGTTTATACGCTTTTCTACATTCATGAAATTGCGGTGAAAATGCACAAGATCCGTTTACCAATTTTTTTGAAATTGGTTTGCAGTGAAGGCGTTGAAGGTGTTGTAGGGTTCATATCAAAAACTTCAATCTTGGGCAGGTGATCCATGTCTTCCCCAAGGATTCACTTGGGACTGGCTCAACTGCAGCACTGACGATCCACCACGAGTGACTGAACTGTGAGTACATAACTATAGGATACAAATCTTTTTTGCCTTCTAACTCATGCAAGAATAATATGTTTGATCATAAAGGAAATATTTTATGTATTTTTTTAATTTGACTTGGCTTTGTTAGTCGTCTTAATGGTTTAGGCTTGAACGGCACCCTTCCAGACTTCAGCGGCCTGACTGCGCTTGAGATAATGTGCGTAGAACACAGTCATGCTAATTGGATTCTAGCTTGCTTAATTAATTAGATGGAGTTTCACTGATCAGTGTCAACTTTGATCTTGCAGTGACTTGAGTAACAACAGCTTGAGTGGACATATCCCAGAGTTCTTGGGAACATTTCCTCACTTGAAAGAGCTGTGAGTTTATTACACGGAAAAAAATAAAGGAAAAAGATTCAATAATTGGTCAAAGCCAATTCGTCTGAAACTTAAAATTGTCTCTTCATCAGTTCGAGTCCAAACAGCATGTTATCACAAAAAGCTTCAATTCGTTACTGCTTTCTCCCAACCTATACTGTGTTGCTTTCTTTAGTTCTAGTAACAAATAAGAGGGCTTCTAAGTGGATTCGGGCAAGCAATGGATGAAATACTGTCTCCCTGAAATAAGATGAAAATATCCTTCATGAGAAAAGTTAAAGACCCCTTTTGAAATGAGAGAAAACAAAGTGAGAAGAAGTTGTGGACCAAACCCCATGGCAAAGCCCGATATGTTTGGTTGAGGGCAATAACTGTTTACTTTAGGAACATTTTATATGTAGATATGCAAAAAATTGTGTTTAATCAAATGAATTTTTATTAGACTGTATAGACAATTGCCCACACATGCTCACATGTAGTTTCGCGCCTACCTGAAGCCCCACTCACCATCCTATCTCCTAACCTGGTCTTAATGTTTGTTTGTTCAATCGTACAGTGTGAATATGCAAGTTTGCTTACTGAACAATTGGACTTAGTATAATAGAATTCCATTTGGCTCGCTGCAGGAACCTGGCATACAATAATTTCACGGGATCCTTACCGGCATCAGTGGCAGGCAATAAAAAAATAAAACTAACGTAAGTGACACAGCATGGTGATCAGCATATCTTTTTGTGTGTGTGTGCCTGTGAGAGAGAGAGAGAGAAGCATGCCTTGGTTGGTCGGATCCCATCAAATACTAAATGCAAACTAAAGATATGGTTTTTGTAACTTGGGTATTCCATACATGGCATGGCAAAGTAAAAGGTTGATATCTGTAGTTGGGTAATGGTATTTCATCCATATATAGCACCGGATGAGTCTTTTTAATTATCTCCATTTTCCAGTATAACAGGAAACAACATCACCGAAGGCAATCCAAGTCCGCCACCAACAAATGGCAATCCAATTCCACCACCAACGACTGCCAATCAAAGTCTGCAACCAACCAATGGCAATTCAAGTCCGCTGCCAACCAATGGCAAAGAAAATATGAAGCCGATCATCGTTGGAGCACCAGTCGGCTTGGTCATTTTACTTCACATGCTAATTGGCTAGCTGTGTCGTCTGTGCACACCTTTGAAGTCAACATCCCAAGCCATCGCCAGCTGACGTTGTGATCGAGAATAAAGTATTTTAGTTATTTCATTCCTGAAGTGGCCTCAATAGGTTCCATGTTATTTGGTGGCTAATAGTAAGCTACCTTAGCTTTCTAGCTTCGTCAAGCATAAAGGCCAAGCCGCATCCCCATGAAAGACAGCAAAAGCATTCTTGCTCTATAAATAATAATACTTGCTACTACATAAATTTTTTCTTAGCATGAAAGCTGTTGTACACCTTTTGCATGTCATCTGCGGTTGGTTGATTGCATAGGTGTGTTATATCTGTCATTCTAGAGTTCAGTTGACCCATGGATGTGTTTTTAGGTCTTTAAGTGAATCCATTGCATGTGAATCTCACTCAAGCTCTTAAAGATAGCATATACAATTCATACAGGATTCGTGTTGTTGATATGCAACCTCCTCCTTCACATAATTAGGTTGAGACAACAGGCTTCAATTGCCTCCAGAATATTATTGCATTGCATTCATCAGTCACATAGAAAAGTAATGAGCTCGAACCTGATTCCTATTGAAAACGGCCATCTAGAAATGATCTGTTAACCGTGCCCTATGGCCACCAACATGAACAAATCCACGTTTGCCTATATATGTGTTTCTTTATGGCAGATGATAACCGATCCACATGCGGATCTTTAACCCCCATGTAGGTGACTAACGGTAATTAAGTGGATATGGAAGGAGATCTAGCTTCAGATGTTGTTTGAAACAATGTCATATATGGGTGTGTTTTGTGGGTGCTAAAATGCTAGTGCGGGTGCAGGTGCCAGTGCAGCACATCCAAAAAAAGTTGGATGTTGGTGGTGCCGTGAAAGTATACATTTTTATTTTATTTATACAAAAATGTATAATTATATGGTAGTTCCTAAGCTTTATTTGTCCAACTCTTTTCTTTAACTTTACTTATTATAATAAAGATTTATAAAAAGACTATTTTAGTCCAAAATTTTAAAGGTGACGATCCTTTCTAAAATATTATACATACATATATTATATATTTCTCTGTCTTTTTGGTTGAAAAAATGAAATTTTAGACAAAAGTCATTTTAATTCCATTGCGACATATTCGGAGGTGTAGGGTCGCCCTCCCTTTTATTCAAACAAATCAATGAAAAGAAACAATCATAACAAAAAAAAAAATCACAATTATGCATTGAAGCTTAAATTGTCAAGCCATGCAGATAGAAGAAAAATTAAGGGACATCCCCGATTCTAAAATTGTTCAAACTAGCCGGTTTATAAGCCAGCTCAAGCAAATTCTCAGGAGGATTACAATTCTTGAAAAAATAGCATCTAGGAAAACTATTAAACTCTGAACAAGCCTACCCTTACATGAATGAATCTGGACGGGACGTCTTAGGCGCTGTTCGCCATTGCCAAGCTCCACAGATTAGGCATACCATCTATGCTTACCTTCAGCCAAACGTTTCCCCATTATTCCTCCTTGATGCTCATTTCCACTCATTGCAAAACTAACTAATTGATGCTATCACCTCAAATTTTTCATATTTTTCATAAAGACTATATTCGATATATTCAGACAGATTTCAGTAACTTTAATCGGTTTCACACGGACAGCATATTCGGATCAAATTTCAGACGTTCGGCTCAAGCTCAATCCAAAAGCTAACCTTTAGATCCATATCTAAATCCAAATCTCTGTTCTAGGCCCAAAACATATGCCTATATCCATATCCAAATCTAAATCTCGACTTTTGATCTAAAACAGATTTCTATATCCATATCCAAATCCAAATCTCAACCCTAGATCCAAAACAAACCTCTAGATCCACAACCAAATGCAAATCTCTGCCCTAAATCTGAAACGGATGCTTTGATACATATCTGAATCCAAATTCAAGGTTTAGATAAAAAATCCAACCTTAGATTGAGATCTGAATCCAAATCTTGGCTCTAGATCCAAATATTACATCCTAATCTGAAATACAAAGCCACAGTCCATAATTGAACCCGAAAAATCAAGCCCAAATGAGGAAAATAAATCCAAACGGTTGATCTTAGGCCCAAATTAGATCCAAATCAAAAATTTCAATTAAAAATCCAAAATCGAGGCCAAAATACCAATTTCTAACACTATTTTGGGCCTCGCGTGCATGAGCCACTCCTTTGCTTTTCAACTCAATCTCACGTCAAAAATTTTAAAATGGGCTTAGAGCTGCCGAAAGTGAAGACGACCTATTTTAAACAAAAAAGACCATTTTGCAACTTGAAAAATATATTTTAAAAATATAAAATTTTAATTTTCTTTTTTATTGGGAACCCACTGAAAGGGGACAAGGAGGCAAGAGCCACCCTAAGTGGCAAAACAACCTCTTTGCGCATGGCCTTGTCTTGCGCTCTGAACATGGAACACGGCAGCACCAAGGGGGAGGCTTTGGTCCTACTGGGTGGGCACTTGCCCAACCAACACCCTCCAAAGAGTTTTTGTAGGGTTAGGGGCCCATCTCATTTGGTCAAGACCTATGAAATAAAAAAATTTTAAAATAGTTCAAAAAATTTTGAAATTCGCATGAAAACTTTGTGAAGTTCAAAAAAATTTAAATTTTGTGTTTTGGCTTTAAAATCCTGTATAAATACTTCTCAAATCTTCATTCTTGGATATCAGCTAACTCTTGGAGAACTTTTAGAGTTTTTCTACTTGAAGTTTAGAAGTTTTCCCTTAACTCTCTCCATTTCTTTACTCTTCACTCTCTCTTCTTGTCTTCTTCTCCTTCTTCATCAACCTTGGGTGTTAGGAGCTTCTTCAATCTTCATTATTCAAGGAAGCACGAGGCAAAGCTTTGGAGAGCTTCATCAACACATTGAAGTCCCATTTAAAAGGCTTGGTGATAACCCTAGGTAGTAGCTTTGTCTTTCTTCAACTACTCTATTTAGACGTATGTAGTCAGCCTCCATTCATTTTCCCCTTCGTCATCTTCCCATGGTCGTGCAAAAGAACTCTAAAATCTTCTCTTCAAAGTCAAGAGCCACTCTTAAGTGCACCGGGAGCATAAGCAAGGTGAAATAAATTTTCATTTTTTTTTCTAGGTCCGAAGTATGTTTCTTTCTTTTCTTTTCTCACTGATTGTGTGCATTGTGTATGTTTTATGATAATATTCATGCATAGTTGATTGTTTTTTCAATGACTATGTGAATGAATCGTAAGGTTGAGAGCTTGGGATGAGATTTTTTTTCTATCGCATTAATTGTTAAGGTTGGAACTTGTTCAACTCGAACAAACCCCTACAAATAAGGGTGAACAACGAGTCGAGCTACTTGAGCTCGACTCGTTAAAGCTCGGCTCTTGAACGAGTTCGAGCCGAGTCATTTGCTTACCAAGTCAAGCTCGAGTTCATGAGTTGATTCGTTCAAATAATCGAGTTGAATTTGAGCTCAACACGTAACTGCCTAGTTGAGTTTGAGACTTAATCGAGTTTGTCGAGCATTAATCAATTCGATATATTCAAATGAGTTCAGAAGTCTGTCGAGCCTTAATCAGGTTGAGCTCATGCTCAACACGTAATGATGAATATCAATTCAATTTAAAGGAGTTTATCAAACCTTAATCGAGTTGAGCTCGAGCTCGAGCTAAAAACGTAACAATGAATATCAATTCTTTTCAAAACGAGTTTGTCGAGCCTTAATCGAGCCAAGTTGGAGCTCAACACTTAACTGCCGAGTTGAGCTCGAACTGCTTCTATCGAGCTATTCTCGAGCTCGAGGTTTCATTAGTGGATCGGAGCTTGAGCTGACTGAACTCAGGCTTGACTCGGCTCGTGTTCACCCCTACCTACGAATAAGTATATGATAAAATGTAATTTCATGATACTCCTACACTTAGTATTGATTAGTTTTCTTTTATTAATCACCCAATTAGCAATCCCAAAAATAGTACTTTTATCTTATTAACATGTTATTTCACTTATAGTTGATTATCTCCTTTACCCAATGGTAAGTTTCCTTGTAGTAGATAAAAGTAAAAATGACTTTTATCTTTATGAACATATATAAATATGTTTTGAGCCTCGTTTTTAATAAGGATTTTGAAAGTATAACCTCATCCAAAGAGAAAATGGTGACTTAGCCAAAGTTCTTTCATGAGCCAAGTTTCTCTCTGACCTACAGAAAAAGATTGAAATAGAAATCATAAAAATTGTCTATATATATATATTTGTGTGTGTACCCCTCTTTTAAAATCTCATGCTCTATCTTTCTCTCTCCACTTAACTCTGCAATATCTCTTTTATTTTTTTCTTTTGTCCATTCCAAGTGATCAGAAAAGAAAGAAATGGTTGATATATTGAAGATAATTACATATTTACAAAATACTGTTTCAATTCATCCTAGGTTCCTCCATTATGTCTCTCTTTGATTTTAAAATCTTTCTTTTATGAATTTTCATATTACATATATAGAGTGATGAATGATGGCTCTGAATATTCTTTTGTCCATTCCAAGTGATCAGAAAAGAAAGAAATGGTTGATATATTGAAGATAATTATATATTTACAAAATACTGTTTCAATTCATCCTAGGTTCCTCCATTATGTCTCTCTTTGATTTTAAAATCTTTCTTTTATGAATTTTCATATTACATATATAGAGTGATGAATGATGGCTCTAGATATTCAGAGTGACCATTCAATTTTCATATATATATATATATATATATATATATATATATATATATATATATATATATATATATATATATATATATATCTCATTTTTAAAATCTCTTTTTTGATATCTCTTTATTTTTATCTTAAAAACCCTCTTTTATAAGTTTTCAAGTATATATATATATACACACACTTCTCTAAAATATCTTTTCTATCTCTCTTTCTTTTTTCAACTAAAAAAAATCTTTCTTTTAAATTTATTTTTCTATCTCTCTCGTTCCCAGCTTTTGGGTTACTTTTTAACTCTATGACTGGGCAACTCTACCATATATATATATATACATATATATAGAGAGAGAGAGAGAGCGAGAGAGAGAGAGAGATATTTTCTAATATGTTGACACTAAAAGGCTAGGCTGCATGATTCGTAATGTTTTCTACTTTTTAATTCATTTATTATATTAAAATACTATTATTATTACCAAGTTATCATTTAACTATCTTCCAGGGTTAACTAATTACAGGGTCATGTTTTTTTTCCTTGTATTTTATTTTTAAATTTTAGATCGAAGGCCTGTATTCTAAACAATTTCATGCGCAAATGATTCCGATTTCGATTCGATTCAGCCTATTGTTAATTCTAAGCTTACGAAATTGATTCAGAAAAAGTGATGTGCATATTTTGGTAAATTAAAAGTGGAAACATGACCCAACCTGGACTTTATCTAGATAATAGCCAATGGTTGGTAGACCGTAAGGACATTAACCACCGGCTTTGTGTGTGTGTGTGTGTTTTTTCTTTTTGGAAACAGAAATACTCGATGAACTTTATAAATCTATAAAGCTGCAACAATTATGCTACAATACAGATGGTTCAACTTCGTGGAAACCACAGCAAATCTCAAGGGAGTCCCTTTATAAAGAAATGAGTCACCATGCCAAAAGCATAGGAATGTTAGGCGCAAGCGTGCATGGCCATGCGTACCAGCGCTTTTATGTGTGTTCGTTTTTTTCTTTAAATAAAACACATGTTCTTGCGTACAAAATCAGCAAAATCATGTCCAAAATGCCTCAAGTTTTGTGTTATGTCATGACACTCCCAAATTGTTTGAAGAAGGAGAATACTTTTCGCGTTTCTCCTCTTCCGGTTAAAAGAAAGTTGTCAGTTGTCTGCCTTGACAGCGAAAAGATCGCCTGCTCATGAGCCCGTCGATCACCTGGTCGACGGGGCACTGCCACGTCAATATCACGTTTCCCTGTCAAAACAGCGTCTGCTAACGAAGTCGTCCATCGCCGGAGGACGGAGCACAACCAAGTCAAGGTCTCTTCCAGCCATTATTGATATTCTTCAAGTGATTATTAATGTGCTGCAATGTCAAGTATCAAGTGAAACCTAATCCAGCATTAACCCTTTTGATCACAAGTTTTCAAGTTCCTGACAGAATCTGCCTGCAACTTCTTTGCTAGCATTCCACGTTATTCTGTTATATGATCTGTTTGATGCTCATAACATGAACAAACTTATTAAGGAGTTGGGCAGTTTGCTGCGCACGCCCTTGAAAGGTTTCCCATTTCTCTGCTCTGAACTGAAATATGCAAGCGGTTTATCTAAATCGAAGCTTCAATGTCAAGTTCGAACTTTTGTTCTCTGTTCTGCAAGACAATCATTAGATTGTCCTACTTCTTTCAGAAGGTGATGAGCAGGGATGATGAAACTATCATGCATCCATACGGATGATGACTTCTCATTTGCAAAAACTGGATTATCATATTTTGTTATAAAATTTTGTATTTGACTCTCATTCATTGCTTTATTCTTTAGAACCTTCCTCATCAGTTAAGAAAAAGGGCAAAACAATTGATTCGGTCTCATTGACAGCTGTGAAGAAGACAACAAGACCTTAGAGGTCCACACGCACAAAGAGAAGACTATTTCTCAAATAGGAAGCACCTTCCATTGTCTTCCGTCTCCAATAAGGGTTTGGTGGTCGGTCGTTTTCTACATCTACACAACCCGACCTTCCCCATCTGGTTGAAATTATTGAACAAGAAAAGAACCTCAATCCTAATCTTCAGCCACTTGATAGCGAGGCATCAGTGGATACAGAGGAAGGGAGATCTGACGTTTGGTTTTGACTCCATCACTCTGCCAATACTTCTGTCCGGGCGGTCCTTCTACCCTGGTATCCCATTTCCATCGGCCTTTGCTCTCGGGAAAACAAAATTTAGTAATCATGCCCCGGTAAAGATATAGAAAAATAAAGTTTAGTCCATGTAAAATTTCATTAGTTTAACCGGCCTCTCAAAGGAAAAATTTTTGTCTCCACCTTCGCAGTGTGCAATTTTGAAATTATGAGTTTGGAAATTGGTCATCAAATTATTTCATGGAAGTACAATAAAAAAAAAAGAAAAAAACATCAGCAACGAGAAGAGCTTTTCTCTTCTTTGATAAGCTTTTAAAGAATCATGTACTGATTGGTTAACTCTTCCATCTCTTCCTTGGAGAAAAAAGGTACTAGGGATGTCATCTGCATGTAAAAAGTTTCTACACGGTTGGAAGGGATTTGATATAGTCGCTTTATCGACGAGAGTTTGATGTGCGTCCTTTTAATTCTTTTAAACAATTAGAGCAGGGAGAGCCAAGGGCTATGCATCTTCAACTGGATAAATTCACTTATTTCACATAAAATTTTAACTGTACATATTTCATTTATTTTCTATAGAAATTTTTAAATTGAAATTTTGAAAATTGATATTTCAACTCCAATCAAAATTTTGAGAGGAACATAAATTGCTATACAGCCATAAAAATAAAGCAAAACATATATTGAGGGCTCAAAATCGAGTACGTGGGTCTACTGAATATCGTCTTTCAAGCTGGAAATGAAAGTTGCTTCTGACAAAATATTTTCCTCACGTGTTTACCGCTCGGTTGGTAAATAATGGTAAAAATATTATTTTAAAGTCCGACAATCAGTGCCGCGGAAAGGAGCGACGCCATTGAAGAACAATTACATGATTATTGGTTCCTATTTTGGACATGAGTTGGGTAATTCATATTAACTCAAATCTCAATTTTCATGGCTGATATTTTCTAGTTCAAAAAAACACAGGTCAACTAGCTACAAATTATTTAAAGTAAGCATACTGCAGTAAATTGAAAATATATATCGCCGTAAATCTGGCTCTGATATGAACCAACAGCTACGTACGTAGTTGAGAACAACTAGATAGACTACAAGATCCTATTTATCGTAATCTAACTGGGATATATATGAAACAAAAAATTCTGTTCCTCTGACTCCGGGTCCAGGATATCATCAATGCTTCATCCTTTTAATAGCGCAAGGAAAAATTTCCACGAAATGATGATCTCAGTCAAAGCCAAGCTTAAGTACTGGACTCTGCAAGGTCTAGACAGGCGAGCAAATCAGGTCCAGACGAGGCTATCTGGGTTATTTTATTTCAGTCACAAGAGATATGTTATTACCTTGATTTGGGGAGAAGGAGGTTGGATCAGCTTCTGAATTGTGTTCTGATCGTGGAGACTTGTACGGTAGATCATCCTTTTAAAATGGCAACATACCTGGTCCTTCTTGCCTGCTTATGCGTTGGGATCCAAATTTTCTCCGGATTTGCTGATAAACGTAAGCGTTCTCATGATCTCACCTCCGGCTAGTTTTCATTATCCGTCAATCAAGGAATAACACACATATCCACAGGCAGCGTAGGCATAATTAGTGCTCTTAGTTACCCCTGCTCCAGTAACAACAAGAAGCACAACCTTCAATTGGGAGCTTAACTGGTGAGTTTCCTTTGTTAATTTCCTTCAGTGTTCTTGAGCATTGACTGTGGAGGAACTGCCAACCACACCGACCGGTTGGGCATCAATTGGGTCGTCGACGACGGTTACATCAAGACAAGGGAAGCTACCCAAGTCCGGAATCGTGGTGGATACGACCCAGAGTTCAACAGCCTCCGTTACTTTTCCGCCCAAAAGAAGAGTTGCTACGTCATCCCAGGCGTGGCGACGGGAAGGAAACACATGGTTCGAGCATCCTTCTTCTACGGCAACTACGATGGGAAGTCATCGTCGCCATCCTTCGATCTTCAATTCGATGGCAACTATTGGGTGGACGTCGTCACTTCATCCAGCGAGTCCTACTATCGTGAAGTAATATATGCGCCCAACAAAAACAAGATCAGCGTCTGTGTTGCTTGGACGTCGCCTGACCAGATACCCTTCATCTTCACTCTCGTGGTTAGGGAACTGGAGACGGGCATGTATGAAACGAATGGCACAGAAAAGGAACAGGGCGGCCTTCGGAGCGAAGGACTTTGTCAGGTAAGATGAAAAGATGTATACGTGAACTTTGTTGTCGTTTGAAAATAGACATTTTAGAAATTCACATTTTTATCCCAGCTTTTTTGCCTTCTTATGTAAAGGCCTTTAGCTTTAGCATAAGAGGGGCACCTGGTCATTTTGCACTCATGCACAAAAGTTTGTTGAAGCGCACATATCCATGCTTAAGCTTGATTTACAGTGTTTGATAGATACAAAAGTCACGTGCATACTTAGTTAATTAGGTCCCCTTTACCAATACAGCATAACATATGGGGATATGCTGGGTAATTTTTGGATGGAGCCGATTCAAATGAGTTATATTCACCTGATTTAGCTTACCTGTAACACATTTTTCATTCTTTTTCTATCGGTGATTGGTCATTAAATGTACTATATTTATTTATATTACATTTTACTTTAATTTTAACTTTTTACGGAATACACATATATATACTCCACTACATTAATTTTTTGTATCTTTTTTTTTTAATTGTTGTGCATATGCCGGTATAACACCAAGGCTCTCAAGGGTTAAACTTACTTGGGGTGAGGCATTTTCCCTGAAGGGTATTTTTAGAAAGTATTTTCATCTTTGCTTTATGAAAGTCGGCTGGGTGGTCTTTGTATATTGAAGAAAGAACAAAAGAATACGTTATTATTTAAAATGAGAGGGCATAATATTGCAAGGCCTTTAACACTAAAGCTGCACAGCGAGTCTAGCAAGCTCGCTTGACTTAAACTTGTCCATCAAAACTTGATTCAACTCGAGTGGAGATCGAGTCCAAATGTATGCAAGAAAAGTTAAACAAGTTGATTTTGAGTTATACAAACTCAACTCATTTAAGCTCGACTCAACTCCACTAGATCCGATTACGTATTGAATATTGTTGAAATATAATGTGACAATAGTTAAACGAGTAACAACTAAATGCGTTAATCGAATTGAACGAGTAAAAAGACACAATGTAAACTTAACAGAAACGAATTAAGGAACGCTAGTCGATGTATCAAGCTCAGCTTACTCGAGTTCAAGCCGAGCTCGAGTTTTTTTAGTTGATCAGTCGAGTGGAACTGACTCAGATTGGGCACGTCTGCAGCCTTACCTAACACCAAGAATAGTCTCCTAATAAATCATCCAGGAGATGGATTCACAAGAAAGAAAATCGTCACCAACACGGATATTCCGCATATGATGATCTGCAATCTGAACTGGCACACCGATGCGTTCACCAGCTAACCAGCTTCGCACCCAATTTCAAAAAAAAAAAGTTAGATTTCACAAAAAGCAGATCCTCACCTGCATCGATTTACAAGAGAAGAGAGCATAGGCCACTTTACCTCCATCCCTCTACCAACCTGCACATCCTGACCATACAGGAACTTCCTCACAACCAGTCCCTCCTTCAGGCTTCAACGCACAGGAAGCATCCACCGACCCGTCCTACTTCAAGAACATTTCCACACAATATTGTCACACACCAAACTTCGCGCCTCTAACAGATCCACCGCCATCTTTATGCCTTTTTTTTCTTTTGGGTGCGACGATTTAGTTCTGATAAAGTCTCAAGACTAGAGTTTTGCAGAGATGCAGAACAAAAAAACAGAGGAAAACAGAACAGGCTGAGATAAAACAGGAAGAGAACAGATGCTTAGGAGAAGTGTAATTGTTTTTTCAATTAGAAATGAACGACTTACAGAGGTATATTATACAATCAAGTAAAACAGAAAAAATGAATGAATCTGCCGTAAGTACTTATTTGCCCTTTTACAATGAATTATAAACGTTGTCAACAATAGGTGGTTGTCAATTTTTGATGGACGAACAAGGTAAAAGCTGATTTGACTCTTTCCACTAACAGCGTAACAACCTGATTCTCTTGACGGGCAGCTCATCATGAGAGAACTTTCTTGAGTCTGCTTGCTTGTGGACCTCACATACATATTTCTCAACAAGTTCCTTGTAAGCAACCGACCATATGGACCCGACCCTCTTAAAGAGCGTTTGGTAACAGGAATAATGCGGTGTTATTTAGCTGTAACTGGTTTGAGGCTCTTTGATTTTCAATGCAGGTCATTCGACTTCATGGTTGATGGCATCAAGCGGAACGACGATCCAATAATCCCTCCTTATGGGACATATGTGACCGACTATAATCATGGTCGTAGTCTGACTGCTGGATCGAAGGTTTCCTTGGTCAACACACCAGATGCATCCCTTCCTCCCAATGAAAGAAGGCTCCTGAAATGGATGGAGCCAGCAGCGAGACAACCCCTTGCCCTTCTGAGCAGGACCATCGTTATGAGCATGTGACCAGCAACATCGGGCGCTAAGTCAAAACTCTATTCTACCATTGAGCCAACTGGAGCACCAACGGTTGGCGCTATGAACCTTTCAGATTTAGCTCCTCCTGCCATGCCGACCATCATCCGCCCCACCAGCGGAGCTACTTGTTGGCTGGCCTGGGCCACTGTCCACGCCAACCTTATGAAAAAAATTATTATAATGTATTAACTTTAAATTATTATGACTTTAAATTTATATACCGTGCTTACACCAAAACTGTGTCACTTAAACAAGCTCTACTGATTAATCATGACTACGCTAACCACCCTGCAACCCATCCCAGTCTCCCCATCGTTTGCTCTTTACCGTCACTCGACCCCGCCACGCCACCTTGCCTCTCAGGCCGCGGTCTCACCAGCGCGAGACGAGAACCAACCACCCACCTATTCCAGAAGCGTACCGCCGCACCGATCTCCTCGGTTCCATACGGCGTTGCCCGAGAGTGGACCGGGCTTACTCCTTCTCTCCTTGCCGAGAAGTCCTCGGTTAAACCCCTTAGTCTGTCTCCTGTTGCTTCGGCAACCAAATCAGACTAACCTGCCCTCACACCTCGCCCGGTGCAGGACTAGCTTGGTCGGGCCAGGTACGGCCCCACAGAGCCTTGCCATGCTTGGTTCAGCCTGCCATGTGTCAGCGGCAGCTCTTGGAGGGGTTTTTTTTAGTATTTTCATAAAGGTATTTTTTTTAAAAAATGATATTTAGAAAAAATTAAGGCATTTTCTTAGTAACTCAAGGCTATTTTTAAAATCAGTGGTATTTTAAGAAATTCAAGGAAATCTGTGAGAAAATTAGGGGAATTATGAAAAATTCAGACCGAAAATCAATGGTATGTGAAAAATGACCATAACGCCTCCACGCTAAAGCCTAGAAGGGTTTATGACTTGGATTTGGATGTGAAACTAGATCCAAATACCAAGGCAAGTTGAATTTAGAATTTTGAAGCTGCAAATCGATGCATGAATTGGTTTGAATATCAAAGATGGATTTGGATCTAAAAATGGATCCGGGCCTCAAATTTTAAGCTGGATCTGGATCAAAAGTTTAGAACTGATTTAGAATAACATATTTTGTTTTAGATCTCCAATTAGGATCTGAAATTCAGATTTAGATTTGAAATTCAGATTTAGATCTGAATTCAAATTTGGATCTAGATTAAGGTAAAAACATAAAATTAGATCTAAATTTGGATCTAGATTAAGAATTTTGGATCAATGTGGATCAGATCTAAATTGGATTCAAGGCTCAAAATTGGATGTAGATCTGGAGCTGATGTTTGGATTTTTATCGGACTTAGAGATCTGTTTTGGATCTGGAGCTCGAATTTGGATTCAGATATCGATCTAGAGGTTCTATTTACGATATAGAACTGAAATTTGGATTGGATCTCAGGATTTGTTTGGATATGATGCTGGAATTTGCATCCAGATTTAGATCTAGGGTTCTATTTTAGGTCTTTGAATGAGGTTTTGGAGTAGATCCAGATTTCAATTATAAAATAAGTCTAGGTTAGGGTTGTGCTTTGTGTCTAAAGTTCGAAATTATAAAAAATAAGTCCCAAATAGAGTTGACAGTCAAATCAAAGAAGAAATTGATTAAAATCAAAAGAAATGAAAGTGTTTGAGGCTGAAAATCCTTGAAATTTGTTGTAAATTTTTCATAAAATATTAGAAAGATGGTGAATATAGACTTTAAAAAAAATTGGATTGATTATATATATATATATATATATATATATCGATTAGGTTAGAAGTTAGTTTATTGCATTCTGCTTGCTTTTCCTTATTATATTTGGTGTCATATTCCATTTTTCATTTATATTGCTATCATCTAAGTCTTCAATCCTCGACCTTTTCCACCCACCTGGCTAGATGCCTGTTATCCCTCAACAACCTTGCTTTCGTCCCAAGGTGCCCTAAGCAACATACTTGGCTACTCCAGCATGAAACCTCTAAGCTATCAGCCACTCAAGGCTCGGCTATCTAGGAAGCCCAGAGCCGGCCTTAGCCAGGTCTATATCTGAGACAACAATCCAATAAGGGTGAGCGTCATGCCAAATATGTCAGAGGTGCAGTCAAGTTTCAACTTGTAACACAGCAGCAGGCTTGGTCTGTGCGGTAGCCTAGGCTCAGGATCAAATGCTTGAACCAGAGCCACGGCCACGCTTAGCTTCGCCCTGCGCAACTCATTTATAATATACCTGAATAACTATGTCACATGGGTGCTTAAAAAATAACAGTTACACCCACGCTCAGTTGGAATGCGGGTGTAGATGTAGTTCTGACATGGTATATGACTTGGTTTGTTAGAGTTTGTTTTCCCATCGCTTGCTTCTGATCGCACTTCACAAGCAAAGATTTTAAAGGGTTTCTAGTAATCAATTCGATTGCTTTAAAGAAATGGGAACAATGGCGGTTAATGGTAACGATTAGCGAAGTGATAAAGAAAGTTTGATTTCTAATGGGCATTATATTAATGAACGAAACATAAAACGATGGCACGTCGGAGTACTGCTGTTGATGGATGGACTAGGAGCGTCATTAGATCATTCCCATCTTATCCAGACTTGCGGTAGATTTCATATTATACATCATCAGTTTCTAAGAAAATGGAAAGCGCTGGACCTATAATTAATTCGATACTAAAACTCAGGCGCCTTATTGTTTCCATAAAGTTTGAGTAGTGATCCAAGTAAGTGTGGGTAACATGTGGGGAATTACTTGCATAAACTCCAAAGATAACTTTTCTCATTTGGAATTACTTGTACAGTCTATACAACCAAGTTGGCTTTCCGTAGTTACAGTTTGGGTATCTTCTTCAACTTAGAAAGGTTTGTTGGCTGTTTTTTTTTTTCTGAATAAAAACAATCTTTCTTCTTCTCCCTTAATTCTTAAAAAAGAAATAGGACAGCCCTCTTGAAAAGGACAAAAGGGACCCCTTCATCATCTTCAAAAAAGTTAAAATAATTATATGTAAAAGTTATATATGCATATACAATATAAAATAGTTAATCAAATATACAAGAAATTGTATATACGTATATATGTTTTTTTTTTAAGCGATTAATGTATTTCCTCTCCACGTCAAAAGAGATGGAGTTGTCAGTTGTCTCTCTCGGCAGCGAGAAGATCGTCTCCTGATGGACTCTACACGCCTAACGTGGTCGACGGGACGACGTCAATGTCACCTCCGCATCAATACTCTTCCAAGTGATTAATGCATCTCCTCCCCCCGTCAAACACGAGCTTGTTGCCCTGTTCCCCGTCTGTAGTTCTGCCAGATGGGTGTCCATTCGTTGCCCTGAAATTCTTTGCTAAGCTCTCGTCATCGTTAAAAAAAAGGGACAAAACAATCGCATCAGTGGCATTAACAGCGATGAGGAAGAGTAGAAGACCATCCCAGTGAGCCGGGAGATCCACGGGATGGCAGAGAGCCCAAGTTTCTTTGCAACCCTTGTCCCACGAGAATACAAGACCTTGAAAGTCCACATGCACAAACAAAAAGCTAGTTCTCAAATAGACAGCACCTTCCTTTGTCTGGTGTATCCAATAATGCAACAATCTTCTTCTACGTCTACACAACCTCACCTTCACCGTCACGTTGAAGTGTGTTGAGCAAGAAAACAACCTCGATTATATTTTTCAGTCCCTTCATATTTTTGAAAAACAAAATTTAGTAATTAACTACAATTTTTTAAACCTCGTAATGTGGCCCAGTAAAAGTATAGAAAAACATAGTTTAGTCCATGTGAAATTTTTAAAAATACTCTTCGGCCACTCACAGTGAATTTTTGGAGTTATGAGTTTGGAAATTATTCATCAAATTAACTTCATGGAAGTAAAAGAAATCAGGAATAATATGAGCACTACTTCGATAAGTTCTTAAAGAAATAGATATTACTTAAGAAACAAAATGTCGATGAACATAACGGGATCTACACAGAGTTAGATTGGTTGATTGAACTCTTCCATCTCTTCCCAAATCAAAGTCTTCTAGTTACATGCTTATGTCTTGATATTTTGAACATGTAACTAGAAGACTACAATAATAGAAGGATGAATAGTCCTTAAACGTACGAGTTGAATCGTTAATCTGATTTCTTTATAGTGAGGGATGTCGATGGATTCGAGTTGAATCCAATGTACTCTTAATCTATTTACAGATTTAGATTCGAATTTGAATTTAAATATAAATAAAACAAAATTTCTATAGCATATCTGAATCCGAATTTGATACTAATCTAATTATTACACTCAGATTACAATCTTAAGATCCAACTTTCAAAATGTGTGGACAGGGTGTTTATTTAAGACTAAACCTGCAGCTCCGAATTCCAATCTGATCGGACATTTAATCAAGTCCAAATCCAATCAGATGTCACACTTAAAATCAAATTCTATCCAACCTTTTTTTTTTTTTAACTGCAGTTTATCCAAGAGTATTTATTGACATCCCTATTTACATATAGGCTCTCATTGCCAAGTTAACGCACAAAGAAAGGTTGGTTCTGCTTCTGAGCGTGGAAACCGCTTGTATCGATAGAGTATCCTTTGAAGATGGCAGCAACCTCCATGCTCCTTTTTAGCTTATGCATTGGCCTCCATTTTTTTTATGCCATTAGTGCTGATAAACGTAAGTGTTCTCATGACCTCACCTTGGGTTTCTTTTGTTTCTTCATTAATGAAGAAATCCACACGAGATTGATCCACATGGATACTCCCGCACAATTTCTGCTTTTAGTTCCCCTCCTTGATCTTCTACCTATCTGTAACTAATGTTTTTCAAAAGTGGCATGCTTTGGCGGACCGTTTGCTTTCACACAAGGGCAGAATTTGATTTCAAGGAACTATAGAACCACCCCGGAAGGATGCACTTCATACATCATAACTGGTGAGTTTCTTGTTTTTTTTTTTTTAGTGTTCTTGAACATCGATTGTGGAGCAACGGGTACGCGCAATGACAGCCTGGGCATGAAATGGGTCGGCGACGACGGTTATATTAACACAGGCCAAACTGCGAGGGTCCAGGTTACCAATACATACGCCCAAGAACACCAGACCCTCCGTTACTTTCCCTCCCAAAAGAAGAGCTGCTACTTGATACCAGGCGTGGCGACGGGAAGGAAACACATGGTTCGAGCACACTTCTTCTACGGCAACTACGATGGGAAGTCATCGCCGCCATCCTTCGATCTTCAATTTGATGGCAACCTTTGGGCGACCGTGGAGACTTCATCCAGCAAGTCCTATTATTATGAAGTAATATATGCACCCAAGAGAGACAACATCAGCGTCTGTGTTGCTCAGACATCTGCCGACCAGATACCCTTCATCTCCGCCCTTGTAATTAGGGAATTTGAGCAGGGCATGTATGAAACGGATGGCACAGAAGACGTTCTTCTACTCTGGAAGAGGAAAGCCTTCGGATCTGAAGACTTTGTTAGGTAAGACGAAATGTTAGACTTTCAACTGTTTTACTACTTTTTCTTTCAACCTTACACAAAAAGATTGCTCGGATCTGGTACACAATTTTTTTTTTTATATATACTAAGCATTTCATATAATCAGTTCGGTGTACATAAGCCCGAAGTAAAATGTTCAGAAAAAGTCTTTTCATACTTCTTAATTTGCTCTTCATATTACGTAAGGTTTTGAAGCCAAAAAAAAAAAGATCGGAATTGGCCTGAATTAGCTCGATTAACTGTAACGTGCTTTTTAGATAAACTGAAAACTTCGTATTTTTTTAGCGAGCTTTTGTATACTTTTTCATGTCTCCTCTGAACCACTTCTGATGTTTTTGCCAATTCACAGCCAGTTCTGCTGAATCAATGAATCGGCAGATTCAAGGATTCGGTTTGCAAACCGATTTTCACATTGGACTAACCACTTTATTAACATCATAACTAGAAAAATACGTTTCACCTTCGATGTCATATATATAGGGTTTTGACAATTGTGTACTCTCGGCTGTTATGTTTCGTACATAACTAAATTGCTATTTTATGCTCAGCTAAAGATGGGAATTGTCTTATGGTACAAACTGGATGCTACATTGAGTTATATATATATATATATATATATAAAACTCAATGTAGCATCCAAACTAAAATCGTTTAAGAGAAAGATAGGATATGAGGCAGACCACTTTGTGGATGTTTTCATTTGAATATAAAAACCACCACAAACACATATACGCATACACATATATATCAAAGTTGTATTTGGCTTTTAACAAATTAGCGTCATTGAGTTATTTGTCATTGAGTAAAGTAATATATATATATATATGTGCGTGTGTATGGGTGTATGTAAGTGAGAAAGAGAACCATGATTCTACGTTTTGGTTTACATCCTGAGGCATATAAAAAAATAAAATAAGCTACCTTTTCTGTACTTTTGTTTATTTATTTTTGTTATTTTAATTATTTTTTTCCAACCAACCTTTTCACCCCCCACCGGCCCCTCCTTCGCTCCACCTCCACCTGGCGAAGGAGAAAATCTCCCTTCCCTATCTGGCCAAGGAGAAAATCTCCCTTCCCTATCCTTCTCATCCACCAGTCAGGCTGGGGAGCATTGGGGGAATTATACCCCGCCGCTGGACAACACCTGGGAGGGAGGAGGGAAGGTGGATTCCTTCCTCCGCCACTGTCCAGTGGCTCTCTCCCCTCCCAGGTGCCGTCCAATGGTGGTGCATCGTCTAGCAACACCTGACAGCTCCGCAATCTCAGGCAGCACCTGGCCCTTTCTCTTTTGCACCATAGATAGTTTGAATTATGTTAGAATCCATTCAGGAGGATAGTATAGGATTATGAAAAAGTAAAAAAAAAAGTTTAAAATGTTAATTAATTTCTCTTTGTTTTTCTTTAACTTTCATCTATTTTAGATGAACGGTTTTTGTTAGCTGACTGAGTAATTTTAGATAACTAGAGTCATCCTTAGTTATATATATATATATATATATATTGTTGACTTTGAAGTTCATTTATTTCTTTTTAATGTTCATTTTAACACATCCAAAATTAAAAGGGAAATAAATGATACCGTTCATGCTGTCGTTTTAGTGGCACTAAAATTCGCTTTTATATATATTGTGTTCGTGTACGTAGGATCATATTGTCAATTCTTTTCTTTAATTTCTTTCGATTGACTAATTTTAGTGCGGAGAGAATGATTGAAAAAGAAATAAATAGAAGAAGAAGAGGAAGAAGATGAAGAGTAGACAAAAAAAAGTGTTGGAGTAAGAAAAAAAAGAATCATAACGGGTACGCAAACAGAGGAATCAATCTTCTCATAAAATAACGCTTCTTGGAAAATCCAAGTCTAGCCCTGGTTGTCAATAAATCCTTTTCTTCTACAAAAGTTCGATGAGGAACCTATGCTCAGATATGCTAATCTATCCATTTTGGATTGAATATCCGGCCGAACTGTTTTGAAAAGATCGAATATCAAAAAAATAATACTTAATTAAGAGATTCAGTCTCAAAAGTAAATATTCAACATCCAATGGCCTTACAATGCCCACTTTGAAAGTCAACTGCATTAGGTTTAAAATTGAGATTCAGATGAGTGCTCAAGTATCATATTTGAGTTTGTTTCGGATTTTAAAATTAGGTTTTGGCAGATATAACTTTTTTTCTTTCGCATTCCAATCAGAATTCAAACCTGAATATTGGAACTTTTCAAGAAGCCGTTATAATTAAGAGCATCTTATTATGATGGACGGGCTTTTGTTGGCAGGTATCCTGATGACCCTTATGATCGTTATTGGCATCCAAGTGGTGAGATCGACGGCACAGTGACGGTGGCGAGAGATAACATGAGCTTCATCAAAAACTTCATGGATGTTCCGGGACTGGCATTAGCCCACGCCATAACAGCAGCGTCGGGCAATGCGACGACTCTGACAGTCCCATCGTCGGAGACGGATTTGGAAGATGCTACATATTACTATAATTTCTATTTCTCCGAAGTGTTAGAGGCAGCTTACCAAAATAAGAGCAGGTCTTTCGATTTCCTTGTTGATGGCGAAAAGCTTAACGACTACGGTTCTATAATCCCACCTTATCAGTCATATAGGAGTAACTACAATCACCGTGGTCGGAGACTGACTGCTGGATCGAAAATTTCCTTGGTCAACACGCCAGATGCATCCCTTCCTCCCATCCTCAACGCCATGGAACTTTTTCAACTCAAGACCGGACTTGAAAAAGGAACCAACGAAAATGATGGTATCTCTCTCTCTCTCTCTCCCCTCTCCGTCGTCTATCGGTTTGTTGTTTCCTTCCAACTTTCGGTTGGGCCTGACTATTGATTTCTAAGATTTAGATAACCACTTTCTCTCTCTCTCTCTCTCTCACATATATATGGAATTGTGACAGTGCAACAGACATGGGGCACTTTATGAATCGTCAATTATATTTATCAGCCAACCCATAACTAGTCTGCATATATAATTTTGTAAGCACTTAGTCTATATATGAAGATATAGATTATAAAACCTCGTGAAAGTAAGCATTTTGATCTACTTAAATTTGATTAATGCGGATTCTTGAGTAACATTGCACTTCAAAATCTAAGTTGAAGCTGTCATTGTATTTTTGTATATGAAACTTTGTCGACCGTCAACAATAGTTGATAGTTACTTTACCTAGTCCTTATATTTATGTAGTTCGCACACGGAAGTCGTTTATTAAATCTGATCTATGCATGAAATGTTGTCATATTTTTGTCATTATACTGGTACCGTATTAAACATTTTAATATTGAGCACATTCATGCTATATATATATATAAGCGAGAGATAGAGAGAGAAAGAGGTCATAGAATATATGTACTTTCAATCAACTCTTATAGTGCATTAATTTCAACTTCTCATGAGCATAATAAAATTGTTGAGCAATGAACACACATAAAAGAAGTCTTAAAACAGATTAGCACAACAAACAAAAGGTACTATTAGCTACGGCCATTACCTGCCAATATATGCTTCCGCCGTTGGCACCTGGTTTCAACTGTGAAATCAGGGAGGGAGATCAAAGGCATATCAGGAACCATATATATATATATATAAATTTTTATGTGTGGTTCATAAGATTTTAGCCTAAATATAATGATATAAATAGATACAAAAATATAAACATGAGAGGGAAAGAGGGAGAGAGAGAAATGTTCTGGCCCACTATCCATGAGACTCCGGCCCACTTTCAAGGTAGATGTCATGGCACAATGCAAACTCTGGTTCTTTTATTTCTTTAATTTTAATTAATATTTGTTGCCCTTGTACGAGTGGCTGGCATCTAATGCATTCTCACTTCAGGAAAGGACAGGTGTATAATTACTTCCCATTATCGCTTTGGTCCATGCCCCTTTCAAATGTAGGAGAAAGAAAGATGTAAAAGGATTTACTTTTTTCTTCCTCACAAATTATTGCTTCCAGATAATTGCAAAAAGTTTATCCGCTTTTCTACATTCATGAAATTGCAGTGAAAATGCACAAGATCCGTTTACCATTTTTTTTGAAATTGGTTTGCAGTGAAGGCGTTGAAGGTGTTGCAGGGTTCATATCAAACACTTCGGTCTTGGGCAGGTGATCCATGTCTTCCCCCGGGATTCACTTGGGACTGGCTCAACTGCAGCACGGACGATCCACCACGAGTGACTGAACTGTGAGTACATTACTATCGGATACAAGAATAAGATTTTGGTCATAAAGGAAATAATTTATATATTTTTTCCATTTGACATGGCTTTGTTAGTCATCTTAATGGTTTAGGCTTGGACGGCACCCTTCCAGACTTCAGCGGCCTGACTGCGCTTGAGATAATGTGCGTAAAACAGAGTCATGCTGATTTGGATTTTAGCTTGCTTAATTGATTAGATAGAGCTTCACTGATCAGTGTCAACTTTGATCTTGCAGTGACTTGAGTAACAACAGCTTGAGTGGACATATCCCAGAGTTCTTGGGAACATTTCCTCACTTGAAAGAGCTGTGAGTTTATTATACGGAAAAAAAATAAACTAAAAAGATTCAATAATTGGTCAAAGCCAATTCATCTCAAACTTAAAGTTGTCAACAGCATGTCTTCACAAAAAAACTTCAATTCATTACTGCCTTCTCCTAATCAGTCCTGTGTTGCTTTTCTTAGTTCTAATGAAGGCCAAAAAATTACATTAAAAAAATCAAATTTTTTTAGTTTGGTACGACCCATCGCTTCTCTTGGCCCTACCTGTCGCTTCTCTTGGCCCAACTCACGCATTTGTTTGGCCCGTCCCTTAACAAAATCCTAACTCCGCCCCTGACTAGCCAGACCATGACTAATAAGAGGGCTTCCAAGTGGATTATCAATGGATGGATAAAATATCGTTGAGGGGCAATAACTGTTTATTTAAGGAGCATTTTATATGTAGATATGCAAAAAATTGTGTTTAATCAATATGTAAATCAGAAATCTTTATTAGACTGTATAGACAATTGCCTACACATGCTCACATGTAGCTCCGTGCCTACCTGAAGCCCCACCCACCATCCTATCTCCTAACATGGTCTTGGTCTTGGTGCTTATTAAGTTCAATCGTACAGTGTAAATATGCAAGTAAGCAAGTTCAATCGTACAGTGTAAATATGCAAGTTTGCTTACTGAACAATTGAACAATTGGACTTAGTATAATAGATTCCCATTGACTCGTTGCAGGAACCTGACATACAATAGTTTCACTGGATCCTTACCGGCATCAGTGGCAGGCAATAAAAAAATAAAACTAACGTAAGTGACACTAACGTAAGTGACACAGCATGGTGATCTACATATTTTTGTGTGTGTCAGAGAGAGAGAAGCATGCCTTGGGTGGTTGGATACCATTAAATGCTATATGCAAACTAAAGATATGGTTATTGTAACTTGGGTATCCCATACATGGCATGGCGAAGGCGAAGGCGAAGTAAAAGTATGATATCTATAATTGGGTAATAATATTTCATCCATATATAGCACGGGATGAGTCTTTTTAATTATCTCCTTTTTCCAGTATAACAGGAAACGACATCACCGAAGGCAATCCAAGTCCGTCACCAACAAATGGCGTAAGAAATATGAAGCCGATCATCGTTGGAGTACCAGTGGGCTCGGTTATCTTACTTCACATGCTAGTTGGCTAGCTGTCGTCTATGCACACCTTCCCAAGCCATCGCCAGCTAACGTTGTGATCGAGAATAAAGTATTTAATTTATTTCATTCCTGAAGTGGCCTCAATACGTTCCTTGTTATTTGATGGCAAATAATAAGCTACCGTATTAATTCCACCGCTTGAAAAAGGCCCGAAGGCTCGCCATTCCCCCTGCCTCCGAGGTCCTGAACTGCGTCGGTGTCAATGATAACAACGGTGCACCCTTCAGCTTAGATGCCGCGCCCTACCGCTTTAAGACACAAGAACATAACGCCCACGGGAATCGAACTAGAGACCTGCCTTAGTACATGCCCCTAACTCAACTACCTACGCTATGCTCCTTGAGACAGCTTTATAGCTTCTTCAAGCATAAAGGACAAGCCGCATCCCCATGAAAAACAGAAAAAGCATCCTTGCTTTATAAATAATATTTGCTACTATATAAATATTTTCATAGCATGAACCCTGTTGTACCCGTTGCGCATGTCATCTGCTGTTGCTGATTAACTAGGTGTGTTATATCTGTTATATGTGAGTTCAGTTGACCCATGCATTTCAGGTCTTTATGTGAATCCGTTGCATGTGAATCTCACCCAACCTCTTAAAAACAGTATATACAATTCATACAGGATTACTGTTGTTGATAAGCAATCTCCTCCTTCACATATTAGGCACACTTTAACATCTTTCAACATCTGATACTTACTCAAATAACAAAACATGACCTTAGCATCCCATCTATGCTTACCTTCAGCCAAACTTTTCCCCATTATTCCTCCTTGATCCTCATTTCCACTCATTGCAAAACTAACTAATTGATGCTATCACCTCAAATTTTTCATAGAAGACTATATCCGATATATTCGGACAGATTTCAGTAATTATAATCGGTTTCACACGGGTAGCATATTCGGATAAAATTTCAGACGTTTGGCTCAGGCTCAATCCAAAAACCAACCTCTAGATCCATATCTAAATCCAAATCTCTGTTCTAGGCCCAAAATATATGCTTATATCCATATCCAAATCTAAATCTTGACTTTAGATCTAAAACAGATTTTTAGATCCATATCCAAATCCAAATATCGATCCTAAATCCAAAGCAAACCTCTAGATTCCCAACCAAGTCCAAATCTCGGTTGTAAGTCCAAAACGGATGCTTCGTTCCATATCTGAATCCAAATTCAAGGTTTAGATACAAAATCCAACCTCAGACTGAGATCTGAATCCAAATCTAAGCTCTAGGTCCAAAGACTACACCCTAATTGAAATACAAAGCCAAAGTCCATAACTGAACCCAAAAAGCAAAATCAAGTCCAAATTAGGCAAATAGATCCAGACAGCCGATCTTAGTTTCAACTTAGATTCCAATCAAAATTTCAATTCAAAATCCAAAATTGAGGCCAAAATAACAATTTCTAACACTATTTTGGGCCTCGTGTGTGCGAGAGCCTCTCCCTTGCTTTTCAACTCAATCTCGCATCAAAAATTTTATAATGAGCCTAGAGTTGCCCAAAATAAAGTCCAACCCATTTTAATCAAAAGACCATTTAGCACTTCAAAAGTATATTTTAAAAATATAAATATAAATTTTCTTTTTTATGCGGGACCCACCTAAAGGGGACAGGGAGGCATGAAACACCTTATGGAGGCAAAACAACCTCCTTGCCCATGCCTAGCGTGCTGCCGGTTTTCTTTTGTCCCTTTAAAAAATGGTTGATATATTCAAGGTCATTATACCATCTCAATTCATCCTAAGTTCCTCCATTCTTTTTTTGAGGAATTTTCATATTACATATATAAAATGAGTAAATGATGACTTAGACATTCGCGACCCAAAATATATATATATATATATATATATATATATAAAAAGCTGCAACAACTAAGGTATAATACACATGGTTCAAGAGAATCCCTTTATAATAAAATGAGTCATCATTGCAAAAGCATAGGAATGTTAGGCGAAACGTACATGGCCATGGGCACCTGTGTGTGTGTTTGTTTTTTCCTTAAAAAACACATGTTCTTGCGTACAAGATCAGCAAAACCATGTCCAAAATGCCTCAAATTCTGTGCTATCTGACGACACTTCCCAAATTTTTGTAAAAAAGAGAATACAATTCAAGTATTCTCAGGGCGCACTTGAATTCGTCGACCACGGAACGTACACGGCGGAGCACAACCCGGTCGACGACAATCAGTTGTGTCACTCGACAGCGAAAAAGATCGTCTGTGGTCGACGGGGCACCGCCATGTCAATGTCACGTCTCCCTGTCACAACAGCGTCTTAATATGCTAATTAAGTCGTCCATCGCCGGAGGACAGACCACAACCAAGTTAAAGTCTCTTTCGAAACCAAGTTAAGTTCTATAGAAGGCAATTCCAGAGAGATAGAAAGAAAGAAAGAGATAATCGATAAAATGATAATATATAACAAAATTTAAGGACACAAAAACAATTCGCAAAAAAAAAACATACTACAAGAAAAATAAATATACAATATAATGCGCAGAAAAATAGAAGAAAAGAGGAAAGACGAAGCAGCACAGTCACTCAACCGCCGTCAGGCGGCAGCGCTTTAACCGAATGGCGAACTGGATATCTCCTTGCACAAGACGAGCCACAAAATCTGGTAAAGAGAAGGTGCCCCTAAAGACCCTGTTGTTGTGCTCCACCGAAATGCGCCATTAAGCTGAAATGAGCCACGGCCTCCAGACATGACCCCAGAAAACAGTCATGTTGGGTAAGAACAAAAGAGAAAGAGAAGACGAATATGGATGGTGGGTTTGGAAGATTACTAACAAGGGAAGACCAAGTAGAAGTAATGACAGTAGAAAAAAAATGACAAGAAGTAAAAAGATGGACCCGAGACTCAATAGCAACAAGACATAGGAAACACTGGTTAACCAAACTGATATTAAGGCGTTGTAGGTGATCAAAAGTGTTGATATGGCCAGTCAGAAGAATCCAGACAAAAACAATGGCACGAGAAGATGGGCCAGGAGACCAAAGAGACCGGGAGGGGAGTGACGCGACAGAAGGACCAAAGGAGGCCAGGTAGCAAGAAGAAAAAGTGAACTCACGGGTAGGTGAAAGGGGTCAGGATGGGGACGTGGACGATGAGAGGTCAGCAAGGTGGAAGAAAAGAGGAAGGACAGAAAACATGTCAGACCAAAAGTGAGAGGGAGATGTGTGAGAGATAGAACTATGCCAAACGCTAGGGGAAGGCAGGTCGAATTTTGAACTAATGAATTGGGTGATGGAAGAATGTTATGTTGCTAACCGCCACCACCAAGAACAAAGGGAAGACTCGCAAGCCCGACTAAGGTTGGTAACGCCAGCACCCCAAGAAAACGCGGAAAAGCAACCACATCTCAATGCGTGAGGCGATCTGAAGGTCGATCACCATCCCAAACAAACTTATGAATAAGCTTATCAAACCTACGCAAAACAGCCACAGAAGGCTGAAAGACAGACAAAGCATGGAGAGGAACCGACGCAAGGCAGTGCTTAGCCAGAGTAATCCGATCTGGAAGAGAAAGCAGCTTTCCCTGCCAACATTGAAGGCGATCCGTAAGCTTCTACTCCACCTCATCCCAAAAAGAGGGAGCATGAGGCGACAACGTAATCTGAAGCCCCAAATAGTCCATGGGCAGGCTAGTAGCCTTACACCCAAAACAAGCTTCCGTGAGAAGTATCGTGGCCAGATCCGCGTGAATGAGAGAGAGGTGACACTTGGCAAAATTGATAGAAAGACCCGAGATGAGCTCAAAGACCCGAAGGATGAACCACGTTCTCACAATCTGCTGGCGGGAAGCACTGCCGAACAGAAGAAAATCATCAGCGTATTGAAGGGTGGAGAAGGACGGTAAGTGGGGGAGCGAATGGGGTGTGAGGAAGTCAATGACCGTTGCGTGATGGAAAAGCGCAGAAAAGCAAGGGCGATAACGGGCAACCTTGACGGAAGCCATGCTCGAGATTGAAGAAATCGCCACACTTCCCATTGAAGGAGACCGCAAGCTGGGCCCCAATGACAAGCGACATGATCCACTGCCTAAATGAAGGACCAAACGCAAGACAGGTGAGGAGGTCAGAAAGGAACTCCCAACTAACCTGGAACTCCCAACTAACTGAGTCAAAAGCCTTAGAGATGTCCAACTTAAGGATGAATGAAAGTACTCGTAGACAGTAAAGGGAGTGAACAACCTCATTGGCTAGGACAACCGCCTCCCGCAGACGCCGACCCTTGATGAAAGCAACCTGAAAGGGGTTAATGACTGATGACATGACAGGCGCAAGCCACAAAGAGAGCAACTTAGCAATAATCTTGTAAGGCGTGCCTAGGATGGAGATCGGGCGAAACTGGGTGACGTCCGTAGGGTTAGGGCGCTTAGGCACCAGGACGCAGGTGTCTTGATTGAATTCTTTTAGGAAAACAGAATTGGAGGCGAACTCATCACAAAACACAAACACATCTGCGCTGCAAACCTTTCAAAAAGTACGAAAAAAATCGACTGGGAAACCATCAATGCTGGGCGCCTTACCAGAGCCAAGGGCGCAGACCGCGTTCTTGATCTCTTGGTGTTGGAAGGGCCACTCAAGAGCGATCGCATAAGAGACAGAGAGAGAGGAGAGGTGAAAATCCGACAGCATGGCATAGAAGCGAAGGGGTTTAGAGTAGAAATCCTGAAAATGAGCGCTCAGGACCGGGAGGATGTCATCACCAAGAAAAACTCTGCCCCCGATACCCATGGACTGGAGCAACGTCTGACGGCACCTCTGAGAGGCGGTCAAGTGGAAGAATGTAGAGTTTTGGTCCCCATGCGCGAGCCAACCCAGCCTAGAGCGTTGCTGCCAATGGATAGACTCCATAATCCGCCATTCCTGGGCAAGACACTGCAGACAAAGGAGATGGGAAGACTGATCCGCAGAAATATTATCAGAGGCCTGAAGGGACATGATCTCCTCATCCCAATCGGTCACTTTCAAAAATTTGCTGCTCCAGAAAATGAGCTTCCAGACGAGTGTCTCCCTTCTGATGGAGTGCAACTTCCGCAAGAGCCTGAAAGTAGCCCACCTACCATTGGCTGCACGAGTCCACCAATTAGGGACGGTACCTACAAATGATTCATCACAGAGCCACCAAATCTCAAAACGAAACCTGGTGTGCCCGATACCAGCCCTACCCCGAAGAAGGGAAAGGAGCAGCATAGCATGATCAGACAAGTGCCTCAAACCAAAAACCAAGGAGGATGAAGGAAAAACAAAGAACAACTCAGGCGAGAGGAAGATACGGTCCAACCTACGAAGGATCGGAGGGTTCCTATTATTAGACCAAGTAAACGTACCGTTAGTCGAAGGTACGTCAAAAAGACCGAACTCATCAACGAATGATCGAAAAGCACATATAGACGGGCCAGAAGTGACAGGGAAAGATGAGTCAGCAGGGCTAAGCAAACAGTTGAAGTCTAGAGATAGAGAGATTTTCTATATGTGGACGCTAAAAGGTTAGGCAGCAAACTTCATAATGTTTTCTCTTTTTCATTAATCTATTATACAAAAATACTATATTATTTCCAACTTATCATTTGACTATCCTAAGGTATTATTATGAATATCTAATTCAGCGGTCATTTTTTTTTGTGTTTTATTTTTAAATTTTAGATTGAAGACCTGTATTCTAAACATTTCATGTGCAAATGATTTAGATTTCGATTCGATTCAGTCTATTGTTAATTCTAAGCTTACCAATTTGATTCAGAAAAAGTGATGTAGAGTTTGGTAAATTGAAAATGGAACCATGACCCAACCTGAACTTTACGTAGATAATCGCTAGCCACCGGCTTTGTGTGTGTGCGCTCAAGAGGGTCTCCTTACAACGACATGAGTCACCATGCCAAAAGCATGAAAACATTAGGCGCAAGCCTACATAGCCATTGGTATCAGCGCTTTATCATTGGGTGCCTGTGCGTGTGTGTGTGATATTTTCTTTAAAAAGAAGAAAAGAAAACATTTTCTTGCGCACAAGATCAGCACCACCAGGTCGACGACAATTCCTCTCCCTGTTAAAAGAGAGTTCTTCCTTGACAGCGAAATATATTGTTTGCTAACAAACTCGTCCATCCATCATCGGGGTCGACGGGGCACCACCAAGTCAGTGTCACGTCTCCTGTCACAACAGCGTCTTCATATGCTAATGAAGTCGTCCATCACCGGAGGATGGAGCACAACCAAGTGAAGGTCTCCTCCCAGCCATTATTAATATTCTTTAAGTGATTAATAATGTGCAGCAATGTCAAGTGCAAAGTGAAACCTAATGCAGCATTAACCCCTTCACTCGCAACTTTTCAAGTTCATGACGCAATCTGCCTGCAACTTCTTTGCTTGCATTGTTGGGTAGTGTCCTTGAGCCTGATCCCTTTCCCTCTATAACTGCAAAGGAGATCCTCTAGTTATGGAATTAAATCAGGAAATAAATCAAATATTAAAGTTTCCATTTTAATTCTAACCATAAGTCTTCATGCCATAACCGTAGCTGAGATTTGGGGAAATCCTGAGAGGCGGTCTATAAAGCCCAGCCTCTATTCATCTAACAAAAAAAATGTTGAGAAATCAACTGCGTCTCTCAGAAGCAAACCCCCAAAATCAATTTTTCTCTTGTTTCTGTCTTCCTCTCTTGCTCACAGGTCTTGCATTTGACACGCTGTTGGTGGTGGACCTACTTCACAGACGCCGTTCCGCTGCTTAAGATTCAACATTGGTATTAGAGCCATTCTTATCGAATTCCAGTAAGTGAAATTCGATCTTGATCTTTGTGGTGCCTGTGAAGATCATATTAACTGCGTGAGCATGCTAGTCGCCTGTGTATCATGTTGTTTTAAGCACTAGCTTCTGAAAATAAATGCATGCTAGGCTATATTGATTTGAAGCATGACAGCAAAACAGCTCTTCGACTTCAAAATCTAGTAAGTACGTTCGGGCTTTGTTGGTACCTGTGAAGCATACAAAGACACTTCCTACGCAGGCATGAATATCATCTGCCTATCATTCTTTTGATCATGGCTAATAAGTAGGAAGCATACTAGATGATAATATTGATCAAGTTAGACATTCATGAAGCATGCTCAAGTTAGAAAGTTTACATAGAGTTATGTTACGCTCTGCTCTATGGCTGTTTTCTTGTACCCCTGTGTCCCAAGGGGACAGAGTAAGAAACCATCTCTGGCTTAAGCATGTACAACGTTAAGTTTTTTATCAAAACTGTTTTGACTCTCAACAAGGGTCTGGCTAGGAACTCGCACAGGAGAAATTTTTTTTTGGGGGAAAAGCCCTGAGAACGAAAATAAGAAACAGATAGGATTACCTTTCGTGTTGTCCTCTGCGTTTTTTTTTAAAGCCTGTGGTATAAGCCTTGAGAACGAAAATAAGAAAACAGATGGGATTACCTTCGTGTTGTCCTCTGCGTTTTTTTAAAGCCTGTGACAAATATCCTTTAAACTGACTCTTTGGTTCCCTCTGTCGCCATGACAGAGCAAGATCAAAGGGGCAAACTGTTGCCCACGCGGGGAGGGAGAGATCGTCCTCTTCCCATGAGCACCAACGCGAGGGTTCCTCTCCACCAACCGATCGACGCTGTCAGCTACAGACGCTGTCAACAAGAAAAGGGAACGGCAGGTCGTTTTTCTTTTCCTCTTTGACCTTTCCTGTTGACCGAGAACGCCTGAGAGCGTGGGTCGGCCAGAGGACGCCTGATGGTGTGGGTTGGCCGGAGGCAGCGCCTAAATGAGTTGGTCGGCCGGAGGTAGCACCTGAATGAGTTGGTCGGCTGGAGGCGCACCTGAGATTATCAGTCAAACGGAGACAGGGAGGTGCGGCGGGCAGAACCCTAGCAAAGGGTTCTCTCGAGAGGAGAGAGAGTGTCGAGTGAAGAAATGAGGAAAATGAGGTTCCGAGGGGTATTTATAGCATTTTTTTAAAATTTCAAAAATAGTCCACTACTTGTGTATTATTTTTAAAAAGGCTGTTACTTTTCTCAAAATTAAAGCCGCAACTTTTTTGCTGAAAAGTTTTTCAAAAGGAGGCTTGCGAAAGTTAATTTCAGCAAAAACCAGGAATTTAATACGAAATTGCATGGTGGTACCCTCTAATTTCTCATAAATTGCTAAAAGAGGGTTACAGTAAATTGTTTTGTAATTTTGGCAGAAAATAGAGATTTTTATGTACAATTACGTACTGGTACCCTTAAAAAAAAATGCAGAAAAAGAGTTCTAAAAAATACTATGAGAAGGGAATTGATGGTATAAAATAGAGATTGTCATGGAATTAATTCCAAAATGACTACAATAGTGAGATCCTCGTGCAAAAAGCTGAAAATGGTCAGCATGTATGCTTATGGATTTTTGTTATTTTGTGTGTGCATGACCCAATGGCGTTACAAACATTGTGTCGTATTTGGATATGGATATTATGTTGAAACATGTTCATATTGGATCCACTTTATTTGTTTTAAAAAAAAAAAACATATCAAATAAAGTGTTGATGTTATTGTGTGTGGATCCACATTGGTAAGATTTGAATTTAAATAATCTTTTGGATTTTTTCTTTGGATATAATTGTTGCTTAAGATCCAACAAGTACTGCTATCAAAACTTGGAAGCAAAAGAGTTCTGAATATAAATTTGGAAATAAAAGAAGAAATTCACATTGTGTTGCTTCTTGATATGCCTTAGACTTCTACTGGGAATTTCCTGACATGGTATTTTCATTGTTTGCTTCATGTTTATTGTACAATTGTACTTTGTGGGAGCCTTTGAGTTGGTCAAGACTGAAAAACTTAGTGGAAATAATTTTCATGCATGGAAACGTAGAATATTGTTGGCCTTAACTTTAAAAAGATTGATTCATGTGATCAACAAGCCTTTTTCCTGTTTAGGAGAGAAACCTACAGATGAGGAAAAGAAGGAATATGAGACTTTTGAGAATGATGACTTGATGGCTAAAACCATAGTGTTAACATTCATGAAAGATGATCTGATCAGAGTGTTTGAAGATTGCCCAACCGCAAAAGATATGTTAGATAGCATTTCATCCAAATTCAACACTACTACTACTATGTATGTTCAACTATTGTTAGAACAATATACCTCGTATAAAATGAAGGAGTCAGATAGAGTTGTTGACCATGTTAACAAAATGTTGGTCATGGCTAAGAACCCAGCAGTAGTGGGAAATGTAATATCTGATAATATGCAAATATGCACTATTCTAATAGCTTACCACCTTCTTGGGATATGGCTGTCACAGCTTTGAGCCTTTAGTTTGACTATTTGACTCTAGAGAAACTCCTTATACAGTTAGCCATTCAGCAAGAACGTTTGACCAAAGAACTGCAGGACAATAAGAGTCAGAACAACAAAAACAAAGAAAAACAACATGAAGACTACAACGAAGAAGTCATTTGTGTTATGTCAAAGTTCTTGTTTGCAGATGGAGATCTAACTGGTTGGTGGGTCGATTCGGGAGCTACACGTCACATTGCAAAAACAAAAGAAGACATGATTCGTATGGAAAACCTGAGTTCAGGAATGCAAAAAGTTTATATGGGTAACAACTCATACTGTGATGTAATGAGAGTTGGGACATATCGACTGAATGTTGGGGGTACAAGTGTCATTCTTACTGAAGTCGTGTATGTTCCCTCCATGCGAAGGAATTTAGTGTAAGTCCCTACTTTGACTGGAAAAGGTTTTGAAGTTCGTTTTACTCTAGGGAAAGTTACAGTGGGAAAACATGGAAGGACCATGTTTGATGGAAAATATGTTAAAGAACATGATATGTTCAAACTCAATGAAATGAATAAATCTTCTGGTTCTGCTTATATTGATTATATTGATTGTGTGATGAATGTGAATACAAATCTATGGCACGAAAGATTAGGTCATGTAAGCATCAACAACATGAAGATTCTAGCACAACAAGGTATTATACCTGACTTTAAAGCAAATGATTTCACGAAATGTGATATGTGTTTATATGGAAAGATGGCAAGAAAACCCTTTCCATCTGAAGTAATTTGAGCCACTGATCTATTAGAAATAATCCACACCGATATTTGTGGACCTTTTAGAGTCCAAACACATAGTAGAAAGTTATATTTTATAACTTTTATTGATGACTTTTCAAGATTTGGATATATTTATCTTATTAAATATAAGTCATAAGCACTTGAAAAATTCAAGGAATATAAATATGAAGTCGAGAGACAACTTGGGAAAAACATCAAGGTTATAAGGTTTGATCGAGGAGGTGAATATACATCAAATGAATTCTTCGAACACTGCAAAGACCTTGGAATTAATAGACAAAGAACAATGTCTAGGACACAACAGCAAAATGGTGTCGCTGAGAGGTGTAACAAAACCCTCTTGAACATGGTGAGATCCATGTTGGCAGGTGCACAATTACCCAAAGTTTTTTTGGAAGAGACTGTGTTAACAACCATGTATATAAATCGAGTGCCCTGCAAGGCAGTCCCAATCACTCCTTATGAGAGATGGACTGGTGTGAAACCAGACTTAAGACATCTCAAGAGATGGGGATCTGTAGTACATGTAAAAGTTTTAGATCCAAAAATGGATAAATTGGATAACATATCAGTAAGATGTGTGTTTATTGGATATCTAAAAGAATCCAAAGGCTACAGATTATATCACTCTACTATGGGTCTCATAAAAAGTAGAGATGTGGAGTTCCTTGAAGAACTAAATAACAATGATAGTAATCCAGTGAAAGATCATAACGATCTACTGGAGGATCTGATTTATTCAGATGATCAGTCTAACAAAGAACCGACTGGAGTACAGTTTGGTAATGAACCAACTGTGGATCAGTCTGGCAATGAACCGACTGTAGATCAATCTGGCAATGAACCGACTGGAGATCAGTTTGGTAATGAACCAACTGAGCAAGAATTGATTGGAGTACAGTTTGGTAATGAACCAACTGCGGATCAGTCTGGCAATGAACCGACTAGAGATCAGTCTGGCAATGAACCGACTGTAGATCAGTCTGGCAATGAACCGACTGGAGATCAGTTTGGTAATGAACCAACTGAGCATGAATTGTCTGAGGAACAGTCAGGTAATGAACCGATTGAGGAACAGTTAGGTAATGAACCAACTATGTTATCAACTCAGACTTTGTTAGGTCGTAAAAGACCAAGAGCTCCACCTTCATATTTGAGTGATTATTATATATATCTTGCAGAGGAGCTATGCTATTTTGCAGATATTGACAAAATGTCTGACAATCTGACATATGATGAAGCCATTAGCTAGCATGAATCGTCGGATTGGATGAATGCTATGGATGAAGAAATTGAATCCATAGAAAAGAATAAAGTATGGGAATTAGTAGATCTTTCTAATGACAGAAAACCCATTGGATGTCCTGGAGAAGAACTACAGAAATTACATGTTCCTTATGCACAGGCTGTTGGTAGTCTAATGTATCTAATGGTGTGTACCAGACCTGACATAAGTTTTCCTATCGGTCTGGTAAGTCATTATCAAAGTAATCCTGGATGACCACATTGGCAAGCAGTCAAAAGGATTTTTCGGTATATTAAATGAACAAAGGGACTAAAATTGTCCTACCAAACTGATGAGCTGACCTTAGTTGGCTATTCAGATGCGGATTTTACAGGATGCAAAGATGATAGTAAGTCTACATCTGGTTATGTATTCCTCTTTGGAGGTGGAGCGATAGCCTGGTCTTGTAAGAAACAGGGATGTGTTGCTCAACACACACAAGAAGCAGAATATGTAGCATGCAATGTTGCTGCCACATTTGCTGTCTGGATAAATCGGTTCTTGAAAGACTTGAAATTAGATCTTGATCATGAACCAGTTCAACTATATTGTGATAATCAAGCAGCGATATCACTTATGAAAAATGGAGCTGTGAGCTCGAAAGGTAAACATATAATGGTGAAATACCATTATGTTCATGAAATTATTGAGAAAAATGAAATCTCAGTTGAATACATGCCTACCAATGACATGGTAGCAGATCCCCTTACCAAGGGAATATCAGAAGACTTGTTTACTAAGCATGTAGCCCATATGGGGTTGAGATATATTTGAAAAGTTACGATGGACAAACCAATGAGGGAAAACCTCGTAACTTAGAAACAAAAAACCCACATAAAGTGGAAGCAAACTGTCGGTCTCATGGCCAAGTGGGAGATGTTGGCTAGTGGCCTTGAGCCTGATCCCTTTCCCTCTATAACTGCAAAGGAGATCCTGCAGTTATGGAATTAAAACAGGAAATAAATCAAATATTAAAGTTTCTGTTTTAATTCTTACCATAAGTCTTCATGCCATAACCGTAGCTGAGATTTGGGGAAATCCTGAGAGGCGGTCTATAAAGCCCAGCCTTTATTCATCTAACAAAAAAAATGTTGAGAAATCAACTGTGCGTCTCTCAGAAGCAAACCCCCAAAATCAATTTTTCTCTTGTTTTTGTCTTCCTCTCTTGCTCACAGGTCTTGCATTTGACACGCTGTTGGTGGTGGACCTACTTCACAGACGCCGTTCCGCTGCTTAAGATTCAACATGCATTCCATGTTATTCTATTACATGGGATTCTGATCTGAGTTGTTGATCCTCAGAACATGAACAACTTATTAAGAAGTTGGGCAGTTTGCTGGGCATGGCCTTGAAAGGTTTCTTATTTCTTGTATCTGAAGTGAAATATGCAAACGGTTTATCTAAATCGAAGCTTTGATGTCAAACTCAAACTTTTGTGCTCTGTTTTGGTAGATAATCTTTAGATTGTCCAAGTTCTTTCAGAAGGTGACTTCTCATTTGCATATACACGGGTGGGAAGGGATGATATAGTTGCTCTATCAAAAGGAGTTTGATGCGCACTTTTTCGAAAGTTGCTCTTAATTGCTTTAGGGCTTTTGAAATGAAGCTACTACTGGTGCACAAAACTTTGGTGTGTCAGTATCACAGTATGGTTGAGGACCAAAATACCAGCATGGTTGAGGACCAAAATGCTTCTGTATAATAGAAAAAAGAATTTTTTTTATGAGAAAAAAAGAAAATCGAAAAAAATAACAAGACTTTCAAAGACATTTCTTTTTCAATAATTTCAGCAATATACCTTTTTTTCGTTTGGCGTATGCTTGTTGCCTGCACCGAGCTGTTGCCTGCACCGAGCAACTCACTCTCCATTTGAGAGGAACAGGTGTGCGTATACATTTTTATTTGTTCCTATTTTGCACATCAGTTGGCTAATTCATATTAACTCAAATATCAATTTTCATGCGTCATAAATTTTTTAGAGTATGCATACTGCCATGAATTGAAAATGTATGGCCACAAATCGGCCTATGATATGAACCAACCGCTGCGTCGTTGAGCACAACTAGATGGACTAGAAGATCCTATTTATCGTAAATCTAGCTGCGATATGGAACAAAAAATTCTGTTCCACTGACTCCAGGTCTAGGATAAATGAACACATTTCATCAGGTGGCTCAAATGATTTATCCTTTTAAAAGCGGAAGGAAGAATTTCCACGAAATGATGATTCCAGTCAAAGCGAGGCTTCAACTACTGGGCTCTTCAAGGTCTAGACCTTGACTGGCGTGCAGATAAGGTCCAGACAAAGGCCATCGGGGTCACTTTATTTCATTGAGAGGAGATATTCTATGAACTTGAAGAATTTTTTTATGACCGTTGGCTTTCATCTACAATGACAGTTGATGAATACTTGTCAAACGGGGACTTCTGCTAAGGCTTCTTAATTACCTTCGCGTACTCTTTAAAAATATGTCACTACCTTTCATGCCTTACAGAAGCTTGCCTCTGTGGCAAAACATTAGTCCTTCTTTGCGGAGCTGAAGGTTGGTTCAGCATCTGAAGTACTGTTCTGAGCGCGGAGACTTGTATCGGTATATCAACCTTTCAAGATGGCAGGATCCGTGGTCCTTTTTGCCGGCTTATGCATAGCGATTCAAATTTTCGCAGGATTTGCTGACAAGCGTACGTAAGGGTTCTCCTGATCTCACCCTCGGCTTGTTTCCTTTTATTTGCTAATCAAGGAGTAAAGATGCCCACATGTATAGTCCGCACAGTCAAAGCTCTTAATTAGTTTAATTCCCCTAACCTTCAAAAGGGAGCTCATACGCAAAAGGATAGATTTTGATTTCAATGAACTATGGAGCCGAATGCCCTTCATAAATCATAACCCCTGACTTTCCTTTGTTTCCTCTAGTGTCCTTGAGCATCGATTGCGGAGATCCGACGGGTACGCGCACCGACGAGCTGGGCATCAAATGGGTCGGCGACGGCGACTATATTAACACAGGGAAAACAGCGAAGGTCCTGGTGAGCAATTCATACTACCAAGAAGACAAGACGCTCCGTTACTTTCCCTACCAAAAGAAGAGCTGCTACGTGATACCAGGCGTGGCGAGGGGAAGGAAGCACATGATAAGGGCATCCTTCTTCTATGGCAACTACGACGGGAAGTCGTCGCCACCATCCTTCGATCTTCAATTTGATGGGAACCATTGGGCCAGCCTGACAACTTCATTAGACACCTCCCTTTATTGGGAAGTGATTTATGCGCCCAAGAGAGGCAACATCAGCGTCTGTGTTGCTCAGACGTCGCTCAACCAGACATCCTTCATCTCTGCTCTCGAAGTTAAGGAATTTGAGCGGGGAATGTATGAAACGGAGGACACGGACGACGTCCTCCGTCGTTGGCAGAGGGTAGCCTTTGGAGCGAAGGGCTTCGTCAGGTAAGACGAAAGTTATATCCGTACACTCTGAAACGATCGGTTGGTGCATGTAAGCCTGATTTAAAAGTTCCAAAGATCAATGCCTGGTACAGTTTAGCTTGCACTTCACGGTATTTAATTGGTTAATTTTTGAAGGAAAACAACACTGCTATCGGAATTGGCCTGAATTAGTTCGATCCAGTGGCAGGTTCAGGAGCGTCGTGTTTAACGAGCATTGTTAAATAATCTGGAAACATTATTATTTTTATGCATTTTTTATTCATTTTTTTAAAGAACAACAGTTAATGTTTTTTCCTATTCACAACAAATTCAAATGAATTACTAAATAATGAAATGGCCGATTCATTAATGCGGCAACTTCATGATATGAATAAATATCTATCTTACCCAGTAGGGAGATCGGTTTGAGTAGCCATTTTTACAAGAGTACTCTTTATTTGCATCCTAATAATCCGAAAATATAATATTCATCCATTCCTATAATTCTAGTGTTTCTTTATTCTGGTAATTGTTAAGAACCCAAAAGAGTTTCAAAGCTTTAAGAGAGACAAAGAGAATTTAGATATTTTAGAGTCATCCAACAACATAAAATTGTTATTTAATATTAGTTTATACATTTTTTTCTTGCTTTTCTATCAACCATCCATCTGTTTTAAATGGACAACCTTGACTAAATGGTTGAGTGACTTTATAACCAAAGTGTGTGTGTCAATATATATATATATATATATATATATATATATATATATATATATATATATATATATATAAATTGAATGGTGACTTAGCATCATTGATGACTTTGAAGTTTTAATGCTCATTTAAACACATCCAAAATTAAGAGAGAAATAAATGATACCATTCATGCTGTCCTTTTAGTGGTAGTAAAATCGGCTTTTATATTTATTGTGTTCGTGTATGTAGGATCATATTGGTAAGTCGCTTCTTTAATTTCATTGGGTTGACTAATTGTAGTGCGGAGAGAATGATTGAAAAAGAAATAAATAGAAGAAGAAGAGAAAAAAACATGTGATGGATTAAGAGAAAAAAGTTTCATAGTGGGTACGCAAAGAGAGGAATCAGTCTTCTAATTAAATAACACTTCTTGGAAAATCCAAGTCTACCCCGGTTGTAAGTAAATCTTTTTCTTCTACAAAAGTTTGATGAGTGCCTAGAGATGGTAAGCCATCCAATTTAGATTGAATATAAAAAAAATTAAAACCTAATTAAGAAATCAGTGCAGATTAGGATTTAAGAATTCGTATCTCATCAAATTTGGATATCCAGAAATATCCGACTGGATTCAGATTCAAATTCAGATCAGATTTAATCTCAAGTACATATTCAATATCCAATGCCCTTACAATGTCCACTTTAAAAGTCAGATTTGAGTTTCAGAAGTTAATGGTTAAAATTGAGATTCATAAGTGTATTCGAGTATCACATTTGATTTGGTTTCGGATTTTACTCAGGTTTTGGATTCAATGGCGGAGTCAAAAAATTTTCATGAGGGAGGCTGAGTTAAAGTTTCTAAATTTTTTCAAAATTTTTATATGAAATAAGTGAAATTTTCTAAAATTTATATGTAAATTTTTTTAAAAAAAATTGAGGTGGGGCAGGGCCCATGCAGGCCCTACCTTGATTCTGTCCTATTTGGATTCATATACAGATATGACTTTTTTTTTTCATTTGGATTCAAATCTGAATTCAAACCTGAATATTGGAACTTTTCAAGAAGCCACATAATTAAGAGTACATATTATTCTGATGGACGGGCTTTTGTTGGCAGGTATCCTGATGACCCTTACGATCGTTACTGGCATCCATCAAGTAAGATCGACGGCGTAGTGACTGTGGCGAGAGATAACATGAGCTTCATCAAAAACTTCACGGATGTTCCGGGACTGGCATTAGCCCACGCCATAACAGGCAGCGTCGGGCAATGCGACGACTCTGACAGTCCCATCGTCGGAGACGGATTTGGAAGATGCTACATATTACTATAATTTCTATTTCTCCGAAGTGTTAGAGGCAGCTTACCAAAATAAGAGCAGGTCTTTCGATTTCCTTGTTGATGGCGAAAAGCTTAACAGCAACGGTTCTATAATCCCACCTTATCAGTCAGATGAGTGGACTCTCTACAATCACGTCGGTCGGAGCCTGACTGCTGGATCAAACATTTCCTTGGTCAACACACCAGATGCCTCCCTTCCTCCAATCCTCAATGCCATGGAACTTTTTAAATTGATCAAGAGTGGACTTACAAATGGAACCAACGAAAATGATGGTATCTCTCTTTCTCTCCATCGTCTATTGGTTCGTTGTGTCCTTCCAACTTCCTGTTGGGCCTGAGTATTGATTTCTAAGCTTGAGATAACCACTCTCTCTCTTTCTCTCTCTCTCTCTCTCTCTCCCTTTCTCTCTCAGATAAATATAGAATTGTGACAGTGTAACAGACATGGGGCACTTATGAATCGTCAATTATATTTACCAGCCAACCCATAACCCTTTATTTATCAGACAACCCGTAACAACTTCGCTTATATAATTTTGTATGCACTTAATCAATAAATGAAGAGAAAGATTGTATAAACAGGTGATAAGTAAGCCATTTAATCTACTTAATTTTGATTATAAGGTTTCATATGTGATATTGCACTTCAAAAACAAAGTTGAAGTTGTCATTCGGATCGAGTTGCATGCACGCTTCTCTGCCAGCAACCAAAGGGGTGGAGGGTATTTTTGAAATTTTTAATAAAAAAAATTAGTTTTTTTTTTAACTTTTCGTAATCCTTTTTCACACTTTTAAAAAGTTTTTTTTTTGGTTAATTTAATGAAGATATTTTGGTCATTGCACATCCTGTGCACATAACCTCTTCGGTTGTCATTTCCTGTAATTTTATTTATGAAACTTTTCTTGGTGCATAACATGTTTTATGTGTTTCACTAGCCCGCTTGCAGGAGGCCCCTGACCCACTTTCTGGAGTAGGTGTCATGCACATACGCTGTGCACCATGCACAGCCATGTGCATATAACCAGCTTTCGTTTCAGGCTTTTTTCCTACTTTAATGTTAACTAATATTTGTTGCACTTGTAAGAGTGACTGGCATCTAATGCATTCTCACCACAGGAAAGGACAGATGTATACAATGACTTCCCATTATTTCTTAAGGAGGAGAACTTAAGATGTAAAAGGATTTCTTTTTCTTCCTTACAAATTATTGCTTTTAGATAATTACAAAAAGTTTATCTAGTTTTCTACGTTTCTTGAATTGTGGTGAAAATGCAGATCTGTTTTTACCAATTTTTTTGACAATGGTTTGCAGTGAAGGCGTTAGAGGTGTTGCAGGGTCCGTATCAACAACTTCAGTATTGGGCAGGTGATCCATGTCTTCCCCTAGGATCCACTTGGGACTGGCTCAACTGCAACATGAACGATCTACCACGAGTGACTGAACTGTGAGTACAAAATATTCAAATTTTGATCATAAAGGAAATATTTGATGTACTTTTTCCATTTGACGTTGCTTTGCTAGGCATCTTAATAATTCAAACTTGGGCGGCATACTTCCAAACTTCAGCGGCCTGACTGCACTTGAGATAATGTGCGTAAAACAGAGTCATACTAATTGGCTTTTACCTTGCTTAATCAACTAGACAGAGTTTCACTGATCAATGTCAACTTTGATCTTGCAGTGAATTGAGCAACAACAGCTTGAGTGGACAGATCCCAGAGTTCTTGGGAACATTTCCTCACTTGAAAGAACTGTGAGTTTATCGCATGAAAAAAAAAATAAAGGAAAAAGATTCAATAAATTGCCAATGCCAGGTCACCCGAAACTTAAAGTTGTCTTTTATCAATTCGAGTACAATCAGTCCTTTTAGCACAAAAGGATTCAATTCTTTACTGCTTTCCCCCAATCTATCCTGTGTTGCTTTCTTTAGTTCTAAAGAAGGCTGGCCCCCTACATGCCCAAACGGGACCATGTCAAATAAGAGGGCGTCCAATCGGATTCGGGGCTTTTCAGTCAAAGCAATCAATGGATGAAATACTGTCTCCCTGAAGTAAGTTGCATGCTTGGGCCTCGAAATAACCTTGATGAGAAAAATTAAACGAAGACCCCTTTTGAAAGGATAGAAAATAAAAGGAAAAAAGTTGTGGACCAAAGCCCGTGAAAAGTTGAGGGGCACTAACTGTTTATTTAAGGAGAAATTTATATGTAAATGTGAAAAAAAATTGTGTTTAATCAATATGCAAATAAGGAATTTTTATTAGACTGTATAGACAATTGCCCACACATGCTCACATGTAGCTCCGCTCCTACTGATGCTCACATGCCTGGTCTTGGTGCTGGTTAAGTTCAATCGTACAGTGTGAATATGCAAGTTTGCTTACTCAACAATTGGACTTAGTATGATAGATTTCCATTGGCTCGTTGCAGGAACCTGGCATACAATAATTTCACTGGACCCTTACCGGCATCAGTGACAGGAAATAAAAAAATAAAACTAACGTAAGTGACACAGCATGGTGATCAACATATATTGTGTGTGTGTGTGTGTGTGAAGCATGCCCTGGGTGGTTGGATACCATCAAATGGTATATGCAAACTAAAGATATGGTTACTGTAGTTTGCGTATTCCATACATGGCATGGCAAAATAAAAGTATGATATCTGTAATTTGGTAATGGTATTTCATTCATAAATAGCACGGGATGAGTCTTTTTAATTATCTCCTTTTTCCAGTATAACAGGAAACGACATCACAGAAGGCAATCCAAGTCCGTCACCAACAAATGGCGTAAGAAATATGAAGCCGATAATCGTTGGAGTACCTGTGGGCTCGGTTATCTTACTTCACATGCTAGTTGGCTAGCTGTCGTCTATGCACACCTTTGAAGTCAACATCCCAAGCCATCGCCAGCTAACGTTGTGATCGAGAATAAAGTATTTAAGTTATTTCATTCCTGAAGTGGCCTCAATAGGTTCCATGTTATTTGATGGCACATAATAAGCTACCTTAGCTTTATAGCTTCTTCAAGCATAAAGGACAAGCCGCATCCCCATGAAAGACAGCAAAAGCATCCTTGCTTTATAAATAATATTTGCTACTATATAAATATTTTCATAGCATGAACCCTGTTGTACCCGTTGCGCATGTCATCTGCTGATTAAGTTATATCTGTTATATGTGAGTTCAGTTGACCCATGCATGTATTTCAGGTCTTTATGTGAATCCGTTGCATGTGAATCTCACCCAACCTCTTAAAAATAGTATATACAATTCATACAGGATTCCTGTTGTTGATATGCAATCTCCTGCTTCACATATTAGGCACACTTTAACATCTTTCAACATATGATACTTACTCAAATAATAAAACATGTCCTTAGCATCCCATCTATGCTTACCTTCAGCCAAACTTTTCCCCATTATTCCTCCTTGATGCTCATTTCCACTCATTGCAAAACTAACAAATTGATGCTATCACGTCAAATTTTTCATAAACGACTATATTCGATATATTCGGACAGATTTCAGTAATTATAATCGGTTTCACACGGGTATCATATTCGGATAAAATTTCAGACGTTTGGCTCAGGCTCAATCCAAAAACCAACCTCTAGATCCATACCTAAATCCAAATCTCTGTTCTAGGCCCAAAACATATGCCTATATCCATATCCAAATCTAAATCTCGACTTTAGATCTAAAACAGGTTTCCAGATCCATATCCAAATCCAAATAGCGACCCTAAATCCAAAGCAAACCTCTAGATTCCCAACCAAGTCCAAATCTCGGTCGTAAGTCCAAAACGGACGCTTCGATCCATATCTGAATCCAAATTCAAGGTTTAGATACAAAATCCAACCTCATAACGAGATCTGAATCCAAGTCTAAGCTCTAGGTCCAAAGACTACACCCTAATATGAAATACAAAGCCAAAGTCCATAACTGAACCCAAAAAGCAAAATCAAGTCCAAATTAGGCAAATAGATCCAGACAACCGATCTTAGGTCCAACTTAGATTCCAATCAAAATTTCAATTCAAAATCTAAAATTGAGGCCAAATAACAATTTCTAACACTATTTTGGGTCTGGTGGGTGCGGGAGCCTCTCCCTTGCTTTTCAACTCGATCTCGCATCAAAAATTTTATAATGAGCCTACACTTGCCCAAAATAAAGCCGGACTCATTTTGATCAAAAGACCACTTAGCACTTCAAAAGTATATTTTAAAAATATAAATATAAATATTCTTTTTTATGCGAGACCCACCTAAAGGGGACAGGGAGGCATGAAACACCTTATGGAGGCAAAACAACCTTAGCGTGCTGACAGGCATGGTCTCTTATTTTTTTTTCTTTTGTCCCTTTAAAAAATGGTTGATATTTTCAAGGTAATTATACCATCTCAATTCATCCTAAGTTCCTCCATTCTTTCTTTTAGGAATATTTATATACGTTATATAGAATGAGTAAATGGTGACTTAGATATTCACAATTCAATTTATATATATATATATATATATATATATATATATAAATAAATAAATAAATAAATATATATATAAATAAAGCTGCAACAAGTAAGGTACAATACACTTGGTTCAAGAGAATCCCTTTATAATAAAATGAGTCAATCATTGCAAAAGCATAGGAATGTTAGGCGAAACGTACATGGCCATGGGCACCTGTGTGTGTTTGTTTTTACATTAAAAAAAACACATGTTCTTGCGTACAAGATCAGCAAAACCATGTCCAAAATGCCTCAAATTCTGTGCTATGTGATGACACTTCCCAAATTCTCGTAAAAAGGAGAATACAATTCAAGTATTCTCAGGGCGCACTTGAATTCGTCGACCACGGAACGTACACGGCGGAGCACAACCCGGTCGACGACAATCAGTTGTGTCACTCGACAGCGAAAAAGATCGTCCGTGGTCGACGACGGGGCACCGACATGTCAATGTCACGTCTCCCTGTCACAACAGCGTCTTCATATGCTAATGAACCATCACGGGAGGACTGACCACAACCAAGTTAGATTCTCCTCCCAACCAAGTTAAACTCTATCAGAGGGCAACTCCACTTTGAGAGAAAAAGAGAGAGATTTTTATATGTGGACGCTGAAAGGCCAGGCAGCAAGCTTCATAATATTTTCTATTTTTTATTAATCTATTATATTAAAATACTATTATTATTTCCAACTTATCATTTGACTATCTTAAGGTTAATGCAGCAGTCATTCTTTTTTGTATTTTTATTTTTAAATTTTAGATTGAAGACCTGTATTCTAAACATTTCATGTGCAAGTGATTCAGATTTCGATTCGATTCAGCCTATTGTTAATTCTAAGCTTATCAATTTGATTCAGGGCTTGGTGTGTGTGTGTGTGCTTGTTTTGAGAGAAAAATACTTAATCAACATCTATATATATATCTGCAACGATTAAGCTACAATACACATGGTTCAACGTCGCTGAAACCACAGCAAAGCTCAAGAGGGTCCCCTTACAACGAAATGAGTCACCATGCCAAAAGCATGGAAATGTTAGGCGCAAGCGTATATGGCCATCGGTATCAGCGCTTTATATTGGGCGCCTGTGTGCGTATGTTTGATTTTTTCTTAAAAAAGAAGAAAAGAAAACATTTTCTTGCGCACAAGATCATCACCACCAGGTCGACGACAATTCCTCTCCCGGTTAAAAGAGTTCTCCCTTCACAGCGAAATAGATTGTTTGCTAACGAACCCGTCCATCCATCACCGTGGTCGACGGGGCACCGCCAAGTCAGTGTCACGTCTCCTGTCACAACAGCGTCTTCATACGCTAATGAAGTCGTCCATCACCGGCGGACGGAGCACAACCAAGTGAAGGTCTCCTCCCAGCCATTATTAATATTCTTTTAGTGATTAATAATGTGCAGCAATGTCAAGTGCAAAGTGAAACCTAATGCAGCATTAACCCCTTCGCTGGCAACTTTTCAAGTTCATGACGCAATCTGCCTGCAACTTCTTTGCCTGCATTCCATGTTATTCTATTACATGGGATTCTGATTTGAGTTGTTGATGCTCATAACATGAACAACTTATTAAGAAGTTGGGCAGTTTGCTGGGCACTTCCTTGAAAGCTTTCTCATTTCTTGTATCTGAACTGAAATGTGCAAACCGTTTATCTAAATCGAAGCTTCGATGTCAAACTCAAACTCTTGTGCTCTGTTTTGGTAGATAATCTTTAGATTGTCCAAGTTCTTTCAGAAGGTGACTTCTCATTTGCATATACACGGGTGGGAAGGGATGATATAGTTGCTCTATCAAAAGGAGTTTGATGCGCGCTTTTTCGAAAGTTGCTCTTAATTGCTTTTGGGCTTTTGAAATGAAGCTACTACTGGTGCACAAAAATTTGGTGTGTCAGTATCACAGTATGGTTGAGGACCAAAATAGCAGCATGGTTGATGACCAAAATGCTTCCGTTTAATAGGAAAAAGAATTTTTTTATGAAAAAAAAGAAAATCGAAAAAAATAACAAGACTTTCAAAGACATTTCTTTTTCCATAATTTCAACACTCGTTGGCGTATACATTTTTATTTGTTTGGCGTATGCTTGTTGCCTGCACCGAGCAACTCACTCTCCATTTAAGAGGAACAGGTGTGCGTATACATTTTTATTTGTTCCTATTTTGCACATCAGTTGGCTAATTCATATTAACTCAAATATCAATTTTCATGCGCCATAAAGTTTTTAGAGTATGCATACTGCCATGAATTGAAAATATATGGCCACAAATCGGCCTATGATATGAACCAACCGCTGCGTCGTTGAGCACAACTAGATGGACTAGAAGATCCTATTTATCGTAAATCTAGCTGCGATATGGAACAAAAAATTCTGTTCCACTGACTCCAGGTCTTGGATAAATGAACACATTTCATCAGGTGGCTCAAATGATTTATCCTTTTAAAAGCGGAAGGAAGAATTTCCACGAAATGATGATTCCAGTCAAAGGGAGGCTTCAACTACTGGGCTCTTCAAGGTCTAGACCTTGACTGGCGTGCAGATAAGGTCCAGACAAAGGCCATCGGGGTCAATTTATTTCATTGAGAGGAGATATTCTATGAACTTGAAGAATTTTTTTATGACCGTTGGCTTTCATCTACAATGACAGTTGATGAATACTTGTCAAACGGGGACTTCTGCTAAGGCTTCTTAATTACCTTCGCGTACTCTTTAAAAATATGTCACTACGTTTCATGCCTTACAGAAGCTTGCCTCTGGGGCAAAACATCAACCGGACATCTCTGTAGTCCTTCTTTGCGGAGCTGAAGGTTGGTTCAGCATCTGAAGTACTGTTCTGAGCGGGGAGACTTGTATCGGTATATCAACCTTTCAAGATGGCAGGATCCGTGGTCCTTTTTGCCGGCTTATGCATAGCGATTCAAATTTTCTCAGGATTTGCTGACAGGCGTACGTAAGCGTTCTCCTGATCTCACCCTCGGCTTGTTTTCTTTTTTCTGCTAATCAAGCAGTAAAGATGCCCACATGTATAGTCCGCACAGTCAGAGCTCTTAATTAGTTTAATTCCCCTAACCTTCAAAAGGGAGCTCATACGCAAAAGGATAGATTTTGATTTCAATGAACTATGGAGCCATCCAGAATGAATGCCCTTCATAAATCATAACCCCTGAGTTTCCTTTGTTTCCTCTAGTGTCCTTGAGCATCGATTGCGGAGCTCCGACGAGTACGCGCACTGACGAGCTGGGCATCAAATGGATCGGCGACGGCCACTATATTAACACAGGGCAAACATCGAAGGTCCAGGTTAACAATTCATACTACCAAGAAGACACGACGCTCCGATACTTTCCCTTCCAAAAGAAGAACTGCTACGTGATACCAGGCGTGGCGAGGGGAAGGAAGCACATGATAAGGGCATCCTTCTTCTACGGCAACTACGACGGGAAGTCGTCGCCACCATCCTTCGATCTTCAATTTGATGGGAACCATTGGGCCAGCGTGACAACTTCATTAGACACCTCCCTTTATTGGGAAGTGATTTATGCGCCCAAGAGAGGCAACATCAGCGTCTGTGTTGCTCAGACGTCGCTCAACCAGACATCCTTCATCTCTGCTCTCGAAGTTAAGGAATTTGAGCGGGGAATGTATGAAACGGAGGACACGGACGACGTCCTCCGTCGTTGGCAGAGGGTAGCCTTTGGAGCGAAGGGCTTCCTCAGGTAAGACGAAAGTTATATCCGTACACTCTGAAACGATCGGTTGGTGCATGTAAGCCTGATTTAAAAGTTCCAAAGATCAATGCCTGCTACAGTTTAGCTTGCACTTCACGGTATTTAATTAGTTAATTTTTGAAGGAAAACAACAACGCTATTGGAATTGGTCTGAATTAGTTCGATCGAGTGGCAGGTTCAGGAGCGTCGTGTTTAATGAGCATTTTTAAATAATCTGGAAAAATTATTATTTTTATGCATTTTTTATTCATTTTTTTAAACAACAACAGTTAATGTTTTTTCCTATTCACAACAAATTCATAAGAATTACTAAATAATGAAATGGCCTATTCATTAATGCGGTAACTTCATGATTTGAATGGATATTTAGCTTACCCAATACGGAGATCGGTTTGAGTACCCATTTTTACAAGAGTACTCTTTATTTGCATCTTAATAATCCGAAAATATAATATTCATCCATTCCTATAATTCTAGTGTTTCTTTATTCTGGTAATTGTCAAGAACCCAAAATAGTTTCAAAGCTTTAAGAGAGACAAAAAGGATTTAGATATTTTAGAGTCATCCAACAACCTAAAATTGTTATTTAATATTAGTTTATACATTTTTTTCTTGTTTTTCTATCAACCATCCATCTGCTTTAAATGGACAACCTTGATTAAATGGTTGGGTGACTTTAGATAACTAGAGTGTGTATGTGTCTATTGAATGGTGACTTAGCATCATTGATGACTTTGAAGTTTTAATGCTCATTTAAACACATCCAAAATTAAGAGAGAAATAAATGATACCATTCATGCTGTCGTTTTAGTGGTAGTAAAATTGCCTTTTATATTTATTGTGTTCGTGTATGTAGGATCATATTGGTAAGTCTCTTCTTTAATTTCATTGGGTTGACTAATTGTAGTGCGGAGAGAATGATTGAAAAAGAAATAAATAGAAGAAGAAAAAGAAGAAGAAGAGAAAAATACATGTGATGGATTAAGAGAAAAAAGTTTCATAGTGGGTACGCAAAGAGAGGAATCAGTCTTCTAATTAAATAACACTTCTTGGAAAATCCAAGTCTAGCCCCGGTTGTAAGTAAATCTTTTTCTTCTACAAAAGTTTGATGAGTGCCTAGAGATGCTAAGCTATCCAATTTAGATTGAATGTAAAAAAAAATTAAAACCTAATTAAGAAACCAGTGCAGATTAGGATTTAAGAATTCGTATCTCATGTAAATATTCAATATCCAATGCCCTTACAATGTCCACTTTAAAAGTCAACTTCATTACATTTAAAATTGAGCTTCAGAAGTTAATGATTAAAATTGAGATTCATAAGTGTATTCGAGTATAACATTTGATTTGGTTTCGGATTTTACTCAGGTTTTGGATTCAATGGCGGAGTCAAAAACTTTTAATGAGGGAGGCAGAATTAAAGTTTTTAAATTTTGTTCAAAATTTTTATATAGAAAAAGTGAAATTTCCTAAAATTTATATGTAATTTTAAAAAAAAAAAAACAATTGAGGTGGGGCAGGGCCCATGAAGGCTATACCTTGACTCAGTCCCTATTTGAATTCATATTCAAATCCGACTTTTTTTTTTTCATTTGGATTCAAGAATTCAAACCTGAATATAGGAACTTTTCACAAAGCGGTTATATTTAAGAGTACATCTTATTATGATGGACGGGCTTTTGTTGGCAGGTATCCTGATGACCCTTATGATCGTTATTGGCATCCAAGTGGTGAGATCGACGGCGTAGTGACTGTGGCGAGAGATAACATGAGCTTCATCAAAAACTTCACGGATATTCCGGGACTGGCATTAGCCCACGCCATAACTCCAGCGTCAAGCAATGCGACGATTCTGACAGTCCCATCGTCGGAGATGGGTTTGGAAGAAAATACATATTACTATAATTTCTATTTCTCCGAAGTGTTAGAGGCAGCTTACCAAAATAAGAGCAGGTCTTTCGATTTCCTTGTTGATGGCGAAAAGCTTAACAGCAACGGTTCTATAATCCCACCTTATCAGTCAGATGAGTGGACTCTCTACAATCACGTCGGTCGGAGCCTGACTGCTGGATCAAACATTTCCTTGGTCAACACACCAGATGCCTCCCTTCCACCAATCCTCAATGCCATGGAACTTTTTAATCATAAAGGAAATATTTTATGTACTTTTTCCATTTGACGTTGCTTTCTTAGGCACCTTAATAGTTCAGGCTTGCACGGCATCCTTCCAGACTTCAGCGGCCTGACTGCGCTTCAGATAATGTGCGTAAAACACAGTCTTGCGAATTGGCTTTTAGCTTGCTTAATTGATTAGATTGAGTTTCACTGATCAGTGTCAAACTTTAATCTTGCAGTGAATTGAGTAACAACAGCTTGAGTGGACAGATCCCAGAGTTCTTGGGAACATTTCCTCACTTGAAAGAGCTGTGAGTTTATTACACGGAAAAAGATTCAATAAATTGTCAATGCGAAGTCACCTGAAACTTAAAGTTGTCTCTTCATCAATTCGAGTACAAACAGTCTTTTTAGCACAAAAGGCCGTTCTATCCTTTGCCTCCCCAAATTGGGACAATGACAAATGAGAGGGCCCGTCAGTGGAAGGAGTCGTTGGACGAAAGTGGTTATGTACGCATGGGTGTGTAATGAAAAAGTAGAAAAAAAAAGAACTTTCGAAGAGGACAAAAAAGGGATTACGAACAAGTTAAAAGTTTACACTGTAAATTCTTTATAAAAACTTTTCAAAAACACCCCAATTCCCTTACTTTTTAGCTTCTGTGTTGTACATGCAGAGGGGTTTGCATGCAACTCAATCTTGTCATCGGATGAAACACTGTCTCTTTGAAGCAAGCTGCATGTTTGGCCTCAACTTTAGTCTGCAGGGCATGAAATGATGAAAATACCTTTCATGAGAAAAATTAAAGGAAAACCCCCTTTCGAAAGGAGAGAAAATAAAGGGAAAAGCAAAACCTTTTCTAAATCAAAGCTAATGGTAGATCCAGACGTATTTGGCTGACACTCGGTATATATTTGAAGGGCATTTTATATATATATATATACAAAAATTTGGGTTTAACGAACATGTAAATAAGGGATTTTATTAGACTGGACAATTGCCCACATGTAGCCCCTCCCCTGACCAAAGCTCCACCTGCCTCGTATCCCCGGCTCTGTTCTTGGTGCTTGTTTTGCTTCGTAGTACAAACTTACAGTGTGAATATGCAAGTTTGATTTAATCAACAATTAGATATTAATACGGCAGATTTCCGATGGTTGATTGCAGGAACCTGGCATACAACAATTTCACTGGACCCTTACCGGCATCATTGGCAAGCAATAGAAAAATAAAGCTAACGTAAGTAGGACTTTTTGGTGAAGGTGATGCAGCATCGTGAGCATATTTTCGTGTGTGTGTGTGGAGAGAGAGAGAGAGAGAGAGAAACAATCACAAGGTGATTGGATAACTTTTCCATTTCACCAAATGCTCTATGAGAACATACAAACTAAAAGTATGATTGCTGCAATTTGGGTATTCCTTACTTGGCATGACAAGTTAAGAGTATGATATCTGTAATTGGGTAATGGTATTTCATCCATATATAGCACTGGATGAGTCCTTTTAATTGTCTGCCTTTTCCAGTATAACAGGAAACAACATCACCAAAGGCAATCCAAGTCCGGCACCAACAAATGGCAATCCAAGTCCGCCGCCACCAACAAATGGCAATCCAAGTCCGCCGCCGACAAATGGCAATCCAATTCCACCACCAACGACTGCCAATCAAAGTCTGCCACCAACCATTGGCAATTCAAGTCCGCTGCCAACCAATGGCAAAAGAAATATGAAGCCGATCATCGTTGGAGTACCACTCGGCTTGGTCATTTTACTTCACATGCTAGTTGGCTAGCTGTGTCGTCTGTGCACACCTTTGAAGTCAACATCCCAAGCCATCGCCAGCTTACGTTGTGATGGAGAATAAAGTATTTTAAGTTATTTCATTCCGGAAGTGGCCTCAATAGGTTCCATGTTATTTGATGGCTAATAGTAAGCTACCTTAGCTTTCTGGCTTCTTTTGAAGCATCCTCATGAATAACAGCATCCTTGCTCTATAAATAATACTTGCTACTATATAAACTTTTTCTTAGCATGAAACCTGCTGTACCCCTTTTGCATATCATCTGCTGTTGTCGATTGCATATGTGTGTTATATCTGTTACACCTGTTGTTGATATGCAATCTCCTCCTTCACATAATTAGGTTGCGGCAAGAGGCTTCAATTGCCTCCAGAATATTATATCATTTATCAATCACATAAAAAAGAAATGAGCTCGAACCTCATTCCTAAGGCCATCTAGAAATGATCTGTTAACCGTCCCCTATGGCCACCAACATGAACAAATCCACGTTTACCTATATCTGTGTTTGTTTGTGGCAGATGATGACCAATGCACATGCAGAACTTTAACCCCATGTAGGTGACTAGCGGTAATTAAGTGGATATAAAAGGAGATCTAACTTCAGAATTTGTTTGAAACAATGTCATATGGGTGTGTTTTGTGGGTGCTGGTGCGGATGCAGGTGCCAGTGCCGCACATCCCAAAAAAGCTGGATGTGCGGGTGCGGGGTGTATAAGTATACATTTTTATTTTATATATACAAAAATATATAATTATATGATAGTTCCTAAGCTTTATTTGTCCAATTTTTTCTTTAACTTTATTTATTATAGATAAAAATTTATAAAAAGACTATTTTAGTCTAAAATTTTAAAGGGAGACGTTCCAGACGTTCCTTTTTAATATAATATATATATATATATATATATATATATGTGTGTTTTATTGGTTTAAAATGAAAGTTTATAAAAAATTTATTTGAATTCCAATGCAATTGAAAAGTCAAAGTACCCGATAAAGACATTAGTGTTAACCATATAAAAAAATTGTGTTGCCATTAGTACTTTTCAAGGAATCTGTTGGGGTGTAGGGTCCTCTCCCTTCCATTCTGAACCAAGAAAATAAATAGATGACACGTCTTAGCGCTCTTCACCATTGCCAAGGTCCACAAATTAGGCACACTTTAACATCTTTCAACAATTGATACTTACTCAAATAATAAACATATGCTCGGCAGCCTATCTATGCTTACCTCCAGCAAAACTTTTCCCCATTATTCCTCCTTGATGCTCATTTCCACTCATTGCAAAACTAACAAATTGATGCTATCACCTCAATTTTTTCATAAAGACTATATTCGATATATTCGGACAGATTTCAGTAATTTTAATTGGTTTCACACGGGTAGCATTAAGCATATTCGGATCAAATTTCAGACGTTCGGCTCAAGCTCAATCCAAAAACTAACCTCAAGATCCATATTTAAATCCAAATATTTGTTCTAGGCACAAAACATATGCCTAGATCCATATCCAAATCAAAATATTGACCCTAAAACCAAAACAAGCCTCTAGATCCACAACCAAGTCCAAATCTCGGCCGTAAATCCAAAAGGGATGCTTTGATCCATATCTGAATCCAAATTCAAGGTTTAGATTCAACATCCAACTTCAAACCGAGATTTGAATCAAAATCTAAGCTCTAGATCCAAAAATTACACCCTAATCCAAAATACAAAGCCAAATTCCATAACTGAACCTCAAAAGCAAAATCAAGCCCAAATTAGGAAAATAGATGCAGACAGCCAATCTTCGGTCCAACTTAGATTCAAATCTAAATTTCAATTCAAAATCTAAAATCAAGGCTAAATACAAATTTCTAACACTACTTTGGGCCTCGTGTGCGCCCGAGCCTCTCCATTGCTTTTCAACTCAAACTCGCATCAAGCAATTTAAAATGAGCCTAGAGTTGCCCAAAATAAAGCCAGACCCATTTTAATAAAAAAAACCATTTTGTACTTCAAAAATATATTTGAAAAATATAAATCTTGAATTTCCTTTTTATGTGGGACCCACCTAAAGGGGACAGGGAAGCATGAGCCATCCTATGGGGGCAAAGCAAGCTCTTTGCGCATGCCTAGTATGCGTGTTAGACAATGTCTCTTTTATTTTTTTTCTTTTGTCCCTTTTAGGTGATCAAAAAAGAAAAAAATGGTTGATATATTCAAAATAATTACTTATTTATAAAGTACCATCTCAATTCATCCTAATTCTTCCATTATGTCTCTTTGATTTTAAAATCTTTCTTTTAGAAATTTTTACATTAAATATATACAATGAGTAAATGGTGACTCTTATATATATATATATAAAGCTGCTGCAATTAAGCATGGTTCAAGAGATTCCCTTTACAAAGAAATGAGTCACCATGGCAGAAGCATAGGAATGTTCGGCGAAGGCCAGGGGCACCAGCGCTTTGTCATTGGGCGCCCGTGTGTGTGTGTATTTTGTTCTTTAAAAAAGGAAACACATTTTCTTGCGTACGAGATCAGCAAAATCATGTCCAAAATGCCTCAAATTTTGTGCAATGTCATGACACTTCCGAAATTCTTTTAAGAAGGAGAATAGAATACAAGTATTCTCAGGACGCACTTGAATTCGTCCACCACGGAACGTACACGGCGGAGCACAACCCGGTCGACGACAATCAGTTGTGTCACTCGACAGCGAAAAAGATCGTCCGTGGTCGACGGGGCACCGCCATGTCAATGTCACGTCTCCCTGTCACAACAGCGTCTTAATATGCTAATGAAGTCGTCCATCACCGGAGGACTGACCACAACCAAGTTAAAGTCTCCTCCCAACCAAGTTAAACTCTATCAGAGGGCAACTCCACTTTGAGAGAGAAAGAGAGAGAGAGATTTTCTATATGTGGACGCTGAAAGGATAGGCAGCAAACTTCATAATGTTTTCTATTTTTTATTAATTATACAAAAATACTATATTATTTCCAACTTATCATTTGACTATCCTAAGGTATTATTATGAATATCTAATTCAACGGTCATATTTTTTTTTGTGTTTTATTTTTAAATTTTAGATTGAAGACCTGTATTCTAAACATTTCATGTGCAAATGATTCAGATTTCCATTCGATTCAGCCTATTGTTAATTATAAGCTTACCAATTTGATTCAGAAAAAGTGATGTACAGAGTTTAGTTAATTGAAAGGGGAAACATGACCCAACCTGGACTTTATGTAGATAATCGCTACCCACCGGCTTGGTGTGTGTGTGTGCTTGTTTTTTTTTTTTGAGAGAAAAATACTTAATCAACATCTATATATATATATCTGCAACGATTAAGCTACAATACACATGGTTCAACGTGGTGGAAACCACAGCAAAGCTCAAGAGGGTCCCCTTACAACGACATGAGTCACCATGCCAAAAGCATGAAAATGTTAGGCGCAAGCGTACATGGCCATCGGTATCAGCGCTTTATCGGGTGCCTGTGTGTGTGTGTTTGATTTTTTCTTTAAAAAGAAGAAAAGAAAACATTTTCTTGCGCACAAGATCAGCACCACCAGGTCGACGACAATTCCTCTCCCGGTTAAAAGAGAGTTCTTTCTCCCTTGACAGCGAAATAGCTTGTTTGCTAACGAACCCGTCCATCCATCACCGTGGTCGACGGTGCTCCGCCAAGTCAATGTCACATCTCCCTGTCACAACAGCGTCTTCATATGCTAATGAAGTTGTCCATCACCGGAGGACGAAGCACAGCCAAGCCAAGTGAAGGTCTCCTCCCAGCCATTATTAATATTCCTTATGTGATTAATAATGTGCAGCAATGTCAAGTACAATCTGAAACCTAATGCTGCATTAACCCCTTCGCTGGCAACTTTTCAAGTTCATGACGCAATCTGCCTGCAACTTCTTTGCCTGCATTCCATGTTTTATTCTATTACATGGGATTCTGATCTGAGTTGATGCTCATAACATGAACAACTTATTAAGAAGTTGGGTAGTTTTCTGGGCACGGCCTTGAAAGCTTTCTCATTTCTTGTATCTGAACTGAAATGTGCAAACCGTTTATCTAAATCGAAGCTTCGATGTCAAACTGAAACTTTTGTGCTCTGTTTTGCTAGACAGTCTTAAGATTGTCCTAGTTCTTCAGAAGGTGATGAGTAGGGATGAAGAAATTATCATGCACCCATACAGACGATGACTTCTCATTTGCATAGGCTGGGTTATCATTATTTTGTTACAAAATTTTGCATTCGACTGGCATTCATTGCTCTGTTCACCATCTTTGTTCTGTCAGTTGTGTGTCCATTGCCCTAAAATTCTTTGCTAAACTCTCGTCATCATTTAAAGAAAAGGGACAAAACAATGGCACCGATCGGTCTCATCAACAGCTGTGAAGAAACTACAAGACCATGGAGGTCCACACTCACAAATAGAAGACTAGTTCTCAAATAGACAGAATCTTCCCTTGTCTGGTGTCTCCAATGTTGTGAAGGGTTTGGTGGTCGATCGTCTTCTACACCTACACAACCTGAACTTCCCCATCTGCTTGAAATTGTTGAGCAAGAAAATAACCTCGATCCTAATCTTCAGCCCCTTGATATCTTGGGAAAACAAAATTTAGTAATTATAATTTTTTAAAACTTTTAATTTGACCCCAATAAAAATATACAAATATAGTTTAGTCCCTGCAAAAATTTCAAAAAATACTGACCGGCGCCTGCAATGAATTTTTTTTTTTGTAGTGTGCAATTTTAGAATTATGAGTTTGGAAATTGGTCATCAAATTAATTCCATAGAAGTTAAAAAAAAAAAATCAGGAACAATAATAGCTCTTCATATATGTTCTTAAAGAAACAGATACTACTTAAGAAACAAACATTTGGTGACCATAACGGGAGCTACGGTAGATTTAACTCTTCCATCTCTTCATTTGGACAAAACGAAAAAGCACTAGGAATTTTATTTCATTGAGAAGAGATATTTTATGAACTTGGAAGGTTTTTTTATGACCGTTGACTTTCATCTAGTCACCTAGAATTGAATCCAAGACACATGATCTTGGGATCGTGGTTCCCACCAGTATACGGATGAATTTTAGGACAATGAATGCATTAAATTCTCCTAATCGTCAAACGGGGACTTCTGCTAAGGCTTGTTAATTACCTTCGAGTACTCTTTAAAAATATGTCACGACGTTTCATGCCTCTAGGGAAAAACATCAACCGGACATCTTTGTAGTCCTTCTTTGCAGAGCTGAAGGTTAGTTCAGCTTTGAAGTACTGTTCTGAGTGCGAAGACTTGTATGAGAACATCAACCTTTGAAGATGGCAGGATCCGTGGTCCTTTTTTCCGGCCTATGCATTGCGATCCAAATTTTCTCAGGATTTGCTGACAAGCGTACGTAAGCGTTCTCCTGATCTCACCCTCGTCTTGTTTTCTTATATTTGTTAAATAAAGGGTAAAATTGCCCACATGTATAGTCCGCACAATCAGTGCAGTTAGTTCAATTCCCCTCCTGCACTAACGTCAAGCACAACTTTCAATTGGGAGCTCATTCGTTACGCAACAAAATCGACGGAGGCAGATACTCCAGCAGGAAGTACTTTCGAATGGTTTTCATTTTGAAGATCAACAGCTCTCACACACACATGGGTAGATCTTGATTTCAATGAACTATAGATCCATCCAGAATGAATGCCCTTCATTAATCATAAACGCTGAGTGACTTTGTTTCCACTAGTGTTTTTGAGCATCGATTGCGGAGAACCGACGGGTACGCGCACGGACAAACTGGGCATCAAATGGGTCGGCGACGGCGACTATATTAGCACAGGAAAAACAGCGGAAGTCCAGGTTAGCAATTCATACTACCAAGAAGACACGACGCTCCGTTACTTTCCCTACCAAAAGAAGAGCTGCTACGTGATACCAGGCGTGGCGAGGGGAAGGAAGCACATGGTAAGGGCATCCTTCTTCTATGGCAACTACGACGGGAAGTCATCGCCACCATCCTTCCGTCTTCAATTCGATGGGAACCGTTGGGCGGATGTAAACACTTCATCCAGCGAATCCAAGTATTGGGAAGTGATTTATGCGCCCAAGAGAGACAACATCAGCATCTGTGTTGCTCAGACGTCGCTCAACCAGACACCCTTCATCTCTGCTCTCGAAGTTAAGGAATTTGAGCGGGGAATGTATGAAACGGAGGACACGGACGATGTCCTCCGTCGTTGGCAGAGGGTAGCCTTTGGAGCGAAGGGCTTCGTCAGGTAAGACGAAAGTTATATCCGTACACTCTGAAACGATCGGGCGCAGTTTGTGAGGCTGATTTAAAAGTTCAAAATATCTATGAATGCTGCAGTTTAGCTTGCACTTGGCAGTATTTAATTAGCTAATTTTCGAAGTTTAAAAACAATGTTATCGGAATTGGTCTGAAATAGTTCGATCGAGTGGCAGGTTGAGGAGTGTTGTGTTTAACGAGCTTTTTTAAATAATCTGGAAATTTTATTATTTTTATGCATTTTTATTTAATATTTTAAACAACGGCAGTTAATTTTTTTGCCAATTCAAAACAAATTCGAATGATTTACTAGATATTTAATGGCCTATTCATTAATGCTCATTTGTATAGTTCTAGTATTTCTTTATTTTGGTAATTGTCAAGAACACAAAATGGCTTCAAAGCTTTAAGAGAGACAAAGAGGATTTATGGGACACACATTCTTATATATATAAAGGAAAATTGAATGGTGACTGTATTTTTAGAGTCACCCAACCACCTAAAATGGTAATTTAATATTAGTTTATACATTTTTTTTTGTTTTTCTCATAACTACCCATCTGTTTTGAATTAATTTAATATTAGTTTATACATTTTTTTTTGTTTTTCTCATAACTACCCATCTGTTTTGAATGAACAACCTTGATTAGATGGTTGGGTGACTCTAAATAACCAGAGAGAGTATATATATATATATATATATATATATATATATATATATATATATATATATATATATATATATATATATATATATATATATATATATATATATATATATATATAAAAGAAAATTGAATGGTCACTCTAGCTTTTTAGAGTCACCCAATCCTCTAATTTACATCATTCGATTCAACATAATGGATAGTTAAGAAAAATATAAAGAAAAAAAATGTGATGGATATTTTCCTTATCCAATTTTAGTTTTCACATTTTTCTTTTTGTTTTTATCTCAACCATCTATCTACTTTATATTAGCCCAATCTTAGCATCGTTGATGACTTTGAAGTTCATTTGTTTCTTCTTTAATGCTCATTTAAACACACCCAAAATTAAGAGATAAATAAATGATACCATTCATGCTGTCGTTTTAGTGGCAGTAAAATTGGCTTTTATATTTATTGTGTTCGTGTATGTTGGATCATATTGTCATGTTTCTTCTTTAATTTCATTGGGTTGACTAATTGTAGTGCTGAGAGAATGACTGAAAAAGAAGAAGAAGAAGAAGAGAAAAAAAACATGTGATGGATGAAGAGAAAAAAGTTTCATAGCGGGTACGCAAAGAGGGGAATCAGTCTTCTAATAAAATAACACTTCTTGGAAAATCCAAGTCTAGCCCCGGTTGTCAGTAAATCCTTTTCTTCTACAAAAGTTTGATGACCGCCTAGAGATGCTAATCTATCCATTAATATCGGACTGGATTCAGATTCAAATTCAGATAAGATTTAGTTTCAAGTAAATATTCAATATCCAATGCCCTTACAATATCCACTTTGAAAGTCAGCTGCATTAGGTTTAAAATTGAGATTCAAAAGTGTATTCAAGTATCATATTTGAGTTGGTTTGGGATTTTAAAATCAGGTTTTGGATTCATATTCAGATATTGGTTTGGGATTTTTAAATCAGGTTTTGGATTCATATTCAGATGTCTTTTTTTCCTTTGGCAGGTATCCTGATGACCCTTATGATCGTTATTGGCATCCAAGTGGTGAGTTCGACGGCGTAGTGACTGTGGCGAGAGATAACATGAGCTTCATCAAAAACTTCACGGATGTTCCGGGACTGGCATTAGCCCACGCCATAACAGCAGCGTCGGGCAATGCGACGACTCTGACAGTCCCATCGTCGGAGACGGATTTGGAAGATGCTACATATTACTATAATTTCTATTTCTCCGAAGTGTTAGAGGCAGCTTACCAAAATAAGAGCAGGTCTTTCGATTTCCTTGTTGATGGCCAAAAGCTTAACACCAACGGTTCTATAATCCCACCTTATCAGTCAGATGAGTGGACTCTCTACAATCACGTCGGTCGGAGCCTAACTGCTGGATCAAACATTTCCTTGGTCAACACACCAGATGCCTCCCTTCCTCCAATCCTCAATGCCATGGAACTTTTTAAATTGATCAAGAGTGGACTTACAAATGGAACCAACGAAAATGATGGTATCTTTCTTTCTCTCCATCGTCTATTGGTTCGTTGTGTCCTTCCAACTTCCTGTTGGGCCTGAGTATTGATTTCTAAGTTTGAGATAACCACTCTCTCACACACATAGGGCTGCACAACGAGTCGAGCCAACTCGGGCTTGACTCAAACTCGCTCGACAAAGCTCGGCTCGAGCTCGACTCGTTTATAAACGAGTCGAATTCGAGCTTAAACTTAAACTCGAGTATGTTAATGAGTCGCGTTCCAGTTAGTCGGACTCACCTCTACTTTAATCTCCTTTCACGTTTCCAAAATCTTTCCTCATTTTTTTTTTTTTAAATTACTTTTAAGTTTAAAAGTTTTCCTCTCCCATTATTATATTCTACTTTTCAATCAACGACTTTTTTCCCTCTCCTTTTTCTCTCTCCTCACCACGTTCATTTTTCTTTCTTTTTTTCTTTTTTCCCAACACGCCGCCTTTCTTTCCCTCACGCCTTTTCTTTTCTTTTCCCAACACGCCCATTTCTTTCCCTCCTCATGCCTTTTTCTTCTCTCTTCCCAACACGCCCATTTCTTCCCCCCACTTCGTCTGCCCCTTTTCTCGAGCTCGAGCTCGAGCTAGACGGCAGTCGCTCGAGTCGAGCTCGAGCTGAAGTTTTGAAACTCGTAACGAGCTCGAGCTGGCTAAATATGAGTCGAGCCGAGCTCGAGCCGACTGAGCTCGAGCTCGACTCGGCTCGTGTGCAGCCCTACACACATATGTGAATTGTGATAGTGCAACAGACGTGGGACTTTTTATAAACCGTCAATTATATTCATCAGAAAACCCGAAACTACTCCGCATATATAATTTGGTATTGGTATATACACTTAATCTATATATGAAGAGAAAGATTAACCTGGTGATAAGTAAGCCGTGTGATTTCATTAATAAGGTTGTCATTGAGATCGAGTTGCACGCAATAAGTATGCACCCAAAAGATTAAGGGTATTTTTTAAATTTTTAATTTTTTAAAACATTTTCATATTTCTTTTTTTTCATTTAAAAAAAATTCTTTTTGTTATTTTAATAGAGATATTTTGTCCTTGCACACCCTGTTCACAATATTGGGCACGTGGGTGTGCGCACAACCTGCTTCGGTTGTCATTTGCTGTAATTTTATATATAAAATTTGTCAGCCGTCAATCAAAAATTGATGATTACCTTTACGTAGTTCGAACACAGGCGTTGTTTATTAAAAAGATGGTTCGGCACTGAACACACATAAAATAAAAGAAGTCTTAAAACAAACTACCTACTTGCTATATTGTTTAGTTGTCTTTTTTTCACTAGTTAACACTTTTCACAATCATTTATCCGCAAAACATATTTTTGAATTAGTGTATCGAAATACTTACATTCCATAGCACTTATATTTAATAAGCTTTTTCTCTCTCTTTATGTATATATATATATATATATATATATATATAAAATCTTTTTTTACGTGTGCTTCATAATGTTTTAACCTATCTTTTATAAATATAATGGTATAAATAGATACAAAAATATAAAAATGTGTGACAAAGAGAAAGAGAGAGAGAGTTGATTTAATTTGAATGTTTTGAGAGAAAGTAGTGAAGTTAAACCTTCTAGGTTTTCCTAGAACAGGCGACTTTATGCTCTCGGAATGTTTTTGGTGTGTATTTAGTTTTTGGACAAAAGACATCGTGGAAGTCCCTGACCCACTTTTCAGAGTAGTAGGCTGTGCACCGCACATGTAGACATGTGCAACCTTTCGTCTGGTACTTCTTTTCTTACTTTAATTTTAACTAATATTTGTTGCACTTGTACGAGTGGCTGCCATCTAATGCATTCTCACGTCAGGAAAGGACAGATGTATACAATTGACTTCCCATTATTTCTTGGGCCATGCCCCTTTGAAAAGCACTTACAAATCATTGCTTTTAGAAAATTACAAAAAGTTTATCTAGTTTTCTAGGTTCCTGAAATTGCGGTGAAAGTGCATAAGATACGTTTTTACCAATTTTTTTGAGAATGGTTTGCAGTGAAGGCATTGGAGGTGTTGCAGGGTCCGTATCAACAACTTCAGTCTTGGGCAGGTGATCCATGTCTTCCTCTAGGATTCACTTGGGACTGGCTCAACTGCAACATGGACGATCTACCACGAGTGACTGAACTGTGAGTACATAACCATCGGATACAAAAGTTTTCTCTTCAAACTAATGCAAGAATATTCATATTTTGATCATAAAGGAAATATTTTATGTACTTTTTCCATTTGACGTTGCTTTCTTAGGCACCTTAATAGTTCAGGCTTGCACGGCATCCTTCCAGACTTCAGCGGCCTGACTGCGCTTCAGATAATGTGCGTAAAACACAGTCTTGCGAATTGGCTTTTAGCTTGCTTAATTGATTAGATTGAGTTTCACTGATCAGTGTCAAACTTTAATCTTGCAGTGAATTGAGTAACAACAGCTTGAGTGGACAGATCCCAGAGTTCTTGGGAACATTTCCTCACTTGAAAGAGCTGTGAGTTTATTACACGGAAAAAGATTCAATAAATTGTCAATGCGAAGTCACCTGAAACTTAAAGTTGTCTCTTCATCAATTCGAGTACAAACAGTCTTTTTAGCACAAAAGGCCGTTCTATCCTTTGCCTCCCCAAATTGGGACAATGACAAATGAGAGGGCCCGTCAGTGGAAGGAGTCGTTGGACGAAAGTGGTTATGTACGCATGGGTGTGTAATGAAAAAGTAGAAAAAAAAAGAACTTTCGAAGAGGACAAAAAAGGGATTACGAACAAGTTAAAAGTTTACACTGTAAATTCTTTATAAAAACTTTTCAAAAACACCCCAATTCCCTTACTTTTTAGCTTCTGTGTTGTACATGCAGAGGGGTTTGCATGCAACTCAATCTTGTCATCGGATGAAACACTGTCTCTTTGAAGCAAGCTGCATGTTTGGCCTCAACTTTAGTCTGCAGGGCATGAAATGATGAAAATACCTTTCATGAGAAAAATTAAAGGAAAACCCCCTTTCGAAAGGAGAGAAAATAAAGGGAAAAGCAAAACCTTTTCTAAATCAAAGCTAATGGTAGATCCAGACGTATTTGGCTGACACTCGGTATATATTTGAAGGGCATTTTATATATATATATATACAAAAATTTGGGTTTAACGAACATGTAAATAAGGGATTTTATTAGACTGGACAATTGCCCACATGTAGCCCCTCCCCTGACCAAAGCTCCACCTGCCTCGTATCCCCGGCTCTGTTCTTGGTGCTTGTTTTGCTTCGTAGTACAAACTTACAGTGTGAATATGCAAGTTTGATTTAATCAACAATTAGATATTAATACGGCAGATTTCCGATGGTTGATTGCAGGAACCTGGCATACAACAATTTCACTGGACCCTTACCGGCATCATTGGCAAGCAATAGAAAAATAAAGCTAACGTAAGTAGGACTTTTTGGTGAAGGTGATGCAGCATCGTGAGCATATTTTCGTGTGTGTGTGTGGAGAGAGAGAGAGAGAGAGAGAAACAATCACAAGGTGATTGGATAACTTTTCCATTTCACCAAATGCTCTATGAGAACATACAAACTAAAAGTATGATTGCTGCAATTTGGGTATTCCTTACTTGGCATGACAAGTTAAGAGTATGATATCTGTAATTGGGTAATGGTATTTCAACCATGTATATATCATGGTTTTGAGTCTTTAATTATCTCTTTTTTCCAGTATAACAGGAAACAACATCCATGAAGACAACCCAAGTCCGCCATCGACAGATGCTGGAAGAAATATAAAGCGGGTCATTGTTGGAGTATCAGTTGGCTTGCTTGTCTTACTTCTGATGCTAGTTGGTTGTGTCGTCTATGCATTCTTCCGAATTCAACGTCCCAAGCCATCACCAGCTAATGTTGTGATCAAGAATAATGTTGGTAAGTTATTTCATTCATAAAGTGGGCTCAATAGGCTCCAAATTAATTGATTGCTAATAGCAAACTACATTAGCTTTCTAGTTTCTTCAAGCGTAAAGGCCAAGCCACATCCTCATGAAAGATAGCAAAAACATTCTTGATCTACAAATGATACTTGCTACTATATAAATCTCTTCTTAACAAGAACCCTGTGTGTACCCTTTTGTATCAGATCTGCTGTTGCTGATTTCCTAGGTGTATTATATCTGCTATACTTTAGAGACATTGAGTTGACCCATTGCATGTGGATATCACCCAACTTCTTGAAGGTAGTATACGCGATTTGTACAGGACTTATGTTGTTGATATGCAATTTCATTCACGTAGAATTGCACCATGCAATCTTTACGTAATTAAGCTATTGCAACGACAGGCTTCAATTATCTCCAGAATATCATTTCCTTCACTACTAACATAGCAACGGAATGAGCTTGAACTTTATTCCTATAGAAAGAGGCCATCTGAAAATTAACTATTAACCGTGCTCTATGGCCTCCTAACATAAGCAAATCTACGTTTGCCTATATCCTGTGTTTGTTTGTGGTAGATGATGACCGATCCACATGCAGAACTTGAACCTAATTAAGGTGACATATGGTAATTGAGTGTATATAGATGGGGTGTGTGGTGTGAGCGCTGGTGTGGGTGCAGATCTAGGTGTAAGTGCAGCACATCACAAAAAGGGGCACTTGGTACAAAATTTTAAAATTTTACGAGGCACTAATATGTAAATGAGAAAAATTGTTCACAAGTATCAATGTAAAAATAAGATGTTTTCTAGGTCTAGGTAGGCAATTGCCCACATTTACCTGCATTTGTCTCCACCCCTACCCAAAGGCATCAACTCCTTGCATAACCTTTAGTGAGGTGTGTCTCCTGAGGTTCCAGGGGGTACTCAAGGTGTTCTAGGTTGTTTCCATGAAGGTAAGTGGAATGGGTTTCAAGTCGAGCTGTTCAAAAAGGATAGAAAAAATATGGTCTACTTGAAATGACAAATATATGAAAAGAAGTGCATTAATCACAAAGTAATAGGCATTCAAAATCAATTGCTTGCATCACACTTCTCTATGAAATTAAATATGGCATGAAAGTTGCAAATGCAATAGTTCAAGAGACAAATTTGTGGCACGTACTTAGTCACAATCAAGGCACAAAGTGCAAGCTTGACTGACTAAGGAATTGTTATATGACATTGTAGAGAATCCTGTGGAGCAACAATTTGGTTTTATTCAGCTAATGCCTAACCATGCATTCACCTATGAAGAGATTTTGAAGATCACACATAACTTTGAAACCCATATTGGTGAGGGAGGATCAGGTTCAGTTTACTATGGCCTCCTTAATAATGGCAATGAAGTTGCAGTCAAAGTATTGAAAGATTGGCGCCAAAGAGGATCTAAAGAATTTGTTGCAGAGGTTAGATGGAATACAGTTATCCTTTATTTTCTAATTGTTTGTGCCTGTTTTATTTTCATTAAAGAGATACTTAAGTTCCCCATGTGCAACATTTCAGGTCAAGTTGTTAGTGACAGTGCATCACAAAAACCTCGTCTCATTTGTTGGATATTGCGATGAAGGCATGAATATGATCGTGCTCTATGAGTATATGCATAATGGAAGTTTGAGAGACCTCTTATCAGGTATAAACAAAGCTATCATGAATTTAGAATTATACTCAATAAATCAAGAAACAATACACAAAACATGTCATAGGATATGCAGCAAAAATATGCATAGAATGTAACCTAGTAGACGATTACTTTCCCTGGTTGTAAACGAATTTGTCATGTATTTCATCAATTGAGATTACAAATGAAGAAAAACCATTTATACAAATTAATATTTGTCATTTGAATTAGTTTAGTTTGATAACTTTGTTAGCATTCCCTATTGAAGTTATTCATTCTTTGCAATATTTCTTAGTAGTGCTAGAGCATACTTTTCCTATAATTATGTGTTGTAATCTTGCCAAGAGCCCAAAAATATAAAATGCTGAGCTGAACAACTAGTAGCATCGTAACCGTTATCGGCTATGAAATAGAATAAAAATTAAACCTTGGAAGAATGTTGACACACACATACAAAGAGCTAACTTTTAGTGAAATTGTCTGCTCGTAACTGATTTGGTGCTCTTCTATATCTAGACACCTAATCATGCCCTTTTCTTTGATACTTGTGAGCAAGAGAAACTCCACTGCACACTATTCTTGTAATGCATGAAAAGTGAATTTCTTTGAGTTTAAGTGTCAGTATGAAATTAGACCTAAGGAATTGAAAAAATTTGAGAAGAAATGAAACAGTTGCCAAGTTTTTTATGAGATGGATGGTACTTTGGGGTGGCATTTGAATTGGTGGAACTGTATCATGGAAGTTGAACTAAAGTTCAAATTTGTTGAAAAGTTTCATCCCCCAACAAACATACAACTTTTGTACTGGGTTTTTTTGGGTGGTTGTGGCCATCAAAACAGGTGGAACCCGGTGGTGGAACCCGGTACTTTTTTTTGTCCAATGAGCAGCCCGTGAGCAGCCCATTTTCCCTTCCAGCATGTTGGATCTCTCTTCTTTGCCCACAGCTGCAGAATGAAAGAGAATCACCTGCTTCGCAGCATATCAACTTCCCCTTCCCCCTCCTCTTCTTCCTGTTCACCCTCCTCTTCCTGTTTTCCTTCCTCAAGATTTTCCCCCTTCCCTTCCGCTGTCAAGAGCCTTACCCATTCCCCTTCCTCCATCAACATTCTCGTTCCTGACTGCATGGCCTTCCCCCGTCACCCTCCCCTTCCTGTTCTCCTTCCCCATTTTCATCCCTTCTCTTCCCCCGTCAAGACCCTTACCTTTGGATGGTGATGGAGCACGGTGATGGCGCACCATTGACGCCGCCTGATTCCCCTTTGCAGCCTTCTTATTCCCCTTTTGCTACTCTCATTTGGATGGTGATGGCGCACCATCGACATGTTCTTCTTCTCACGATTATAAATGACCTTCCCCTTCTTCTCACGATTATAAATGACCGCTTGATGGCATTGCTTCCCTTTGATCAACCCTCTCCTTTACATATTATTTGCCATTGATTTTAGATTGCATATTGTAGTGGCATATCATGCCTATACTTGTATATTGTGCTGCTTCATGTTGTTTTGCTTCAAGTTTTATTTTAATCTGCATTCTTTTAACTGCATTTTCTCCATTTTATAACAAGCATTTCATTTTTGCTGTACATAGTGCCAAGATAAACAAACATGGACCTAATTGTACCGAATAGTTCCACCCATCAAAGAAAATGCGGTATATGGAATGTGGAAGAAAACTTCCACATTTCCAACAACAAATGGTGAAGTTTTAAAATTGAGAGCTAACAATTTATTTCCTATCACCAAAGGTCGGCGCGCTACCTAACTGACAATGACCACTTGGGCTAACAATTGTCTATAACAATGTGCACGAGCAAGGCAAGCAAGTTATTGTACTTGTCTCTGATTTTATATATAATCTTTGGATTTCTCTATCCAAACTACTTGGGATAACAATTGTCAAAAAGAAAAAACGCCCGGGCAAATCCTTTAGCCTCTCATCACACATGGCTCAATGCATGTCATTGGTGTGGTATTTAATCATGCGGACCCGATTTATTGGAGTGGTTGTGATTGGATGGATGGCTGGATGGCGGTATATATATATATAACTTGAAAATGTTATATTTTTTTAAACCCCCAAACATTTCAAGACTATGTTGTTATCAAACCTAGAGCAATATTACATAGACCATATTACAGTCATTGAATGCTTATGTTGTTTTGAATGTAACAATAATAAATTTGAAAATAACTAGTAAGAGATCATTTTGTTTCTTGTAGGCAAGAAAGCCACAACCGAACCCTTAACATGGAAGAGACGGCTGCAAATTGCTTTGGATGTTGCAGCAGGTATGCAACTCACAGCCATTGGTTTCAGTGGTTTTATCATCTTTATCATCCGTTTACCAATGCTGATATAACTTGTGCTTGTGACGCAGGTTTGGAGTATTTACACTCAGGTTGCAAACCAGCTATCATTCATAGAGATGTAAAGACCACAAACATCCTTCTCAACGAACAACTTGAAGCCAAGCTGGCAGATTTTGGGATTTCTAGGGTTGATGGCAAGACTCAAACATCAACAGTGATTGCTGGCACCCCTGGATATATTGATCCTGAGTATGTATTTTTTGTTAATTTATCACACCTTATTTTCTAAATATTTTCATGCCCTTATGGCCCATGACATGCCTAGATACATTTACTCTGCACATCATGTGGGCAAGGCCTAATATTGTGAATTGTTGGTCTTGGGAACTCGGCCAAGGATCAAGTCAATTCCACATGTATAGCTTGGTTGTGAAAAAAAAGGCAGCTAAAAGATGAAACATGGTGTAAAATGCTTGGGGTAAAATATAGTTATATATGTCTATGCAAGATCCAAGGAAAAGGTAATTGTTAGCTGTGTGTAAGCTGCAATTTTGGTTATGACATGCTGCCAGATACTCAATTGACTACCAAATTATGCGAGTGTGATCACGACAAATAAATTGTCACCAACTTTGCTCCCAACAAAGGTTTGTATATGAGCTACTGACTTGATACTACAAAAGAACCTGAAGTTGCTTTTCATGATTATCAATAGGCACCATTCTGCACATAACCTATTTAATTCCTTGCTGTCAGATATCCATGCATGCATTTTATTCATGTTACATGTTTGAACTATTTGGTTTAGAAATGCCATTCTATCAATATTAAAGAAATAACAATAAAAATGAAAATGAAAAGGCGGGGTCAAGCTATATTCACAAAGAAAATAAAAGAAGATGAGAAACACCAACTGAATAGCATCAATAGGACAAAATTGCTGAACGCAGCTGATTTGAGCCACAATAAATATAAAACCCCTGGAAATTTTTAATTGAATGTGCAGATAATCCATATCCCAAGCTATCCTCGAGAATGTAGGTTCTATTGTGTATATCTGGTCTTCTTTTAGTACAATAAGCTTTTAGTTCCACTATAAAGAAACCAACTAGGACTACTCGTCTACCTTTCAAAAGAAGAGAAAGCAAATTTCTTTTTTTCATAAGATTAACTACAAACTAAACGTTATCATGCATTTGTCTCGCAGGTATTCTGAAACAAGCATTCTCACCAAAAAGAGTGATGTTTATAGCTTCGGTGTAGTGCTTTTTGAGCTTATATGCGGCCATCCAGTTAGATTCGGCACCCCTGAGCAGTACTTTTATATTGTTCAATGGGCAACATTAAATATTATGAGTGGTGAAATAGATAGCATTATTGACCCAAGGATTAAAGGGGCACACCAAATGAATTCTGTGTGGAAGGTTGCAGAGGTAGCAATTGCATGTACTGCACGGAGTTCTGCAGAGAGGCCACACATGTATAATATTCTAAATGATTTGAAACAGGCGATGGAGATAGAGATGGACGCTGATTCTCAAGAGCTAGAAGTTTCTGCTATAGAGGTTGTGACTACTTCAGAGTCTTCAACTGAAGCATCTCGCCTTGTGTCCGATTCACCCAGGACACCCATTAGAAGGTCAGAAGCTTAAATTCACATCAGCATCATAGCTGACAAATCAAGCTTCAATGACACATTAGCTGATCTTTTGCTGCTTCACATTCGAATCACTTAAAACAGTTATGGATAGTGATGATGAATAAGCATTACATGACTGGTTTTATATTTGAACTTTCATTCTCCTGTAATAATTAAAGATTAATGTATCTTTTTGTTCATACTTGTTTCATTTTCTTGTCTAACAAATGAGAAGTACAGAAAAAAGTGGCCATACATGCCAAACGACACCTCTTAGCTCTTGATGATCATGGAGTTTTTTCGACTAAGAAACTACCTTCAATGGGCAGATGAATATTTGGTCAATCTGTTTGCAAAGAACCATGCTGGGTTAGCCTAATTTGGCTAGGAAACTTCAAGGGATGGTTGACTCATCTAGGAACCAAAAGTTCTTAGTTTTCACAGGCTAGTAATTAATTTTAAGGAAGAGTAGTAATGTGTTCGGGGATCTGTACTCAGCGTGTGGGTCTTCTCTAAAGGATGCTTGATAAACTGCCTAGGTGGCTGCGATAGTAGCTTTTTGTAGCTGAACTTCCATAATCTTTGTATGATGGCAATAACTTTCTCATTCGGGTTAGAAATGAAATGCAACTAATCGTTATTGGAAGTTTCATCTATAACTAAGCATGAATTAAAATTCATCATTGGAAGAAGCTTATATACGTAATAAAAAAAAAAAATCAAGATTGGGATTGGTCTTACAAGTAATTTGAAGGAGCTCTCACATTGAATCAGAAAATATGTTACATTTGCCTGCGTCATGTCAGATTGAATAAATATTGTTGTTACACATTTTTCTTAAGGGAATTCGGTTACATTAAATAATTAAAGAAACCAAGCTTTTATAATGTCCAACATGTTGGATTGAAAGCTGGATAAATTAAATTCGTAATTTTTAGGAAACACTAGAACAGGAAAAAAAAAAACAAAAGCTCACTAGGTTCTTTAGAATTAGAAGAACAAATTGATTTAAGAAACAGGGGAGGGAGCACACCGGGTTCAGAATTCATCCTCTACTTCTGACTTCAACTCTCCTTTGCAACCATCTGAGTGCAGAGCAACAGCGAGCTAACAACGGGGCGAAATCATTTGAGCCAAATATTCCGGTAATCGGGACGTCACGTCGGCAAGGAAGTCTACAAAGAACCAGACTTATTCAAGACTTCTGCAATCGGGAAATGCAGGGCCGCCGGAATATGCAGAGATTGCATTGCAAGGGGGAGTTCCAGAAATAAGAGGGTGAGATTTGTGGAGCAGAGAGTAGCGATTCGAGCTTGCAATTTTATGTTGCTGGAAAGAAAACGAAAAATTTTATAAAACACTCACCAACAAATCGACGATTTAACGAATCACCACTTGCTACCTTTATTCCAACAAAATCGATAATTACAAGGGAAGGCCAAAAAAGACCTTAAAGCTATACACAATCAAAGGGTTGGCCCAACCCTTCACCAAAAAAAAACCAAAATGAAACATCACACGAGCTATGCCTATACATTGAGAGCAGCAAAATAGTCATGCGTATCATGGACATGTTCCATGATCATATGACTTTCACAAAAATCCTATTTTGGAATTGACCGAGAAATGCCGTCCAACCTGCATTAGTCCTCCTACCTTCAATCGCTTGCCTCATTTTCTTCACCCACTCTTTGGTTGGGGAGACTAGAATATAGTCCCCACCATAATCCTTATGAAATCTGATGATGCGCTCCAAAACCTCCATTTCTCCCTCATGAATGCTTTCCCTATCCTGAATGATCACCACACAACCCATGGGACCATTTTCTATATAGCTTAGCCCAGCGATTTTGTGCCCAAGTCTTGTTTGAGCTCTGACAATGTTGATCGAAACCCCACTTCTATTTGGACCAAGCATATCAACACTGTAAAGCCCAATATCTAACCACATTCTCAATTTACTTTCCTCCTCAGGCGACCATTTCAGAGAGGAAAACCTATCCATGCAACTCCTCCAAACTTCTCTTTTGAACATACTGATTTGGGGTTGTATATTATCATGGAAACATGTGTTTCTGAAGCGCCACGAATTTCAGCAGACAATTGGGAAGGTCATCCTCCAGCACCGGTGCCTCCACCTACCCAAAAGTCTAACCTGCAGCCATCTTTTGAGTTCAGCTGCAATCTCTCCTTGAGAAAACTTCATTCTACCAAACTTTGCAGCAACAAATCTCCAAACCTCCTTAGCTGTTTTACACTGGATTAAGAAATTTTGTTTGTCTCCTCAGCACAAAAGCACAGGGAACAACGATTAGCAAGATGAATGTCAGCCTTTTTGAGACGATCAAGTGTGGGAAGCCTACCTTTACAAGCTACATAAGTGTGCCAGCAGCTCTTAGCCGGGGCAGAGTTGTTCCAAATCTTTTTCTGCCACCATTCATTTACTCCTTTCGTCCGGCACTTCTCTAAAATGTCACCTGCCCTCAAATTCGCCTTACCATCTCCGCTCCAAACTAAGCTGTCATCTGTATCCCTAAACCGAATGTTTTCCTTATACACTCCAAGACGCATAGCAATATCCAAAGTCGGATTATCCTGGCTCACACTAGTAAATTCTTTGAAGCTACTATTGAGCTCCCTCCAATGCAGCTCGTATCCATTTTCCTCGGCCCTAGTGAGGAGTATTTGCCCTTCCCATTGATCAGTCCAAAATCTTATGCATTCTCCATTTCCAAATTTCCACTCAAATTTGTCTTGAATTCAGCTCCACCCCCATCGCAGTCCTTTCCATCCCCAGCTTTGATTTGTAGCTCTTTTGAAAGTCCAGATACTGTGATATCTCAAGTACTTCTCTTTAAAGAGGTTAGCCCACGGATCCCCACTAATCATAAGCTGATAGCATCGGCTGGCTAGCATCGCTCTATTCACTTCCTCCAGTCTTCTAAGCTCAGCTCACAGATCAGTCCTCAACTGTGCCCATGGCCCAGGCCCAACCTAGACTTTTTGGGCCCGCAGCCCAAGCCTGGCCCAGCTCGGCCCATTATGATAATGTATATATATAATATAAATGTAACATACAAATATGATAATTATAATATATATATATATATATATATATATATATATATATATATATATATATATGATAAAAGAACATAATAAATAAGTTACCCAACCAAGTGGGCCGCTCGGGCCGAGATGTGCACCATGAAACAAGTTTCGAATGCCCTGCAACATGGCATTTGCGCCTTTTCCTCCATACACGTCATCTGGAGTTTGTAAATGAAAAGTTGTATTTACGTTTTAATTTTGTATAAGAATCGTCCATAGATGAGATGTTTTTCCATACAAGTACTAGATTTAATTCTCAATTTCATACAAACATCAAATAAAAAGATCTTAGGCTCCAAATCATGTTTTTCAGCTGTTTGAGGTTTATGCAGTGAAAAAGAAAAAAAAATTTTGAAAACCTAGAGATCTATTGCAATAGTACCAAAAAAAAAAACCTTATCAATTTATTCATCTTCTTACATAAAAAAAATACAAAACTTAGATCCTACTGTTAAATCATATCATAATATAAGCTCTTTTAGGTGTCAACATCAATTCTAAACTCGAGTTTTATATCTGGCCAAGCCAACATATAATCTTGTCACCTACTCTGCACAGACTTGTTTGAATATATTAACTGTCGTGAGCATTTGGTGAGTAGTAATCATATACAATATATGATCAGCACCAGGATTCTTCAGTTGCTCCTCTATTCTATATCAAAAAAATATTTGGGTGAAACCAAAGAAAGGAAGGGCAAAGGAAAACATAAAAGAAAAAAAAAAAAAAAGAGATGAAGGGGGTATAAGTTGGCCCATTTGAATACATAGAACTAACTTTAGTTCAAATTATGCGGAAAGTTCCAGCTATAGACAACCTCTACCAATAAGTAAATGATAAAATGTATTTTTGCGATATGTTCCTACGTTTAGTATTGATTACTTTTCTTTTATTAATCACCTGATTAGCGATCCCAAGAAAAGTTCTTTTACATTATTAACTTTCTTTTTCATTTACAGTTAATTATCTCCTGTGCCCAATAGTGAAGTTTCCTGAAAGCAAGTAAAAATTACGATTATCTTTACATACATATACAAACTTGTTTTCAGTATTGTTTTTAATAAGAATTTTGAAAGTATAATCGAATCAGCTGCGTGCCAGTAGTTGAATTCCTCAAACCACCCTTTCGGACTTTTCAGATTAGACAACGGCGGCCTGACTGCGCTTGAGACAATGTGCGTACAACACAGTCATGCTAATTGGCTTTTAGCTTGCTTAATTAATTAGATAGAGTTTCACTAGTCAGTGTGAACTTTGATCTTGCACTGAATTGAGTAACAACAGCTTGAGTGGACAGATCCCAGAGTTCTTGGGAACATTTCCTCACTTGAAAGAGCTGTGAGTTTAGTACACGGAAAAGAAAGGAAAAAGATTCAATAAATTGTCAAAGCCAATTTCACCGAAAACCTAAAGTTGTCTCTTCATTTCGAGTCCAAACAGTCTTTTTATCACAAAAGGATTCAATTCTTTACTGATTTCTCCCAATCTATCCTGTGTTGCTTTCTTTAGTTCTAAAAATGGCCGCCCCCCTGCCTGCCCAAACGGAACCATGTCAAATAAGAGGGCCTCCAATTGGATTCAGGGGCCGGACAGTCAAAGTAATCAATGGATCAATTACTGTCTCCCTGAAGTAAATTGCATGCTTGAGCCTCTAATTTGGTGTGCAGGGCGTGAAAAGATGAAAATAACCTTCATGAGAAAAATTGAAGGAAGACCCCTTTGGAAAGGAGAGAAAATAAAGGGAAAAGAAATTGTGGACCCAAGTCTGTGGCAAAGCCTGACATATTTGGTTGAGAGGCACTAACTGTTTATTTAAGGAGCATTTTATATGTAAATATGCAAAAAAATATGTTTAATCAGTCTGTGGCATTGCCCACATATGCTCACATGTAGCTCCGCGCCTCCCCACCCACCTTCCCATCTCCCTACGTGGTCTTGGTGCTTGTTAGTTCGTACAGTGTGAATATGCAAGTTTGCTTACTCAACAAATGGATTTAGCATGATAGATTTCCATTGGCTCGATGCAAAAACCTAGCATACAATAATTTCACGGGATCCTTACCGGCATCATTGGCAAGCAATAAAACAATAAAAATAACGTAAGTGACACAACATGAGCATATCGTGTGTGTGTGTGTAAATCATTCCATGGGTGGTTGGATACCATCAAAATGCTACATGCAAACTAAAGATATGACAAAATAAAAGTATGATATCTGTAATTGGGTAATGATATTTCATCCATATATAGCAGATGATGAGTCCTTTTAATTACTTTTAATTATCTCTTTTTTCCAGTATAACAGGAAACAACATCCCGAAGGCAATCCTGAAAAGAATGATGGTTAATGACACACACATCTGATAAGCATACCAACATTATGATAAGGATCGTTTGGAAATGATCATGGCAAAAATCAAGACGATGGACTATAGAAACAGTTACAGCAAAAATCAAGGAACAGTTTTGTTGATAATGAATATCTTGTAACAACTCCTTAAAATAAAAAGTTATCTCAGCTGTAATACCTATATAAGAGATTGACATACTTTGTCAATTTTAAGGCTGATGGTCTTTCGTGGTAAGGAAAGTATATTCCACGTTAATCCCCTAAGCTTTTTTTCTATTATTGCTTTATGTTTTTCAACATGGTATCAGAGCAGGATGCTTGAAGAAGAAGATCAGCGCCCAAAGATGGCTTGCAGACGACCAAAGAGATTGCTGCCTTCTTCACCAAAGCGAGGACTCGATCTTGTGAACAAAATCTTCAAAAATCAAGCTTGAGATTTATGAATTGCTGCTACAGCATGATCTGCCTCCACAAAATCTCCATAACAAATTTGGACTTTGTGAAACGCCGTTCAAGTTGAGGGAAGATGAAAAGAATGATGGTTAATGGCACACACATCTGATAAGGATGCCAACATTATGGTAAGGATCGTTTGGAAAGGATCATGGCAAAAATCAAGACATGGATTATGGAAACAGTTACAACAAAAATCAAGGAACAGTTTTGTTGATAATGAATATCTTGTAACAACTCCTCAAAATAAAGAGTTATGCTGTAATACCTATATAAGAGATTGACATACTTTGTCAATCAATTTAAAGGCTGATGGTCTTCCGTGGGTAAGGAAAATATATTCCATATTAATCCCCTAAGCTTTTTTTCTATTATTGCTTTATGTTTTTCAACAAATCCAAGTCCGCATGCCGATCATCGTTGGAGTACCCAGTGGGCTCGGTTATCTTACGTCACATGCTAGTTGGCTAGCCTCACCGTCTATGCACACCTTTGAAGTCAACATCCCAAGCCACCGCCAACTCACGTTGTGATCAAGAATATAGTATTTAAGTTATTTCATTCCTGAAGTGGCCTCAATAGGTTCCATGTTATTTGATGGCTAATAATGAGCTACCTTAGATTTCTAGCTTCTTCAAGCATAAAGGCCAAGCCGCATCCCCATGAAAGACAGCAAAAGCATCCTTGCTATATAAATAATACTTGCTACTATATAGATCTTTTCTTAGCATAAAACCTGTTGTACCCCTTTTGCTTGTCATCTGCTGTTGTTGAATGCATAGGTGTGTTATATCTGTTATACTTGAGTTCAGTTGACCAATGCATAGGTGTGTTATATCTGTTATACTTGAGTTCAGTTGACCCATGCATGTGTTTTAGGTTTTTATGTGAATCCATTGCACGAATCTCACCCAACCTCTTAAAAATAGAATATACAATTCGTACAGGATTCCAGTTGTTGATATGCAACCTCCTCCTTCACGTAATATTAGCTTTCGGCAACAGGCTTCAATTGCCTCCGGAATATTATTGCATTCATCAGTCACATGAAAAGAAATGAGCTCGAACCTCATTCCTATAGAAAAAGGCCATCTAAAAATGATCTGTTAACCGTGCCCTATGGCCACCAACATGAACAAATCCACGTTTGCCTATTTCTGTGTTTGTCTGTGGCAGATGATGACCGATCCACATGCAGATCTTTGACCCCATGTAGGTGACTAACGGTAATTAAGTGGATATGGAAGGAGATCTAGCTTCAGATATTGTTTGAAACAATGTCATATATGGGTGTTTTTTGTGGGTGTTAGACTGTTAATGCGGGTGCAGGTGCCACTGCAGCACATCCCACTGGATGCGGGAGCGCGGCAGGAGTATAACCATACACTTTTATTTTATATATACAAAAATATATAATTATATGATAGCTCCTAAGCTTTATTTGTCAATTTTTTTTTTTACTTTAATTATTACAAATAAAGATTTGTAAAAAGACTATTTTAATCCAAAATTTTAAAGCGTGACGTACGTTTATAAAATATTATATTTTTTGGTTGAAAAAGAAATTCTATAAAAAAGTCATTTGAATTCCAATGCAACCAGTTGGAGTGTAGAGTCCTCCTCCCTTTTATTCAAACTCAAGCCATGTAGATAGAGGAAAAATTAAGGGATAACCCAAATTCTGAAACTGTTCAATCCAGCCGGTTTACAAGCCAACTCAAGCAAATTTACAGAAGGATAACAATTCCTGAAAAAACAGCATCTAGCAAAACTATTAATCTATGAACAACTATTAATCCGGATGAGACGTCATAGCGCTCTTCACCATTGCTAAGGTTCACAAATTAGGCACACTTTTACATCTTTCAACATATGATACTTACTCAAATAATAAAACATATGCTCGGCATCCCATCTATGCTTACCTTCAGCCGAACTTTTCCCCATTATTCCTCCTTGATGCTCATTTCCACTCATTGTAAAACTAACTAATTGATGCTATCACCTCAAATTTTTCATAAAGACTATATTCGACACATTCAGACAGATTTCAGTAATTCTAATCGGTTTAACACGGGTAGCATATTGGGATCAAATTTCAGACGTTCGGCTCAAGCTCAATCCAAAAGCTAACCTCTAGATCCATATCTAAATCCAAATATCTGTTCTAGGTCCAAAACAGATGCCTAGATCCATATCCAAATCTAAATATCGACCTTAAATATAAACCAGATCTCTAGATCCATGTCCAAATCCAAATCCAAATCTCGACCCTAGATCCAAAATAAACCTCTAGATCCACAAGCAAGAAAATCTCAAACCTAAATCCAAAACGGATGCTTTGATCCATATATGAATTCAAATTCAAGGTTTAGATACAAAATCCAACATTCGATCGAGATTTGAATCCAAATCTAGGCTCTAGATAAAAAAATTATACCCTAATCTGAAATACAAAGCCAAAGTTCATAATTGAACCCAAAAGGCAAAATCGAGCACAAATTAGGAAAATAGGTCCAAACGGCTGATCTTAGATCCAAATTAGATCCAAATCAGAATTTCAATTCAAAATCCAAAAATTGAGGCCAAGATACCAATTTCTAACACTATTTTGGGCCTCTCGTGCACACAAGCCTCTCCTTTGCTCTTCAACTCAATCTCGCATCAAAAATTTTAAAATCAGCCTGAACTGCCCAAAATGAAGACAAACCCATTTTAAGCAAAAGACCATTTCACACTTCAAAAATATATTTTAAAAATATAAATTTTAATTTGATTTTATATGCGGGACCCACCTAAAGGGGACAGAGAGGCAAGAGCCACCCTAAGGGGGTAAAACAACCTCTTTGAGCATGCCTTTGTGCTGCCAGTCTTCTCCTTCTTCATCAACCTTGGGTGTTAGGAGCTTCTCGGATCTTCACTTTTCAAGGAAGCACGAGGAGACCCCTTAGAGGGTTTCACCAACACATTAAGTCCCATTTGAAAGGCTTCGTGATCACCTAAGGTAGTAGATTTGTCTTTCTTCAAGTACTCTATTTAGACATATGTAGTCATCATCTCATTCATTTTTCCGTTCGTCAAAATTCCATGGTCATGTAAAAGAGTTCTAAAATCTTCTTTTCAAAGTCAAGAGCTACATTTGAGTGCATCGGGAGCATGAGCTAAGTGAAATAAATTTACATTTGTTTTTCTAGGCCGGAAGTATGTTTCTTGCTTTTTTTTTTTTTTTTTTTCTCATTGATTGTGTGCATTGTTTATGTTTTATGATAATATTCATGCATAGTTGATTGTTTTTCAATTAATATGTAAATGAATGGTAAGAATGAGAGCTTGGGATCAGATTTCTTTAATATCGCATAATTGTTGAGATGAATGGTAAGAATGAGAGCTTGGGATCAGATTTCTTTAATATCGCATAATTGTTGAGATGAATGGTAAGAATGAGAGCTTGGGATCAGATTTCTTTAATATCGCATAATTGTTGAGGTTGAAACTTGTCTAACCCAGAAAAAACCCTACGAATAAATATATAATAAAATGTATTTTCAAGATATTCCTATGCTTAGCATTGATTACTTTTCTTTTATTAGTCAACCGATTAGCTATCCCAAGAAAAGTTCTTTTATGTTATTAACTTTCTATTTCATTTATAGTTAATTATCTCCTATACCAATGGTGGGAGAAATAAGTTTTCTTGTAGTAGATGAAAGCAAGTAAAAATGACTATTATCTTTACATATGTATATAAATATGTTTTGATTGCTTTTAATAAAAGTTTAAACAGTATAACCTTCAATAAAGAGGCAATGGAGACTTAGCCTACGTTTTTTGGTGAGCTCAAGTTTCTATCCAGCCTACTAGAAATATTGAAATAAAAAATCCTCGAAATTGTCATTTGATATATATATATATATATATATATATATATATATATATAGAGAGAGAGAGAGAGAGAGAGAGAGGGAGAGAGAGATTTCTATATTTAGATACTAAAAGGCTAGGCTGCAAGATTCATAATGTTTTCTATTTTTTATTAATTTATTATATTAGAATACTATTATTATTACCAAGATATCATTTGACTATCTTAAGCTATTATTATGATTATCCAATTCAGCGGTCATGTTTTCTTTATTTTATTTTTAAATTTCATATTCAAGACTTGTATTCCAAACAATTTCATGTGCAAATGATTCCAATTTTGATTCGATTCATCCTATTGTTAATTCTAAGCTTACCAATTTGATCAGAAAAAGTGATGTATCGATTTTGGTAAATTAGAAGGGGAAACATGACCCGACCTGGATAATCGCCACTGGTTGGTAGACTGGAAACATGATCCAACCTGGACTTTATCATTAGGCGCCAGTGTGTGTGTGTGTTTGTGTTTTTCTTTTTTAAAAACAGCACAATTTCTAGAACCCGTCCATCACCGTGGTCGACGGGGCTCCGCCATGTCAACGTCACGTCTCTTTGTCACAACAGCGTCTAGACATGCTAGAGTCATCCATCAACGGAGGACGGAGCATATTGAAGCATGTCAAATGGGGAAGAGTCACAGTTTACCTTTTTCTAGTTCATCTCATGAAATAAATGGACCATTAGACATTATATTTTCTTATGTTTGGGGCCCTGCGCCCATTGCTTCCATGCAAGGATATTATTATTATGTTAATTTTGTTGATGGATATTCAAGGTTCACTTGGTTATTTATTATTAAAAGAAAGTCTGAAGTTTTGACTATTTCTCGAGACTTTCAAAAACTTGTTGAGAGACAATTTGGGCGACCCATCAAGGCATTTCAAAGTGATTGGGGAGGAGAATATAGATCCCTATCCACTTACTTAAAGTCATGTGGAATTGATCATCGCATTTCATGCCCTCACACTCATCAGCAAAATGGGAGAGTCGAGCGAAAACATCGTCACATAGTAGAAACAGGTCTCGCCTTGCTCATTCTAGCCTTCCCCTCAAGTTTTGGGATTTTGCCTTTCTTACAACTGCATTTCTTATTAACCGTCTGCCATCACCTTTTACAAATATGAAAAGTCCATTTCAGCTGCTCTTTAACCAAATCCCTGACTATGCCTTTCTTAAAACCTTTGGATGTGCCTTCTACCCTCATCTTCGTCCTTACAATACTCACAAATTACAATATCGCAGCACCAAATGCATATTTTTTGGCTATAGCACCACACACAAAGGCTATCTTTGCTTGAATTCTTCCACTTCAAGACTCTATATTTGCCGTAATGTCATTTTTGATGAGAATGTTTTTCCTTATCAATCCACATCTGCCCCCAAACCTGAGCCACCATTTTCTTCTATCTCTCCACCAATGGAGATTCCTCTCCCCATTACAGCCTGGTCACCATCACCATCACCACCACCATCTATTTCTCCACATGCACCCGCTATTACCACATCACCACCACCATCCATTTCTCCACATGAACCTGCCATTACCACATCACCACCATCTTCCCCTTCACCCCCCGCACAAACATCACCTTCCACTTCACCACCCTCTCCCTTCCCACTATCCTTACCTAATGATTCACCTACTCCAGCCCCCAAAACTCACTCCATGATCACTCGCCTCCAAACTGGATCCATTAAACCCAACCCCCGTTACATTACTCACCTTACCGAGTTGCCTTTAGAAATTGAACCTAAAACTTTTACCCAAGCCTCTAAACTCTCCCATTGGCACAATGCCATGCTTGAGGAATACAATGCTTTGATGAAGAACAACACTTGGATTCTTGTTCCTCCCTCTCCCTCTCACAATATTGTTGGCAATAAATGGGTCTATAGAGAAAAGCTGATGGCAGTATTGACAGATATAAAGCTCGTCTTGTGGCCAAAGGGTATACACAGGAATCCGGCATTGATTACTTTGAAACTTTTAGCCCTGTGATTAAACCCACTACAATTCGAATTGTTCTTACTCTTGCTGTTTCACACAATTGGGTGGTTCGCCAGTTAGATGTCAACAATGCGTTCTTACAGGGCACTTTATCTGAAGATGTTTATATGTCACAACCTCAAGGCTTTGTTAATACTCAATATCTGCATCATGTCTGCAAGTTACAGAAAGCTCTTTATGGACTTAAGCAAGCACCTCGAGCCTGGTTTCAACGCCTTAGTTCCTTTCTCATTTCAAACGGTTTCTCCGCCTCCAAGATTGACACTTCACTATTTCTCAAATTTGTGGGTTCTCATTCCATCTTTATTCTTATTTATGTTGATGACATATTGATCACTGGAAGCTGCTCCGCCACCATTCATCAGCTTATATGCCAAATGGGGTGTGCATTCTCAATAAAAGATCTTGGGCATCTACATTATTTTCTTGGAGTTGAAGCACAGTTTACACCTCAAGGACTCTTTCTTTCTCAACGCCAGTATATGCAAGATCTTCTCAAGCAAAGCGACATGGTTGATGTCAAGCCCCTTCCTTCGCCTTTAGCTGTTGGCGAAAAGTTATCTAAATTTGATGGCACACCGCTACTTGATCCTACTCCATATCGCCAAATTGTTGGTGCTCTCCAGTATGCTACCCTTAGCAGACCCGATCTTGCTTATGCTACCAACAAGGTCTGTCAGTTTATGCAAGCTCCTACCACTGTTCATTGGGCTGCCGTCAAACGCATACTTCGCTACATTAAGCACACTCTTCATCTTGGGTTTCTTATTCGGCCGTCTTCGCACCTTTCTCTTACAGCATATTCTGATGCCGATTGGGCTGGCAATCCTGATGATCGAAGATCTACTACCGGCTTTGCCATCTTTCTTGGAGATTCCTTGGTTTCGTGGTCTGCAAAGAAGCAAAATACTGTTGTTCGCTCCAGTACTGAGGCAGAATACAGGGCATTGGCCTCCACTGCCGCCGAAGTTCTCTCCATATCATATTTTTTACAGGAACTTCGTCACCCTCTTTCCACCATTCCCCGGCTCTTATGTGACAATATGGGTGCTGTTCAATTGACTGCCAATCCGGTTTTTCACCAACGCACTAAGCATATTGAAGTCGATATTCATTTCATGCGGGATCATGTGCAACATCATCGCCTTACAATTCATCATGTTCCAGCTACTGACCAACTTGCTGATACCATGACCAAGCCCCTTGCTCGCTCACCATTTGAATTCATTCGTGTCAAGCTTAACGTCCTTCCTAGGCCGTTCAGCTTGAGGGGGGCTATTGAAGATAATGCTCAAAGAAACAATATCGCTGTCAAAATTGTTGTTGTTTCTGTTGACCAAAAGATTAGGAAAGAAAATCAGAGGTGTAACCAACAATATCTTCAAGATATTGATGCCAATCAAGATCCTAGAAATCAGGAAATGAATGACCCCTGTATTCCTTTAAATGTTAATGGAACCTCTCACACAAATGATTGAGGCGTGTGAGAGAGAAACCTTTGTTCGTGGACGTAGACTCGATCCTGAGTCGAACCACGTTAAGACTCTCTGTGTCTTGGTGTTTTGCCTTTTTCCCTTTTAGAGCACAACCTAGTTAAGGTCTCCTCCCAGCCATTATTAATATTCTTTAAGTGATTAATAATGTGCAGCAATGTCAAGTACAAAGTGAAACCTAATGCAACAATAACCCCTTTCCTCGCAACTTTTAAAGTTCATGACACAATCTCCTGCAACTTCTTTGCATGCATTCCATGTTATTCTGTTACATGGGATTCTGATCTGAATTGGTGATGCTCATAACATGAACAACTTATTAACAAGTTGGGCAGTTTGCTGGGCACGGCCTTGAAAGGTTTCTTATCTCTTGTATCCGAGCTGAAATATGCAAATGGTGTATAAATCGAAGCTTTGATGTCAAAAACAATCTTTTGTGCGCTGTTTTGCTAGATAATCTTTAGATTGTCCTAGTTCTTTTAGAAGGTGATGAGCAGGGATGAAGAAATTATCATACACCCATACAGACGATGACTACTCATTTTCATAAACTGGATTATCGTTAATCTGTTATAAAATTTTGTATTTGACTAACATTCATTTCTCTGTTCATCATCTGGAGTTCTGTCGGTTGTGTGGGCAGTCATTTCTCTGGCACGAAGAGTAAGATGTATGCCCTTTTGCCTTTTAAAAATATCAGTTTAGAATCCGCCGCGGAAAGGAGCGAACCATTGAAGAACAACTTCTTCTGGCCTTAAGGGTGGAATGCCTCAATGCCACCCAAGGAGAGGCGACCTTATGGACTTTTCAGATTAGACAACGGCGGGTCGGAAATTTGAGATACGACCCACCTTTTTCATCTAACTGCATAAAGGAAAGCTTATTTTTCTTCTTTTCCAGTTATTATACAATGTGATCGCCAAATTAGAATCTTCAAATTACATGCTTATTTCATCCTATTTTGAACATGAGTTGGTAATTGTTATTAACTCAATCTCAATTTTGATGCGCTCTTTTCTTGTTCAAAAATTAACTAGCTATAAATTATTTAAGTATGGATACTGCCATAAATTGAAAATATATGACCGTAAATCTTGCACCGATATGTACCAATCGCTACGTTGTTGAGCACATCTAGATAGACTAGAAGATCATATTTATCGAAATGTTACTGGGATATGGAATGTTCACTCCTGATTGAGATTAGATAAACACATATCATAAGGTCCACTCGAATTGTTTCAGCTCAAATTGTTCAAACGTGGACAGTTTAATACCACGGAACGACGATCCAAGACGAGGTCCAATCAGGGCTATCCCGTTCATCTTATTTCATTCAACTAAACTGTTCACTGTCTAGACCGGCGTTCAACTGAGGTCCAATCAGGGCTATCCCGTTCATCTTATTTCATTCAGACCTAAGAGATCGATGACCTTGAAGAAATTTTTATCAATTACCTTTGTGGTTCTCACCTTGAAGAAACTTGCAAAATCATGTGACGAAAAGTCGAAGGCTGCAAGAAATTTGTTAGAAGGGGCACAATAAAGAGACCAAAAATATTGCAAATTTGAATTTTAGAATCAGTTAGCGGACTAAATAATATTAAATCACTGTTTGCATTTTATATGAAAAATAAATTAAAGGAGACGAATGAAAGAAAAAATAAAATATAGGGCAGATCGTAGAAGGAATAGGTCAAATGTAATAAATGATTAACTATAAAAGTGTCACTTGTGTTTAAATAGAAAAAAATGATCAAGCTATCGTTTTCCGTTCTTCTCATCCAGCAAGCCCAATATTCGACGTGACGCTGGCTGACACAGACCTCTATATATCTTCAATTTGTAGAAGAATTCAAAACATTTTAAACCGTTTTTAATAAGAAAGCCAATACGCGAGGTTATATTTTCTAATAAAAATGAGAGATTGACCAATACGGGAAGAAAATCAATAATGTAGTCATAATTTAAATAGTTTACAACGTACATCAAACTTTACATCTGAAAAGACACTAAGGCTTTTGACCTTGTCACAGTACTATTGAAAAAAAATGTCTCCTTCAGGTTGATATCATACGAAAGCGTGCCTCAAGGGAAGACTGGTAAAATAAATCGGACCTCGTTTCTCTAGAGCCTCTACCTCTGTACTCTAAGCACACACCCAGGAAAGATGGTGGATTCAGGTATGGAGTTTCGTATTTTTTCGTGCCCGGAGAATGCATCCGTCGTCTTGTTAACATGGCAAAGTCCCTACTTTTCTGCTTATGCGTTGCAATCCAAATTTCCTCCCGCCTCTCTACATATTAATTGTGCGTTGCTTCAAATAAAAAAATTTCAAAATACAACTATTTTTTTTTTTTTTTTGAGAATGTGAAGGCTGGCCCCTACCCAGCTTCAAGTAGGGGTGGGTATCGGGCCGGGCCTGCCAACCCGGGGCCTGCCAGCCCGGCCCGGGTCTTGTTCCGGACCCGGCCTGGCCTGGGTCTCGTTTTGGACCCGGCCCGGCCCGACCCATTTAAATTAAAAAAAAAATTTTAATTATAAAATAAACATGTTTTTAATATAAAATGTATTTATTAAGAATAAAAAAATATTATTAAAACAAAAAAATTAAAATATATTTATATATTTTTAACTTACCGAGCCTAAACGGGCCGATCCGGGCCCACTCAGGTTGGCTGTTGGGCCCGGCCAATACCGGGCCCGTCCGAAGGCGGCCCGGCCCGACACCCAGCCTTAGCTTCAAGGAATTGGCCATAGATCGGCACCGAAGTGATGCCCTTCAAACAAATTGGAGCTTACAAGTAGATTGACAAGGAAAATTTTCCATACAAGTCCTTGTTTTATTGGCCAAACTCTATATCTAATATTCACTTTTTAAAGTTCTGGAATTAATCTGTCATTTCTAATTAAACTAGGACACATCCATCCCCAAGTTATAAACCGTTAAACTAAAAAAAAAAAAAAATACAAAACTGCCTGAACAAGATCCAAAGCACCCCATCTGCTTAGACTCTGAGATCTCTAGTTATGTTGGAACCGAAAAGGGACCAATATATAGTTCAACTTCAACTTCATATCACGATCACACCTTTTATAGTTTAGGAAAGTACACTCACATAAATCAAATATGCCTTCTACACGCTCACTTGCTTGACCGACAATGCTATGACCGTTAAGGCAGTGCCAAAACTAACACATGCCGACATTAATAGCACTCTTTTTACCACATACAACCCACCCTTTTCATCTAACTGCATAAAGGAAAGCTTATTTTTCTTCTTTTCTAGTTGTCATTCAATGTTATCGCCAAATTAGAATCTTCAAATTACATGTTTCTTTTATCCCATTTTGAACATGAGTTGGCTAATTCTTAATAACTCAATCTCAATTTTGATGCGCTCTTTACTTTCTTGTTCAAATAGAGTTGGGTGAACTGGCTATAAATTATTTAAGTATGGATACTGCCATAAATTGAAAATACAAGACCGTAAATCTGGCACCGGTATGAACCAATCTTTACATTGTGGAGCACATCTAGACAGACTAGAAGATCCTATTTATCGAAATGTTACTGGAATATTAAAAAAGGGTTCGGCACTGTTGACTCCTGGTTGAGATTAGACAAACACATATCATAATGTCAACTCGAATTGTTTCAACTCAAATTGTTCAAAGGTGAACAGAAAAAATCTAGGAAATGACGATCCCAGCCGAAGCGAAGCTTTATACTAAACTCTTATATGTCTAGACGGGCATGCAACTGAGGTCCAATCAGGGATATCCCGTTCATCTTATTTCATTCAGATCTAAGAGATCGATGACCTTGAAGAAATTTTTGATGAGGTTCTCACCAATATACGGTTGAATTTTCATAGGGAAGACGCACTATTGAATGCACTCCAAATGAAGGTGGTCGGCAGATGGACGACACATCAGTATCTTGAATATTCATAGGGAAACTACATTGATAGATAGCGAATAATGGGCAAACTGGGACTTCTGATATGGCTTCTTAATTACCTTCGAATACTCTCTCAAAAAATGTCACTACGCTTCATGCCTTACAGAAGCTTGCGTCAACGGAAAAAGGTCAACCGGACATCTATGTAGTCTCTCTTTGCAGAGAAGAAGGTTGTCTCAGCTTCAGAAGTACTGTTCTGATCGTGGAGACTTGTATCGACAGATCATCCTTTCAAGATGGCAACATCCCTGTTCCTTCTTGCCGGCTTGTGCATTGCGATCCAAATTTTCTCCGGATTTGCTGATAAACGTACGTAAGCGTTCTCCTGATCTCAACCCAGGGCTTGTTTTCTTTCGTTTGTTAATCAAAGAGGAAAGATGTCCACATGTCTAGTCAGCACAATCAGTGCTCTTAGTTTAATTTCCCTCCTGCACAAACATCAATCACAACCTTCAATTGGGAGCTCCTTCGTTACCCAATAAAATCGACCGAGGCAGATCCTCCCTCCAGCAGGAAGTACTTTCGAATGGTTTTCATCTTGAAGATCAACAGCTCTCACACACACACAAGGGTAGATCTTGATTTCAATGAATTATAGACCCATCCATAATGAATGCCCTTCATAAATCATAACCTGTGAGTTTCCTTTGTTTATGAGAAGACATCATGAGAAGAGAGAAAAAGAAACGAGGAAGAAGAAGGGGCCAAAAGAGATAATTTTCATTACATCTATGATGAGGTATTTATACAAGTTTTATAGGTATGTACAGATCCCACGAATTTTGGGATTTGAAAGATCACAATCCTGTGATAGAAGATATCTTTGATTCCTGAAAATCAGTTGGCTGGTTTTCCTCTCCAAATCACAATCCTGTGATAGAAGGAAAGATATCCTTGATTCCTGAAAATTAGTTGGCTGATTTTCCTCTCCAATACTCCCCCTCAAGTTGGTGTGTGCAAATCTGAAACACCCAACTTGGTTCTTAAGGTTTGAAAAACGTCTCTCCCCAATGGTTTAGTGAAAATATCTGCTAGTTGCAGACAAGATGATACATGATGAGCCCGAATTATTCCGAGCCGGGCCCACTCTGGATTTGCTGAAATATGCAAAGCTGCTTGATTGTCGCAATATAAATTGACTGGTTTATCATGACTCCACCCCAAGTCATTCAATAAGGCTTTTAACCAAATAACTTCACAAATTGTTAAAGCCATTGCTCGGTATTCTGCTTCAGCTGAAGATCTCGCAATAGTAGATTGCTTCTTTGACTTCCAAGAGATAGGACTATTCCCCAAGAACACAATATATCCACTTACTTATTTACAAGTGGTAGGACAGCCTGCCCAATCTGAGTCACAGTAAGCCCTCAATTGTTTTTCACTTGATGATGATAAAAATATTCCTTTTGCTGGTGAAGCCTTCAAATACTTCAATACTTTAAGTGCTGCTTCATAATGTGTAGTTCGTGGCAATTGCATAAACTGACTGAGAACTTGGACTGAATACATTATGTCTGGACGAGTAATGGTTAAATAAAACAATCTTCCGACTAACCTCCTGTATTTAGCTGGATCTTTCAGTGGAATACCATCATTTGGAGTTAATCGCAATTTTTGCTCCATTGGAAAGTCCATAGGCTTGGCTCCCATCAAACCTGCATCCTTTAAAATATCCATGATATATTTTCTTTGACTTAGAAATCTTCCCGATGGCGCTCTTGCAACTTCTATGCTAAGAAAATACTTAAGTATTCCCAAGTCCTTAATGTGGAATTTCGAATGTAAATATTGCTTAACCGAAGCAATTCCTGGTTCATCATTTCCTGCAATGATAAGATCATCAACATAGACAAGAATAACAATAAATTGTTTTTCATGTTTCCGAGTAAAGAGAGTGTGGTCAGCTGATGATTGAATGAAACCAGCGCCTTTAAGTGCAGGTAGCAGCTTGTGAAACCAGTTACGTGGCGCTTGCTTGAGTCTATACAGAGACTTATGAAGGCGACACACTTTATTACTTGAATACTCCCCCTCACGCAGAAGGCCTGGAGGAATGGTCATATATATTTCCTCATGTAAGTCTCAATGTATAAATGCATTACTCACATCCATTTTATATAAGTACCATCCTTGAATAGAAGCAAGAGCAAGAAGTGTGCGCATGGTTGTTAACTTTGCAACTGGAACAAATGTCTCATGATAATCAAGGCCCTCTAGTTGAGTGTACCCTTTAGCAACAAGTTTGGCTTTGTAGCGTTCAATACTTCCATCGGATCGCCGTTTTATCTTATAAACCCAACGACAACCAATTGGATTTTTGTTTGGAGGCAAAGTAGTAATAGACCACGTACTGTTTTGTTCAAGAGCCTGAATCTCATTAGCCATAGCATTTCGCCAATGTTGATGCTTAACCGCTTCCGCATACGAGCTAGGTTCAACATCACTCATGATAGAGGTTAAAAAAGCATAATGAGATTTAGAGAATTTGTGAACAGGTAAATAATTGTGTATAGGATAACGTGTACCTGAGGATCGCTTAGTTGAAGTAGGTTCCTTAGGCGGTGAACTTATAACCATCACATTGGAACACACATAGTCTTGAAGATATGATGGTGAATGACGAGTACGACTAGATTTGCGTAGAGCAAGTGAGTCTGAAGGAGGTGGATCATCTGACATAGGCCGATGATCTGAAACATGAGAGACTGGAAGATTTTGGTCATTGTTGATGGAATCGTGATGTTGAATGGGTGATAACGGGGAGGAATTTGCTGGAACACCATTCTCACACGATGACATATATTTCTCTCCAATGTAATCTGCTTGAGGGTGAGGTTAATCACACGATGTTTTGGTAGAATTTTGATATTATAAAGCAAATGGAAATGAGGGGTCATATGGTCTGAGGCTCCGATGTCTATAATCCAAGGAAAATGAGTTGAGAATGATTGTTTACCTGCTAGATTAGCAACAGCCAGTGAAGCATCAACATTTAACCAAGATGCCAATTGACTGACTTGTTCTTCGGTAAGTTGTGACAAAACAGCACTGACTTTTACATTGTTTGCCGATGTTCCTCCCTGTTGCGCCTTTTCAATTTTAGATGAATCACCAATTGAACCTGCTGCCTTAGGATGATTTGGAGGATAACCATGAAGCACATAACATCGAGATTTTTTATGCCCAAGCATTCCACAATGATCACATTTTGGTCGAGGACGATTGCGAGTGGCATTAGGCATCCTCGCCAAATTCCGTTTGGTATATGATGTAGGAGAAGACCTAGCTGCAAGAGCTATGTCATTGGATCCAAACATTCGTGGTGTAAGAAGACGTTGAGTCTCTTCTTGAAGCAGCATAGCATATACCCTATTAGTGTTGGGTAGAGGATCGATAGCAAGAATCTGACTTCGCAGATTGCTAAAACTTTCATTCAATCCCATTAGAAACTGATAAACTTTTTCATGATCTTGAGATGAATGAAATTCTTTAAACGCACCACAAGTACATGCAGACACAGCTGAATAAGATCCAAGTTCATCCCAAAAAGTTTTAAGTGTAGTGAAGTAGGCAGTCAACGAATTTTGTTCTTGACGTAAATTAGATATCATCTTCTTCAATTGATAAATACGAGCAACGTTACCTTGAGAGAAACGTTCTTGAAGATCAATCCAAACCTCGTAAGCTTCACTGGCATAGATGACACTATTTGCTATCTCTATGGATAATGAGTTAAGAATCCATGAAAGAACCAAGTCATTACAGCGAACCCATGGCATGTAATCCGAGCTAGTGGTTGCGGGTTTTGAAATAGAACTATCAACAAATCCGAACTTGTTCTTGGCACTCAGGGCCGTTTTCATTGCCCGTCGCCATGTGGAATAGTTGTCTCTAACAAGGGGATTGGTCACTAAAATAGCACCAGGATTATCAGAATGGTGCATGACGAAAGGTGACTCATTCTGATCACCAGAAATATCAGTCCGATCAACAAGAGGAGTTGTCGCCATAGTCAAAGAATATCGAATGCGCAAGAAAAATTAATACGGTGCACAGAACTTCAGATCCAACCCGAATTGAATCCTTCTTGCAATGATAAAAATGCACACTTACGGGGTGTGACCTCCAATTTCAAGAGTCCACGAGCCGGTCAATGAGCTAGACGGACGGTCTCCCTCCCAACCAGCAGATTTGGGCGCTCGAGCGGATGAGAAGCTGATTTGGGCGCTCGAGAGGGCGAATGAATGCGGAGCTTCGAGCGAGCGGATGACGCTCGAGTAGGAAGGACGCTCGAGCAGGAGGCTCGAGCGGCAAGCAGGAGCGGACGGGAAGCGGGGGCTTCGGGCCCGGCGCTCGAGTTCAAGCAGAGAGCCTTCGAGCGAAAATGGCAGAATCCTCACGGAACGAGAAGCGGGTGCAGAGCCTTCGAGCGAGCGGATGAGATCGCAAGAGCGCTCGAGCGTGCGTTCGACGATGTAGGATTCCTTTTCTAAGAATGGCAACAGGGTAAGCGATCTCTTTTCTCTCCTCTTCTTTCAAGCTCTAATACCATGAGAAGACATCATGAGAAGAGAGAAAAAGAAACGAGGAAGAAGAAGGGGCCAAAAGAGATAATTTTCATTACGTCTATGATGAGGTATTTATATAAGTTTTAAAGGAATGTACAGATCCCACGAATTTTGGGATTTGAAAGATTACAATCCTGTGACAGAAGATATCTTTGATTCCTGAAAATCAGTTGGCTGATTTTCCTCTCCAAATGACAATCCTGTGATAGAAGGAAAGATATCCTTGATTCCTGAAAATTAGTTGGCTGATTTTCCTCTCCAATAGTTTCCTCAGTGTTCATGAGCGTCGATTGTGGAGATCCATGGGCGACGTGCACGGACGATCTGGGCATCAAATGGATCGGCGACGGTGTTTACGTTAATATAGGGAAAACTGCGAAGGTCCAGATTAACAATTCATACTACGATGAAGAGCAAACCCTCCGTTACTTTGCCTCCCAAAAGAGGAGCTGCTACGTGATACCAGGTGTGGCGAGGGGAAGGAAGCACATGATAAGGGCATCCTTCTTCTATGGCAACTACGATAGCAAGTCATGGCCACCTTCCTTTGACCTTCAATTTGATGGGAACCATTGGATCAGCGTAACAGCTTCATTAGACACCTCCCTTTATTGGGAAGTGATATATGCACCCAAGAGGGACAACATCAGCGTCTGTGTTGCTCAGACATCGCCCGACCATCTACACTTCATCTCTGTTCTCGAAATCAGGGAACTTGCGCCCAAAATGTACGACACGGAGGACACGGAAGACGTGCTTCTGCATTGGTGGAGGAGAGCCTTCGGAGTGAAGGACTTCATAAGGTAAAGAAAAAGAATTCGTGAACTTCAAAAAGCTAAGGTTGACCCATTCGGTGGAGTCTGTATCCAAGCGGCCTGATTTAGAAAGTTAAAACACATACATACTTTTTAGTTAATTTTTACTTCATAGCGTTAATGCTTTCAGGACAATAGCAAGGTTTGTTCAATTCGGTGGCGGATTGAAGGGTTTTCATGCCATCTTTTGATACTTTTTTCAATAATATCATAATTTTATTGTTTTAATTAATTTATGCAAATTATTTAAAAAAATATTTTTTTTTCGCCAATTCACATCTTATTCATCTGAATCTTTCCGTCGTCTGATTCATCCAATCAAGAGCCTAGTCGGCAACAATTATTGGACAAATGGACTCCTATTGATTAATTTCACAAACAGAGAGAAGATTAATTGACGCGTAGCAGTGAATGTAGGCTTTAATTCAGGGTTAGGAGCAGGGGGGCTAGTTGCGCGCACGGGCCATGGCCCCACTGCGGTTTATAAAACATAACTTGAATTTTCAAAAATTTAAATTTAGCCATTATGAAAATTCTGAAAATGTAGTTATGGTGTTGTATTTAGTTAAAGTATATATAGATGCATGTGTGAGACTACAAAGCTTCCAAAGGAAAAAACAAATCTATGCAATCTATTCATAGGATATAGAAACGTGAATGGTATCAAAATTCATGAGGGGTGTGTGATCTATTGTGATGAGGAAATGCAAGAAAAACAAGGAGAAAAAAAGGTGAAAAATATTTTCATCATATAATATTAATTTATAATTTTTTTTCCATCTTTATCTGTCAACCATCCATTTTGATGTATTGTTAAGTCATTATGAATGAGCTAAATCACCATTCACTCACTTTATATATATATTCATTTATTTATTGCCAAGTTAATGTTTTCCTAAAACAAATAATGAAAGGACTTAGAACGTCGATATGTGGCTATAAACAATCTTGGCTCACGATTGTCCTGAAGAGATCCTGGGGGAAGAAAGTGGACTCCTATAGGGGAACTACTCACCACATGCATTGAATCTCATTGTTCGATCTTATCCGGGTTCAAGTCCACGAGTTTGCTGTCCTTTTAACCTGAGGATCTATGTGACTTGGGAAATCATATGGTGTGCGGATTTTAGAATGAATATTTTGCCAGTTTTGTGTTTATATCATCTGATTTATATATAATACAAATGCATGATTTTGTTTGATTCCATCCTTATGATCGTTACTGCCTGATCACCAGTTGCTTTGTTGGCAGGTACCCTGATGACCCTTTCGATCGTTACTGGCATCCTTATCCAGTTGATGGAATTGATGGCGTACGTAGGGTGTCTCATGATAACGTGAGCTTCATCAGTAACTCCACGTCAATACTGATAAAAGTTAATGCAAAATTAATGCAGCTGCCTTTATGAAGAAGGTGAACGATTTACTTTTGGGTTCTCCAAAAGTTCCATCGTTCCAAGACATGTGCCCCTTCACCTTGCCTATTTTAATTTTCAGTTTTTTGTTTTTAATATGGTCATTATATTTTCAGTTTTCTGTTTTTAATATGTCCATAATGACCATAGTGGAGTTACCAAGACTCAATGTCATTTATTTTTCAGTTTTTTCTTACATGTATATATATGGCCCTTTAGGTTGGCTAAATGTGTGAGAGAAAAGATTTCAAGTGTGCTCCAAATTTTTAGTGTTGTGTGCTCTTATCACGTGTTATGCCTTTGTGATCACTTGTAGAAACAATTGCTCGATTAGTGTGTTGTGTTTTTGTGTTGTGTCATTCACAGGAGCATAAGAAGAGGAAGTGCAGACAAGTCATTCCTTTTGCTAACAGTGGTATCAGAGCCAGGTCGATTGTGTTGTCGTGATTGTTGGTAAAAGTGCAAAAGAGAGTCCTCCAAGGTAAAGTCTACACATAACTTGTTCGACGAAATTTCTGTGAGAAATTTTTGTTCATTATGGCTAATGGTATGTCCACTTCAAATATTTTTCAATCGCTCGTACCTGTATTTAGTGGTGATAATTATGGTTTTTGGAGCACAAAAATGAAGACTTTTTTTTTGTCACATGATCTTTGGGATTTAGTTGAAAATGGTTATATAGAAAGTGCGAAGAGCTCAAAACAAGGAGAAAAGATAGTTGAATCAAGAGAGCAACAGAATAAGGATTCAAAAGCCTTGCTTTTATTTAACAAATTGTAAGTGAGACTATCTTTCCTCGAATTGCTGGTGCTATTAGTTCAAATGAAGCTTGGACTATTCTCAAGCAAGAATATCATGGTGATAAGAAGGTAATGACAGTGAAACTCCAAATCCTCCGTAAAGAGTTTGAGACATTGTTTATGAAAAACAATGAATCAGTCCAAGATTTTTTTTCAAGAGCTTTCATAATTATAAATGAGATGAAAACCTTTGGAGAGGTTGTTAGCAACCAGAAAATTGTAGAAAAAATATTGAGGAGCTTACCGCCTAAATTTGATCATGTGTTTACAGCTATAGAAGAGTATAAGGATTTGACTGCATAATCTGCTAATGAATTATTGAGCTCTCTTTTAGCGCATGAACAAAAAATAAACAGGTCAACTGAGAAAAGTGTTGAACAAGCATTCCAAGCTCAAGTAAAGTTGGATGACTTTAGCAAAGAGAGAAAGGGAGCAACTGTACGAAAGAATGCATATCGCGGGGGAGGTAGAGGTAACTATCATGGACGTGGACGAGGAAGATTTGAGGCAGTCAGAAACAAGTCAGAAGGAGGTGACATTAACAATAAAAAACATGACCACAAAAACATGTATTGTGTTTTTTGCAAAAGAAATGGTAATACTGAAGCGTACTGTTGGGATAAAGCAAAACAACAAGCTAATGTAGTAGAAGAGAAAGCAGAAGATGTTAACTTATTTTTTACTCATACAGAGTCAAATGAAAATATTGATCATGTATGGTTTTTAGATAGTGAATGCAGTAATCATATGACAGGAAAGAGAGGCTTGTTTTGTGACATTGATGAATCGGTGAAACAACAAGTTCGACTTGGAGACAACAAAAAGGTGCAAATTGATGGTAAAGGCACAATTGAGATATCAATTAAAGGTGGTACTAAAAGGTTGGTACATGATGTTTATTATATACCTGGATTAGCATATAACTTACTAAGCATTGGACAGTTAGCACAAAACAGGATATTTGATTTGATTTCATGATGATGTATGTGAAATCAAAAAGAAATGTTCTACCATGCCACCTATAGTAGTGCACATGATAAAGAACAAAATGTTTCTAATCGAGCTTTCATACTTTGATGCATATGCTTTAGTAGCAGACATGAATTAAGTGTCTAAGTTATGACACTTAAGATATGGACACTTGCACTACAATGGACTGAAGTTATTGGGGTAGAAAAAATTAGTTGTTGTTTACCTCGTCTTACCAATAATGAAGATATTTGTGAAGCATGTGTATATGGAAAACAACATCGTCTTCCATTTCCAGATGGGAAAGCATGGAGAGCAAAAACTCCTTTAGAATTAGTGCATGTTGAAATTTGTGGACCAACAAGAACTTCATCTCTGAATAATAGTAGATATTTTCTACGATTCACTGACGATTTTTCTCGCATGAGTTGGGTGTTTTTTTCTTGTTAAAAATCTGAAGCCTTTGAAAAATTCAAGGAATTTAAAGTGTTTGCAGAAAAAGAATGTGGGCGACCTATAAAAAAATTTCGTACTGATAGAGGAGGATAATTTTTTTTAAATGATTTTGACAATTTTTGCAAATTACATGACATACGTAGACAGTTGACATTAAGAAAAACTCCTCAACAAAATAGAGTAGCTGAAAGAAAAAACCGTACAGTGGTAGAGATGACTCGTAGCATGTTGAATGAGAAGCATCTTCCAAATGAGTTTTGGGCTGAAGCAGTAGCTACAGCTATGTATCTTCTCAACATATCACCTACCAAAGCAGTCTGCAATATGACTCCATATGAAGCATGGTGGAATAAAAAACTTGATGTAAGTAATTTGAAAGTTTTTGGATGCATTACCTACTCTCTGCTTGATTCTAGTAGTCGAGACAAAATGGATAAAAAGAGTGATAAATGTATTTTTGTGGGTTATAGTAATAACTCAAAAGGTTATAGACTATACAATCCAGTAACAAAGTCTTTAATTATTCGGCGTGATATCATTTTTGATGAGAATGGATCATGGGAGTGGACAATAATAGAAGAACAACTTATTCCATTTGTTGATTCAACTTCTCACTCAAATGCATGAACGTCAAGTGCTACTCACTCAAAAGAGACCAATTCAGATCATGAAGAAGATGTAGAAATAATTACAGATGGGTCTTCTCCACCAAGAAATGTACGATCTCTAGATGACATATATGCTTCTTGTTCATTTGCTTTTATGGTAACTGAACCATCATGTGTTAAAGAAGAATGGGAAAAAACAATGCAAGAAGAGATCGATACAATTAAGAGAAATGGTACATGGCAGCTAGTAGATTTGCCACAAGGAAAGGAACCTATAAGTGTGAAATGGGTTTACAAATTGAAGTATAATGTTGATGGAGATGTGCAAAAATACAAGGGCAGACTAGTCGTCAGAGGGTATGTACAAAAATATGACATTGATTATTTTGAAACTTTTTCTCCTGTTGCTCGTTTTGAGACTATTAGGCTAGTATTGACACTTGCAGCTCACTTAAAATGGAAGGTATTTCAATTTGATGTCAAACCTGCCTTTTTGAATGTTGCTTTAGAAGAAGATGTATATGTACATCAACCACAGGGCTTTGTCATAAGTGGACATGAGAAGAAAGTGTATAAGTTGAAGAAGACCCTTTATGGCCTCAAGCAAGCACCAAGAGCATGGTATGGGAGGCTTGACACATATCTTCATAAAAATGGGTTTTGATGTTGTGAGAGTGAACTCACATTATACTTGAAAAATGAAGGCATTGATATGCTTGTGGCATGTGTTTATGTAGATAACATTATCTACATGGGATCAAGTGATGTGCTAATTCAAAAATTCAAGGACAGTATGATAAGTGAGTTTGAAATGACAGATTTGGGTTAATTGCATTTTTTTCTTAGTCTTCAAGTTGTCCAAACAAATAATGGTATTTTTATCTCTCAAGAAAAATATGCATTAAGCCTACTTAAGAAGTATAAAATGTTAGATTGCAAGTCGTGCTCTACTCCTATGAATGCAGGTGAAAAGTTGACTTTGTCTGATGGGACTGCTAAAGCCAATGAAACATTGTTTAGAGGTCTAGTTGGTGGCTTGTTGTATTTGACTCATACACGACCAGATATTTTATTACTTGTCAGCTTGGTATCCAGATTCATGCACAATCCATCATTACACCATTTGGGGGCAGCAAAACGTGTTTTGCATTACATCCGTGAAACTACTGAATATGGAATTTGGTATAAATCAGATGTTTGTTTTAACTTACTTGGTTACACTGATAGTGACTGGGCAGGAGCTGTAGATGATCGAAGGAGCACAAGCAGTTATGTTTTTACACTTGGATCAAGTGCTATATCATGGTGTTCAAAGAAGCAAAGTACGACGACATTATCATCTTCAGAAGGGGAGTATATTGCTGCATCTGCAGCTACTTGTCAGGCAATTTGGATGCGTCGAGTTTTGGAAGATCTTGGTCAAAGTCAAACTGAAGGAACACCAATTCATTGTGACAACAAGGCAACTATAGCAATGACAAGAAATCCGATTTACCATGGATGGACAAAACATATTGAACTTCGTCATCATTTCATTCGTGAGATTGTTGGTAAAGGTCAAATTGTGTTGAAGTATTGCTCAACCAATGAGCAAGTTGTGGATGGATTTACAAAGGCACTTTCATACCTAAAATTTATTAAGTTTCGGTCTCACCTTGGTGTTTCAGACTTTGCATTAAGAGGGAGTGATAAAAGTTAATGCAAAATTAATGCAGCTGCCTTTATGAAGAAGGTGAACGGTTTAACTTTTGGGTTCTCCAAAAGTTCCATCCTTCCAAGACATGTGCCTCTTCACCTTGCCTATTTTAATTTTCAGTTTTTTGTTTTTAATATGGTCATTATATTTTCAGTTTTCTGTTTTTAATATGTCCATAATGACCATAGTGGAGTTAGCAAGAGTCAATGTCATTTATTTTTCAGTTTTTTCTTACATGTATATATATGGCCCTTTGGGTTGGCTAAATGTGTGAGAGATAGCATTTCAAGTGTGCTCGAAATTTTTAGTGTTGTGTGCTTTTATCACGTGTCATGCCTTTGTGATCACTTGTAAAGACAAGTGCTCGATTAGTGTGTTGTGTTCTTGTGTTGTGTCATTCACAGGAGCATAAGAAGAGGAAGTGCAGACAAGTCTTATCTGGGTTCAAGTCCACGAGTTTGCTGTCCTTTTAACCTGAGGATCTATGTGACTTGGGAAATCATATGGTGTGCGGGTTTTAGAATGAATATTTTGCCAGTTTTGCGTTTATATCATCTGATTTATATATAATACAAGTGCATGATTTTGTTTGGTTCCATCACTATTACACATGATTCCCTCCTTATGATCGTTACTGCCTGATCACCAGTTGCTTCGTTGGGAGGTACCCTGATGACCCTTTCGATCGTTACTGGCATCCTTATCCAGTTGATGGAACTGATGGCGTACGTAGTGTGTCTCATGATAACGTGAGCTTCATCAGTAACTCCACGTCAATACCTGGACTGGCACTGGTCCACGCCGTAACACCAACATCGATCACAGTGACGCGCCTGACACTGACTGTCCCATCTTCGGATTCTGGTGTTACAAATACTGCACAATTTTACTCCATTTTCTACTTCTCAGAAGTGTCACAGGCAGCTTATCAAAATAAGAGCAGGTCGTTCGATTTACTTTTCGATGGCGTCAAGCTTAACGACAACCCCAACTTCCCTCTTTACCTGTCATGTGCTCCTATCCGCAACCGGGGCCGTAACCTGACTGCTGGAACGATAATTTCCTTGGTCAAAACACCAGATGCGTCCCTTCCTCCGATCCTCAACGCCATCGAACTTTTTGAATTGAAGACAGGACTCGCTGATGCAACTAATAAAAATGATGGTCTCTCTCTCTTTCTCGCTCTCTCTCTCTCCCTCTCTCTCTCTCTCTCTCTCTCTCTCTCTCTTGCGCACACATAAAATTAGTGAAAATAATAGACAATACTCATGGATCATGTTGATTAGATAGCTCTTTACTAGCGTTTACATGATTTATATCAATATGAGAATTACATAGGGCAATTTATTTGCAGTTTGACCTATAAATAAGTGATGCTAAGTTAAATACTCTTAATTTTGCTCGAAACACGTGAAATCAATGCTCTCCAATTGTTCATCTGAGTTGAAGCATAAGGAAGAGTCTCACAACTTTTTTTTTTTTCATTTTAGCTAGAAGGACAACGATCGATAAATTTAGGCCTTTATTTGAGTGGCCTAAAACCTAATGCATTTTCACATCAGAGAAACACAGATAAATACAAGTTCTTTTTGTTGCTGAATTCTTGCCTCGTTTTAAAAGCAAGACAAAGTGGTAATACGGTTTTCGTTTTTTCTTTACAAATAAATTGTTTCTAGGGAAATGCAAAAGAAATTACTGGTTTCCGGTGTGTTTTAAATTGTGGATGCTGTAGATCCTTTTTTATCATTTCTTTTCACGAGAACAAAATGCTGTTTTTGTAAAAATGGTTTGCAGTGGACGCGTTGGAGGTGCTACGAGGTCGATATCAACAACTTCAATTGTGGACAGGTGATCCATGCCTTCCCCAAGGGTTCAATTGGGAGTGAACATTAACAAACAATGCGATGCTGAAAAACAACCACGTGTCACTAAACTGTAAGTAGGACGCAACCGTAGGATCCAAGTCCCTTTTTCTTTAGAAGGCATGAACATTGTGTCCTTGGAACACGTCTTCCTATAAAACATTATCAAACAATGCGATGTTCTTATTTCAAAAAACATGGCATGATTATGTCTAATGTTATGCTGCTAGATCTAAAAACATTTATAATCACATCATATTTTTTAAAACAACATAGTTTTGTTGAATTATGAGTTCTAACAGTATACCATTTTAGTACAGTTGAAACTCGGATGAATATATTGGTCAATGATTTAGATCCACCCATGCAGTTTTTTTTCTTCTAACTCATACGCAAGGTTAGTATATTGATGATCTCATTGACATCTTTTTGTAATTCTTTTTCATTTTCCTTCCTTTTCTAGGCATCTTAATGGGCCAGGCTTGAACGGCACACTTGTAGACTTCAGCGGCTTGAATGCCCTTCAGATAATGTGAGTACTAAAACAGAGTCATGTCTGGCTGGTTTTCAATTGTTTAATTAATTACATAGAGTTTCATTAGATGCCAACTGTAATTTTGCAGTGATCTAAGTAACAACAGTTTGAGTGGGAAGATTCCAGACTTCTGGGGAGCATTTCCTAACTTGAAAGAGTTGTGAGTTCACACTTGGAAATTTAAAATTGTGGAAGCCAGTTCTCCTTAAAATTGCCTTTCCATTAGTTCAAGTCTAAAGAATTTTTATTATTGAATGATTCACTTTTAATAACTTGTTTAGAAATAAACTTGTTCCTTTGTCTAATTGTAATGAAGCATGTTAAATGGAAACCATGACAAATGAAGGGGCCCTCGAAGAGTGTTCAGGCGGAATATTCACAGTGGCGCCATGTTATTAGAAGCTTGTTATGCTTCATGGCTGGAAGAAGAGAGGGTGTACTGGGGATAAAAACACCTAGTAAAATATAAAAAAGCGCATTGCAATTTTATGCTAATTGTTCGACACAACCTGCTCAGTAGACTAGTAAATCAAGTATGAATTAATTAGTTGTCGCATACATCATTTTTTTTCAACTTGTTTGTTACCTACCTTTTTATGTAACCTTAAGCTAGCCCTCCCATTTAAGCTTATGAAGTAACGGAGAACTGGTGACTTGAAGATCATGCTTGAGATGGACAAGGTGAGTTTTGATTCAGCTAACCAGACGGGATTGCTTGTCATAGTTTCCGAAATTCATAAGGACATGCTAACTTTCTCACTTAGATGAACCGAGACTGCTTAAACAACAGCTGAGTTGAAGCTTGTCAAATGCATGATGTGCTAGGACCTAATGTGTGTTCTTCTATTCATTGAACTTGTTTCTCAACCCTCTCTGTGGGTCATTAATCAATTGATATCTGCACTTCTTGTGGAAAGTTTCACATGTTCTTACAAAGAATTAGGAGTCCACGTATCTGGTTATGAAGAAATAGAGTCTGCTGAATCTTTTGTTACTGTCATTTGAGTGCATCGCACAATGTGAATCTGCAAGTGTGGTTTAACCTCCATTTATCCATTATTATGAAAGGATTTCCCTTGATTTGTTGTAGGAACCTGGCAAACAATAACTTCAGTGGACCCCGACCGACATCTTTGGTGGGCAATACAAAAATAAAACTAAAGTAAGTGGGGTGACTATATAACTTCTCTAAGCCATCCTACTTTCTCTTTGAATAGACAAACTAAAAAACATGACGGCTATATTGTTAAGGGTAAAACTACTTTCTCTTTTTATGTATTATAGAATACTTAAGGGTAAATTAATCCGTTTCCATTAACGATAGACTGAAGGAAGAATGCCTCCATCTACAAAACAACAGGATAAATTTGAAATTTTGAGAAAGATAGAGACCGTTTTGAATATACGTACTAAAATTAATAAAATTATTGGGAAAACCTCTGAAAGAAATTATAATTCATTACCACTAATGAACTGTTCAACATATTTGGCAGTCTTAAAAAGAACACCAAGCTAGGTCGGCCCATGATATGAATAGACATATACGTGTCAGGTTGTGGTTCAAGATTCCATATGATAGCTGTGTTTGATTGAGATTGAAACGGAGAATGGAGGTGTGCACATGTAGCAGAGGTGAGATTGAAGGACGTATTAAGTTCTGCCTGAGACACTCTTCTCACTTGAAATGCAGTAAGGCTTGCTGCTTTTCCAAATCAAAGTGGTCGCTCAGCGATGATGCGTATTATCACAGGAGCAGATTCTCAACTGCTTTCACTTCAAAATCTCGCCATTCACTAATTATGAGTCAGTTGCTCAGTTTCGTCAAAATATGTGTTGCCCATCATTCGTTTTTAACTAATAAGGGGATCATAAACTTTGGTTGCCTTCAAGTTAGATAAATTAAGAACAACATGCTAAACTTTGCTTCTTATTAATCAATCATGCATCTTGTAAGCATTGTTTTCGAATTATTGGCACAATTAAATGTCAAACCACACTCACAATTAAAGGACTCCATTACATGGTAGAAAATATTGAGCTTAGCACTCTTTCGCCTTATTGCTACAAATTCCATGATCAGAAGCAAATAAACATGCCCTAAAGCTGCACTCCACTCAAAAAGCAACACTTAAATGTCCACGTATATCAAGTTGCATTTTCTTGTATAAATCACGGCCACCGCCTTCAATTGTCAAATCACGGAAACTTCAATCTTTCACACTTCGAGATTCTCACCTGAAACTGTGTCCTCTGCACGAAAAGAATCCTGCGGCTTTTCAACGTCTATAAATTATAGTGCATGACAGAAACAACAAACAACCTAATACTTAGAATTAAGTTTTAAAAAAACGAGGACAAGGGCGAAGGTTTCTTACCTTTTTTTTAGTAGTGAAATATTTGAAGAGTCTTCATCCACAAATAAATTTTAAATATCTGTTCACATTCCCAGTTTTATATATATAGATACATCATGTTGGAGCCAGAAATATTTGCTGGAGGACACTTATTTAAACAAAATCAAATTTGGTGGAGTACTAATATATATATATATATATATATATAAGAATAAATATTTAAAATTTTTATTTAAAAATAAAAAAATTTAAAAGTTGCCCACACCAACCACCGGACCCACTGAAGTCTGAACAATTGCCCATTCACTGCCATCGATTTGGAGCAGAAAGGAAGGTGGCAGTGCCAAGCTATCGTAATTACCATACTGGAAGATGGCAGCGACTTTGATTGTAGCCACCCAGAGTCACACCACCGATTCCGTAGCAATTCATGCTTCCAACAGAGAACTAACGGACGGTGGACAGGAACGGATCATTTGGGCTCGTAAACTGGACCATTGCAGTGGATCCAGATCCAATGAGCTGGTAATCCCCCACCCGTTGATTCCCATAAGGATCAGTGAAGGAAGCAACTGCCCCACATGCTATGTTGAGTACCTGAGCCCCTGAATAAAGAGAACCCACAACGAACGAGAGTGGGCAGAAGCATTAATGAAACAAACAATAACCCAATTAAGTGAACAAAAGAATGGCCACAGGCGATCAAAATGGGCCAGATTCAGATCAAACCGTACCCTAATTTTGATTTGATATACGCCGTCCTATTCGCTCTCTCTCTCTCTCTCTATAATTGTTTTTGTTTAAAAATTAAGTTATTAATTGTCCTATTCAGCCAATTCTTTGAACTATTTTCCTGATGGATTCAATTTAAGAATCAACCTATTTTAACAATATAGCTGAAATATCTATAAAGGTCAAAAATTTGGGCAAAGAAAGAAGTCATGGCCTGCCTTGGTGGGGCCTTTCTTCCTATAAAATATATTTCTTTGCATAGGAATGAAAAAAAATAAATAAATTTTGAAAAAAAATATAAAAGCCAATTAACTTTTAAGAAAATGACTACAAATCACTGTTCAAATTTACAAAGCTATATGATATGGCCCCTGATACATGGCCACGTGCCAAAAGGTAAAATTTACAAAACGCCTCATTAATAAAAGGCACAAAGACGCCTTTCCATGTTTTTGGGATAATTGAGGGTGGGCGTCGGGCCCAGCTGCTGGTGGATACTCAGTATTCGGTCCTGTATGGTATGAAGTCCAGGCCTGAAAAACTTGGCCTAGATCCATAACATTTAAATTTTTTCATTATTATTTTATATTCAAAAAATTATTTTGTATTAAAAAAAATATTTTATTATTATAATCGGGTCAGGCCAGGCTGAGCCCAAACTCCAATTTTGGGCATCTAGTCCGGGCCCGAGTTTCAGACATCGGGCTGGGCCGAGGCCTACCCCTAGGATAACATAGGATGGGTGTTCCAACTTTATTAAGGCATAATAGTAAATTAAGTGCTCAGCCTATTCAAAATTGCTTGTGTGAATAAGAGAAAGGTAGAAAGAACGGGAGAAAATTAGATTAAGAAAGTTAATTTTATAAATTACTCATCCCTTTTAATGTTTTCCACTCAGCAGTTGCTTTTTGAAAATCACCCAAAAGTTGATTGCCTATTTTGTGACCGTGGAAAGTTGATTGCCTACAAGACTCCCGTATTGTTCTTAATGCGAAACAACCTAATAGGGAACATCACTAATACCAGTTAAATGAAGTGGAGTTCTCTACCAAACAAACACAATCAAATAACTATAGTTTATACCCAGAACTACAAAATAGTAGCAATCAATAATAAGTGACATGCATTCGGTTAATTTATTTGTAATAAACACTCACAATTCATTTCTCAATAATGCTGGGTAATAGTTAGAACTGGTGCTAAGTCAGATTTGGGACATACTGTTCACTCAGAGATTCTTGGGCTGTTCACTTGCCAGTGCTACCAATTATGAAATCGATCAAACTGAAAGATATATATATATATATATATATATATATATATATATATATATATATATAATTGCCTCTGGTTTAGGTGGGCAGCCTGGCAAATAAACACCGACGGGAATTAACTTATCGACTCCCCGAATGGTACTATAAGAATCGGTATTGAACATTCCTCCTGTAATAGTACAGGCTCCCATAGCAATTACATATTTTGGTTCAGGCATTTGTTTATATAGTCTTACTAAAGAAGGAGCCATTTTCATTGTTGCTGTACCGGCTATTAAAATAAGGTCGGTTTGCCTAGGACTTGATCTTGGCACCAGTCCATAACTATCAAAATCGAATCAGGAGCCTATTAATAAGGCAAATTCAATGAAGCAACAACTGGTACCGTAGAGAAGCGGTCATAAACCGGAAAGTCTTGACCAATTCGAAAGATCATTCAATGTAGTTGAAATAACTGAATTGGGGGTTGTTCGGTCAAGGAGCAGAAACTCCATAGAATTCATAACTGTCTCAATGTAACCCTATATATATATATATATATCTTTCAGTTTGATCGATTTCATAATTGGCAGCACTGGCAAGTGAACAGCCCAAGAATCTCTGAGTGAAGAGTATGTCCCAAATCCGACTTAGCACCAGTTCTAACTATTACCCAGCATTATTGAGAAATGAATTGTGAGTGTTTATTACAAATAAATTAACCGAATGCATGTCAGTTATTAATTGCTAATATTTTGTAGTTCTGGGTATACTATAGTTATTTGATTGTGTTTGTTTGGTAGAGAATTCCACTTCATGCAACTGGTATTAGTGGTGTTCCCTATTAGGTTGTTTCGCATTAAGAACAATAGTCTTGTAGGCAATCAACTTTCCACGGTCACAAAATAGGCAATCAACTTTTGGGTGATTTTCAAAAAGCAATTGCTGAGTGGAAAACTTATAAAATTAACTTTGGACATACTCTTCACTCAGAGATTCTTGGGCTGTTCACTTGCCAGTGCTGCCAATTATGAAATCGATCAAACTGATATATATATATATATATGAGAAAAAATTAAGAGTTGAGATCTAGTATTTAACTATCTAACACCTATTAGTTTTATACACACACAAGGTCAGAGGGTACAGCTCGCAAGGGCCACAAACCCACCGCCAAAAAAAACTAAAAAAAAAACTAAAAAAGATACATGTAAAATTCTAAAAAAAATCACTTGTGTTATATAAATTTCTTTTGAAAAAATTATATTTCGACTCAGTCGAAATTTAAAAAATTTAATTCGTCCTTCCTCATGAAAAATTTCTAAGTTCGCTCCTGCAGAGACCCTAAACCAATTAATCAATCATAGTTTGCAGAAGAATTCAAATGTTTATGTTCCTTTGATCTATTTGGTCAATATATTATTCAGGCAATTTTTCATAACGAGTTTGCCAAGTATACCATGAACCCTATATATTACACCAGCTGCACAGTTGAGTTTAATTATTGCAAAGCAAGCATTTTTGGTGGTCAGCAATTATCCACTGGTCTCCCGATTGAAGTATAGGAAAAAGAAAAAGAAACTCTACGACAACGTGTAGTGGCAAGTGATGGAGGATCCAATCAAAATAATGGATAGAGTAAACGGGTGTGCTACTATTCGAGCATCTCTTGTTTCCACCTACCCTTGATGTGTGACATCTTAACAAACAGAACACACTCTTCCTACTCCGCCCATCCTTCCACTTACCAGGCTACCACTAAATATATCATAGACATTATTATTATGTCTAAATCTTTATTCACATATTCTTCCAAAATATTTTCCATTTTTTTTTTTTTGGTTCTATCGATCGAGGTACACACCTTAGGCCGGTCCTTTGCAATGAGAAAAGAGTTTTTGCCTTGTGAGCTATTTTATCAATCAATTTGTCCGTTCTTTTACATGATTACGAAATCCACGCTTCTTTAAAATTTTTTTTTAGTCCAAATGGTGATTTGGATAAGGACTAAAAAAATATCAGAAAAATGTCATTCAAAACAAAATAATTGTACTGTATTGAGTCTTATGCATGACAAGTAATATATCTATGCAAGTAATATATTTTTAAAGTACACGATAATTTATATATCAACTGCTCCCTCATTTCATTAATCGGAGAGCATTAAGGATTAAAGTGGGAAAGCAAGAAAGCAATTGAAGAGGTGACTGCTTGTTATTCGTTAGCAGCCAAGAATATGGTGGGAGATACGATTATAAAGATCAACGTTATAGGCGAAAGTCAGAAGTCAATGGAGAAATGCAAGGGGAAGGCGATCATGATCCCAAAATCTTGTGAACATTATTGACCCTTGGGCCTTGGCCATTTAGCTTCATTGCTACTCTAAATCTTTCGAAAGAAATTTTAGGATGAAATTGATTAAACAGACTTTTTCTTTTTAATGTGTGGCCAATTATCCAAGAGAAGGTTTGGTGTTATAGAGATTGAGTGAGGGAGAGAGAGAGAGAGGCAATCAACGGGAGTGGTGTTGCTGGTGGATTCAAATGCTCGAAATCCACTTGCTGCGAAATGAATCATGTCCACTTTGAAAGTTGGTACAGATATTTCTTTATTATTGTCACTCTCTCTCTCTCTCTCTCTCTCTCTCTCTAGGAGTGGAACTCTACCCTTTGTTTGAACTTTGGACAATCAACTTGCACGTAAAAATATATAAATTTCGTGTTTTTAGGTCATGTTTTTTTTCGTAATTTATTTTTAATAGATCGAAGACCTGTATTCTAAACAATTTCTTGTGCAAATGATCCCGATTTCCATTGGATTCAGCCTATTGTTAATTCTAAGCTTACGAATTTGATGGACTGGTTGGTAGACTGGAAGGACACTAGCCACCGGCCGTGTGTTTTTTTTTCTTTTCTTTTTTTTTTTTTGGAGAGAGAAATGTTCAATCAACATTCACAAAGCTGCAACAATTAAGCTACAATACAAATGGTTCAACGTCGTGGAAAAACCTCAAGAGGGTCCCTTTATAAAGAAATGAGTCACCAAGGGGAAAGCATAGGAATGTTAGGCGCAAGCGCGCATGGCCATGGGTATTAGCGCATTATCATTGGGGCCTGCGTGTGTGTGTTGGGTGTTTGTGTTTTTCTTTTTTTTTAAAAAAAAGCACATTTTCTTGTGTACAAGATCGGCAAAATCATGTCCAAAATGCCTCAAATTTTATGTCATGACACTTGGAATTTAAGGAGGAGAATACGGAGCCTCCCAAGGCGCACTTGAATTCGTCTACCACCGAACGTACACGGCTGTGGACAACCAGCTCGGCCACAGTACCGCTTTATGCTTTCATCAGTGATTCCCGTATCTCCTTTCCCACCTAAAAGAGAGTTTTCTGTCCATCACCTTCGCCGACGGGGCACCGCCATGCCAATGTCACGTCTCTCTGTCACATCAGCGTGATCATATGCTAATGTAGTAGTCCTTCATCGGAGGACGGGGCACAACCAAGTTAAGGTCCCTTCCCAGCCTTCTTTAAGCGATTAATAATGTGCAGCAATGTCAAGTACACAGTGAAACCTAAAGCAGCATTAACCCCTTTGCTACCAATTTTTAAGTTCGTGACACAATCTGCCTGCAACTTCTTTGCATGCGTTCCATGTTATTCTGTTACATGGGATTCTGATCTGAATTGTTGATGCTCATAACAAAAACAACTTATTAAGAAGTTGGGCATTTTGCTGGGCACGGCCTTGAAAGGTTTCTCATTTCTTGGCTCTCGACTGAAATATGCAATCGGTTTATCTAAATCGAAGCCTCAATGTAAAGCTCGAACTTTTGTGCTCTGTTTTGCTAGATTAGAAATTATCATGCACCCATACAGACGATGACTTCTCATTTGCATAAACTGGGTTATCAATAATTTGTTATAAAATTTTGTATTTGACTGACATTCATTAATCTGTTCCTTAGAACATTCATTGTCATTTAAAAAAAAGGACAAAACAATGGCATCGGTCTGATTGACAGCTGTGAAGAAAACTACAAAATGTCCACACGCACAAAGAGAAGACTAGTTCTCAAATAGACAGCACCTTCCATAAAGGGTTTGGTGGTCGATCGTCTTCTACATCTACACAAGCTGAACTTCCCCATCTGCTTGAAATTGTTGAGCAAGAAAAGAACCTCGATCCTAATCTTCAGCCTCTTGATATCTTGGAAAAACAAAATTGAGTAATTATAATTTTTTGAAACTTTTAATTTGGGCCCAGTAAAAATATAGAAAAATATAGTTTAGTCCATGTAAAAATTTTAAAAATACTGTTTGGCCCCTCCAAGGAAAAAGTTTTGTCTCCATGCAGCACCTAGGCAGTGTGCAGTTTGAAACTATGAGTCTTGAAATTAATCATGAAATTAAGTTCATGGAAGTAAAAACAAAAAAGGAACTAGAAGGGCTCTTCTGTGATATCTTGGGAAAACAAAATTGAGTAATTATAATTTTTTAAAACTTTTAATTTGGGCCCAGTAAAATTATAGAAAAATATAGCTTACACATATATTTAAAATAGTTTTTCAAATAGTTTTGTGAAGGCGTTGTTTTATGAAGAAGTGAAAAACATATTTAAAATGTATTTTTCAAATCTCTTTAAAAAATTGTTTCTACATAACCAAGTTGTCTGACAAATCATTTTTCATCAATGTGCTACCCAAATGCAACCAAAGGGAATATATGTTCTGAATACTGGCCTTAGAGCATTTCATGTTGTTGAATGAAGCTTTTGATTTCAAGCCTATCCATTGATTGGGCGTGGTAGATGGTCGGTATCCAATTCCAAATTTCGGATCTACTTTGGTCCTGGTAAAGAAAAAAGGAGATTCAAGAGACTAATGCCTGATTTAAAGTGGTTCGGTGTAAACTCGCACCTACGTCCACAAAGACAGCTATCGTTCTTAGTGACGATAGGCCTGAGTCTTTCTTTTATTTATAATAGAATTATAAGCACCATTGTTCCTTGAATTACATGATTTGTATCGATCATTACAAGAGGAAACAAGATCTAATTTGCAGTTGTTATTTCCTTGTTTAATTACTGCGCTTCTTTGTTTGACAACTGTCTTATCGTCTTTAGCCAGCGGTTGCCTTGCATTACTACTTTCATTAGTTGGGCTAGATGATGTTTGGTTATCAGTATCGTAATCATTGTAACGATTGCAGTCATTACTTTCTCCATCATCATGGCTGGCTGGTGTTGCCATCTTAATATTGCCATTGTAACGATTGTCATCATTACTTCCTTCAATATCATGGTGGACTGGTATTTCTTTCCCATCATTGCTGCCTTTATTAGCATTTCTTTCACTAGCGTGGATTCCCTTTCCTTCATTAGTGTGGCTGACTGGTGTTGCCTTGTTGATTCCCCTGTTACCGTCTTGAGCCTCCCTCAAACTAGGTGGCAGTATGGAAAGCGCTAGTTTGCCTCTTAAGAATTTGAAGGTGGTCCGATAGAGAGCTTTGGTGAAGATGTCGGCCACCTGTTGGGTCGATGGAACAAACTGTGTTGTAAGAAGGCCGAGTGCAACCTTTTCCCTTAGAAAATGATAGTCTAATTCGACATGCTTCATGCAAGTGAAAAACCAGTTTGATAGACACTTGAAGTGTTGACATGTTTTCACAATTGAGTATCGGTGGTTCTGAAAGATAAAGTCTGATGTCTTTAAGGATATATGTTATCCAAGTTAATTCAGCAGCACCAGATGCCATGGATCGGTACTCAGCCTTGGTGGTAGATCTGGCCACTGTGGGTTGCTTCATTGTTGTTCAGGAGATACGATTAGTGCCAAGAAATGTAACAAAACCGATAGTTGAGCAACGCGTGGCTTGACAACCAGCCCAGTCGAGTCAGAGAAGGCATAAAGCTGAAGTTGCTCTTGAGGATATAAATGGCATCCGATATTAATGGAGCCACTAACATATCGAATGAGTCCTTCAACTAGTTGGAAGTGACTGACCATGGGCATTTGCATGTATTGACTAATGAAGTTGACAGCGAAGGAGATGTCGGGTTGTGTGAAAGTGAGTACTGGAGACCTCCCACCAAACTCCGAAAAAGTGTCGGATCTAAAAAAGGTGTGTCATCAACCGGAATTTTATAATTTTGAACCAAGGGAGTGACGGCTGGTTTGCACAATATCATTTTCGCTCTTTCCAACAGGCTTTGTAATGATGTATACCATTTTCTTGCAAATATGCTGCAAGTTTGAGACTATTGAATTTCCTCCTTCAACTGTTTGAAACTTCTTAATTTTCTTATCAAACTGATTTTCAACATATTTATGAAAAATCATAAACACTTGGTATAACTCTGATTTATAACGCAAAGGATAGAACCAAGTGAACCAGTCATCAATAAAAACAGCATAGAATCGAAATTTGCAACTGAAATAACTGGCGCTAGTCCCCATAAATCACAATGAACTTTGTCAAGAAAATTGTCACAATGTTCATCCACTGGTAAGAAAGGAGGACGACACATTTTTGTCATTTGACAACTAGAACATACGTTGTTTAAGGAGCTAGAGCCTCTCACACGAATAACCTTTTTATTTACAAGAAAATCTACTACCTCACGATGAACATGACCCAGACGTTGGTGCCATACTTCTTTATTTGCTGCTTGAAATCTTGTAGAGAAAAATACTTCACAGATTCGGTCGCTGCCTTCTCCTTTATTTTCAATTGCATAGAGATCTTCATTCCTCTTCCCCGTAATTACCACTTTGCTGGTCGTCTTTTCCTTCACAGCAAATCCATTAGTTGAAAATTCAAAAATATAAGGAAGGTCGGACGTTAATTGACTGACAGAGATAAGGTTTTTCTTGATCTTAGGAACGACTAAAACATTATCAAGAACAAATTTTTGTCGCCCATTAGCTATAGTAGCCTGCTCTGTGTGAGTAATATCTAATTTTTCTCCATTTCCAACCATTATTTTATCTGTCCCATAATATTTTGATAGAGAACTGAGAATACCTGCATTAGATGTCACATGAGCCGATGCACCGGTGTCGGGAAACCATTGTTGATCTTGACTTTCGGGTGCTTTCATGATGGCTAAAGCTTGTGGGACCTTTTGTGACTGAAACGCTTGATTGAACCTATGCTAGCAGTTGAGAGCGGTATGGTTTCTTTACTCCATATTTGGCATATTACGCCTTCCTCCTGAGACGATTGGTCCTGATTGCCATCTTTGTTCTTGTTGTTTGAATTCTAGGAACCACCTTGACTAGTTTGTACAAAGCCACGTCCTTTAGAGTTGAAGTTTTGATTTTTGCCTCCCCTGTTCCTTTGATTTGGTTGACAGTGGCTGATGAATGCAACGTGGGTGCTAGGGGAATCTTTTCTAAAGTCCTCATGGTTTCGTGATTTTGAAGAAGAGCAACTACCTCAAGATATGAGGGTGCTGGTGGTTTCAGCATGGTTGTCAATAGGGTTGTTCAGAAAGATTCAAAATCTTTTTCGAGGCAAGTGAGAAGCCAAAAGACTTTAGTTTTGTCTGCAATAGGCTTCCCAATGGCAGCGAGCTCATCGGAAATTTTCTTGAAGCTGCAAATATATTCATTAATGGACGAGTTCCCTTTCTTATGCATTTGAAGTTTTTGCATAAGAAACATTTCTCGCTCCTTAGATTTGTTAGCGAAATGCTGAGTTAGGGTGGTCCATACCTCAAAGGCAGTTTGTTGTCCGATGATAATGCCCAAAATTTCTTCCGCAAGAGTCCCAGTGATCCATCCTCTAAGAAGACGATCTGACTTTCGCGAAGCAAGATAGTCAGGATTCAATTCTATGACTATACTTCCATCAGGGGCAATGAGGAACTGTGCGGGTGGTTGGTATTGTCCATCTAGAAAACCAGTCATATCTTGGCTCTCAATGAGCCCCATCATTTGTGTTTGCCATAGCAGAAAATTACTTTGATTGAACTTGATCGACACAAAGTTGGCAACGTTCAGATTGTATGGGTAAGGATATCTGCTTGGAGCTGACACCATGCTTGAGGAAGAATTGCTCTGCGCCATATGGTTGTCCTACTCTGATACCATAAAGAAAAAAAGGAGATTCAAGAGACTAATGCATGATTTAACGTGGTTTGGTGTAAACTCACACCTACGTCCGCAAAGGCAGCTATTGTTCTTAGTGACGATAGGCTTGGGTCTTTCTTCTATTTATAATAGAATTACAAGCACCATTGTTTCCTGAATTACATGATTTGTATCGATCATTACAAGAGGAAACAAGTTCTAATTTGCAGCTATTTCCTTGTTTAATTGCTGCGCCTCTTTGTTTGACAACTGCCTTATCGTCTTTAGTCAGCCGTTGCCTTGCATTACTGCTTTCATTAGTTGGGCTAGATGATGTTTCCTTATCAGCATCGTTATCATTGTAACGATTGCAGTCGTTAATTCCTCCATCATCATGGCTGGCTGGTGTTGCCTTCTTAATATTGCCATCGTTACTTCCTTCAATATCATGGTGGACTGGTATTTCTTTCCCATCATTGCTGTTTTTATTAGCATTTCCTTCACTAGCGTGGATTCCCTTTCCTTCATTAGCGTGGCTGACTGGTGTTGCCTTATTGATTCCCCTGTTACCGGATTTACCTGGTTGAGGTTATACAAGCGCATACAATATGGTCGCTCAGAATGATTTCCACGAAATTATCACTGTCATATCCAAGGTGCTTCAACTGGACCGTTCAAGGTGTAGGCCAGTGCAAATCCCACCAGTGAAACTACTATCAAATTTTCATACGGAACCCACAATGAATGTATTGAATACTTCGAGGAGGGGTTGATATATTCATCAACAGCATGGCTCACGTGGGTGGTTCCTACACGCCCGTGTATATAGATATATATATATTAGAAGATCCAATTTTCTCTAAAATCTCTTGTTATATCTTCCTTTCTTTAGCTAAAAGATAACATTTCATTTCCTCTTCTAAGCCACAAATATGTTTCTTTCTTTTCTTTTCTCATTGAATGTGTGCATTGTGTATGTTTCATGATAATATTCATGCTTAGTTGGTTTGCTTTTTAATTAATATGTGAATGAATAATAAGAATGAGAGCTTGAGATGAGATTTCTTCTCTATTGTATTAATTTTTGAGGTTGAAACTTGTCTAACCCATAAAAACCCCTACGAATACATATATGATAAAATGTATTTTTACACTTAGCATTGATTACTTTTCTTTTATTATTCACTGGGTTACTGATCCCAAAAAGAGCTGTTTTACGTTATTAACTTTTTGTTTCATTTATAATTAATTAGCTCATATACCCAATGGTGGAAAAGATATGTTTTTTTTAGTAGATAAAAGCAAGTAAAAATGACTATTTTCTATACATACGAATATAAATACGTTTTTGGGTCTTGTTTTTAATAAGAATTTGGAAAGTAAAAGCCTTCTTTAAAGAGGCAATGGAGACTTAGCCTAGGCTCTTTTATGAGCCCAGAATTCTCTCCAGCATACATAGAAAGATTGAAAGGGAAAGTCCTCAAAATTATCTCTTGATCCTAATATATATATATATAACTCTCTTTTAAAATCTCATTCTCTATCTTTCTCTCTCCTCTTAACTTTGCAATATCTCTTTTATAGGTTCCTCCATTATGTCTCTATATGAATTTAAAATCTTTCCTTTATGAATTTTCATATCACATGTATAGAGTGAGTGAATGGTGACTCTAGAGTCACAAACCATCTAACTGTTGCAGTCCATCTGATGGATATGAATGGTTGAGAAAAAAACGTGTATAAATATGATAGGAACTGATAGTAGATGAAGAAAACACCTTTCAACTTTTTCTCCTCATTTTTCTTTTAACAATCCATCATGATGGAAGAGGCGATTCTAGTTAAATGGTTGAGTGACTCTAAAAAAAAACTAAGTCACCATTCAATTTTCTTTTGATTGTCTTAGTTCTTTGAAAAGGAGCTGAGCAAGAAATTATCATGCACCCATACAGACGACGACTCCTCATTTGCATAAACTGGGTTATCATTAATTTGCTATAAAATTTTGTATTTGACTGACATTCATTGCTCTGTTCTTTAGAACTTTCCTGGTCATTTTAAAAAAAGGACAAAACAATGGCATCGGTCTCATTGACTGCTGTGAAGTCTACTACAAGACCTTAGAGGTCCACACGCACAAAGAGAGACTAGTTCTCAAATAGATAGCATCTTCCCTTGTCTGGTATCTCCAATGTTGTAAAGGGTTTGGTGGTCGATCGTCTTCTACATCTACACAACCTGACCTTCCCCATCGGGTTGAAATTGACGAGCAAGACAACGACCTTAATCCTAACCTTCAGTCCCTCGATGGAAAAAACAAAATTGAGTAATTACAATTTTTTAAAACTTTTAATTTTGGCCTAGTTAAAATATAGAAAAATATAGTTTGGACCATGTAAAAGTTTTAAAAGTACTGTTTGGCCCCTCCAAGGTAAGGGTGGGCGTCAGGCCGGGCCACTGGTGGGCCGGCCCTGTTGTGGGCCAGGATTTTCCGGGGCCGGGCCCGATAGGCCGGTCCGGTTCAACCCATTTAAGTTAAAAAATAAATATTTTTTAATTTTTTTGTTTTAATAATATATATTTATTATTAAAAAATATATTTTATATTTTAAAAAATTATTTGATGATTAAAAAATTGTTTTTCATTTTTAAACGGACCGGGCCGGGCTGGGCCCGGGCCGGCCCGATGCCCACCCTTATTCCATGGAAAAAATTTTGTCTCCATGAGTTTGGAAATTAATCATGAAATTAAGTTCATGGAAGTAAAAACAAATAAGGAACGAGAAGCGCTCTTCTGTGATAAGTTCTTAAAGAAATATATACTACTTAAGAAACAATATTTTAGTGGACATAACAGGAGCTACACAGAGTTAATAACTCTTCCATCTCTTCATAGGGAGGTCATCTCCATGTAAAAAGAACTGTATGTACACGGGTTGGAAGGGATCATATAGTCGCTCTGGCCTGAAGAGTTAGATGTAAGGGCTTTTGCGGATGTTGCTTTTAAAAATATTATTTTAGAAACCGACGATCAATGAGGCGGAAAGGAGGGAACCATTGAATAACAGCTTCTTCTGGCCTTAAGGCCCCGTTTGATAGCCGGGGTAAAACGAGAAGGGAGAGAAAAAACTGTACGGGCGGGTGAAATTTCACCCGCCCGACGTAAAATGCATCAAACCGGTTAAATTCACCCCGTTTAACATATAAGCGAGCGGGTGAAATTTCACCTGTTCGACCGCTTTCGATTTTTCACTCTCACGCCCCGAGCATGTCGCCGAGACTGGGGAGGGGTTTATGCAGCAAAGCACAAAGAAATGGAGGGTGAAGCAGGTGGTGCGGGAATAGCACGAAGGAATGGAGGGTGAAGAGCAGGTGGTGCGGGAAGAGCACGAAGGAGTGGAGGGTGAAGCAGGTGGTGCGGGCAGAGCACGAAGGAAGTGACGCCGATTTCATATCCATCTCAGAAATCAGGGCTTTACTCTTCTCCATGGCGCTGGATTCTTCCCATTGACACTGCCGATGGCCTACCATAATCAAGGCTTCTCAAATTTCCCCCAATTCAAAAACCCTAATCACCCTCAAATAGAAACTGCAAAGACTGCTGGAAAAAGCTCGACTCTATGCAGCCGACTCAGAAAACCCCCAAAATCTATGGTGGATTGAATGCTCCTGGCTTCACTTGATGTGGAGGATCCATGCAAAATCCCCCTACAGGACACAGTGGTGGGGCGAGAATTCGAGACCTTCAAATCAAAAGGTTAGAACACGCTGTGCAACGAAGAAGCAGCAGTGGGGCAAGGGCAGTGGCGGTGGGACGAGGAAGCGGTGGGGTGAAGCAGCAGAGGATGAAAATGAGAAGGAGAAAACGAAGGGAGCCAGCAGAGGATGAAGATGACAAGAGGAAGACGAAGGGAGCTCTAACGGGAGAAAAGTGTTCCAAGGATTTCGATCACACCCCTCTTGGGTGATTTTATGAAATGCGATTATTGTCCCCAGATACTCCACCATCTGTTATTGTCTACAGAATGCGATGGGTGATTCAATACTCCACCAACTGCACAGGATAACTGGTAACGAACAGCTTGCTCGCAAGGTGTTCGATAAAATGCCCAAAAGAAGCATCGTCTCATGGAATGCCATGATTGATGGTTACTGCAAAGTTGGTGAGTTCAATGCGTTGCTTGGGATTTTTAATAGTCTGTTGATGGGTGATTTGAAGCCCAATTTGAGCAGCTTAGTGAGCATTACAGCTGGTCAGTGTGGGTTTCCTGACATTGGCAGGTTGATTCATTGCCACAGGATGAAGCTTGGGCATGAGTTATCCTTGGGCATGAGTTGGATTCAGTATTATGTAATTTCATTATCAAAATGTACATTGAGCTTGGGCTTGTAGATTCTGCTCACCTCCTATTCAATTAGAAAGATCAGTCTGCTCACCTCCTATTCAATTAGAAAGATCAGTCGTTTCATGGATACTTTCATTGGAGGGTACAAAAAAGATTGGAAATTTTCATCAAGTTTTCTTGCTTTTTACCAGGTTAAATTTTTTTTGTGCATCAAACATGGTTAAATTTACCACGTTAAATTTTTCGTGTGCATCAAACAAAGCCTCATATTGGAACAAGGAGAAATTTCATCCTGTAAATTTTTCCAGAAAAATTTACCATGATAAATTTACCATGTAAATTTCACCCAACAATCAAACGGGCCCTAAGGGTCGAATGCCTCAACACCACCCAAGGAGAGGCGACCTTTTGGACTTTTCAGATTAGACAACGGCGGGCCGGCAATTTGAGATACAACCCACCAACTGCATAAAGGAAAACTTATTTTTCTTCTTTTCCAGTTATTATACAATGTTATCGCCAAATTAGAAACTTCAAATTACATGCTTATTTCATCCTATTTTGAACATGAGTTGGGTAATTCTTATTAACTCAATCTCAATTTTGATGCGCTCTTATTTTCTTGTTCAAATGAAGCTGGGTTAACTAGCTATGAATTATTTAACCATGGATACTGGCATAAAATATATGACGGTAAATCTGGCACCGATATGAACCAATCGCTACGTTGTTGAGCACATCTAGATAGACTAGAAGATCCTATTTATCGAAATGTTACTGGGATATGGAACAAACAGTTTGGCACTGTTGACTCTTGGTTGAGATTAGATAGACACATATCATAACGTCATCTCGAATTGTTCAAGCGTGGACAGAAAAATTCCACGAAATGACGATCCCAGCCGAAGCGTAGCTCTAAGTACTAAACTCTTCAACGTCTAGAAACTCTAGACCGGCGTCCAACTGAGGTCCAATCCGGGCATTCCCGGTCATCTTATTTCATTCAGATCTAAGAGATCGATGACCTTGAAGAAATTTTTTATGAGTTTCCCACCAATATACGGTTGAATTTTCATAGGGAAGACGCAATATTGAATGCACTGCAAATGAAAGGGGTTGGCAGATGGGATGGATGACAGCTCAGATGGGTGGTTCCCATCAGTATCTTGAATTTTCATAGGGAAACTATGGTAGATAGCGGATAATAGTCTCTGTTACTTGTATCGAAAGATCATCCTTTGAAGATGGCAACATCTCTGTTCCTTCTTGCGGCCTTATGCATTACTATCCAAATTTTCTCCGGATTTGCTGATAAACGTACGTAAGCGTTCTTCTGATCTTACCCAGGGCTTGTTTTCTTTCATTTGTTAAGCGAAGAGTAAAGATGTCCACATGTCTAGTTCGCACAATAAGTGCTCTTAGTTTAAATTCCCTCCTGCAATAACATCAACCACAACCTTCAATTGGGAGCTCATTCGTTACCCAATAAAAATCGACGGAGGTAGATACTCCAGCAGGAAGTACTTTCGAATGGTTTTCATTTTGAAGATCAACAGCTCTCTCACACACACACAAGGGTAGATCTTGATTTCAATTAATTATAGACCCATCCATAATGAATGCCCTTCATAAATCATAACCGGTGAGTTTCCTTTCTTTCCTCAGTGTTCTTGAGCATCGATTGCGGAGATCCGTGGGGAACACGCACGGACGATCTGGGCATCCAATGGGTCGGCGACGGTGGTTACGTTAATACAGGGAAAACTGCGAAGGTCCAAGTTAACAATTCATACTACGACGAAGAGCAAACTCTCCGTTACTTTCCCTCCCAAAAGAGGAGCTGCTACGTGATACCAGGCGTCGCAAGGGGAAGGAAGCACATGGTTCGGGCAACCTTCTTCTATGGCAACTACGACAACAAGTCATGGCCACCTTCCTTCGATCTTCAATTTGATGGGAACCATTGGATCAGCGTAACAACTTCATTAGACACCTCCCTTTATTGGGAAGTGATATATGCACCCAAGAGGGACAACATCAGCGTCTGTGTTGCTCAGACGTCGCCCGACCAGATACCCTTCATCTCTGTTCTCGAAATTAGGGAACTTGCGCCGGCAATGTACGACACGGACGACACGGAAGACGTGCTTCTGCGTTGGAGGAGGAGAGCCTTCGGAGCGAAGGACTTCATAAGGTAAAGAAAAAGAATTCGTGAACTTTGAAAAGCTAAGGTTGACCCATTCGGTGCACTCTGTATCCAAGCGGCCTGATTTAGAAGGTTAAAACACATACATACTTTTTAGTTAATTTTCACTTCATAGCGTTAATGTTTTCAGGACAATAGCAAGGTCTGTTCAATTCGGTGGCGGATTGAAGGGTTTTCATGCCATCTTTTGATACTTTTTTCAATAATATTATAATTTTATTGTCTTAATTAATTTATGTATATTATTTAAAAAAATATTTTTTTTCGCCAATTCACATCTTATTCATCTGAATCTTTCCGTCGTCCGATTCATCCAATCAAGAGCTTAGTCGACAACAAATATTGGACAAAAGCACTCCTATTGATTAATTTCACAAACAGAGAGAAGATTAATTGACGCGTATCACTGTATGTAGGCTTTAATTCAGGGGTAGGAGCCGGGGGGGCTAGCTGCGCGCACGGGCCATGGCCCCACTGCGGTTTATAAATATAACTTCAATTTTCAAAAATTTAAATTTAGCCATTATGAAAATTCTGAAAATGTAGTTATGGTGTTGCATTTAGTTAAAGTATATATAGAAGCATGTGTGAGACTACAAAGCATCCAAAGGAACAGACAAATCTATGTCATAAGTATATATAGATGCATGTGTGAGACTACAAAGCATCCAAAGGAACAGACAAATCTATGTCATTGTTGCATTTAGTTAAAGTATATATAGATGCATGTGTGAGACTACAAAGCATCCAAAGGAACAGACAAATCTATGTCATCTATACATAGGATATAGGAAAGTGAATGGTATCAAACTTCATGAGGGGTATGTGATCTATTGTGATGAGGAAATGCAAGAAAAACAAGGAGAAAAAAAGGTGATAAATATTTTCATCATATAATATTAATTTATTAATTTTTTTTATCTGTCAAACCGTCCATCTTGATGGATTGTTATGTCAATATGAATGAGCTAAATCACCATTCACTCACTCTCTCTCTCTTTATATATATATTCATTTATTTATTGCCAAGTTAATGTTTTCCTAAAACAAATAATGAAAGGACTTGGAACGCCAATATGTGGCTATAAACAATCTTGGCTCACAATTGTCCTGAAGAGATCCCGTGGGAAAGAAAGTGGTCTCCTGTAGGGGAACTACTCACCACATGCATTGAATCTCATTATTCAATCTTATCCGGGTTCAAGTCCGCGAGTTTGCTGACCTTTTAACCTGAGGATCTATTGACATGGGAAATCCTATGGTGTGCGGGTTTTAGAATGAATATTTTGCCATTTTTGGGTTTATATCATCTGATTCATATATAACACAAATGCATTATTTTGTTTGATTCCATCAGTATTACACATGAGAATCACATTTACGTGGTCAGTACAACGGATACATTTGTTCAATAACTTGACTTTCAGCTATCTAAATAAACTCAAACCAAGTACATGTTTTACAAAAGCCGTTTGATAATGACATCAAACTCTACTTGTGTCTACGAGTAGGTTGCGTTTGTTAACTCCAAAAAACTACTGTTCCCTAAAAGCTAGTTAATGCAAAGTTAAAGACCAAAACAGATTGAAAATTAAAAGGAAAAGCTTGAGTTTACGTGGTTCGACTCTTGTATGTTGGATATCTTCATACAACTCACCATGACCCTCATGATTTCAGTTGTGAGCATTACATTAATAAAGTTTACAAGAGAAGTAAAAGTTGTGGGACTATTTTTCAATATGGTTTCTAGTTCAAGGGAGGAACATTTAGAGGTGGGGGCAGGGGGCTGATAGGGTGCTACGCTACCTACAAAATTTCAAATATATATATATAAATATGTCATAATTATAAATAATGTTTCGAAGTTTTAAACGGCAAGGTTTTTCTCTGTACAGCCTTGAAAAATACAAAAAAAAAAAAGAAAAAATGGTATTTAAAGAAAAATTTAAAAAAACTAAAAATGGGGGAAGTAAAATAAGTGAGAAAATAATAACACATACAGTAAATTTGCAATAAATACAAAAAAAAAGAAACTGTTTGACATTAAAAAAATGAAAAAAACACGTTAAAAACATGGTTTTTCTTTTTAAACGTATGTGTTTTTTTAAGTTTTAAACGACATTTCATTTTCTCCCTTTTTTTCGGCATGTTTTTCAAAAATGACACGTTTTTTTGTGACGATATTATATATATATAACTGCAATTTTTAAAAATTATCATTTAGTCCCTATATAAAAATTTTGAAAAAGTATATTTTGATTCTGTCAAAACTTCGGTCAAATTCATTTGCTTTTCCCATAGGAACATTTATAAGGAGCAAGTGCTTGGACTTGCAACGGCCTTTATCTCACAATATGGTCTTGTCAAATTGGTCTTCTATAGTGCATGATCCTTATGATCGTTATTGCCTGATCATCAGTTGCTTCGTTGGCAGGTACCCTGATGACCCTTTTGATCGTTACTGGCATCCTTATCCGGTTGATGGAATTGATGGCGTAATTACTGTGGAGCATGATAACATGAGCTTCATCAACAGCTCCACGTCGGGAATACCGGTACCAGGACTGGCACTGGCCCACGCTATAACACCAGCATCGAGCACAGCGACGAGCATGACACTGATAGTCCCATCTTCGGATTCTGGTTCGGCAAATACTACTGCACAATTTTACTCAATTTTCTACTTCTCAGAAGTGTCACAGGAAGCTTCTCAAAATAAGAGCAGGTCATTCGATTTATTTTTTGATGAGCGAAAGATTAACAAGGTCCCCATCATCCCTCCTTACTTGTCATGTATGGCTGTCCCCGACCGCGGTAGTAACTTGACAGCTGGAGAGATCATTGCCTTGAAAAAATCATCCGATGCGTCCCTTCTTCCCATCCTCAACGCCATGGAGCTTTTTGAACTCAGGACAGGACTCGCTGATGCAACGAATAAAAATGATGGTCTCTCTCTCTCTCTCCATACAAATGGATCATGTTGATTAGATAGCTCTTTACCAGCGTTTACATGATTTATATAAATTAAACTTACATAGGGCAATTATTCGCAGTTTGACCTATAAGTGATGCTAAGTTAAATACTCTTAATATTGTTGGAGCACGTGAAATCAATGCTCTCCAATTGTTCATTTGAGTTGAAGCATATAATTTTACCTTCGGACGAAAGGAAGTCTCACAACTTTTTTTTCTTTTTCATTTTAGCTAGAAGGACAATGATCGATAAATTTAGTTCTTTATTTGAGTGGACTAAAACCAGAGAAACAGATAAATACGAGTTCTTTTTGTTGCTGAACTCTTGCCTCGTTTTAAAAGCAAGATAAAGTGGTACTATGGTTTTCGTTTTTTCTTTACAAATAATTGTTTCTAGGGAAATGCAAAAGAAATTACTGGTTTCCGGTGTGCAGTAAATTGTGGATGCCGAACATCCTTTTTTACCATTTCTTTTCACGAGAACAAAATGCTCTTTTTGTAACAATGGTTTGCAGCGGACGCGTTGGAGGTGTTGCGGGGTCGATATCAACAACTTCAATTGTGGACAGGTGATCCATGTCTTCCCCCAGGGTTCAATTGGGAGTGGCTCGAATGCAATGCTGACAAACCACCACGCGTCACTGAACTGTAAGTAGGACGCAACCGTAGGATCCAAATCCCTTTTTCTTAAGAAGGCATGAACATTGTCTCCTTGGAACACATCTTCCTATAAAACATTATCAAATAATGCGATGTTCTTATTTCAAAAAACATGGCACGATTATGTTTAATGCTTTGCTGCTAGATCTAAGAACATTTATAATCACATCATATTTTTTAGAACAACATAGTTTTGTTGAATTATGAGTTCTAACAATATACCATTTTACTACAGTTGAAACTCGGATGAATATATTGGTCAATGATTTAGATCCACCCATGCATTTTTTTTTTCTTCTAACTCATACGCAAGGTCAGTATTTTGATGATCTCATTGACATCTTTTTGTAATTCTTTTTCATTTTCCTTCCTTTTCTAGGCATCTTAACGGGTCAGGCTTGAACGGCACACTTGTAGACTTCAGCGGCTTGAATGCCCTTCAGATAATGTGAGTACTAAAACAGAGTCGTGTCTGGCTTTTTTCAATTGCTTAATTAATTACATGGAGTTTCATTAGATGCCAACTCTAATTTTGCAGTGATCTAAGTAACAACAGCTTGAGTGGGAAGATTCCAGACTTCTGGGGAGCATTTCGTAACTTGAAAGAGTTGTGAGTTCACACTTGGAAATTTAAAATTGTGGAAGCCAGTTCTCCTTAAAATTCCCTTTTCATTAGTTCAAGTCTAAAGAACTTTTATTATTGAATGATTCACTTTTAATAACTTGCTTAGAAATAAGCTTGTTCCTTTGTCTAATTGTAATGAAGCTTGTCAAATGGAGACCATGACAAATGAAGGGGCCCTCGAAGAGTGTACAGGTGGAATATTCACAGCGGCGCCATGTTATTAGAAGCTGGTTATGTTTCATGGCTGGAAGAAGAGTGGGTGTATTGGGGATAAAAACACATAGTAAAATATAAAAAGTGCATTGCAATTTTATGCCAATTGTTCTACACAACCTGCTCAGTGGACTAGTAAATCAAGTATGAATTATAGTTGTCGCATACATCATTTTTTGTCAACTTGTTTGTCACCTACCTTTTTATGTAACCTTAAGCTAGCCCTCCCATTTACGCTTATGAAGTAACGGAGAACTGGTGACTTGAAAATCATGCTTGAGACGGACAAGGTGAGTTTTAATTACAGCTAACTAGATGCGATTGCTTGTCATAGTTTTCGAAATCCATAAGAGCATGCTAACTTTCTCACTTAGAAGAACTGAGACTGCTTAAACAACAGCCGAGTTGAAACTAGTCAAATGCATCATGTACTAGGACCTAATGTGTGTTCTTCTATTCATTGAACTTGTTTCTCAACCCTCTCTGTGGGTCATTAATAAATTAATATCTAGACTTCTTGTGGAAAGTTTCACAATTCTTACAAAGAATTAGGAGTCCACGAATATGGTTATGAAGAAATAGATTCTGCTGAATCTTTTGTTATTGTCATTTGAGTGCATCGCACAATGTGAATCTGCAAGTGTGGTTTAGCCTCCATTTATCCATTATTATGAAAGGATTTTCCTTGATTTGTTGTAGGAACCTGGCAAACAATAACTTCAGTGGACCCCTACCGACATCTTTGGTGGGCAATACAAAAATAAAACTAAAGTAAGTGGGCTTGTATTGAGAAGGCATTGCAGCATCTTTCATCATATTTTTGTTTATATGACAGAGAGAGAGAGAGAAATGCAACCATGTGGTGACTATATAACTTCTCTAAGCCATCAAACTTTCTCTTTGAATAGACAAACTAAAAAAACAGGACAGCTATATTGTTTGATAGTATTTCAACTATGGCAATGCAAACTAACAGATATTTGTGATTACATGGTGGTATTTCATCTACAGTATGGCTTAAACCTATTAATGTTTTCTTTTTTAGTATAAATGGAAACAACATTACTGAAGACAACACAAATGATGGACTAAATGTGAAGCCGATCATCATTGCAGTATCAGTCAGCTCAGTTATCATATTTCTGTTGCTAGTTGGTTGGGTTGTGTATGCATGCCTTCGAAGCCAACGTTGCAGGGCACCACCTAAAGTTATTATCGAAAATAATTTAGGTAAGTTATTTGATTCCTAAATGCACCTCAAGAGGATCCATTTAGTTTGGTTGCCAATAGCACACAGCCTAAGCTTTCCAGCTGCTTCTATCCTTTACCATATAAACCAAGCCACTTCCCTGTGGAAGACAATAAGAGAATTTTTGCTCCATAAACAATGCTTAAAATCTTTTTCCAATCTTGAACTCTTTTGCACCCTCTTGTCTACCTCATCCTGTTGTTCATAATTGCCTAGATGTATTGTTTCTGTTGAGCCTTAAAGACATCTAATTGATGTGTGATTCTACTATATACCATGTCACCTCCTCACACTTGCAGCATAATCAACATCTGTTAGCTAAAACAATGTTCTCCAGAGCTTTTGCCATGAAGCAAGCCAAGAAATTATTGGTGCACTTTTTTTAGAATGAAAGGAGACAAGTAATTAAAAAAACTATTGCAAACTTAAATAAAAAAAAGTTGATACATTGTTCAGGACTGTCAGGCACACAGTCATTGTTTGTGCCATGGACATCAACTCCTTGTAACACATGAGAAAATGTATTTCCTGTGTTAGGTGCACCCAAGGTGTTCCAAGATTGTCTGCAAAGAGGGTTTCAAGTATGAGTTTGCCTGCGACTTATTTGAAAAGATAAAACTATTGAATACAAATGTGATGGAAGGAAGTGCAGTTACTCCCAAACTAATCATCACTGAAAACTTTTTGAAATTGGATGGCATGAAAATTGTTAAATCAATGGCTTAGGAGACAAATTTGTTGCACATAATAGTCATCATGAAGACACAAATTGCAGGCTTGATTGGTTAGGTATTTGTTATGTGAAATTGTAGAGATTCCTGTGAGGCAACAGGCTGGTCATATTCAGCAGGGAGCAAATCACGCGTTCACCTATGAAGAGATTGTGAAGATCACATGCAACTTTCAAACCTTGATTGGAAAGGGAGGATCTGGTTCTGTTTATTATGGCTGCATTGGTAATGGCAATGAAGTTGCAGTCAAGGTATTGAAAGATTTGCAGGAACGAAGAACTAAAGAATTTGTTGCAGAGGTTCCAACTAAGTTCTTCTTAACTGTTTAATTAGTTATGTATGTTTCATTTCTATTAGTATATAAAGGAACTCAAGTTTTATCATGTGCAACGTTTTAGGTCAAGTTTTTAATGACAGTGCATCACAAGAACCTAGTTTCATTTGTTGGATTTTGTGAGGAAGACGTTAATATGATTATACTCTATGAGTACATGCAAAATGGAAGCTTGACAGACTTATTGTCAGGTATGCACCTAAGTAACTTTCATTTTCTATTGAGTATCATGAGTTTATAACTATGCAGAATAGATAATATTCATAAAAATAAATGCAAGTCATGTCAATAGATGAGTTGGATGGAATGGTTCATGAAACTTGCATGACCCACTAAATGAATACTTTCAAGGTCATCGAGGAATTTGCTAGTGATAGCTTTTATAATCATGTCAAGGCATCTCATCATATCAAATCCTACTTCAAACTCATTCTCATATCCTAAGAATAATTGATTAAGAAGTTAGGCAGTTTGCAACACCTGCCTTCACAAGGTTTCTCAATTCTAGGCCCAGCTGAAATGTGGAAGCTGTTTGACTAGCCTTGCTGAAAACTTTTGTTGTTGTATTTTCTTGAACACTTTTGCTGTTTGCATGTACATTTTCAAGGGGTGATTAGGAAGCATGAAAAATTATTTTGCATAAAAGGTGATTATTTCCCATCTAATTTAGTTTAATTATCAACTTTGACAGCATTTCCATCTTTTGCTGCTATACATAGTTTGTATTTTACCTGCTTTGGTTATTGTAGAGAGGTGAACATAGTTCCCTTGTGTATTAAACTTTTGCCAAAGTAAAAAATTAAACTTTTAATCGAGATGTGTAGACTAGAACAAATATTACCATCTGAACCATTAATAACCATGAAGGAGACCAGATATTAATTCTTGGAAAAGCAAATAACTGTCATATAAATAACTCAAGTATTTTGGTGCTTGCCCTCTATATCTAGACAACCTAACTTTCTCCTTTCGTGTGATGCTATTGAGCAAGAGAAAACCCCACTGTCACATTATTTTTGTAGGGCATGCATTATTGAATTTCCATGAGTTTAATTGTTAGTCGTGAACTATATATACATGTGTGTGCATGTATATGTGTGTTCAATACTATGTAATTTTTTAACCTGCAGCAATATTATGCAGATTACATTAGTGTCAGTGATTGCTTCATGCCATTTTCAATATGACAATAATATACCAAAAAATGAACTATTGAGTAATTGTTTGGTTACCTACAGGAAAGAAAACCACTGTAGGACCCTTAACGTGGAAGAGGCAGCTCCAAATAGCTTTGGATATTGCAACAGGTATGCAAGCCATTGTCTTATAATGTCTATAGGTTCATCATTTGTATCATTTATCAATGCTGATAGAATAAGGTTGTAACACAGGTTTGGAGTACATACACTCTGGTTGCTGACTAGCCATCATCCACAGAGACATAAAAAGCACAAACATCATTTTGAATGACCGACTTGAAGCCAAATTAGCTGACTTTGGAATTTCCAAGGCCGATGAGAAGACCCAAATCTCAACGGTCATTGCTGGCATCCCTGGATATATTGATCCTGAGTATGTTTTTTCATTAGACTATTGCACCTTTTTTGTTAGATATTGACATACTAGCATGTCATGATCTGTTTCACCAATACATTATGTGTCTAGAGCCACTGTGCATTGTTAGCTCCATGGGGCTTACTCATGGCCAAACCAACTGCACATATATAATTTTGGTTTGAAGAAATAGAAGATAAATGTGAAAATCCATGCAAAATGTCTAGGCTGCATTTTACCACTATAGACAACTCTCATGTATGTCTAATTTCTTTTAAATAATCATAATCATATTTTCTACTGCCATATATAGCTACTTCTTTTTTATAAGAATGCAATTTTTCAACTCAACATCAGAAAGGAATTTTGATACGCATGAAACTAAAGGCCATGTTTGTATTGAGAAAATAACATAAGAAGAAAAAGAACACCAATTTAGAACACTAGCAAGACAAATCACTAAGAAAGCTTTCTCTAGCAATGATAATTATAAATGTTGCAAAAGTTTGATAGAACCAATTGATATTGTCTATCCTTCAATGGTATCAGCTTGTAGATCCACAATGAAAATTAAGACACTAAGACTACATCGAATTAACTCTAAATAGAAGATTTATACATGCTTATGTTTTGCAGGTACAGGGATTCTCACTAAGAAGAGTGATGTTTATAGCTTTGGTGTGGTTCTTTTTGAGCTTATGAGTGGCCATGCAGCTACATTTAGCACATTCGAGCAATCTTTTCATATTGTTCAATGGGCAACATCGAAGATTGCTAAGGGTGATGTGGAGAGTACTATTGACCCAAGGATCAAAGGGCAATACAAAATGAATTCTATGTGGAAGGTTGCAGAAACAGCATTAGCATGCACTGCACGGAGTTCCAAAGAGCGACCATACATGTATAATATTTTGAATGACTTGAATCAAGCAATGAAAATGGAGATGGAGACTAGCGACCAAGCATACGATATTTTGATGACGGAAGTGACAACTACTTCAATGTTTTCTGATAGTGTTGAAGAAGAAGAAGAGGAGGAGAAGGAGGAAGATGATACACACATGAAAGATACCAAAATACTTTTTAATGTGACTCAATCATGAGATTTGCATTTATTGTGGCTTATCGATTTGACCAGATCAACAGTCAATAGACCCTTTTGTTACTTCTTTCTTGGACATTTTTTCTTCTTTTTTACAACTTACATTTTTTCTTCTTTTTTACAAGACTTCTAGATTTGGAATTTTCCTCTTACGATGGGTTGTTTCTATCCTCATTGGTATACATTAGGGATGTAGTTGCCATCATTTAGATAATGTTTTTCCTTGAATAGGGAACTTGTTGCTGCCCTTATCTTGATCTCTTGAGGTGTTGTTGATGACTGATTAATTATACTATGCATTTCATTCAAATGTTCTAACACATGACTCCTCACTCTAAGTTTGAGATTTACAAATTGCTTGATCAAGAAAACCTTGTTTCTAGCTATTTTCCTCTTGTAATGATCATGCAACTTCTGCCATAATGACTTCGCACTCATCTCTATGGATATCGAATGAAAAATATTATTATCTAACCATTGTCTGATGGTGCCAATGGTTTTTCCATCCAATAGCTTTCATTTATCATATTCGTTGGCCTCTTGTTGTCAATGAGTGCATACAAATCTTTATAATAGAGTAAATCCTCCATTTTTACTTTTTATATAGTCCAATTGTTTTCATTTAGAGAGATCATCTTAATGAGGGTCGACTCCATCTCTCAATAAGAATGAACACTATAAACCTAGTGCTCTGATACCACTTTGTTATGGTTGTTTTTTCGAACAAATCTTCTAACAATTTTGTAAATGAACTCACAAAATGGATATATTCTTGTAAAGAACAGATTACTACTACAAGCAAATACTTACGAAGACAACAACCAATCAATTTTAACACTTAATATTGTCACAAAACTCTCAAACTTCAATAATACACATACCCAATAATTACGCAACTAATGGCAATCTTTAGTATTAAGATAATAGCCCAAACCAACTAGTTTGATATTAGAAAGTGCACAAAATCACTCATGTCAAGACTGCGACAATAGAAGTAATGCTGAAATTTCAATAATAAATAAATATATTGTAGGAATAAAACAACAAAAAAAAATGCACACCAAGTTTACGTGAAAAAACACCCAATGATGGGGTAAGTATTTTAGCAGTCTATTGTTTTAAGAAAAAAACATTGAACACAAGAGATGAATAACACTCTTATACAAATGAAAGAAAGAACCCCAAGTGAAACAACAAAAATATCACCTAATGGAGACTGCCTTCATTCTATCTTTCTCTTTTGTCTCTTCTCTCTTCTTAACCCGTTGATCAACTCACACAATAGTGTTGTGTTTTTCTCATACTTTCCTTCTTGCCTTCTTCCTTGCCTATTCATTTTTCCGTGTGAGAACAAGAGGGAACAACCCCACTTGATTTGAAAGAGACAAGTGAAAGAGTAGGTGTAATCACCTCAAATTTTTTCAAAAAGAATGCCCTCTTTTATTAAAAACACAAAACCCAATTTTTTGATCTAAATTGGTCCAAAGCCACAATCCAAATCCAAATTAGATCCAAAAACCCAAGTTCAATTCCAAATCAAGCATTTGAGACACATTTACCCTTCCTTTTGACAAAAAATCTCCTTTTAGAGGGTGATTTTAGTCTTTTTGGGTGGACATGACGCATTTGCCCTTCCTTTTGACAAAAAGTCTCCTTTTAGAGGGTGATTTTAGTCTTTTTAAGTCAAAAAATTCAAATTTAGGGTTTTGGCTCCAAAATCCTCTATAAATACCCCTCACTTCCCCTCTCTTGGGCAAGATTGGTCCTTGGGAGAAACTCTAATATATTCTCACTTGAAGACTTAGAGTTTCTGTTGAGCTCTCTCTCTCTCTCTCTTCCTCTTTCCATTTCTCTCCAACTTGGAGCAAGCCATAGCCCTCTTGAAGGCATCATCTTGGAGCTTCAATCAAAGGGATCTTTAAGCTAAGGTGTTCATTTTCTCTAAGTCTTTCTCATTTAGAGGTATGTAATCAAAACCTCATTCCATTCTTTATTTTCTTTCTTCTCTTCTTCATCTCTCCATGACCATATGAGATAGCTCTCACTCTCTATTTTAGAGTCAAGAGGTTATACTCGCGAGCACCGGGAGCATGAGAAGATGAGATAATCTTTCATTATACGATTAAATCATGTTATTCATTTTCTCAAATATAATTGCTCTTTCCTTTCTTGAATATATACTTCTTTTGCTTTCCTCATTTTCTTCTCATCTTCCTCTCCCCATGGCCAAAGGAGATAGCACTCAATCTCTTTTTTTTTTAGAGACAAGAGGTTATGCTTAAGTGCACCGGGAGAATAGAAAGATGAGATGAACTTTCATTTCATAGTTACTTCATGCCCTCCCTCTTAGTTGAATCTTTCTATTTCTATCTTTCTCTCTCTCTATCTTTCCTTCCTTGAATATTGTCTATATATTATCCATGCGTAGTTGCTTAGTTTTCTATTTATATGTAAATGTATGGTGGGAATGAGAGTGTGGTTTGAGGATTCTTTATCTTTATATTGATTTTTGAGCCTGGGACTTGTCCAACCTAAGGAAACTCTCACGAATATGTACATGTTAATATGCATTTGTATGACATTTCGCGTTAGTTTCCTTTTAATCATCCCATTAATGAGCATTTTATTGTATGATTTGTTTTCTTTCATACCCAACAGTGGAAGAAATATATCTCTTGTGGCAAACTAAATCATAACATTCTATGTTTTTATATAAATCATATTTTTTAAAACATTTTCAAAAGAAATCTCTCTAATGCGGCCTTGGAGACTTAGCTTAAGCTCTTGCATGAGTCCAAGCTCCCTTGCGGCATATATCAAAATTTAAAGTCGGCTATTTTCAAATCATTCTTTGATTTTCATGTTCATGAAAACGTATGCGTATATACATGTTATATACGTATGCATGCACATGAATATATTTCTTTGTTGTTTCTCTTTCTATGATTTAACATACTTTTATAAACTCTTGTATACATACATATAAATATATATTTGCACGTGTATTCCGTTTTAAAATCTCTCTTTCTCTTTCTAAAATGATATTCTCTTCTCTACTTGATATAAACATCATTTTCATAAGATTTCATATATGTATACAAATACATATCATTCTTTTTCAAAACATATAATTTTATGATTTTCAAGACCTTTTTCTTTCTCTATATCTTTGTTTGGATGTAGTCATTCATCTTTTTCATTCTTTCAATATCTTACCATTTAAGATTTTAATTTTTCATTTACTGACTTTTTTAAGACCACAACTCAAGTAATGACCCAATATTGGATTCATGCTTCATGTTCTACAATCCCAATCCATTTTCAAAAACTTTTTTTTTATATATGATAACTACAAAAACAAAAATCTTAGATGTATGTTATGGTAGGAATGCCTTAGATAAATATTGTGTTAGTAATGAGTCATTTTATTTTTATTTATCTTAGGATTGATGCATCCATGCATTCACTTCCACTCAATATCACAAATAAGCACAAGCACATCTCTAAAATAATTTAAGCAAGATGAGATGGAGCTATAATTAGGTGGTAACCGAATTAGAGCAAAATCTCAAGCCTACTTAAAGTCTTAAGAGAACATTAAAATGACTTCAAAGTGATTTCCCAAGCTTTTCAAATAATATTTAAAAGATTTCTCAACTCTAGTTTTCATGAAAATGTTACACGTTCTCAAGCAATTGTTCAAGAACCTTTTCAAAAGTTTGAAACATCAAACTTCCAATATTCTTCTACACCGCATATAGAATCAAAAAGATGTTTAAGCCAAAATGAAATGCATCAATAATAAACATAGCCCTTGCATTGATTACCCCCGGTAAAGGCACCGGGAACGGTTGATCCTCGTACCGACGGGTGAGTCCCTTTCTCTTTTATTTTTAAATAAAAATCTCATTTTTCTGGAGCACTCTAAAAAAAACCAAAAATTTTGGAGATGCAAACAGATGGCGATCGTGATGGGACCTGTCATCGTTTGGCTATGGTTATAATTGATGCATTTTTACTAACTTGAACATCTCACATATTGTCAATGATAAAGCATGTACCCTATTTTGACCTTGACCCCATTGGAACTTCATTGCATTGCTTCGTGATTGTGTTTGCTTTCTTGCACATAAGACTAATTGATGATGATCAAGCATGTTCACTTAGATCTAGTATCGAATACAACCCAGCTTAATTTAAGAGTTGTTTGAAGACAATGTTTGTTCTTCTTATTTTAATTATCATCTTAAGCAACATTGCATTAGAGACAACTCATTTTACATGATTTCTCATATTTCAAAATTTCTCATATCTATTTTGTCCCGGTCATCATGTTGCCGAGTTTGGTCTTAGGCGGTAGCACAAGGCTAACCTTTACAACTAGACCATACCTTGGGCACTAAAGCCCCCTCGTTAGTACCATGAGTGGTAACTTATGGTATATCGACGAGTGTCCAATAAGAAGTTGATAAACGTTACCCTTAGTTGCCAAATGAAGAAGTCTATGCTCGTACTAAGCCTTTTGGCTAAGGTATATTAGCATATCTTATATAAAATAATTATACTCAATCAAACCCAATTCAATTAGGGTCCTATGCTCCTTTTCCAAATATTTGCATGATAAAGGTGACTTTCAAAAATGTTGGATGTTTGTCATTGTATGATGATTGCATGTTTGTCTTTCATACAATCTTTGATCAATTGAATAATTTTACAATCCATTTTCTTATTTAAATCTTCTTCGATCATCTCCATATAATTTTCAACATGATCACACCATATGCTCATGCTTTAACCCTACTATCTAAATGACATTGATTTTTTTTCAAATATTGTCATCCATTTTTCAGAATTAGTTCAAGATTTACATTTTATCATACTTTATCTATCTCTCATCTATTCATTTGTCCAACTTCATATTTTTAAACATGATAGCTAGTTATTAGCTCAATTACGAACTTTGCTTGACTTAGGTCATGCATTCTTTTGCTCTCATTTTAGCCAAATATTTTCCAAGTTTTAATACCTTAGTGTGTCTTTCCTCACATTTTACTATTTTCATAATTTCATTGGATCATCAATTATTCCTTGGCAAGTCTATTTCTCTAGAGTTGCTTCAAAATCTACATTTTATTATACATTGTCAATCTCTTATTTATTTGTCTGACCTCATATTCTTGAACATGATGGCCACCTATTGGCCCAATTATCAACTCACTTGACTCAAGTCATGCATTATTTTTTTTTCCTCATTCATATGCAGCCAAATAACTTTTTAGCTTCAATACACATAGTGTGTCTTTCTTTCCATGGGTCATCAATTATTCTTTGACAAGTCCATCTTTTTGAATTGCTTTAAAATGTATATTTCATCATACTTTGTCAATCTCTCATTTATTTGTCTTACCTCATGTTTTCTAACTCAATTACCAACTTTGGTTGGCTTAGGTCATACATTCTTTTCCTTATCCTTAATACTCATAGGGTGTATTCCTTTGTATTTTACTACTTGCATAAGTTGGGACATCGATTGCTCTTTGTCAATCCATCAGTTATTTGTCTGGAATTACATTCTTGAACGTGACTTTGCTTGACAATTTTCTAGCATCAACACCCATAGTATATCTTTCTCCCTATTTTATTACTTTCAAGATTTCACTGGGCTATTATTTTATTCCAAATTGAATGACAATTTTTGCCTTACTCGAGTATACTCCATTTTCAATCATTAGACATGCATGAATCAAACATCATGTATTAGCAAATTGCTCATAATTCTCTTTATCTTCCTATATTATCAACTTGATATCTTTCTAAGAGAATCACTATTTACTGAGCATATTTCTACAATAAATTTCTTTCATACAAGCTTTGTCCCAATTGCGTGTCAAAATTGTTTTGTGTTGAAGCTCAGACATGTGATATTACCTTTCACCCTCACATATCAGTTTTCTTTATATAATTTTGTCTACCCATTCTATTGAGGCAACTTTCATTAGTGTCTCCGCCTCAATCTCAGTCCGTGATCAACATGTGCTTGACTCGGGCCATACATTCTTTGTTTCCACACTTATATTTAGCCCAATAATTTTTTGGCTTCAAAACATATAGTGTGTCTTTCTACCATTTTTCTACTTCCATGATTTTATTAGATCATAATTTATTCCAAGGTTTTTACTAATGCTCTGATTACATTCTATTTTCATTCATCGGATATTTGATTTTTGACTTATTCATTCACCCTTGTTGAATCTATATCTTCCTGAGTCAAACCTCATATATTTATACTCTACTCAAGATTTAATTCTTTCGAAATTGAGATGTTCAATTTTCCTATATTATCAACTTGATATCCCGCTATGAGAATTATCATCTACCGATCATATTCTTATAACAAATTCCTCTCCTACAAACTTTGTCTCAATATCTTCACCTCAGAGACAAAACACAAATTCTTGCATACCAAAGTTCATATATATGTCATTACCTTGCACCCTCATTTCCCCGTTAAGGGAACATATACCTCATTTTTATAATTTTGTTCATACCTTATTTGATTGAGGCAATTTTTATTACTTTCTTCGCCTCAATTTCAATTCAAGACATCAACCTTTTATCTTCTACCTAGCAATCTATTTTGAATAAGATCCTATCAATCATGGCAATTGCTAATACTGGGGCATTTTTTTTAATATTTCAAGGATATTTCTAAATATCTTTTGCGACAAATATTTTTCATGAACAATTATCATTGTCCATAAAAAAAGGGATCATATCTCAATCAAATCAACCAGCTGTTAAGGTAAAGATTTGATCAAACGCAATCCGGCCGCTAGGCTCAGAGCTTTCTAAAAACTAGCTCAACCATGTCACTAGACAAGGGATTTTTATGGAGCAAGTGTAACTTGCCCATTTGGCTAAGGGTTTTTTTAAAGCAAGCTCAACCCAAACGTTAGCTTGGGGAGTTTTAACAAGTTCAAATTCCAGCCTTGGGTGAAAACAATAATTTCACCAAAAGGCACTCGAGGTGATAGAAAATTTTCTTTTCACAAGCAATGAAGGAACAATAGGGTCTCAGCCATTGCTTCAACAAAGGTGTTCCAGGTGATAAAGATCATTTCCTAGCATTGCCACTTGTTTTTGTACAACCCATTCAGGAAAAGGGGTAAAACCTGAAACTATGGGCCAAAGAACAACTCACGCAGGCAATGGGTTAAACCTGCAATGCAAGCAAAAGCAACCAACACAGGTAAAGGGGTTAAATCTACACTACAAGCCAAAACAACTTACGTAGGTAAAGGGGTTAAACCTGCACTACAAGTCAATACAGCCCACACAGGTAAGTGGTTCGACCTGCAAGCTAATGCAATGCACACAGGTAAGGGGTTAAACTTGCAATGCGAGCCAAGGCAACCCATTTCAGGGAGGTTAAACCTGAATTCAGTATTGGTAAAACCATGCAAGCAAGGGGTTAAACCTGTAATATAAGCTCAAACAAACCATTCAGGTAAGGGGTTAAGCTTGAAACATCTTTCCAAAAATGTTTGTTTGAAAATTTTGTGGTGTTTATCTTTGTCACTAAGCACGGTTAGCACCGACTCAGTAACAAAGAGGGGCATCTGTAATCACCTCAAATTTTTTCAAAAAGAATGCCCTCTTTTATTAAAAACACAAAACCCAATTTTTTGATCTAAATTGGTCCAAAGCCACAATCCAAATCCAAATTAGATCCAAAAACCCAAGTTCAATTCCAAATCAAGCATTTGAGACACATTTACCCTTCCTTTTGACAAAAAATCTCCTTTTAGAGGGTGATTTTAGTCTTTTTGGGTGGACATGACGCATTTGCCTTTTCTTTTGACAAAAAGTCTCCTTTTAGAGGGTGATTTTAGTCTTTTTAAGTCAAAAAATTCAAATTTAGGGTTTTGGCTCCAAAATCCTCTATAAATACCCCTCACTTCCCCTCTCTTGGGCAAGATTGGTCCTTGGGAGAAACTCTAGTATATTCTCACTTGAAGATTTAGAGTTTCTCTTGAGCTCTCTCTCTCTCCCTCTTCCTCTTTCCATTTCTCTCCAACTTGGAGCAAGCCATAGCCCTCTTGAAGGCATCATCTTGGAGCTTCAATCAAAGGGATCTTTAAGCTAAGGTGTTTATTTTCTCTAAGCCTTTCTCATTTAGAGGTATATAATCAAAACCTCACTCCATTCTTTATTTTCTTTCTTCTCTTCTTCATCTTCCCATGACCATATGAGATAGCTCTCACTCTCTATTTTAGAGTCAAGAGGTTATACTCGAGAGCACCGGGAACATGAGAAGATGAGATAATCTTTCATTATACGATTAAATCATGTTATTCATTTTCTCAAATATAAACTTGTTGTTGTTGCTCTTTCCTTTCTTGAATATATACTTCTTTTGCTTTCCTCATTTTCTTCTCATCTTCCTCTCCCCATGGCAAAAGGAGATAGCACTCAATCTCTTTTTTTTTTTAGAGACAAGAGGTTATACTTAAGTGCACCGGGAGAATAGAAAGATGAGATGAACTTTCATTTCATAGTTACTTCATGCCCTCCCTCTTAGTTGAATCTTTCTATTTCTATCTTTCTCTCTCTCTATCTTTCCTTCCTTGAATATTGTCTATACATTATCCATGCGTAGTTGCTTGGTTTTCTATTTATATGTAAATGTATGGTGGGAATGAGAGTGTGGTTTGGGGATTCTTTATCTTCATATTGATTTTTGAGGCTGGGACTTGTCCAACCTGAGGAAACCCTCACGAATATGTACATGTTAATATGCATTTGCATGACATTTCGCGTTAGTTTCCTTTTAATCATCCCATTAATGAGCATCTTATTGTATGATTTGTTTTCTTTCATACCCAACAGTGGAAGAAATATATCTCTTGTGGCAAACTAAATCATAACATTCTATGTTTTTATATAATTCATATTTTTTAAAACATTTTCAAAATAAATCTCTCTAATGCGGCCTTGGAGACTTAGCTTAAGCTCTTGCATGAGTCCAAGCTCCCTTGCGGCCTATATCAAAATTTAATGTCGGCTATTTTCAAATCATTCTTTGATTTTCATATTCATGAAAACGTATGCGTATATACATGTTATATACGTATGCATGCACATGAATATATTTCTTTGTTGTTTCTCTTTCTATGATTTAACATACTTTTATAAACTCTTGTATACATACATATAAATATATATTTGTACGTGTATTCCGTTTTAAAATCTCTCTTTCTCTTTCTGAAATTATATTCTCTTCTCTACTTGATATAAACATCATTTTCATAAGCTTTCATATATGTATACAAATACATATCATTCTTTTTCAAAACATATGATTTTATGATTTTCAAGACCTTTTTCTTTCTCTATATCTCTGTTTGGATGTAGTCCTTCATCTTTTTCATTATTCCAATATCTTACCATTTAAGATTTTAATTTTTCATTTACTGACTTTTTTAAGACCACAACTCAAGTAATGACCCAATATTGGATTCATGCTTCATGTTCAACAATCCCAATCCATTTTCAAATACTTTTTTTAATATATGATAACTACAAAAACAAAAATCTTAGATGTATATGGTAGGAATGCCTTAGATAAATATTGTGGTAGGAATGAGTCATTTTATTTTTATTTATCTTAGGATTGATGCATCCATGCATTCACTTCCACTCAATATCACAAATAAGCACAAGCACATCTCTAAAATAATTTAAGCAAGATGAGATGGAGCTATAATTAGGTGGTAACCGAATTAGAGCAAAATCTCAAGCCTACTTAAAGTCTTAAGAGAACATTAAAATGACTTCAAAGTGATTTCCCAAGCTTTTCAAATAATATTTAAAAGATTTCTCAACTCTAGTTTTCATGAAAATGTTACACATTCTCAAGCAATTGTTCAAGAACCTTTTCAAAAGTTTGAAACATCAAACTTTCAATATTCTTCTACACCGCATATAGAATCAAAAAGATGTTTAAGCCAAAATGAAATGCATCAATAATAAACATAGCCCTTGGATTGATTACCCCCGGTAAAGGCGCCGGGAACGGTTGATCCTCGTACCGACGGGCGAGTCCCTTTCTCTTTTATTTTCAAATAAAAATCTAATTTTTGTAGAGCTCTCTAAAAAAAACAAAAAATTTTGGGGATGCAAACAGTAGGGCACCATTGGGTGCCCTTCCAGGTCGGGTGCTCATTTGAGGCTGGACCCAACTCAACAAATCTCTCAAATTGCAAGGTGTAATATGTACTTAAGATGAATTGCAGCACTTAAGATGAATTGGAGCACATTTTCACACATACACACTATCAAAAGTAATGATGCCATCTATAAAGGTAGGAGATTTGGTGTAGATATATTCTAAACTTAAAATTACTTTGAAGGATGCCACCTAAATACAAATGTGGACCATCCAAGCATGGGATGCACTTGAAGATGGGCTGACAATTGATGGAGTGAGATGTTTGGAAGAAGCAAGCATGATGCTCTGACTTGGATTCATTAATTTTTTAAGATGATATAAGTGAAGTTTAAAGACTGATATAGATTTACGGTGACATTAGATATTTTCATTTATCTTTTCTAGTTGTTTTTTGGTTTTATACTTTGACTTGTCCTTTTAAGCCTTCAGCTTTCATAGTTTTGGGAGCAAGAGAATATAGTTTGTTGCTCAGTTTATCTAGAGAAAAGAATGAAAAATATACCTTAATGATTTTTTTTGTGTAATTTTGTAAGTCATCAAGAATCATTTATTCACTTGTTTTGTTTCATATTAGCACTATTCATTTTTCCTTGCAGAATTTATTATTTTTTCACTATATATATATATACACACACACACACATATATATATATATATTGTCCATGCAACTGAGAGTTTAATAGTTAACTCTATTGTTTTGTGTGTGCAGAGATTCTTCATTGCCAGCTCCATAGAGTCAGACCTTAGTTCCCAAACCTTGCCTGGCTGGTGTTGCAAGATAATTGGAAAGGACAGTTAAACAGAAGCTGATTTGTTGCCAACAGTTATTGTAGTGCAGTGTCCAGATTCTTAGATTCCTCCAGCTCTTAGGATGCTCTAGCTTCTCACACTTACTACATGCTATGAGAGGCCAGATGGATGGATGGCTGGAGAATTTCATCTCTTCGCAATAGCTATCATAGAAGTAATTTCTTATTTGTGCAGGACCATCAAACATTAAATATTGCATGAAGACGTTGATTTTTAGTATAATTTAATTTTTTTCAAATTTAAATTTTTTGTGTAATTAATAAAGAAATTTGAATTTGTGAATACCTTTGCTTTATAATTTTATTTGAGATCAATATATATAGAAAAATGGTATAAACAATGGTGGTTGTGTCTGTGCAACAATTGTGGGAAAAGTGAGCCTCTAAAGAACCAACACACTCTTATGATCAAAGGCAACACCCCTTTTTAAGGATATATATATATATATATATATATATACACATGACCTAGCAAAGGGTAGTTGTTGGCTAAGTGTGAGCTGCAATTTTTTTTATTACATTTTCAATTGACTACCAAATTCTGCAAGTGAATCACAATGAATAAATTGCCACCTACTCTGCTTTCAACAGAGGCTTATATATGAGCTACTGACTTTGTACTAAGAAAGGACATAAAGTTGCTCTTTATGACTATGCATAGGTGCATAGACTATGCATAGGCACCCTTATGCAGAGATGTAATCAATCCCTTACTTTCAGATAATCGTTGCATTCATTTTCCTCATGTTGCACAATTCAAACTATTTGGTTTAGAAAAGTCATTCTATGAATATTAAAGAAATTACTATAATTTAAAATGAGATGGGAGTATCACGCTATATTCAGGAAGCAAATAAACAAAGATAAAGAGCACCGATTTAATAGCATCAAGAGGACAAAGTTGCAAAATGGAGCTACTTTGAGCCACAAAAATATAAAACCTAGGAACTTGTAATTGAATAGATAGATATTGTATATCCCAAATGATCCTCTAAAATGTTAGCTCTATGGTGTATAACTGGCCTTTTTTTTGGTAGAATAAGCTTTTGGATACACGATAAAAGAAAGCCACTAGCTAGGACTACTCTTCTACCTTTTAAAAGAAAGGAGGACAATTTATTTGTTCATGGGATTAACTCTAAACCGAAGGTTTATCATGCATCTATCTTGTAGGTATTCCGAAACAACCATTCTCACCAAAAACAGTCATGTTCATAGCTTTGGTGTTGTTCTTTTTGAGCTCATGTGCGACCACCCAGATAAATTTGGCTCCCCTAAACAGTACTTTCATATTGTTCAATGGGCAACATCAAATATTGTGGGTGGTGAAATGAGAGAATTGTTGACCCAAGGATTAAAGGGCAGCACAAAACGAATTCCATGCAGAAAGTTGCAGAAGTAGCAATCGCATGTATTGCACGGAGTTCTGCACAAAGGCCACACGTGTAAGATTCTGATGACTTGAATCAAGCGAAGGAGATGGAGATGGAGGCTGGTTCCCACCAGCTAAGTTTCAGCAATAGAAGTTGTGACTACTTCAGAGTCTTCAACTGAAACATCTCGTCTTGTGTCCAAACCATCCAGGCCATCCATTAGAAAACCACAACCTTAAGTTCACATCAACATCATAGCAGCTAAAACAAAGCTCCTATGCAACATTAGCCGAGCTTTTTCTGCTTGACAATGGAATCACTTAAAAGTTAAAAAAGTTATCAATAGTGACAATGAATAAGCATTTCATGAGTGGTTTTATGTTTGAACCTTCATCAGGTACAGCACAAAGTGGCCATACATGCCATGCTATGCCGTTTAGATCTTGAAGATTATGGAAATTTTTTGACTGAGAAACTACCTTCAACGGGCAGATGAATATTTGATCAAGTGTTCAGCAAAGAACCATCCTTGGTTAGCCTAATTTGCCTAGGAAGCTTCAAGGGATGGTTGATTTATCTAGGAACTAAAAGTTCTTAGTTTTCATAGGTAAAGGTAGTAATGTGGTCAGGGATCTGCACTCAGCGTATGGGTCTTCTCTAATGGATGCTTGATCAACTACTTAGGTAGCTGCAGATAGTAGTTTTTTTGCAGCTGAACTTCCATAATCTGTATATGATTGCAACAACTTTCTTATTCGGGTGAGAAATTAAATGCAACTAATTGTTATTAAGCTGTTTCAAGGTTTATGCAGTACTTAAAAAGAAAAAATTATTTTTTTTGAGAACCAGGGACTCTATTGCAGAACCAAAAAAACCATATCAATTTATTCATCATCTTACATAAACAATAATACCAAACTTGGAACCTAGTGTTAACTCATATCATAATAACTTTTTTAAGTGTCAGTATCAGTTCTAAACTAGATTTTACAAGCATATCTGGCTGAACGAAAATATAATTCTGTCAAATACTCTGCATAGACTCCTGAATATATTAATTGCCGTGAGCATTTGGTCTGCAGTAATAATATACATACGGTTACCAGGTTCAAGGTCTGTTGTTCCTATCGTCAATCAAAATATATCAAAAATAGCAAAAATGTATTTGGGTGAAATCAAAGGAAGGCATAGCGAAGAAAAACATAGAAGAAGAAAAAAAGAAAGAGAGATAGGGAGGGGTAAAAGTAGGCCCATCTGAATAATAAAAGTTTGCGCTGTAGAGCTGGATATTTAGCTCAAATTGGGTGGGAAGTTTCAATTATAGACACACACACACACACAAAACTTTAGTGTTGCGACTTTTACAGCTATTATGAATCCTTAGCACTACTACTAAGTTTTAGGTGGAACTTTAATACTGGAATAAATTTTTTGCCTAGCCCGGAACAAAGTTTCATAAAATCAAACAAGGTAATTAAAAGGTGAAACATTCCACCAAAAAAAAATACCATGTATTTCAATGCCGAACAGATTAAATCCTGGGTTTCTAATTCCTTGCATTCAAACCAGCCCAAAAAAGATCTCAAGCGACACGGCTGAGGGCTTGATCAGTTCATGAGAGAGATGGAGATAGAGAGAGGAGAACGGAGGAAACCTTTTATCATCGAGAGATGAGATTAGGGGTGGGCATCTGATGTCGGAAACTCAGGCCCAGGGCTCAGGCTCATGCTCAATACCCCAAACCTGAGTTCGGGATCGACCAGGTTATAATAAAAAATATATTTTTAAATATAAAATATATTTTAATAATAAAATATATATAATTAATAATATAAAATATTTTTTTAAAGAAATTGGGCCGGATCAGGCCCCGTGGGGCTGATCCGGGCCGGCCCATCAAGCCCAGACCTGGGCCTATACCGGGCCGGTACCAGGTACCCACGGGCGGCCCGGCCCGGTGCCCACATTGAACAAAAAAAAGAAAAAAAAAACAATATAGACGGAAAAAAAAAATCTAATTTCCTCCCATGATGGCCTAGATGACGGATGCTTTAAGATCCATGAAAAAGAAATGCCCACTCTTTAGGAAAAGAACGAAGTCAGGTTGTGGTTGCCCGGTAAGAACGAAGTCCGAAAATTGGGTTTGGGCTTGAGCCCAGGCCTGGCCCCACCCGGCTTGGTTATAATAAAAAAATTACTTTTTAAAATATAAAATAATTTTTAATATAAAATATGTTTTTAATAATAAAATATATATTATTAATAATAAAAAATAATTATTATCAAGTCGAATCGAGCCCCCGTTGGGCCGACCCATTGAGCCCAGGCTGGGTTTTTCAGGCCCAGACCCAGGCCCGTACTGGGCCGGGTCCCGGGTACCGCCGGCGACCAGGCACGGATCCCACCCTTAGTTGTGGTTGAAGATTCCATACGATAGTTGTGTTTGATCGAGATTGAAACGGAGGACGGAGGTGTGCGCATGTAGCAGAGTAGAGATTGAAGGACATATTAAGTTCTGCCTGAGTTACAATGTCTTCTGACTTAAAATGCAGTAAGGCTTGCTTTTCCAAATCAAAGTGGTCGCTCAGCGATGACGCATATTATCACAGAGGAGCAGATTATCAACTGCTTTCACTTCAAAATCTCGCCATTCACTAATTCTGAGTAAGTTGCTCAGTTTTGTCTATTTCGCTAAAATATGTGTTGCCCATCATTCATTTTTAACGAATAAGGGGATCATGAACTTTGGTTGCCTTCAAGCTAGATAAGATTAAGAACAACATGCTAAACTTTGCTTCTTATTAATCAACCATGCATCTTGTAAGCATTGTTTTCGAATTATTGGCACAATTAAATGTCAAACCACACTCACAATTAAAGGACTCCATTACATGGTAGAGAGTATTGAGCTTAGCACTCTTTCGCCTTATTGCTACAAATTCCATGATCAGAACCAAATAAACATGCCCTAAACCTGCACTTCCACTCAAAAGCAACACTTAAATGTCCACATATATCAAGTTACATTTCTTGTATAAATCATGGCGACTACCTTCAATTGTCAAATCACGGAAACTTCAATCTTTCACGCTTCGAGATTCTTTCCTGAAACTGTGTCCTCTGCACGAAAAGAATCCTGCGGCTTTTCAACGTCTATATATTATAATGCATGGTAGAAACAACAAACAACCTAATAGTTAGAATTAGGTTTTAAAAAAATGAGGACAAGGGCGAAGGTTTCTTGCCCTTTTTTTCAAAAGTGAAATATTTGAATAGTTTTCATCCACAAATAAATTTTAAATATGTGTTCACATTCCCAATATATATATATATATATATATATATATATATATATATATATATATTGAGAGAGGGAAAAAAAGGTACATGCAAGTTGTTCTCATAGCAGTAAATGAGGGTACATGCATGGGTGTTCAGGTCCAAAACACCCACCCCTACTTTATCTAGTTACATTCCTAGCTATAAATAATTCTAATTTTAAATCTTCATGAAACAGCAGTACCCATATACTTTCGAGAAAGATAAAGAGTTACCTGAATCCAATTGTGCTTGTATTTGTGCCTTCTTTTTTTTAACATCAAAGTACTTTTACATATGGGCCAATTGTTCTTAGATTTAGATGTTTGAAAACTTTGAAACTTTTCTTGTTGAAGAACTTGTGGTCATTTCCTCACAACTTGTGAAGTTTTATTAACTAAGATTCCCCTGTTTGGAAGGAAAATGCATATAGCAAATAAAGATCAGAAACTAATCTGACCATGAAAAGAAATTATATTGAGAGACAATGAAACAGAAAGAGAGCCTAAAGCAATAATTTTTTTTTTAAAAAAAAAAAAACAGAAATAAAAGGAGGGTTGGTGTTACGTACGTGCTTACTATGCGCCAACTTCAACAATTCCTATAGCAGAAATGAAGGGCACGCGTCCGGTGCTGTCGGGAGCAAGGCAGACGCTGATCGTGTTCGACACCGCCAAGTAGGTCCTGGTGTACTCCACCAGACCAATCGTCGTCTGAACAATTGTCCATTCACTGCCATCGATTCGGAGCAGAAAGGAAGGTGGCAGTGCCAAGCTATCGTAATTACCATACTGGAAGATGGCAGCGACTTTGATTGTAGCCACCCAGAGTCACACCACCGATTCCGTAGCAATTCATGCTTCCAACAGAGAACTAACGGACGGTGGACAGGAACGGATCATTTGGGCTCGTAAACTGGACCATTGCAGTGGATCCAGATCCAATGAGCTGGTAATCCCCCACCCGTTGATTCCCATAAGGATCAGTGAAGGAAGCAACTGCCCCACATGCTATGTTGAGTACCTGAGCCCCTGAATAAAGAGAACCCAAAACGAACGAGAGTGGGCAGAAGCATTAATGAAACAATAACCCAATTAAGCGAACAAAGGAATGGCCGCAGGCGATCAAAATGAGCCTGAATAGCCAGATTCAGATCAATGCATACCCTAATTTTGATTTGATATACGCCGTCCTATTCGCTCGCTCTCTCTCTCTCTCTCTCTCTCTCATTGTTTTTGTTTAAAAACTAAGTTATATAGTTTTAAACATTGACCAGTTTTCTAGAATGGCAGTCTTGATGTGCTTCAGCCAATTCTTTGAAGAGGAAGAGGCACGTTTTTGTTTACTACAAACTGAAAATATCAGTGTGGGCATGCAGAGCCAAGTAGTTATAATATTTATAATATGGACCTCTTGGATAATTTTCCATTTGTTTTTAGGAAAAATCAACAAAAAAGGAAAGAAAGAGAATGACACATGAACGATGAACAACTTGACTCGGACATTTTCCTCTAGCATGACTCGCAAAGGGGAAGAGGCACTCAACTTACCTGATTGAGAAGACACATGAACGATGTTTAGAGCGAGCATTAGGAGGGAGAGAATGAGAAATGGTTTCTCCATTGGCACTGATTAAGAAGCTTGAATGGAGAAGGGTTAGTCTCACGAGAGATGAGAATGAACTCCCAATCCGGGTGTTCTTATAGTAGAATGTCTAGGCACGTCTCTAGCTGGGGTATAGGCTTAGGAAGCAAACGGGCAGCCAATTAGTTAAGACTAAGTCAGAATTGTCGAAGATGGCATCCAGGCGAACGATGAAAGAGTCACCTTCGAAAATCTTAAGACTTTCAAGATCGGACAAATGCTTACAGTCCCACTTACGTCATTTAGTTAGTAGATCGGACAGCATTCATGGCCCATGCAAAATCGTGTTGGTACCGTCGTGCATCCCTATCAAAGCCACTTTGACCTCTCTCTCTCTCTCTCTCTCTCTCTCTCTCTCTCTCTCTCTCTCTCTCTCTCTCTCTCTCTTTATATATATATATATATATATATATATATATATATATATATATATATATAAAATGATTGAAGAGATACATGAAACAATAGCTGTTACTATTGCCTAAGTGGCCCTTCAACAAATCTTTAATGAAAAGTTGACTCCCTTCTTGAATTACATGTAAAATGCATTGACTTGTGAAAACTACTAAAATAAGGTATATTCCACGCAACTCCAAGGATGCACGTCGTTGAAGGAGTGGTGCCTCAAATCCGAATACAATTCACACGGTATGCATATTTGGTCGGATTTGTAGAGGAAAAACTATATGGAATAAACTACTAATTCAAGTACCATAAAACCAAGAGCGTTCGAAGACGAGCCCCAAAAACACCTTTAAGTTGTTATTTGAGAAAACATGTCACAAGTGCCCTAGTTTCCTGTCTAGGTCAAAACTCTTCGCCCATGGATTCGAGAGTGAGTTGTATGCACCAGGTGGTTTACGCAGCATATGTCCACTGGAAAAAGAAAAGGTGGGAGTTGAGGTGTTTTGGAGATTTTTAAAAAATAATGCGCTTTTAAAAATTTTAGGGTGTGTCTGGATACCCTCGTTTGGGAAGAAAAACAGTGTTTTCCTTTCTAAATGTCAATTTGAGGGCGTTTGGATAAAGTCTAAATGGTGTTTCTGAAAAACCCACTTTTTCAAAAACGTTTTTTTTCCCTTTCTTTTGAATAACCTGCTTTTTTCATCCAAAAAGGACATTTTGGGGCACATCATCTCAATTTCATTATTATTATTGAAATTAAAAGAGCGATTTGTGTTTTTTCATTAATATAACATGGTTGTCTATGGCATGAAGTTTAATGGTTGCCTATGCCATAAAGTTTATTGCATTTTGACACATGAACTTTAATTCCTTTCTTATTAAATTAATTCACATACGTGTTTTTCTTATCATATGAATTGAGATGGTTTTAATATATGCGTCACAGCTTCGACTTCTAAACTTTGAGCAGCGTACACAGCCTTTAGGCATCACCATGTCACTTTTCAACCTGTTTTTAACTTCCTTTATCATTGAATGATAATAATGTAGAAATAATATCTTACAGATAATATTTAAAGGTTTCATATAGTTATTAAAAGCACAATATAAAACTCATGTTTTGTCATCCAAACAAAAACCAGACTTTGGAAAGTGTGAACCTGGATTTTGTCATCTCTTCCAAACACGTAAACCAGGTTTTCAAAATTCATTAAAAAAGAAATGGTTTTGAAAAACCAAGTTTTCACAAAAACCATTTTTTCAAGGTGTCATCCAAACGCAATCAGGGGAACTCCCATTTTTATTGACTGAGGGTATTCTGATTATTATATACTCGAGTGCTGCATATAACCAGCTTGGCATGGATCCACCGTCGAATGTCTCCTCTTGTATAATAGCTTCGGTAGCGAAACAGTGGCTGCAAACGTTGAACACGTCTACAACCGTGGACGATTGGGTGGGAAGCCAGAATATACTCTCTTTAGCCATTAAAAATGTATACAATTGGGGCAAGCATCAAATGCAGCCAACTATATATAGCCACAACACAGAGACGCGACAAGGGAAGAGCAACTTTAACTATTTGCATTTGCATATCGACCTGAGCATCTGAGATCTGATAAATATTTTGTGTGAAATCATTACAAATACTTCAGTTTTCTAAGTGTTTTCAACTAATCTCTTCCCTGTTTTATTATCTTCCATGAAAGTATTTTTTGACTTTAGACAATGTAACTTAGATACCATAGCTAACAAAGCATGCATTTGCTGAAAGAAACGTACGTTTTGCAGCCATGGGACTCTTCAGACTCCAGGGCCAGAGCAGGTGGGCAGTATGGGCAGTTGCCCACACATACCCACAAAAATACTCATTTTCATATTGATAATTTAAAATAATGTTTTCATTTACATGTCCCTTAAAATTTTTAACTTTTATAGCTGATGGCTCTTAGCCCCTTATGGGAACCTTCTCCTTCTCTAGATCTTAAATCCAATTTTTTCTGAATGAATTTCAAAACTTGATCTTATGTCGGACATGAGATCCTTACTTTACTGAACCAATAATTTATCATGAATTTTTTGTCATTTCAGTAAGAAGATGTAACATCATGTCCACATCAAATCCATAAATTTCAACAATCAAACACCACCTTATGAAAATTGAAACCACCACAGTGTGTCTCAAAAAGGAAAATCTCATACAAAATAAGGTAAAGAAGTCGTCTCCTTCGGATTTAATGGCCAAAGATAGCCAATATCTTGACAATTGCCCATATTAAATTTACACAATCGCCATTATGTTATTGTAAACCTTACGTCCATATTTGCTACATTAATCATTAATTTTGTGATTAAAAGCCCTCCCATATATATATATATATATATATATATATATATATATATGTGTGTGTGTGTGTGAATTATTTTGCTACACCAAAAATGTCCTTCAACGATACCAAACACATATATGTCGGCTTTGCACGCCTCCCTCCTTTTGTCAATGTAAATACAAAAAGACTTTAGAAAAATCTACAAAAGACCCTTAACTAAAAAGTGAATGACAAATCATCGCCCACTTTTAAACTTTATGAAAGAGGGCCTCAACTTTTGAAGCTAATTCACAAATAATCGCTTTATCAGAATAGAAAATCAATGTACAAACTTACCTATTGGAGGGAAACTTGTCTCAACAGAAAAAAATAGACAAAAAGAACTAAAGAAGTTCGATGTCCGCGTCGCCGTCGTCGACCCTCCCAGTCCCACCGGCGGGCAAGGGTCGACTGACCACCATCCAGCGAGCCCTTGACTGTTGCGATTCAGTTTTTTTTTCCTTTTGTGTTTTGATTGAGTTGTCATTGTGTGTCTGAATCAATCCGTCGTCTGGAGAAAGAAAAAAGAAGTAGGGGAGATTTGAATCGCAATTGCAGCCATGATGTGGCGAACCGCTAGGCTGGGAGATTTCTTCTAGATTAATCTTGCTCTATTTTTCCCTTCATGGAAAATGTGATGTAAATTCCATCGAGGTTTTGTTTTTTTGTCTTCCTTCAGAAAAGGTATAGGTTGAGGCTTTTTCGTGAAAGCTTTTTTGTTACTTTTAGCAGCAAGTGATTGATCCAGATCGTTATTTCGATGGTAGGCACCATAAGCAGAGGGACTACCTGCTCAGGTTCCCGAGGACGGACATGGCAGATCTGCTGACTGGTGCACAGAAAGGAAAACTTTTAATCAAGTAAGATAATCCGATGTGGCACCGATGGACTATAATTTTCTTTTCTTTTTGGTACCGAATGTCGATATGACACCAATGAACTATCATTTTCCTGCGACAAACATCATGCATGAACAGGCTGGTCCTAATAATCAAGCAGAATCTCTTCACTGCATAGTATATGGTCAAAGAGTCCTGTGCTTCCATCTTGAGCAATATCATTGCCATTCAGAAGCAAAAGTAGAAGCGTCAATGCTATGGAATCCTGAAAGAGCAGAGAATATCTTTGAGTGGAAATTTTTGTAACACATTTCGGCATTAATTGGCTTGGTTCAACCCATGAAATTTCACTGAATATCTGAGTTTCCAAGACGATTGACACTTTCGTGAGCCCAGATGTTGTGTTTGTCAATTTGATTACTCAACAGGTGCATGGATATTAGACAGTGGAATTGGAGATGTTAAGTCAAGAACTCTACTCTACCCTTGGGCCAACTGGAGCACCAACGGCTGGGGCTCTACGAACCTTGCAGATCTAGCTCCTCGTGCAGCGCTAGCGTAGAGGTTCGCCACTTGGGGACGACCAGGTCAGCGGGCAGTTGTCATAACTGGCGCAAGCCCAAAGCTCCGGGACCTGCTCTGAAAAGAAATAATCTTCCGGCGATGATCCCTCTGCCTTCGCTGCGCCGACCGTCATCCGCCCCAACAGCATCTGTCTGCCATCTTTCGCACCATCCCCCGCTAACCACCCTGCTACCCATCCCAGTCTCCCCATCGTTTCCTCCTCCCTTTCCCCTGTATCATCACTCGACCCCAGTCCTATCGCCATCACCAACCGTCATCTAGCCTCTCCACCCTGCGCCACATTTGAGCGTCGGCGAGCAAAACCCGGTTTCCCCACTGCTACTAACCTCCCAAGCCGCAGTCTCACCAGCGCGAGACCAGAACCACCCGCCGATCTCAGAAGTGTACCGCCGCACTGATCGCCTCAGTTCTACACGACGTCGGCATCGCTGGGCGCCTTCCGACCTAGATTTGGTCGAGACTGGACGGGGCTTATTCCCTCTCTCCTTGCCGGTTCCCCCGGGGGCTTCGGCAACCAGATACGGTGGACCTGCCCTAACGCCAGGACGGCGCAGGCCTAGCCTAGCCCCGCCAGGTACGCCTGATAGAGCTGGGCCTGCCACGTCTGTGGTAGTGTCTAGAAGGGTATTTTTGTGTTTTTCAACTATATTCAACTATATTTACAAAAAATCAAAAAGTTTATGAAAAATTGAAGGATATCTTTGGAAAAATCAGGGGCATTTTGGAAAATCTGAACCAAAATCAATGGTATTTGAAAAATTACCATAACGCTTCGCTTGGGCCTAAAGGTGTATCACTTGGATTTGGATCTAAAATTAAATTCAAAAATGGTGTATCACTTGGATTTGGATCTAAAATTAAATTCAAATACCAAGGGAAATTCAATTTAAAATTTTCAATCTGAAAATAGATGCAAGAATAGATTTAGATAACTTATTGTTATTCTATTTGGTGTCATGTTCCAAATTCCTGCTGGAATTTCTCTAGTAGTGAAAGTTTGATTTGTAGTGGGCAAGAGGGACGCACCAAGGCATTAATTATATTAATGAACGAAACATAAAACGATGGCATGTGAGAGTACTGCTGATGATAGATGGACTACGAACGTGAGCCCATCATTCTCACCTTATATCCAGACTATCCAGATTTGCGGTAGATTTCATATTATACATACATCTGTTTGGTGAAAAATAGAGTAGAGCTCGACATTCCAGATCAGGCCGGGCTGGCCCGACTCGAATTCGATACTTGAAACCGGAGTTCGGACTCGGTTCGAATCGAGTTCGGTCGGACCGAACCAGGCCCGATTGAACGGTACCAGGTACACAACGCCCGATGCCCGGATCTAAAATAAAGAGCGATGGACTTATTTAATACTGATACTCAGGCACATTGTTGTTGATGAAACTGAGCAGTGCTAACATGTAGGCAATTGCTTGCACAAACCTGAAAAGAATAATTATTTTTATGTTAACATTTTAAGATAACATTTCTGTACACCAGTACAGCCAAGATTACCAAGTGGATATCTTTTTCTTCAACGTCGAACAGGTTGTTGGCTGTTTTTTTTATTAATAAAAACAATTTCTCTCCCTTAATTCTGAAAAAACAACCCTCTTGGAAAGGATAAAAAGTTAAAAAAAATAAAATATTTATATGTAAAAGATATATATGCATGTATAATATAAAATGGTTAATCAAATATACAAAAAATTATATATGCGTATATATGCTTTTTTATTTGATTAATGTATCTCGTCTGCGAATGGACTCTACATGGCGGACGTGGTCGACGGGAGGCGTCAATGTCACCTCCCCATCACTACTCTTCCAAGTAATTAACGCATCTCCCCTCCCCGTCAAACACGAACTTGTTTTCTGCCGATAGCGAGAAAAAGCATTTGCTAATCTGCGAAATGAAGTGGGCCATCACCGTGGAAAACAGAGCACAACCAAGTCAGGGCACGGTATTCACAATAAAAGAGTGCATGTCATTTTGATAATTTATTAAAAGAAATGTTTTTTATAGTTTTTTTAATTTTTATTATTACATTTTGATAATTTTTTAAAAAAATGTTTTTATAGTTTTTTTTTATTTTTTATTTTCATTTTTATCTTTACAAAAAAGTTGTTTTTTTTTTCAAGTGAACTACAGTATTTTAAACATTAACCATACTGGCACACCAATATGAAACGCATCTTCCAAGCCATTATTATTCTTTGAATTGTTAATAATTCCCAACAATGTCAAATATCAAGTGAAACCAAATGTACCATTAACCCTCTTTTTATGGCAACTATTCAATTTCATAAAACAATCTGCCTGCTACCAAGCATTCTATGACAATCTGTTATATAAGATCTGATCTTAAATATTCATTCTCATAACAAAAAAAAGCAAAGGACTAATAAGTTGCGCAGTTTGGTGCGCACACCCTCGATAGGTTTATCATTTCTAAATCAAATCTCCATCATCAAGCTTGAAAGGGACGAGGAAGACTACTAGGCCTTCCCGGTGAGCCGGGAGATCCACGGCATTGGCAGAGAGCCCAAGTTTTCATGCAACCATTATACAGGACCTTGAAAGTCCACATACACAAACAAAAGTTTTGTTAGTTCCCAAATAGAGATCACCTTCCTTTGTCTGGTTTCTCCAATGATAAAACGGGTTTGGTGCTCGATCTTCGTCTGCATCTACACAAACTCACCTTCACCTTCACGTTGAAGTAGTTGAGCAAGAAAGCAACCTCCATTATATTCTTCAGTCCCTTGATATTTTTGGAAAACAAAATTTAGTAATTAATTATAATTTTTAAAATTTGTAATTTGGCCCAGTAAAAGTATATAAAATTTAGTTTAGTCCATGTGAAAATTTGAAAAATACTCCTCGGCCACTCAAAGGAATTTATTTTTTGCACCTTGACCGTGTGCAATTTTGGAGTTATGACTTTGGAAATTACTCATCAAATTAAGTTCCTGAAAGAAAAAAAAAAAAAATCAGGAATGATGTGAGCTCTTCTTTAATAAGTTCTTGAAGAAATAGATACTACTTAAGAAAGTAAATGTTGGTGGGATAACACAATCCCAATTTTGACTTTAACGCAATCCCATTTTTCATGTGCTCATGCTTTCTAGTTCGAAGATAGCACATATCGTAAGTTCAATTCGAATTGTTTCCTGCTCAAACGATTCATCTTTTTATGATGGGATAAATCCAGCTCAAGTATTGGATTCTTCAAGGTCTAGATCGGCATGCAAATCCGGTCCAATCAAAAGCTGTATATCTAGCACATGTCATTTCATTAAAAGATATGACCTTGAAGAAAATTTTGGGAAAACTTTGACCCTCATGTAGAACCAAATCTTATAAAGTATGTGATCTTGATATGAATTAAGTTGCATGCAAGGATACAATGTCGTCCCGTCAAGTAATTGAAATGCGTTAAATACTACGCACAAGTAAGTGGCGGGTTGATAATGCAGCCTCAACTAGGTGGTTGAGGTTCCCACCAGTACGTATGTCGTTGAATTTTCATACGGAAACTACAATAATAGAAGGACGAATAGTCCTTAAATGTACGAGTGAGGGGCTGGTTTTGTTTGACAAATAGTCGTTAATCGGACTTCTTTATAGTTGGGAATGTCGATGGATTCGAGTTGAATCCGATGTACTCCTAATCTATTTACAGATTTAGATTAGAATTTGAACTTAAATAAAAATGAAAAAAAAATCTACATCGTATATGAATCCGAATTTGATACTAATCTAATTGTTACGTTCACATTACAATCTTAAGAACCAGCTTTCAAAATGTGTGGACAGGGTGTTTATTTAAAACTAAACCTACAGCACCGGATTCCAATCTGATCGGACATTATTTAAGTCCAAACCCAACCAGATGTCACTCTTAAATACAAATTCTATCCTACATTTTTTAAAAAAAAACTGCAGTTTATCCAAGAGTATTTATCGACATCCCTATTTATATATATATAGGCTCTCTTTGCCAAATTAACGCTCAAAGGAAGGTTGGTTCTGCTTCTGAGCGTGGAAACCGCTTGTGTCGATAGATCATCCTTTCAAGATGGCAGCAAGCTCCCTGCTTCTTTTTAGCTTATGCATTGGTCTCCAAATTTTCTCTGGATTCGCTGATAAACGTAAGTGCCCCCATGATCTCACCTTGGGCTTCTTTGGTTTTTCCTTTAATGAAGAAATCCACACGAGATTGACCAACATGGATACTCCCGCACAGTTCGTGCTTTTTATTCCCCTCCTTCCTCTACGTCTCTGTAACTAATGTTTTTCAAAAGTGGCATGTTTCGGGAGACTGATTGCTTTCATACAAGGGCGGAGTTTTATTTCAAGGAACCATAGACCCACCCCGAAACGATGCAGTTCATGCATCTTAACTGGTGAGTTTCTTGTTTTCTTTTTCCCAGTGGTCTTGAACATCGATTGTGGAGCAACGGGTACGCGCAGTGACAGCCTGGGCATGAAATGGGTCGGCGACGACGGCTATATTAACACAGGCCAAACAGCGAAGGTTAATACAGACTACCAAGAATACCAGACCCTCCGTTACTTTCCCTCCCAAAAGAAGAGCTGCTACGTGATCGGAGGCGTGAACAGGGGAAGGAAACACATGGTTCGAGCACACTTCTTCTACGGCAACTACGATGGGAAGTCATCGCCGCCATCCTTCGATCTTCAATTTGATGGGAACCCTTGGGTGACAACTTCATCCAACGGGCCCTCCACTTGGGAAGTAATATATGCACCCAAGAGAGAAAACATCAGCATCTGTGTTGCTCAGACATCTCCGGACCATATACCTTTCATCAACGCCCTTGTGATTAGGGAATTTGAGGAAGGCATGTACAAGACGAACGGCGCAGAAGACGTTCTTCTAATGTGGAGGAGGATAGCCTTCGGATCGAAAGGCTTTGTTAGGTAAGGCGAAAAGTTAGACTTTCAACCTTTTTACTACCTTTTCTTTTTCAACCTTACACAAAAAGATTGCTCGTATTTTGATCATCCGGTACGCGATTTATATATATATATATATATATACCGAGCAGTGCATATTATCAGATCGGTGTATATAAGCCCGAATTAAAAACTTGAGAAAAAATCTTTTCATACTTCTTAATTTCTGCTTCATAGTATTTAAGGTTTTGAAGAAAAACAAAATCGTCAGAATTGGCCTGAATTAGCACGATTAACTGTAACGCGCTTTTTAACTAATCTGAAACTTTATTTTTTAGCGAGTTTTTATACATTTTTTCGTCTCCTATGAACAACTTCTCATGTTTTTGCCAATTCACAGCCAATTCTACTGAATCAATGAATCAGCAGATTCAAAGATTCGTTTTGCAAACCGATTTTCACAACATAGGACTAAAATACTTTATTAACATCATAACTAGAAAAATACGTTTTGCCTTCCAAGTCGTTTATATACGGTTTCTACGATTGTGTACTTTTGGATGTTATGGTTCGTACATAATTAAATGCTAATGTTTGTGCAGCTAAAAATGGGAAATTATCTTATGGTACAAATTATATATATATGGAGCGATCTGATGTGTAATTCTTTCTGCTGAAACTGCTAGGGCTGATTGTGACTTGTTATCAAATGTATAAATTCATGATGATCAATGCTAATCATGGGGGCGATGTCTGAGCAGCTTCCTTTGTCTTCATCGCACGGTTTATCGTCTTGATCTGTTTTGCCCAGTTCACCCTTCGGTTTTGTGTTGTGCTCGGTTCCTTACACGCTTTGACTTTCATTTGTTTGATTGGCAGGTACCCTGACGACCCTTATGATCGTTACTGGCATTCAACAAGTAAGATCGATGGCGTAACTAATGTAACGAGAGACAACATGAGCCTCAACAAAAACTTCCCGGATATTCCGGGACTGGCATTAGCCCACGCCATAACACCAACGTCGAGCAATGTCACGAATCTGACAGTCCCATCGTCGGAGACGTCTTTGGATGATGCTACGTATTACTACAATTTCTATTTCTCCGAAGTGTTAGAGGCAGCTTACGAAAATAAAAGCAGGTCTTTCGATTTTTTTGTTGATGGCGAAAAGCATAACGACGACGGTCCTATAATCCCTCCTTATCAGTTATATGTGAGGAACCACAATCGGAGCCGTAACCTGACTGGTGGATCGGCCATTTCCTTGGTCAACACACCAGATGCATCCCTTCCTCCCATCCTCAACGCCATGGAGCTTTTCACACTCAAGACAGGGCTCGCTGATGGAACTAGTGAAAATGATGGTATCTCTCTCTCCCTTAAAGAATTAGTGGACACTTTATAGATTCATCATCAATCGATTAGTGGACATTGATTGCTGAACGGGTTCATATGAGCAGATTCATTTGCTTCATCTAGATGTCATGCGCAACGTTATGTTGTTTTTGCTTACCATTTCTAAAATTAACTTTGTGGTAACGTTTGGATGGCACACTAAGGCCGTGTTTGCTTACCTCTGATCTCAGCTCCTAGATCGGATTTGATAATAGAGATCAGAGGTAAAACAAACTACTGATCTCTGATGGGTAGATTTCAATGCCGCGAGAGGGCTGAAATCCACGGATTAGGGATCAGACCCTCTCCATCCGAGATGAGGGCAGACAGCGAGAGACAAGGGTTGGGTGGAAAATCCACCCTGATGCTGGCCGGAAAAGGAGAGGTGGAAAGAGAGTGAAAGAAATCAACCCACCCACGTTCTGTCCACAGTTCAACTGCACACCTGTTGAAGAAAACAAGGTGGTTGCAGTCGAAAGAGAGATATACGATTTTTTAAAAATTGATCTTTTAAGTCGGCTTTGAAAAGCTGATTTGTGAGTTTGGACAATAGAACCGAAACACTTTTTCTTCTTTTTTTTTTTGTGCCAAAACTAGTTTTGTCCACAAAACTAGTTTTGATAAAACTTAATTTTTCGTCATCCAAATGCTCATGAAACAGCGTTTTGGAAGAAAATTATTTTTTACCACGAAAGAAGAGTTTTGGGGTGTCTTCGAAACACCCCTATATATGTGACATCTAATTATCAATGATCAAACAAATTATGTAGGCAACGAATAATTCCTTCACATAGTCCTTTTGTTGATCATTAATCCACAAACATACAAAAACTATTATGTTAACTTATTTTGTTCAACCTCATCTATTCATGAAATTTTGCAATTTTTTTTAATGCCATTATTTTAAACATTTTGAGCACGTCCATGTAGTTGGATTGGCTGGCATCCAATGCCGTCTCGGCTCAGTAAACTACAGATAATGAAAATTTATTCCCTCGACTAATGCCTCTCATTAAAAGCGAGAGGAAGAGGTAACAAAATCATTGTTGGCCAACTCACCGAGTCGACTTGGGCATGACCTGAGTAAGCTCGGGATCATCCTGGGCCACGAGTTAGTAGTTGATACCAAAACTCTAGCGACTCGGCTTAAGAGTCCGCCGATACACTGGTCAGTGACTCGGATTGAAATAATCGAGTTTGGTTTTAACTGCTTTAAAGTGAAAAAATTTTTCTGTTCTTAACTATTCTTTTTTTTTTCTCTCATGAAAGCTTTTATCAAATAATAATCCATCCATTTGCAAATATATTCTCACCATTAATCTCTTAATCTATGGATGCCCATGGAGAATTAGATGGTTGATACTCTATAAGTTAAGGAAGTGTTCTTATATTTATGGTCTTCTTCACGGTTAGATTTGTTGACAAATCATAACTGAGATCATGCTGCTCTATGCAGTAAATTACACTAGAAATTAATTTGAGCACAATGTTGTTTTTTTGTGACAATTGGTTGCAGTGAAGGCGTTGGAGGAGTTACGGGGTCAATATCAACAGCTTCAGTCGTGGGCAGGTGATCCATGCCTTCCCAAAGGCTCCACTTGGGATTGGCTCAACTGCAGTGCCGACAATCCACCACGCGTAACTGAACTGTGAGTAGGACACAAATTTATGAGTTTCCTCTTAGAAATATAATAATAAGAAGAATATATATTATTTTCCTAAAACACAAGTTTGAAAGCACCATGTTTTAATTAAATAAACGTGATTATGTTAAACATTTCATTGTTAATTTACATAAAACATGCATAATTTCTGTCATATTCAGAACCAAGCATGTTTCTCTTGGCACGTGTGTAAAGGAAAGTGTTTCAAAACCCCAATGTTGTCCTTACCGAACACCTTATTCGTTGTACTCTACGAGAGAATTGGAGAATGTGTCGGTTCATACTTAAGATTTATTGTTGAAAATAATTTGTCATTTAAGATAGAAAAATACATTAGCTGAAAAACCTGTCTTTTTGAAAAGGACAACCATATGAGAAAAAAAATGTCAATAACATAAAAAAATGCATTTTCCATGTTCATTTTTTATTCTTTTTACATTTTGTTGTTAGGATTTCATATTTTATTTTAAAAAAAAAAACTTGCTGCGATTTTCAAATTTGCCATATTATTCCAGAGATAAATCTAGTTGTTTAAAACTAGCAATAAAAATCTTTTTCCTTCTCTCACAGCAAGACTAATACTTTGAGCATTAGGCATTTTCGAGTAACGTTGCCCTTCACTTTTACTTTTTTAAGGCACCTCAACGGATCACGCTTGAACGGCAACCTTACAGACTTCAGCGGCTTGGCTGCACTTGAGATAATGTGAGCAAAACACCGTAATTCTTCGGTTTCCACTTGCTTAATTATATATATGGTGTCTCACTGAATACCATCTCATTTTGCAGTGATCTGAGTAACAACAGCTTGAACGGTCAGATCCCAGAGTTCTTGGGGAGATTTCCTTCCTTGAAAGAACTGTGAGTTTATATACGAAAAAAAAAAACACTTCAATAAATTGCGAATGGTAGTTCAGCTGATTTTTTTTTTTTTTCCATTAGTTCAAGTCCATAAAGTTTTTAGTACAGAAGGTTAGCTCCAGTTCTTGATTGTTTAATCTCAATCTATCCTGTGTGCTTTCTTTTAATTCTAATGAAGCCCCACTGGTGACATCAGATTGCTTCAGAATTACCAGATATGAAAAATGTTTTAACATCAGATTAAGAAAAACATCTACTCAAGTTTGGATTTAGATACAATTTTAAATAAATATACAATCGGTTTTGGATTGGCATTTAGATTCAATTGTAACTAAGCATTCCTTGTCAAATATAAATAGATTTTGAAAGTTAATATTTAGTATACTGTAATGTGGTACGGTAAAGAATACATGGAAACATTGACATACCTAAACCTCCCACCCCCAATGGTAAAGAGTACACCAAAATGTTGGTAGTATTGAAATACATAGTTCTCTCTTATTAAGTAAAGCTAAGTAAAACAATTAATACCAGATGTTATTTAAGGAAGCTCTGAAAGTGCCTACTTTCAACTCCTATCTATGTCAACGTTAATCCTCGTGCTCTACAAGTGTCATTTTTTGGTGGTGTTATGTCTAGCACTCTTGAGAGTTGATGGCTGCAAGATCAAGGGAGAGCTTATGCAACATCTGTAATCGGCCTATAACCTCCAAAAGAAGTGAAAACATCATTCATTTGCTTTGCATAGAAGGATCACAACATTTTTGTCAACTAGTTATGTAGAAATTGCAGTGCGCTGAATCTTTTGTTCCCTAATTTGAGAGCAATCATACAGTTTGAATCAATAATCTGTTTGGTATAATCACCATTGGTCATTATTATGACAAGATTTCCGTTGATTGTTGCATGTAGGAACCTGGCAGACAATAATTTCATTGGACCTCTACCTGCATCACTAGCAAGCAACAAGAAACTTAAACTAAAGTAAGTGAAATTTTTTTCGGAGAAGGAAATGCAGCATTGTGACCATATTTTAGTGTATGATAGAGAGAAAGAGAGAGGGGGCAATCAAAGGGTGCTCAGATAACTTCTTTAGGCCATCGATAGGCAAACTAAAAATATATTAATTGTAATTTGGTGATGGTATTCCATACATAGCATACCAAAGTAAAGTTATGACATCTCTAATTGGGTAATGTCATTTCATCTATGTACAACATCTTGAATTCTCTTGAATTGTCTCTACTTTTAGTATAACGGGAAACACCATCACTGAAGTCATTGCAAGTCCACTCTCAAATAAGAAGCTGATCATTGTTGGAGTATCAGTTGGCCTGGTTATCTTATTTCTATTGCTAGTTGGTTGTGTCGTCAATGCACGCCTTCTAAGCCAACATCTTCGACCATCACTGAATGTTGTGTTCGAGAATAATGTAGGTAAGTCATTTTATTCCGAAATGTGCCTCAATAGTCTTCAATCAAATTGATTGCAAATGGCATATTCTCTTAGATCCCAACTCCTTTTAGCATATTGGCAAAGGCACCTCCCTATGAAAGGAAAAATAGACCATTTTTGCTCTATAGTCAATACTTCTTACTATTAAAAGTCTTTCTAGAGAATGTAATTTTTGTCTCCATGTGTACCCCATTATGATGTTGCTCATTGCCTTGGTGCATTATTTTTTCATACTTTATAATGTTTGTCTTCAACCAGTTACATTACAGAAGTGAGCTTGAATGTATCCTCATTTTTACAAAAAGAGGCCATTTAGAACTAATCAGTTATGCATTCTCTATTGCCTTTTAATATAGAACACATCTACATTTGTCTAGTCTATGTTTGTTTGTGGGGGATAATGGACCAATGCACTTGTAGTCTTGAACCTCATTGACATGATGAAATGTAAGTGGATGCATTGGATATCAGTACTTCAATATTTGAAATTTCAGCTTACTTCTTCATTCTTTTGTCTACAAATAGTAGTTGTTTATCTAACAAGAGTGAGACCTTGACTTGGAAATTAAATTATAGCTCTTTTGTTTAATCCTTCTTTCTTTCTTTGGTAATTGCAATTGTGTTTGGTTGTTCATTGCCATAATAATTTCTCTGCTTTCTGGTCAGTCATGCATGCCCTATTGCCTCTTGATATAGAATACATCTACATTTGTCTAGTCTATGTTTGTTTGTGGGGGACAATGGACCAATCCTTTTGTAGGTCTAGAACCTCATTGAGGTGATGAAATGTAAGTGGATGCATTGGATCTCCATACTTCAATATTTAAAATTTCAGCTTACTTATTCATTCTTTTTGCCTATAAATAATAATTGTCTATCTAACAAGAGTGAGACATTGACTTGAAAATTAAATTATAGCTCCTTTGCTTAATCTTTCGTTCCTTGTTTGGTTATTGCGATTGTGTTTGATTGTTCATTGCCTAGAATAATTTCTCTAATTTCATTTTTTCATTGTATTGATGGGAACTTTATAAGGTTGAGTAGTGATCCTCCTGTTCACTACGTCACCTCCTTATGTTTACAACACAATCAACATTAATAAGATAAAAATGATGTTTCTACAATTGTTGGTATGAAGGAAGAGAACAGGTGGTTGGTGTACTCCGTTAAATTGAAAAGAGATAAGTATTCAAGAAGTTTCTTTGCACACTTAGACCTAAAGGAGGCTGTCATAATAAGAGTAGGCAATTACTATCAAGAAAATGCCATAGTTTAATTCCATGGGCGTCAACCGCTTACATAACATTGTTCCACGCGTGTCTCCTAGAATCAATTGCATGCATTGCACTTCTTTATGAAATTGAATGGTACTAAAATTGTCAAAACAATGAATTAACAAATAGGTTTCTAACACATAGCCACCATGAGACACAAACTACAAGCTTGATTGGCTAAGGAATTGTCTCGTGAAATTGTAGAGAACCATATCATGCAACAAGCTGGTTGCATTCAATTGGAGCAAAATCAAGCATTCACCTATGAAGAGATTGCTAAAATCACAAAAAACTTCGAAATCCTTATTGGAGATGGAGGATCTGGTTTTGTTTATTATGGACGTCTTAATAATGGCAATGAAGTTGCTGTCAAAGTATTGAAAGACTGGCAAGAACAAGGATCTAAAGAATTTGTTGCAGAGGTTAGAGTAGATTATGTTTATTATCAATTGTTTTCAACAATTTCATTCCCATAATTTTATGAAGGAACTCAAGCTTTTTCATGACCAACATTGCAGGTCAAGTTATTAATGACAGTGAATCACAAAAACCTTGTATCGTTCATTGGATTTTGTAATGAAGGCATGAATATGATTATCCTCTACGAGTACATGCAGAATGGAAGCTTGAGAGGCATCTTAGCAGGTATAAACCTAGCCAAATTTCTTTTTTACAATGTGTCATGAATTTAGAATTATATTCAGTAAATCACAAAAACATGATAATCATCTCATAGGATCACTTGCATAGAATATGTTAAGGATATGCATAACCACTAGATGATTACTTTGAAATGTCATAAAGGATTTTTTCTTCAACTCTCTATAAGCATGTCATGGCATATGATCATTTGAGATTGTAATATGAATTCACACACATAACTTAAGGATGATAGTTAAAAAGTTAGGCAGTTTGCAGCTCTTGCCTTCAAAATATTTCATGCTTTTAGGCATAATTGAAATGTAGAAGCCATTTGCCTAGCCTTAATAGAAGCTTTTGTTATTCTGCATTATTAGACATTTTTGTTGTCAGTATAAATTACTTCAAAAGGCAATTATAATTTGTGAAGAAATTTTCATGTATATTAGTGATTGCTTCCCACTAGATTAAGTTTAATTATGAACTTAATTTGTCATATTTCAGTCTTATGCTAATATTCATTGTTTGTATGTCGCCTACTTTAATTGTACTAGATGGGTGAGCATTACTTTCCCTATGATTGTGTGTTATACTCTTTCCAAAAGACAAAGAAAATGAAAATATGTGTTGTTAAACAATTATTAGCATCAGAACCATTATCAGCCATGAAGAGACTAGAAACTATCACAAATAATAAGAAGACACACATCTAGCCAACTTTCAAGCAAATAGTGGAAACAAGTGCATGGTCCTTGCATTGCCCATTGGCAATTGCTTTGGTACTTATCTTCTATATTAGACAACCTAACGTTACCCATTTTTTGAATGCTAAGGAAAGGTGAAACTCCATTGCCACATTATTCTTGTAGTGCATACAAGTAAATTTCTATGAGTTCAATGTTTAGCCATGAAACTAAGACCATGGAAGCGAAAAATTTTGAGCAGAAAAAAAAAATTATATGATCATTCAAGCTAAAACAACAATTGCAAAGAAAGATATGATACTTCACAACAGATGTATATGTTCAAAAAGTGGCAAAATAGAAGAATAAAAGCATGAATTTGATCTAGTTTGATAGGATTACCACATGAAGCACTACAGAAGATCAAATCCATAAAAGCACCAAATAATGAACTTAAAATGAAAATCTTCCAAACTATTTCCTGTCACCCTCAAGTTGGCATGCGGAAACAAATTAACTGCCCAATTACTAGCAAAGACATTTTTGGCATAAGAATTGTTTATAAGAAAATACGTGGTAAAGCAACATACATATATGTACACCTTTTAGAACTTGAAGCAACTTTTTTTTTTTTTCTTAATCCCCCAAACCTTTTAGGACAATATTATTTACATAGTTCATACAAGGGCCTATAGTGCTTCATGTTATCTTAGTAATAAATAAGAAAATTAAATATTAAGAAATTGAAATTGTTTTCTTTAAATGCAGGAAAAAGAACTGGAGTAGAACTTTTAACATGGAAGAGGCGGCTGCAAATAGCATTGGATGTTGCAACAGGTATGCAACTCATGTCATTCAGTCTCGACAACTTCATCATCTTTAATGGTCATTTGTGAATGCTAATAAGTTGAGTATGTATTGCAGGTTTGGATTATCTACACTCAGGTTGCCAACCCTCCATAATTCACAGAGACATAAAAAGCACAAACATACTTCTTAATGAACGACTAGAAGCCAAAGTAGCAGACTTTGGAATTTCCAGGGCTGTTGAGAAGACTCAAATATCAACAATGATTGCTGGTACACCTGGATATATTGATCCAGAGTATGTTTTTTCTTTAAGTCATTTGGCCTTCTTTGATAAAGATTTGAATATTTTTTGTGGTCTAAAACATGTCATGACTGATTCACCGAGTAGTAGCTTTTGTAGCTAGAGCAAATGTGAAATGTTGGCTTTATTAAACTCAGCTCAGAACGAAGCCAACTACATGAACATGATTTGATTGGGAGAACAATGAAGCTAAAACATGAAAACAATTCAAACTATGCTTAAATTAGAAACTAGGAAAGTGCAGTTGTCGGCTATGATTGTTTTGGCATGTTGCCCCATGCTCAATTGGTTACCAAAACATGCTAATGAAGTAGAGTCGAGAAATTGTTAAGTATTCCATTCATTTGATGCGATGAACCTATTGACCATTGAACATTATGCTATATATGGGAGCCCCATGCTGTATATTACCACTATAGGCAATGCTCTTGCACGTCTAATACCTTTCTTTCAAATAATTTGATGCAACATCTTCTACTTGCATATGTTGTAAGCTACTTGTTTTTTCATAAGACCATACAATTGTTCAGCTCAATATTGAAAAGAGAATCACTAGAAACATGAAAATTGCATCATATTACATTCAAGAAAATAACATAAAGAAGAAGTTAGAATATCAACAAGACCTTATTACTAAGAAGGGCTCTTTCGACCCATAGATGATAAACCCTTCTAATAAACCTTCAATAGTAAAAGCATGTAGATCCACAATGAAAGCAAGCTACATTGACTTCTGTTGAATTAACTTTGAACAAAAGGTTGCTATATGTTTTGGTTTTGCAGGTACTCAGAAACAAGCATTCTTACAAAAAAAAGTGATGTTTACAGCTTTGGTGTGGTTCTTTTTGAGCTTATGAGCGGTCAGGGAGCCATACTTGGCAGTCTTGAGGAGCACTTTCATATTGTTGAATGGGCAAGATCAAAGATTGTGAGGGGTGACATATTAAGCATTATTGACTCAAGGATTAAAGGGCAGCACAAAATAAATTCTGTGTGGAAGGTAGCAGATATAGCATTAGCATGTACTGCACGAAGGTCTGTTGAGCGACCAAACATGCATAATATTCTAAAGGACTTGAGCGAGGCGATGGAGATTGAGACTGGTAACTATTCTTTTGATGTTTCAAGGATAGAAGTGATGACCACTTCAGTGTGTTCTGCTGAAACACCTAGTTCAAGTGCAAATCACCCAGAACATCCATTAGCAAGGTAGAAACTTGTGTTGATATCAACATCATAACATACAGACAGTTTTGTTGAAACATTAGTTGATCTCTTGCTATTTGACAATTGACTTATTAAATAAGCAACACAAAGCAGCCCTGTATGCCAAGTTCCTTGGTTTTTTATTCCTATGGTTTTTACTTTGTGGTAGAATATCTAAACTGAGAACACTAACCTGAATGGACAGGGCGACTATTTCATTAAATGGTTAGCAAAGATGTACAATGTTACCCTCGACTTTTAGACAGGAAGCCTCAAGGGATGGTTGATTCATGCAAGAACTAGAAGTTCTTAATTTTTAAATCTTAGTGTTTTTAAGGAGATGAAGAGTAGCAGTGTAGCCAATGGCTCTGCACTTGACATGTGGGTCTTCTCCAATGTATGCTTGATCAACCACCTTGTTGGAAAGATTAGTTTTCATAACTGAATGCCTATAATCTTTCTATGGTTGCAATAATTTAACTTGCTTTTTGTGGAAATTTAATACAGTTCAGTTTTGAATTTTCATCTATGATTGAGCATCAATTCAAGTCCACCAAACAAAAGAAAGTTATTTGTGGACGACAATTATAAAAATTCCTAAAGATTGGTATATTATAAGAAGCTCTCACAAGGTAATAGAACATATTTTCCATTTATTTGAGTCTACAAAGTTTTTTAAAGGGTCATTTGGTTAAATTAAACATCCAGAAACAAATTGGACTTTGTAATTGGAAAAGACCAGCTTTTACAAACTCAAGTCTTTTAAAATTGGAAAAGAAATTGGATTTTGGAGCTTGGGTGCTGGGTCCCTATTTCATTCTTTTATCCTGCCATTAGCTCCTCTGTCCGGTGATTTGAGCCAAGATATAAATCGCGAAAAGGAAATTCTAATGGCAATGATGAGAAATTAGTGAGGATATGAAAAACTGGACTTCTTGAGGAGAAATATAGTTAGTAAGGTCAGGGTTGAGTATCCAAATGTACGAGCCAAGGGGATGAGAGAAGGGGGCAGAAGAAGCCAATAACTTGAGCATCGCTCAGCCGGGTTGTGAAAATGAATTTGAACGACAAAAATAATAGATAGAGAGATTGAAATTATGTGGTTCAGATCATTAGATCTGACAACAAAGACTTCACACATGTGCCAGTGTATTTCTCATTAATCCTTCTAATGTGATACATAGATAAAAGGTAAGGCTGCGAAGAAGATAAGGAGGGTTACACAGTTGCCGCAACAGCTATCCTTTAAAAATGGAAACAAGAATCCAAACGGCTTGATGATGATAAGCTTTCTAAATTAGAATGTCTTGAATGCTAGTCAACATTATTGTTTCATCACTCCCCCCTCAAGTAGGGCATATACGTGATAGCAGCCCCATTGGTCAAGTGCCTGAATCAATTATCACCTTGATATCCTTTTGATTAAGCCATATGCTGGGAGCCAGATGCTGGGGTGGAGGTAGGACTTTACAATAAGGGAGACAGACTATCATTTCAAAATTTTGACAGGGCTGAAATATAAACTTTCAAAATTTTTATATAGGTGAAATGATTTTTTTTTTAAATTGCCTGTTAGTTTTTTGTTTTTTTTTTTTTTGAAATTTGTCAGTGGCCATTCCTCCGCTGGGCTCTGCCCTGGCCATATTTGAGCTGTTTAGGGCTATGTGTATATGGAGGGAAAATCTCACCCTTCTAGGCCATTTCTCTTGTAAGTGGACAACCAATTTCTATCTGTTACATTCTATCATGAAAGATTGAATTTGCTGCTATGTAAGCCGCTACTATTGTGAAGGGAGTGGGAATACTAAATTTCCCATTTCTATCACTTATTTTTTAGCCCAAGTGATCTCACTAGTTGTTGCCAACACTCGATACATTGCTCCTGCAATGGATCTGGAGATAGCCCTTTGCTTTTACCTTGTCCCAAAAAGCCGAATCATCTACACGTGATATAGGCAATAATAAGTTATAGATTTTCAATGCAAGCTTTCCCAAACAATATTTGGATATCCTTACAGCTATATGTTCATTTCTCATCCAATCTGAATCCGAATTTTATTCTAATCTAATTGTTACATTCACATTACAATCTTAAGAACCAACTTTCAGAATGTGTGGACAGGGTGTTTATTAAAACTAAACCTGTAGCTCTGGATTCCAATCTGATCGAACATTTACTTAATTCCAATTCCAATCAGATGTTACTGTTAAAATCAAATTCTATCCGACTTTTTCTTTTTTTTTTTTAACTCCACAAAGGAACATTGGTTCTGCTTCTGAGCGTGGAAACCGCTTGTTTCGATAGACCATCCTGTTAGAAGCCAAGCACCGTGAGAGAAGGAGAGTGGCGATAGAGGAAGGCGTTGAATGATTGTAATATTTTGAATTACCTTACAAAAGAGTGCAAGACTGAATATATACAATGATTCCCAACGTCTCTAATGTTAACGTTTAGATTGTTAACGTCTAGGTTGAGAATGGTAAGAATTGATTTTTATTACAAAATTTCTATGTATGGCATTTCTATGTATGTCGTGTCTCTCATGCCAACGGTCAGCCATAGTCCAGCTCTTGACAACGGCATGTGTGGGTGTCTCATGCCAACGGTCTGCCATGTGTCCAGCTCTTGACACTCCCCCTCAAACTGGAGCGTAAAGATTTTTGATGCCCAGTTTGCTTATGAGATGTTGAAACGCTTCTCGTCTTAGAGCTTTAGTAAATAAATCTGCAAGCTGGTCTTTGCTTCTAACATAACATGTCCGAACCATGCCTTGTAGGAGTTTCTCGCGAACAACATGGCAATCCAGTTCAATATGTTTTGTACGCTCATGAAAGACTGGATTTGCCGCAATATGTAAGGCTGCTTGATTATCACAATAGACTGTAACAGGAGAGGTATGAATTACTTGAAAATCATCCAACAAGTTCCTTAACCAAGTTACTTCACATACGACGTTCGCCATTGCCCTATATTCAGCTTCTGCAGAAGATCTAGAGACTGTTTGTTGTTTCTTAGTCTTCCATGAAATAGGAATTGAACCGAGGAACACACAAACGTCGCGTTTGTTTACATGCTGCCCAATCAGAGTCACAAAACGCACTTAATTGCATGTTGTTGTGTTTGCTCATCATAATCCCTTGGCATGGATTGAGCTTGAGATAACGAACGACCCTGAGAGCTGCATGAAGATGTGGGAGACGTGGTTGTTGCATGAAGCGACTTAACATATGGACAGCAAATTGTATGTCAGGCCGTGTAATACTAAGATAAATCAATCTTCCAACTAAACGTCGATAATATGTAGGATTTTTAATGAGCTCTCCTTGATCAACTTCTAATCCGTGGTGCTGCTCCATTGGAAATTCCATTGGTTTCGCTCCAAGTAGCCCTGCCTCATGTATAATATCCAATGCATATTTTTGTTGCGATAAATAGATACCTTGGTTAGATCGAGCAATTTCAATTCCCAAAAAATACTTCGGCTTGCCTAAGTCTTTCATGAAGAATTTTTTACATAGAAATTGCTTAAATTTTTCAATGACATCTTCTTTGTTCCCTGCAATAAGTAAATCATCAACATATACTAGCACAACAAGGAATATAGTTTTTCTTTTATATGTAAACAAAGAGTGATCAGCTTTTGATTGAGTGAACCCGAATTCTTCAAGGGCCATTGATAATTTCTGGAACCAATTTCTAGGAGACTGTTTTAGTCCATATAAGGACTTATGTAATTTGCAAACCTGATGCTCCCCCTGTTTAGCATATCCTTGAGGCACTTGCATATATATTTCTTCATATAGATCACCATGTAGGAATGCATTGTTGACATCCATCTGACACATAATCCAATCTCGGTTAGCAGCAATTGCGAATAGTGTACGTACCGTTACCATTTTTGCGACTGGGGAAAAGGTCTCATTGAAGTCAAGCCTCTCTTGTTGTGAATAACCCTTGGCAACCAACCTGGCCTTATAACGTTCTATGGATCCATCGGATTTGTACTTGATTTTGTACACCCATTTGCATCCGATCGGCTTGACACCTTTTGGTAGGGTAGTGATAGTCCATGTTTTATTATCCTGTAAAGCTCGAATTTCAGCATCCATCGCCTCCCGCCATTCTTTATGTTGAATGGCGTCACAATAGCTTTCTGGTTCAGACTTAGATACTAAAGATGTGAGAAAAGCAGTATGTTTAGTAGAAAAGTGTTGAAAAGAGGTGTAACTTGATATAGGATACCTGGTTCCTTTCTTTTGTCCTGGCGCGCAGACTTGATTGGTTGATGGTGATGGAACAAGAGAACAATGGAAATCTTTCAGCCATGGAACGGATTTTCGGATTCTAGTGGACCTCCTAACTGGCTCAACGTTGGTGGGATCTGATTCTGGTGGAGCAATTTGAATCTCATTTCTATCGACATCCAGAACCCGTTGAGGAGAAGTGTTTTCAACTGAATTTGGTCTACTATCATTTTGGTGGCTATCAGAGTCTTGATGAACGATTTGGTCATTATCCAAAGGTGTGTTGTTTCGTAAATTTGAAAGATGTTCATATGCATCTTCGTCTAAATCACAAGGCATAGGGAGAACGACTTCTCTCTCACAGTCCTTTGTTTCATGAAAAGGAAATATATTCTCGTAGAAAACAACATCTCTACTAGTAAAAATTTTATGAGATTCTAAATCATACACTTTGTAGGTCTTTTGTCCATCCGGATAACCTATAAAAATACATTTATATGCCCTTGACCCGAATTTATCTTTGTTGGGACTTATTTTGGTAGCATAACAAAGAGAGCCAAAAGTACGAAGGTGTTTGGAAGAAGGTTTTCTTTTAAAAAGAATTTCAAAAGGTGTCTTTTCATTTGTGTTGGGTGTTGGAATACGATTAATTAAGTAGGTTGCGGTCAAGATGCATTCTCCCCAAAAACGAAAAGGAAGATTTGATTCAAACCGTAATGCCCTAGCTACCTCAAGTAAGTGCCGATGTTTACGTTCTACAACACCATTTTGTTGTGGTGTTCCCACACAACTATGTTGGTGAACGGCCCCTTGTTGGCACAGAAAATCTTTCATTTCTTGAGAAAAAAATTCAGATCCGTTATCGGAACGTAAAGTTTTTATTTGACAATCAAATTGAGTTTTGATCATGAAAAAGAAATTTTTAATGACATGCAAAGTTTCATATTTGTGTCTCATTAGAAAAATCCATGTTGCACGAGAGAAGTCATCTACAATGCTTAAAAAATAATGCGCGCCTGATAGAGAAGCTTGGGCATACGGCCCCCAAATATCACAATGTATTAAATCAAAAGAGCGAGTAGACGAAATCTCACTTAAATCAAACTTTAAACGAGTCTGTTTAGCACGATGACATGCATCACACACAAAATGTTCATTCAATTTAAGGTTCAAATCAAGATAATCATTAACTAACTTTAAACGCGTCAAAGAAGGGTGTCCTAGCCTTTTGTGCCAAAGCTCGTGGCTAGCAACAGCAAAGCAGGAGTTTTGTTCAATTGTCTCTGGTCGAAGCATATACAGTCCTCCCCTTACATCACCTCTACCAATCATCGTCTTCGACGCCAGGTCCTGCATAACACAGTAATTAGGAAAAAATGTGATAGAGCAATTCATGTTTTTAGTTAGCTAGCTAACAGACAAGAGATTCACTTTGAATGATGGGATATTTAACACATTGCTAATATCAAAATTAGGTAGCGACACCTTACCAATATGACGAACAGAAACCACCTTACCATTTGGTAGTGTCACCGGTGTATCACAAGGTCTTAATTCTTTGAGAATAGATTGATCAGTACATATGTGCTGACTTGCTCCTGAGTCAATGATCCAAGGAGAATATTCAAGTGTTGAGGTGGTAGCGTTACCTGCAAAGTTGACGTTTGGTGTCTGATTTTTGACCAGTGATAGCAGTTTGTGGTACTCCTCCATCGTAAAAGCTGGAGCTGCCTCTTTAAGGTTTTGTCCAATGCTATTTGGCCCATGTATGCTCTCGTTGGGAGCTATTTGATTTGATGTAACACTGGCTGCCACCACAGGTTTGAAGTTTGGATCATAGAATCGATGTCCTGGAGGATATCCGATGAGCTTAAAACATTTTTCTTTGACATGACCTATGCCACGACAATGACTGCATGTGGGTCTAGCTTGCCGACTTCCTCGACCTTTCTGAAATCTGAAATTGGTGGCGTCGCGATTGGCAACCTTGTCATGGGTTGTTTGTGAGACGGCTAAGGCAGCAGTCCCTCCATTTGGTGTACTCAAGAACCTAGCTTCCCGTTGTTTTTCTTCTTGCAAGATTAACGCATAAATTCTCATCACATTTGGCAAAGGGTCTAAGAGAAGAATTTGCCCTCTAATGGCATTGTAGGAGTCATTTAACCCCATCAAAAATTGAATACTTTTTTCCCTTTGAATCTGGTCTGAATATACTCTCATTGCCCCACATGAGCATTCGGGAAGTGGAGAATACGATCCCAATTCATCCCACAAAGCTTTCATTTTGGTGAAGTATGAGGTCACCGACATAGTTTCTTGCTGTAAACGAGAGATGGAACTTTGGATTTGATATATCCTAGTGGCAAGGCTTTGGTTAAACCTTTCTTTTAGATCTTGCCAGACCTCTCTTGCTGTGGTAGCATAAATAATGCTGGTTGCAATATCTTTGCTAATGGAGTTTAAAATCCACGATAACACAAGATGGTTGCATCGAACCCAATGCGGATATAGTGGGTCTGTTTTCATAGGTTCCGTAATTGAACCATCGATGAAACCCGTTTTGTTTTTGGCCGAAATAGCCATAGACATGGCCCTACTCCATGTACCATAGTTGTCCTCATTGAGAGGTTGCGACACCAACATATTTCCAGGGTTATCTGAATGGTGAATGTAAAAAGGATTAGACATCACCTGGTGTGAATCTGAACTAGTGGAGTCGCCATGAAGTGCATCGCTCATTTTTGCTCCTTCGACGTTCATGCTTCAATGCTCTGATACCATGTTAGAAGCCAAGCACCGTGAGAGAAGGAGAGTGGCGATAGAGGAAGGCGTTGAATGATTGTAATATTTTGAATTACCTTACAAAAGAGTGCAAGACTGAATATATACAATGATTTCCAACGTCTCTAATGTTAACGTTTAGATTGTTAACGTCTAGGTTGAGAATGGTAAGAATTGATTTTTATTACAAAATTTCTATGTATGGCATTTCTATGTATGTCCTGTCTCTCATGCCAACAGCCATAGTCCAGCTCTTGACAACGGCATGTGTGGGTGTCTCATGCCAACGGTCTGCCATGTGTCCAGCTCTTGACACATCCTTTCAAGATGGCAACAAGCTCCCTGCTCCTTTTAGCTTATGCATTGGCCTCCAAATTTTCTCCGGGTTTGCTGATAAACGTTAAGTGCTCTCATGATCTCACCTTGGTCTTCTTTTGTTTCTTCGGTAATGAAGATATCCACACAAGATTTACCCACATGGATACCTCCGCACAATTCGTGCTTTTAGTTCCCCTCCTTCCTCTACGTCTCTGTAACTAGTGTTTTTCAAAAGTGGCATGTTTCGGGAGACTGATTGCTTTCATACAAGGGCGGAGTCTGATTTCAAGGAACTATAGACCCACCCCGAATGGATGCAGTTCATGCATCATAACTGGTGAGTTTCTTGTTTTCTTTTTCCAGTGTTCTTGGAGATCGATTGTGGAGCATCGGGTACGCACAATGACACAGGGCTAATAAAGAAGGTCCAGGTTAGCAATTCATACTGCCAAGAAGACGAGACGCTCCGTTACTCTCCCCACCGAAAAAAAAAAAAGCTGCTACGTCATCCCAGGCGTGGCGACAGGAAGGAAACACATGGTCCGAGCATCCTTTTTCTACGGTAACTACGACGGAAAGTCATGGCCACCATCCACCGTGGACACTTCATAAAAACACATCCTTATATCATGAAGTAATATATGCGCCCAAGGGAGAGAATATCAGTGTCTGTGTTCCACTATCCTCAGCCAGTTGATTATGCCCATGTTAGTGCAAGATTTGGTTACCAGCCTGGTTGAGGCCATGCCTAGCGCAACTACTATTATCAGCCACTAATGTTGGCCAAAAGCCGCCATTGTTGTGCATTCAGATGTACTGGTGAACCATCAACGCCAGCACTTTCACATAAGGTGGTGCCTCTCCATTTTCAATCTATATTTCCATCATCCAAGTCTTCAATCCTCCACCTCTCCCACCCACCTGGCTAGAATCCCTGTCATCCCTCAACAATCTTACGCTCGTCCCAAGGTGCCCTAAGTAACATTGGCTTGCATTCTTCACTACTCCAGCATGAAACCTCTAAGCTATCATTCATTCAAGCCTCCCCTAGCTGGGAAGCCCAGGGCCGGCCTTAGCTATATATAAGACAGCAACTGAATAAGGGTGAATAAGGGTGGGCATCAAGCCAAGTATGTCAGACGTGCAGTCAAGTTTCAACTTGTAACACAGCAGCAGGCTTGGGCTGCGCCTTAGCCTAGGATCAGGATCAACTGCTTGAACCATTGCCACGTTCACGCTTGGCTTCGCCCTGCCCAACTCAATTATAATATATATGATATAAGTATATATATAAATATAATCATTATAAAAATACATTTAAAAAGCTATGAGTAACTTATTGGGCTGAGTTGGGCTGGCTGGACAGCTGATTTTGGTGCTCGAGACTAAACCATGCACTGATAGACGTCATTGGCCCAAATTGAATATAAATAAGTGTTGTTAAAATGAGATTGAGTCCGTCTGAATTAGCCAATTTGAATTAGTTTAATTCATAGTTTTGAATTCAATGCCCACTCAAACAAAATGGCCCCAAATTTCACAGTTCGGATTGGAAAACATTAGAGGTGTGTTTGGCAGCCTTAGATACCAAATCTGAGGCTGATCTAAGATCCATCTTTTGTAGGACCCACAATATAAACAAACATCAGATTTTACAAGTATGTAAACAAGAGAGTTTGATCAGATCATCAGTTTATGATGAAAACCTCATATTTGAGGCCAGATCGGCAGTGAGGTCTGACTCTAAATATATGGATTGGAGATTCTTAATAATCTCAAATTACCTTGGATCTTAGATCCAAGGCTATCAAACGCCTCGAGGTATATAGTATGGATTCCAATAGCAAACTTCAAAAAGGATCATATCTGTCTTTTGTCAAAATCATGTGTTCCAAATTCTTGTGAGAAGCAAATACTTTGTGCTACTGCATCGCCATGGAAACCGTCTTAGAGACTTGGACTCATCTAACTAACTATGTTACATGGGTGCTTCAAAAATAACGACTTGGTTTGTCCGAGTTTGTTGACCACACCCAACCCTCTTTTACAATAAGAATGAAGGAAAAAAAATTATTTTCCATCATTTTCCTCAATCCTTACAATAAGAATTAAGGAAAAAAGTTTTCACAAGTATATCCCTTGAAATGGGGGCAATGGCGGTTAATTGTAACCATTAGCCGAAGTAATAAAGAAAGTTTGATTTCTAGTGGGGCATTATATTAATGAAGCTTATTGTTTCGATGAAGCCAGTGTTGGCCTGTTGGGCCGTGATCGAAGTAGGTGTGGGTAAATGGTAATATGTGGGCAATTGTTTGCACAAACCCTAAAAAAGTACTTATTAACTTTTCTCATTTGTTACACCAGTACAGTCTATATACCAAATTGGATTTGAGTGGTTCTAGTTTGGGTACATTTCTTCAACGTCTAACAGCTTGTTGGCTGTCTATTTTTTTTGGAATAAAAACAATTTCTCTTTTTTTTTCCTTAATTTTTAAAAAAGGAAATAGGACAACGCTCTTGTAAAGGACACAAAAAAAAAAAGAACCCCCTTCATCATCTGTAAAAAAGTTAAAATAATTATATGTAAAAGATATATAATATAAAATGGTTAATCAAATGTACAAGAAATTATATATATACGTACATATGCTTTTTGAAGTGATTAATGTATTTCTTCTGCACGTCAAAAGAGATGGAGTTGTCAGTTGTCTCTCTCGACAGCGAGAAGGTCGACTGCTAATGGACTCTGCATGCCGGACGTGGTCGACGGGACGACGTCGATGTCACCTCCCCATCACTACTCTTTTCCAAGTGATGAATGCATCTCCTCTCCCCGTCAAATACGAGCATGTTTTTTGCGAAAAGGAAAAGAGGTCCATCACCGTGGACAACGGTGCACAACCAAGTCGAAGAAAGTGGCGTGTGACCTGGGCACGGTACTCACAATAAAAGAGTTGAGTGTCATTTTGATAATTTATTAAAAGAAGACTACCAAATGTACCATTAACCCTTTTTTTGATGGCAACTATTCAATTTCATAAAACAATCTGCCTGCTACCAAGCATTCTATGACAATCTGTAATATAAGATCTGATCTGAAATGTTCATGCTCATAACAAAAAAAGTAAAGTACTAAGAAGTTGCGCAGTTTGGTGCGCACAACCTTGATAGGTTTCTCATTTCTAAATCAAATCTCCATCATCAAGCTTTAACTTTTTGCTGTTTTGCTAGACAACCTTTACTCTTAGTAGATTGTCCCAGTTCTTTCAGAAGGTGATAAATACGGATGAAGAAATTACCATGCCAGCATGCCGATGATGACTTCTCATTTGCTTAAGCTGGGTTATTATCATTAATTTGTCCTATAAAATTTTGTATTTGCACCAACATTCAATGCGCTGTTCTGTTCACCGTCTGTAGTTCTGCCAAATGGGCCGATGATGACTTCTCATTTACTTAAGCTGGGTTATTATCATTAATTTGTCTTATAAAATTTTGTATTTGCACCAACATTCATTGCGCTGTTCTGTTCACCGTCTGTAGTTCTGCCAGATGGGTGTCCATTCATTGCCCTGAAATTCTTTGCTAAGCTCTCGTCATCGTTAAAAAAATGGACAAAACAATGGCGTTGGTGCCATTAACAGTGATGAGGAAGACTACAAGACCTTCCCAGTGAGCGGGGAGATAGATCTACGGCATGGCAGAGAGCCCAAGTTTCCATCCAACCGTAGTCTCCTGAGAATACAAGAGCTTGAAAGTCCACATATACAAACAGAAGACTAATTCTCAAATAGACGACACCTTCCTTTGTTGGTGTCTCCAATGATGCAACGGGTTTGGTGCTTGACATTTTGGACAAACAAAATGTAGTGATTAGTTATAATTTTTTAAAACTTGTAATTTGGCCCAGTAAAATGGTATACACACGGGGATGATGCAGTCGCTCCATCAAGAAGAGTCTGATGTTGCTTTTAATTAGCTTAAGGAGGGCATTTGACAGGAACGGTCATGCATACGGATAAAGCAAAACATAAATGCAGCAACTTAGGGGGACGATTGATAAAGCAGCCTTAACTACGTGCTTCCCGCCAGTACGCATTTGTGACAATTGCATGCAGTGAACTCTTTGGAGGAGCTAAATGGTTAATATCAATAGCTTCAGTCGTGGGCAGGTGACCCATGCCTCCACTTGGATTGGCTGAACTGCAATGCTGACAATCCACTATGCGTAACCGTGAGTATGAGACAAATTTATGAGTTTCGTCATAGAAAAGTAGTAATTCTACAAATTAACTACTGAAAATTTAAAAAAAATACATCTTGTTAATATAAGCCCTAATTGCTAGTCTCATTCGTGTATTTCACCAAGAATAAGTAAGTCGTCATCCTCGGCGTTTGTATTACTGAAAATGAGAGTGCTCTTTCTTCCAAGCGAGGATGCAGCAGCCACTCCATCACGGTAAAAGACGCTGCCGTCGCCATGGAAAAGAAACGTAACCACCATCCCCCACGCCCATCGTCTTGGCCTAACCTGCCGATCGTTTGGGCCGTTTGGCCCGCCCCACCGATGATCTTGGCCCAACCCACCGATCGTCCTGCTTTCGGTCTAAAGTTGTAATTTACATCAGGTTGTAGATTTCAGGATTTATTTTGGATCTGGAGCTGAGATTTGGATTCATATAGGACCTAGAGATTTGTTTTGGATCTGGAGCTCGAATTTGGATTCAGGTATCAATCCAGGGTTCTATTCTGGATCTAGAACTGCAATTTGAATTTGTATCTGGATCATGGGACTATGGTGCTGGAATTTGCATTCTGATTTTGATCTAGGGTTCTATTTTAGGTCTTTGAATGAGGTTTGGAACTAGATCCAGATTTGTATTATAAACTAAGTCTAAGTTGGGTTTGGGTTTTTGCGTCTAAAGTTTGAAATTAGATCAAATAAGTCCCAAATAGAGTTGACAGTCAAATCAAAGAAGAAATTGATTAGAATTAAGAGAACTTAAAGTCTTTGAGGCTGAAAATCCTTGAAATTTGTTGTAAATTTATCATAAATATTTGAAAGGTGCGGAATATATACTTTAAAAAAAAATTGGATTGATTATATATTTACCGATTACGTTACAAGCATGTCAAAGTACTGCTGGTGATGGATGTACAAGAGCGCCAGCAAATCATTCTCACCACATCCAGACTTGCGGTAGTTACGGTTTGGGGTATCTTTATTCAACTTAGAAAAGTTTGTTGGCTGTTTTTTTTTCTGAATAAAACAATTTCTCTCTTTTTCTCCTTTAATTCTAAAAAAGGAAATAGGACAACCCTCTTGAAAAGGACATAAAAAAAGGGTCTCTTCATCATCTTTAAAAAAAGTTGAAATAATTATATGTAAAAGAGATACAATATAAAACGGTTAATCAAATATACAAGAAATTATAAATACGTATATATACGTGCTTTTTAAAGTGATTGGTGTATTTCCTCTACACGTCAAAAGAGATGGAGTTGTCAGTTGTCTCTCTCCACAGCGAGACTCTACATGCCCGACGTGGTCGACGTCAATGTCACCTTTATAACAACCCGACTCACTCTCGGGCTCGGACTCTTAGTTCGACGGATCCCAACCCGCCCCCTACCAATTTCGGTTTCAATCCTAAAAAGGATAGGAACCAGGACAATCATTTCATTAAAGTCTCCCTTTATAAGCCCTTGAAGATTCCTCCCAATCTTGGATACGAGACTAAACTTCTGCGGTGTTACAACCTCCACATCACTACTCTTCCAAGCGACTAATGCATCTCTTCTGGTCAAACACGAGCAAAGGCGTCCATCACCGTAGACAACGGTGCACAACCAAGTCAGAAAAAGTTGGGTGTGCCCTGGGCACGGTACTCGGAATAAAAGAGTGCATGTCAGCTTAATAACTTATTAAAAAAAATGTTTTTCATAGTTTTTTATTTTCTCATTTATTTTTGTATTCTGATAATTTGTTAAAAATATTTTTCATAGTTTTCAATTTATTTTCATTTTTATTTTTATCTTTACAACTAAAAGTATTTTAATTATTAACCATACTCACACAAAAATATAGCACAATAACATGGTTCGAGTCAACGTATCATCCGAGCATTATTATTCTTTGAGTTATTAATACTTCCCAACAATCAAATATCCAGTGAAACCAAATGTACCATTAACCCCTTTTTTATAGCAATTATTCAAGTTTATAAAACAATCTGCCTGCTACCAAGCATTTCATGACAGAGTCTGATCTGACTTATAAAGTTTTGTATTTGCACCAGCATTTATTGCCCTGTTGACTGTCTGTAGTTCTGCCAGATGGGTGTCCATTCGTCGCCCTGAAATTCTTTGCTAAGCTCTCGTCATCCTTAAAAGAAAAAAGAACAAAACAATGGCATTAGTGCCATTAACAGCGATGAGGAAGACTACAAGACCTTCCCAGTTAGCCGGGAGATCCACGGCATGGCAGTCGCAGAGAGCTCAAGTTTCTTTGCAACCCTTGTCCCACGAGAATCCAGGATCTTGAAAGTCCACATACACAAACAAAAGGCTAGTTCTCAAATAGACAGCACCTTCCTTTGTCTGGTGTCTCCAATGATGCAACGGGTTTGGTGCTCGATCTTCTTCTACTACATCTACACAACCTCACCTTCACCGTCACGTTGAGGTTGTTGAGCAAGAAAATAACCTCGATTATATTCTTCAGTCCCTTGATATTTTGGACAAACAAAATTTAGTAATTAATTATAATTTTTTAAAACTTGTAATTTGGCCCAGTAAAATGCTAGACACACGGTTTGGAAGGGATGATGCAGTCGCTCCATCGAGAGTCTGATGTTGCTTTTCTGGATATTGCTTTTAATTACCTTAAGGAGGGCATTTGAGATGAAGAGGTATGTATATATGTAAATTGCTATACAGTCATGCATACCAAAATAAAGCACAACATAAATGGAGTATAAAAAAATTAACTGCCATGTGATATATAGGAGAGAGAGAGAGTTTAAGAAGGTAATGTCTAAACAAGGTAGATTTTTGAGGCAATATCGGCATTTGTAGTCCAGTTATTATACACTGTCATCCCCAAATCAAAGTCTTCAAGTTACATGCTTATGTCCTGGTATTTTGAACATGGGCTAGGTAATTCACTCTTAACGCAATCCCAAATTTTCATGGGCTACGTCATATTTTCTAGTTCAAAGATAACACATATCGTAAGTTCAATTCGAATTGTTTCCAGCTCAAGTATTGGATTCTTCAAGGTCTAGATCGGCATGCAAATCCGGTCCAATCAAAAGCTGTATATCTAGCACATGTCATTTCATTAAAAGATATGACCTTGAAGAAAATTTTGGGAAAACTTTGACCCTCATGTAGAACCAAATCTTATAAAGTATGTGATCTTGATATGAATTAAGTTGCATGCAAGGATACAATGTCGTCCCGTCAAGTAATTGAATGCGTTAAATACTACGCACAAGTAAGTGGCGGGTTGATAATGCAGCCTCAACTAGGTGGTTGAAGTTCCCACCAGTACGTATGTTGTTGAATTTTCATACGGAAACTACAATAATAGAAGGACGAATAGTCCTTAAATGTACGAGTGAGGGGCTGGTTTTGTTTGACAAATAGTCGTTAATCGGACTTCTTTATAGTTGGGAATGTCGATGGATTCGAGTTGAATCCGATGTACTCCTAATCTATTTACAGATTTAGATTAGAATTTGAACTTAAATAAAAATGAAAAAAAAATCTACATCGTATATGAATCCGAATTTGATACTAATCTAATTGTTACGTTCACATTACAATCTTAAGAACCAGCTTTCAAAATGTGTGGACAGGGTGTTTATTTAAAACTAAACCTACAGCACCGGATTCCAATCTGATCGGACATTATTTAAGTCCAAACCCAACCAGATGTCACTCTTAAATACAAATTCTATCCTACATTTTTTTAAAAAAAACTGCAGTTTATCCAAGAGTATTTATCGACATCCCTATTTATATATATATAGGCTCTCTTTGCCAAATTAACGCTCAAAGGAAGGTCGGTTCTGCTTCTGAGCGTGGAAACCGCTTGTGTCGATAGATCATCCTTTCAAGATGGCAGCAAGCTCCCTGCTTCTTTTTAGCTTATGCATTGGTCTCCAAATTTTCTCTGGATTCGCTGATAAACGTAAGTGCCCCCATGATCTCACCTTGGGCTTCTTTGGTTTTTCCTTTAATGAAGAAATCCACACGAGATTGACCAACATGGATACTCCCGCACAATTCGTGCTTTTTATTCCCCTCCTTCCTCTACGTCTCTGTAACTAATGTTTTTCAAAAGTGGCATGTTTCGGGAGACTGATTGCTTTCATACAAGGGCGGAGTTTTATTTCAAGGAACCATAGACCCACCCCGAAACGATGCAGTTCATGCATCTTAACTGGTGAGTTTCTTGTTTTCTTTTTCCCAGTGGTCTTGAACATCGATTGTGGAGCAACGGGTACGCGCAGTGACAGCCTGGGCATGAAATGGGTCGGCGACGACGGCTATATTAACACAGGCCAAACAGCGAAGGTTAATACAGACTACCAAGAATACCAGACCCTCCGTTACTTTCCCTCCCAAAAGAAAAGCTGCTACGTCATCCCAGGCGTGGCGACGGGAAGGAAACACATGGTTCGAGCATCCTTTTTTTACGGTAACTACGATGGGAAGTCATCGCCGCCATCCTTCGATCTTCAATTTGATGGCAACCATTGGGACAGGACTTCATCGGACGGGCCCTACCATTGGGAAGTAATATATGCACCCAAGAGAGACAACATCAGCGTCTGTGTTGCTCAGACATCTCCCGACCAGATACCCTTCATCTCCGCCCTTGTAATTAGGGAATTTAAGCAGGGCATGTATGAAACGGATGGCACAGAAGACTTTCTTCTAACGTGGAGGAGGACAGCCTTGGGATCGGAAAACTTTGTAATGTAAGACGAAGAGTTTGACTTTCAACTTTTTCACCCCTTTTCTTTTTCAACCTTGCACAAAAAGATTGCTCGTATTTTGATCATCTGGTACACGATTTTTTTTTTTTAATATATCGAGCAGTGCATATAATCAAATCGGTGTATATAAGGCCGAATTAAAAAGTTCAAAAAAACTCTTTTCATACTTCTTAATTTCCGCTTCACAGTATTTAAGGTTTTGAAGAAAAAAAAAATCATCAGAATTGTCCTGAATTAGCTCGATTAACTGTAACGCGCTTTTTAACTAATCTGAAACATTATTTTTTAGCGAGTTTTTATACATTTTTTCACGTTTCCTATGAACAGGTTCTCATGTTGTTGCCAATTCACAGCCAATTCTACTGAATCAATGAATCAGCAGATTCAAGGATTCGGTTTGCAAACCGATTTTCGCAACATAGGACTAAAATACTTTATTAACATCATAACTAGAAAAATACGTTTTGCCTTCCAAGTCGTATATATACGGTTTCTACGATTGTGTACTTTTGGATATGGTTCGTACATAATTAAATGCTATATATATATATATATATATATATATATATATGATGTGTAATTCTTCCTGCTGATTCTGCCAGTGCTGATTGTGACTTGTTATCAGATGTATAAATTCATGATGATCAATGCTAATCATGGAGGCGACGTCTGAGCAGCTTCCTTTGTTTTCATCGCACAGTTTATCGTCTTGTTCTGTTTTGCCCAGTTCACCCTCCGGTTTTGTGTTGTGCTCGGTTTTTTGCACGCTTTGACTTTCATTTGTTTGATTGGCAGGTACCGTGATGATCCTTACGATCGTTACTGGCATCCATCAAATAGTACGATCGATGGCGTAATTAATGTAACGAGAGACAACATGAGCTTCAACAATAACTTCCCGGATATTCCGGGACTGGCATTAGCCCACGCCATAACACCAGCGTCCAGCAATGCCACGACTCTGACAGTCCCATCGTCGGAGACGGACCTGGGTGATGATACATATTACTACAATTTCTATTTCTACGAAGTGTTAGAGGCAGCTTACCAAAATAAGAGCAGGTCTTTCGATTTCCTTGTTGATGGCGAAAAACTTAACAACAACGGTTCTATAATCCCACCTTATCAGTCATCTCCGTTGTCTCAGTACAATCACGTCGGTCGGAGACTGACTGCTGGATCGGTCATTTCCTTGGTCAACACACCAGATGCTTCCCTTCCTCCCATCCTCAACGCCATGGAGCTTTTTAAACTCAGGACAGGACTTGCTGACGGAACTAGCACAAACGATGGTCTCTCTCTCCCCATTAAGAAGTACTGGACATTTTATATTCATCATCAATCGATTTATCATCAATCTATTAGTGGACATTGATTGCAGAACGGGTTCATATTAGCAGTTTCATTTGCTTCATCTAGATATCATGCGTAACGTCTTGTTGTTTTTAATAGCTTTGTGGTAGCGTTTGGATGGCACACTAAAGCCGTGTTTGTTTACCTCTGATCTCAGCTCCTAGGCTCCTAGCTCGGATTTGTTAATAGACATCAGAGGTAAAACAAACTACTGATCTCTGACCGGTAGATTTCAATGCCGCGAGAGGGCTGAAATCCAGGGATTAGGGATCAGACCCTCTCTATCCGAGATGAGGGCGGACAGCGAGAGACAAGGGTTGGGTGGAAAATCCACCCTGATGCTGGCCGGAAAAGGAGAGGTGGAAAGAGAGTGAGAGAAATCAACCCACCCACGTTCTGTCCACAGTTCAACTGCACACCTATTGAAGAAAACATGACGGGAGACAACCCACGGGAGACATCAAACAGTGGTTTCAGTCGAAAGAGAGAGAAATATGCGTGAGAGAGAGATAGATAACCCACGGGAGACATCAAACAGTGGTTTATCTTTAAGATCCTTGGATATGAGATGGATGTTAAGCTCCAGGGAGCCATCAAACGTTTTATGAAAACCAGATTGTTTAAAAAATTGATCTTTTAAGTCGGCTTTGAAAAACTGGTTTGTGAATTTGGACAATAGAACCGAAACACTTTTTTCCTTTCTTTTTTTGCCAACTTGGAGTGCTATGTTATTCACTCCCTTTTGAAAAAAAAAAAATTGTCCATAAAACTAGTTTTGATAAAAATTATTTTTTTGTCATCCAAATGCTCATGAAACAGCGTTTGGGAAGAAAATTATTTTTTACACCAAAAAAAAGTTTTGGGGTGTCTTCCAAACACCGCCTATATATGACATCTATTTATCGATGATCAATCAAACTATGTAGGCAGCACATAATTGCTTCACAAAGTCCTTTTATTGATCATTAAACCAGAAACAAACAAAAACTATTTCAGTTAACTTATTTTGTTCAACCTCATTTGTTCATGAAATTTTTAAATTTTTTCCAATGCCATTGTTTTAAACCTTTTGAGCACGTCCATGTAGCTCGATTGGCTGCCATGCAATGCTGTCTCGGCTCAGTAAAAGACAGAAAATGACATTTTATTCTCTCGACTAATGCCTCTTCTTAAAAGCGAGAGGAAGAGGTAACAAGATCATTGTTGGCCAACTCAGCGAGTCAACATGGGAATGACCTGGTTCAGCTCAGGATCATCCTCTCACTGGGCCACGAATCAGGACCTAAGTGAGTTGATACCAAAACTCCAGCGACTCGGCTAACAATTGGCTGACTTACTGGTCTGTGACTCGGGTTCGGTTTCAACGGCTTTAAAGTGTAAAAATTTTTCTTGGTTCTTAAGTTCTTAACTGTTTTTTGTTTTTTCTTTCTCTCATGAAATCTTTTATCTGTGATAAGAAAGAAATACTAATCCAACAATTTGCAAATATATTCTCACCATTAATCTCTAAATCTTTAGACGCCCATGGAGAATTAGATGGTTTATACAGAGAGAGAAAGGGATAAATAGAAGTAAAGCAAGTGTTCTTATTTTTATGACCTTCTTCGTGGTTAGAGTTGTTGACAAATCATAACTAATATCATGCCCCTCTATGCTGAGGGAGTATGCAGTAAATTACACTATAAGGTTACAATGAAAATCCACTAAAAAATTTTCGACCTAATCTAGCCGAGTCGCCGAGTCAACTCTTTTAATATCTGGGAACACAGAACAATTAATTACTTTTCATTTCTGAAATTGTGATGAAAATGCTGCACAATACGTTTTTTTCCTTTTACAATGATTTTCAATTTTGACCATTTCCATTCGCAAGAAATTAATTTGAGCACAATGTTGGTTTTGTGACCATTGGATGCAGTGAAGGCGTTGGAGGAGTTACAAGGTCAATATGAACAGCTTCAGTCATGGGCAGGTGATCCATGCCTTCCAGCAGGGTCCACTTGGGATTGGCTCAACTGCAGTGCTGACAATCCACCACGCATTACTGAACTGTGAGTAGGACACAAATTTATGAGTTTCCTCGTAGAAATATAATAATAAGAAGGACATATATTATTTTCCTAAAACACAAGTTTGAAAGCACCATGTTTTAATTAAAAAACCTGATTTTGTCAAACATTTCATTGTTAATTTACATAAAACATCCATAATTTCTGCCATATTCAGAACCAAACATGTTTCTCTTGGCAGGTATGTAAAGGAAAGTGTTTCAAAACCTCAGTGTTGTCCTTATCGAACACCTTATTCACTGTACTCTGCGAGAGAAATGGAGAATATGTCGGCTCATGCTTTAGATTTATTGTTACAAAAAATCTGTCATTTTCGACAAAAAAATACGTTAGCTGAAAAACCTGCCTTTTTGAAAAAGACAACCAATCTCTTGTTCATTTGGTATTCTTTTCACATTTTATTCTTAGGATTTCATATTTTAATTTTTTTAAAAAACTTGCTGAGATTTTCAAATTTTCCATATTATTCGGGAGACAAATCTAGCTGTTTAAAACTAGCAATAAAATCTTTTTTCCTTCTCTCACAGCAAGACTAATACTATGATCATTAGGCATTTTCGAGTAACATTGCCCTTCTCTTTTACTTTTTAAGGCACCTTACCGGATCAGGCTTGAACGGCAGCCTTCCAGACTTCAGCGGCTTGGCTGCACTTGAGATAATGTGAGCAAAACACCGTCACTCTTTGGTTTCCACTTGCTTAATTATATATAGGGTGTCTTACTGGACACCATCTCATTTCACAGTGATCTGAGTAACAACAGCTTGAACGGTCAGATCCCAGACTTCTTGGGGAGATTTCCTTCCTTGAAAGAACTGTGAGTTTACATACGAAAAAAAAACTTCAAAAAATTGCGAAAGCTAGTTCAGATGAATTTTTTTTTTCCATTAGTTCAAGTCTAAAAAGTTTTTAGTATTGAAGGTTAGCTCCAATTCTTGATTAATGTCAATCTGTCCTGTGTGCTTTCTTTTAATCCTAATGAAGCCCCACTGGTGACATCAATGGATGGACATTGCAGATTGGATATCCTATTCATTGCTTCAGAATTATCAGATATGAAAAATGTTTTAACATCAGATTATGAAATCGCATTGCATTTTGGATTTAGGAAATAACATCCACTCAAGTTTGGATTTAGATACAGTTTTAAATAAATATTAAATCGGATTTGGATTGGCATTTAGATTCAATTGTAAATAAGCATTCTTTATCAAATATAAATACATTTTGAAAGTTAATATTTAGTATACTGTAATGTGGTACGGTAAAGAATACATGGAAACATCGACATGCCTAAACCTCCCACGCCCAATGGTAAAGAATACACCGAAATGTTGGTAGTATTGAAATACAAAGTTCCATCTTATTAAGGCTAAAACAATTAATACCGGATGTTATTTAGGTAACCACTATAAGTGTCTACTTTCAACTCCTATCTATGTCAACATCATTCCTTGGGCTCTACGAGTGTCATCTTTTTCGGTGGTGTTATGTCTAGCACTCTTGAGAGTTGATGGCTGCAAGATAAAGGGAAAGCTTATGCAACATCTGTAATCGGCCTATAACATCCAAAAGAATTGAAACCATCATTCCTGTAGATTTATGTAGCTCATTATACCTCAAATAGGTTTGGCTAGTAACAAATTCATTCCAGCGTGGTGATGCAAGCTAATGGACTGAACATAATTTGCTTAGGCGGACAAGTAAGTCGAGCCTGCATTAGTAATTGGTTGTTCAATTAAAACTCTAAATGGAGTGAGCTGTTAAAGAGAGGCAAGGCTCATTAATGTATGTTCTCGTATAATTTCAGCACTACATTATCTCTTGTTGTACAATTATACAACTAGTTAACATTGCAATTTTTTGTCTTCTTTCTTAGTTTCTTGTTTATGTAACCTTAATCCCACCCTTTTAAACTTACAAGCTAAATCAGAACTAATTGTGACATGAAGCTCAAAACCTCAACTTATTACGTGAAATTGTGTGTCATATTTATTTTTGGCAATCTGTGTGGATGTGTGCTATCTTTGCAACTAATTAGATGAACTGTGATAGCTTAAACACTGATTGAAGCCACTCAAATGGGTGATGTATTAGCACCAAATTTGTATTCGTTCAGTTTGTGTAGGATGTTTCTCAACCCTCTCTGTGGCAAAGTTTCTTGTGGAAAGTTTCTAATATTGTTCTTGTAGGGAGAGAGGAGTTTGCGAATATGGGATCTTTTGTTTGCTTTGCACATAAGGATTACAACAGTTTTGTTAACTAGTTATGTAGAAATTGTTGTGTGTTGAATCTTTTGTTTCCCAATTTGAGGACAATCATACAGTTTGAATCAACAATCTGTTTGGTTTAATCACCAATGGCCCTTATCATGACAAGATTCCATTGATTGTTGCATGTAGGAACCTGGCAGACAATAATTTCATTGGGTCTCTACCTGTGTCACTAGCAAGTAACAAGAAACTTACACTAAAGTAAGTGGCAGTTTTTTTCAGGGAAGAAAATGCAGCATTGTGACCATATTTTAGTCTACGAGAGAGAGTGAGAGAGAAAGAGAGGGGGTAATCAAGGGGTGCTCAAATAACTTCTTTAGCCATTGATAGGCAAACTAAAAATATGATAACTGTAATTGGGTGATGGTATTCTATCCATAGCATATCAAACTAAAAGTATGATATCTGTAATTGGGTAATGTCATTTCATCTATATACAACATCTTGAATTCTCTTTAATTGTCTCTACTTTTAGTACAAATGGGAACAAGCTCACTGAAGTCAATCCAAGTCCACTCTCAAATAGGAAGCTGATGATTGTTGGAGTATCAGTTGGCATGGTTATCTTATTTCTATTGCTAGTTGGTTGTGTTGTCAATGCACGCCCTCTAAGCCAACATCTTAGGCCATCACTCAATGTTGTGTCTGAGAATAATGCAGGTAAGTCATTTTATTCTCAAATGTGCCTCAGTTGTCTCCAATTAAATTGATCGCAAATTGCATACTATCTTAGATTCCCACCTCCTTTTAGCATATTGGCCAAGGCACCTCCCTATGAAAGGAAAGAGAGATCATTCTTGCGCTATAGTGAATACTTCTTACTATTAAAAGTCTTTCTAGAGAATGTAGCTTTTGTATCCTTGTGTACCTAATTGCTTTGGTGCATTATTTTCTCATACTTTATAATGTTTGTCTTCAACCAGTCACATTGTAGAAGCCAGCTTGAATGTACCCTCATTTTTACAAAAGGAGGCCATTTAGAACTGATTAGTTATGCTTGCTCTATTGCCTCTTAATATAGAATGCGTCTATATTTCTCTAGTCTATGTTTGTTTGTGGGGGCAATGGAACAATGCACTTGTATGTCATGAACCTCATTGAGGTGATGAAATGTAAGTGGATGCATTGAATATCTGTGCTTCAATATTTGAAATTTTAGCTTACTTCTTCATTCTTGTCTACAAAATAGTAGTTGTTCATCTAGCAAGAGTGAGTCCTTGACTTGGAAATTAAGTTATAGCTCTTTTGTTTAATCATCCTTTCCTTGTTTGGTTAGTGCAATTGTGTTTGATTGTTCATTGCCTAGAATAATTTCTTCGCTTTCATTTTTTCATTGTTTTGATGGGAACTTTATAAGGTTGAGTAGTGATCCTCCTCTTGACTTCGTCACCTCCTCATGTTTACAACACAATCTACATTAATAAGATAAAAATGATGTTTATACAATTGTTGGTATGAAGGAAGAGAAGAGGTGATTGGTATACTCCTTTAAATTGAAAAAAGATAAGTATAAGAAACTGTTGCACACTTAGACCCAAAGGGGGCTGGCATAATAGGAGTAGGCAATTTCTGTCAAGCAAATGCCATAGTTTAATTTCCATAGGCATCAACTGCTTACATAACATTGTTCCAAGTGTGTCTCCTAGAATTGGGAGGTGCAGTCAAGGTGTTTTATGGCTGTCACCAATAGAGTATTGGCATGGTTACACCTTCCACTTGTTTGGAGATTTAAAAAAAAAACAAAGAAAAAAAAAACTATTACATAATTGAAGTGCCAATGATGATGAAAGGAAGTGTATTTTATCCAAAACTTATAGGCATTCAGAAACAATTGCATGCATTTCACTTCTTCATGAAATTGAATGGCACTAAAATTGCTATCAACAAATAGGTTTATAACACATAGCCACCATGAAGACACAAAATACAAGCTTGATTGGCTAAGGAATTGTCATGTGACACTGTAGAGAACCATCTCAAGCAACAAGCTGGTTGCATTCAATTGGAGCAAAATCATGCATTCACCTATGAAGAGATTGTCAAGATTACACAAGACTTTGAAATCCTTATTGGTAATGGAGGATCTGGTTCTGTTTATTATGGATGCCTTAATAATGGCAATGAAGTTGCAGTCAAGGTATTGAAAGATTGGCAAGAACAAGGATCTAAAGAATTTGTCGCAGAGGTTAGAGTAGATTATGTTTATTGTTAATTGTTTTTTCTCATTTTATTCCCATAATTTTATGAAGGAACTCAAGTTTTTCCCTGTCCAACATTGCAGGTCAAGTTGTTAATGACAGTGAATCACAAAAACCTTGTATCATTTATTGGATTTTGTGATGAAGGCATGAATATGATTGTACTCTATGAGTACATGCAGAATGGAAGCTTGAAAGACATCTTATCAAGTATATAGCCAATTTTTTTTTTTTTTTTTTTATAATGTGTCATAAATTTAGAATTATACTCAGTAAATCACAAAAACAACATGCTAATCATGTCATAGGATGAGTTGCATAGGATATGTCAAGGACATGCATAACTACTAGATAGTTGATTACTTTAAAATGCATAAAAGATTTTTTCTTCAACTCTCTATAAACATTTTCCATATGATCATTTGAGATCATGATCTGAATTCACGCACGTAACTTAAGGATGATCGGTTAAAAAGTTAGGTAGTTTGAAGCACCTACCTTCAAAATATTTCATGCTTCTAGGCATAGTTGAAATATAGAAGCCATTTGTCTTGCCTTGATAGAAGCTTTTGTTATTCTGTGTTACTGGACATTTTTTTTGTCAGTATGAATGACTTCAAAAGGCAAATGAAGATCTTCCAAACTATTTCCTGTCACCCTGAAGTTGGCATTCTGAAACAAATTAACTGCCTAATTACTAGCAAAGACCTCTTGGAATAAGAATTGTTTATAAGAAAATACATGGTAAAGAAACATACATATATGTACACCTTCTAGAACTTGAAGCAACTTTTTTTTTTCTTAACCCCAAAACCTTTTAGGACTATATTATTTACATAGTTCATACAATGGCCAATAGTGCTTCATGTTATCTTGATAATAAATTAGAAAATTAAATATTAAGAAATTGAAATTGTTTCAATAAATGCAAGAAAAAGAACAGGAGCAGAACTTGTAACATGGAAGAGGCGGCTGCAAATAGCGTTGGATGTTGCAACAGGTATGTAACCTGTGTCATTTAGTCTCAACAGCTTCATCATCTTTAATGACATTTGTGAATGCTAATAAGTTGAGCCTGCAATGCAGGTTTGGATTATCTACACTCAGGTTGCCAACCCTCCATAATTCATAGAGACATAAAAAGCACAAACATACTTCCTAATGAACGATTAGAAGCCAAGGTAGCAGACTTTGGAATTTCCAGGGCTGTGGAGAAGACTCAAATATCAACCATGATTGTTGGTACACCTGGATATATTGATCCTGAGTATGTTTTTTCTTTAAGTCATTTGGCCTTTTTCGATAAATATTTGAATAATTTTTGTGGTCTAAAACATGTCAGTTCAAATGGTTGCTATATATTTTGGTTTTGTAGGTACTCAGAAATAAGCATTCTTACAAAAAAAAGTGACGTTTACAGCTTTGGTGTGGTTCTTTTTGAGCTTATGTGCGGTCGGAGAGCCATATTTGACAATATTGAGGAGCACTGTCATATAGTTGAATGGGCAAGATCAAAGATTGTGAGGGGTGAAGTAGAGAGCATTATTGACCCAAGGATTAAAGGGCAGCACAAAATAAATTCTGTGTGGAAGGTAGCAGATATAGCATTAGCATGTACTGCACGAAGGTCTGTTGAGCGGCCAAACATGGATAATATTCTAAAGGACTTGAATGAGGCGATGGAGATCGAGACTGGTTATTATGCTTTTGATGTTACAAGGACAGAAGTGACGACCATTTCAATGTGTTCTGTTGAAACACCTATTTCAAGTGCAAATCATCCAGAACATCCTATAGCAAGGTAGAAACTTATGTTGAATCAACATCATAACCGACAGACAAAGCTTCATTGAAACATTAGTTGATCTTTTGCTACTTGCCAATTGACTTATTCAACAAGCAACACAAAGCAGCCATGTATGCCAAGTTCCTTGGTTTTTTATTCCTATGGTTTTTACTTTCTAGTAGAATATTTAAACGGAGAACACTACCTTGAATGGGTAGGGCGACTATTTCATTAAGTGTTTAGCAAAGATACATACAAGGTTACCCTAGACTTTTAGACAGGAAGCCTCAAGGGATGGTTGATTTGTGCAAGAACTAGAAGATCTTAATTTTTAGAGCTTAGTGTTTTTAAGGAGATGAAGAGTAGCAGTGTAGCCAATGGCTCTGCACTGGACATATAGCTCTTCTCCAATGTATGCTTGATCAACTACCTAATTGGAAAGATTAGTTTTAAAAATGGAAACAAGAATGCAAACGGCTTGATGATGATAAGCTTTCTAAATTAGAATATCTTGAATGCTAGTCAACATTATTGTTTCATCACTCTCCCTCAAGTAGGGCATATAGCCCCATTGGTCAAGTGCCTGAATCAATTGTCATCTTGATAACCTTTTCATTAAGCCATACCTTGGGAGCCATATCTTGGGGGCAGAGGTAGGACTTTAGAATAAGGGAGCCAAACTATAATTTCAAAATTTGAGAGGGCTGAAATATAAACTTTCAAAATTTTTATATAGGTGAAATGTTTTTTTTTTTAAATTACCAGTTATATTTTTTTTTTTTTTTTGGAAAATTTGTCATTGGCCATGCTCCCGCTGGGCTCTGCCCTAGCCATATGTGAGCTGTTTAGGCCTATGTATATAAGGAGTGAAATCTCATCCTTCGAGGCCTTTTCTCTTATAAGTGGACAACCAATTCCGATCTATTGCATTCTATCATGAAAGATTGAACTTGCTGCTGTGTAAGCCGCTACTAGTGCGGAGGGAGTGGGAGTACTAAATTTCCCATTTCTATCACTAATTTTTTGACCCATGTGATCTCACTAGTTGTTGCCAACACTCGATACTCTGCGTTTGCAATGGATCTGGAGATATACCCTTTTGCTTTTATCTTGCCCAAAAAAGCCGAATCATCTACACATGATATAGGCAATAATAAGTTATAGATTTTCAATGCAAGCTTTCCCAAGCAATATTTGGATATCCTTGGTTTAACAGCTATATGTTAATTTCTCTTATCCTATAGTCTGTGTCCAAGGGTTTCTTCAGATATGTGAGAATTATGGCCAGGTCATAGGAAGATAAATAAGCTTTGGAAGATAGATACGCTTTCCTTAGCAATTGTTGGTACCATGAAACATCAGAAACTGCTTTGTCTATAATGGCAACTTTGAAATTGACAACAACGTGCGTATCTACGGTTCATCGGTCCAATTGAATCTTTCAACAACTTTAGAACACTTTCTTTGTGACATGAACATGCATTTCTTGCCATGAACAATTTAGTTAGGGCTGAACACCAAGTCCAATAGCTCGGACGCGGCTTGGTGAAGCTCAGCTCAAACTCAAGCTTGAGCTGACTCCTTTCACAAATGATTTGAGTTCGAGTTTAAAAAGAAAAAAGAAACCCATTTGCTTAACTGGGCAAGCTTGAGTTCACTGAATTTGACTTGATAAAGCTTGACCCATTTCACCAATTATAGTTTAAAAAAAAAAGGCTCATTTTCTTAACCAAGTCGAGCTTGAGTTCATGAATTTGACTTGAAATAGATCGACCCAGCTCATCGCTCCTAGGGTCCATTTAAACTTTTGGTCACCGGTCCTTAGGTCTATTTAAATGTTTCGGCCTAAGGCAGCTGACGCTCATTACTCTATCTATCTGTCTCTCTCCCTCTCTCTCTCTCTCTCTTTTCCCCTCCCCCTCTCCCACTCTTTTGCACATTAAATAATTGCTTTATCTTTTCATATATCCATTAATATAGTGCTTTGTTTCTTTATACAATTCACGAACTCAAAATGGCGTCAAATTAAAACTATATAGATTTAAGAGAGACAACGAAGGGGGTTTGATACATGCATATCTTGTGTGGATGTTTTCATTTGATCCTGCAAGATTATCGGAGAAAACTGCATCAAAAAATATGATTTAATAAGATTTTCACTTCATAAGCTATCAGCAGCATTAAACACCAAGGCCAGGACCAGTTATTTGACATGTCTGGCGAATGCAGCCAGGCTGTCATTGGTTTTCTTTGTCAACTTCCTATCTCATGAAAACCAAAGCTCCACCCAGCCATCACAACATGCTATACACACACACATACAAATATATATTATTGGGTTTGATTTCTACCAATCCTAACTTCACTGATTTTTAAGTCTACTTGTTTACCCTTTAAATGCATATGCATTCAGTTAAACGAGAAAAATAGATGCAGTGATTACGTTGAACATTTCATTGCTCGGATGCAACCCAGCCAGAGGTTATTCCCCCAAAAATTTGTTGCGAAAAAAGAAAAGATACAAAAGCTGTAGACATATATGATCAGTACAAAAAATCACCTCCCATGCATACATTTCATGCCACATGAAGGTGATCCCATTCCCTTGACATATTTAAATTTATGTACAATATCCATAAAGGTGAGAAATAGATGCTATTATTCATGGTGGAAGTTAAACTAATTTTTCTATGCATATACACACAAATAATATACCATTTCAAGTACAGGTGGACCTGAGGGTGTTTGTATCTGTTACACGCTACTCCAAGAATGACCTGTCCTCCTGTTCTTGGAAATGGGATATGCTCACCAAACACTAGACATAAATCGTCGAGGACAAAGTGTTCTTGTATCCTCAAAGAATGTAAAGAAACGTTCTTGTTTGGAACATCCCTACCCCTGGAACGTGTAGCCGAACTCTTTTTATAGGCACAGCTGACCTTTGCAGTGTAAGACCACTGGGAATTACGCTCTGCACCTTCTATTGCTTGTCAAAGAATAAAAAACTGCATCACATTCCAAATGGGTTTAGCTAGTAACAAGCTCATTTTGGCTTAGCGCATGAACCAAATGGGCAAAATATAACCTTGTAAGTCGATTGTGAATTGTCTAGTTGTGTCATTTAAGCTTTAAAGTCAAGTTCAGCAGTTAAAAAGAAGTAAGGCTTATGAATAGTTGTGCATGTGCATATGTGTGCTTCAAGCACTTCATCCTCTGTTGTCATACAAACTGGCCACTAATTTTTATTTCTTTTGTCAATTTGTTTGCTACCCACTTTTTTCTACAATCTTAAGCCCACCCGTTTCAACTTTCGAGCCAAATGAGAACTTGCGGCTTAAAGCTCAAGACAAAGACGCGGAAGATCAGTTTAAGCTCAGCTAATTAAGTGAGGCTGTGATTTTGGAAGCCTATCGGGCATATTATCTTTTTAACGTTTACGAACTGAGACTACATAAAGTACAGTACTCGAGTTGAAGCTATCGAATATGTGTTCTTCAGTTCAGCATGTTTTTTTGTGAAAGCGTTTTCGCTACTTTTCGCAGCAAGTCATTGATCAAGGTCATTATTTGGAGGGTAGGCACGGTAAGCTGTAAGAGGGACTACCTTCTCAGGTTCCCGAGGACGGGCGTGGTAGATCTGCTGAGTGGACAAAAATGAAAGTTGTAATCAAGTAAGACCAGATGTGGCACCAATGGACTGTCCGGAGGGGCACAGCTCAAATGGGTGGGCTAAGGGTACGTTAAGATGTGTTAGTGTTATTTGGCCCGACTCATAGGGGCCTGCTAGGTGAGTCTCTTCATGCAACTTTAATCCGTCTCAATTAGCCAATTTAAATTAATTTAATTCATAGTTTTGAATTCAATGCCCACTCAAAGAAAACGGCCCCAAATTTCATGTTTCGGAAATGGAAAACATTAGAGGGCATTTGACAGCCTTAGATACAAGATCTGAGACTCATCTAGGATTCCTCTTATTTATGATCCAGAGATAGGAACCTGATTATATGTGACATACTGATGCATGAATTTTTGTATGCCAAAATGGTTAATGACCAAAATACTTTCAGTTTACATTGAAAAAGAAAACCTTTTGTAAAGATAAAACTGAAAAACTAAAAAGTAAAAAAAATAAGTACAAAAGATCTTTTTATTAAATTACAAAAATGCCCGTTGTTCACAATGGCGCATGCAACTTTTTTGCATAATATAAACAAACGTCAGATTTTACCACTATGTAAAAAAAGGAGAATTTGATCAGGCCATCGGTTCATAATGAAAAACCTCATATTTGAGGCCGGATTGAAAGTGCGGTCTGACTCTTAAATATATGGATTGGAGATTCTTATACATCTAAACCCTTTAAGCGAGGGCGTTGTAGTTATCAGCCTTTGTGCCTACGTTGCGTGGTACTGGCTTGGGTATTTTTATTCATGGTTAAACAGCCTGTATGCCATTTTTTTGTTGAATAAAAACAATTTATCTTTCTTTCTTCCTTTTCAAAAAACAAGACAAGTTGTTCTCCTTCCGAACTATAACTTGTTTATATGTACATGTATCTTCAAAAGTGGGTCCCACATGCTAAATACCCTCAAAAACCGATACAATTGAGTTTTCTTACAGACTTTACGCGGACGGCACGTAACCAGCTCTTGTTGCCCTTCCTTTTTAAAAAACACAAAAAATCATCTTTAAAAAACTAAAATAATTATATGTAAAGGATATATATGCATATATAAAATAAAATGGTTAATCAAATGTACAAGAAATTACATATACGTATATGTGTTTTTTTTTTAAGTGATTGATGTATCTCTTCTGCACGTCAAAAGAGATCGAATTGTCAGTTCTCCCATGGCAGCAAGAAGATCATCTCCTAATGGACTTCTCTATGACCGACGTGGTCGGCGGGACAACGTCAATGTCACCTCCGCATCAGCATCTACACCTCAGCGACGAGCTTTTTTTTTTTTCCGCCGACCAGCAAAAAAGAGCATTGGCTGATCAAGTCGTCCATCACCGTGGACGACGGAGCAAAACTCCTGAGAGCCATTATCATTCTTTGCGTGATTACTAGTGCCCGACAATGTAAGCATCAAGCCGAACCTAATCTAGCATTAACCCTTTCTTGACGGCAACTTTTCAAGTTCATAAAAGAATCTGCCTGCAGCTTCTTTGCAAGCAGTCATTGTTATTTTGTTATGTAGGATCTGATCTGAAATATTCATGCTCATCACATAAAAAAGCAAAAGATTAACAACCTTGAAATGTTCCTCACTTCTTAAATATGGAAGCGGCTTATCTAAACGAAATATCCAACATCAAGCTTGAACTTATTGCTCTGGTTTGCTAGACAACCTTTACTCTCAGTAGATTGTCCCAGTTCTTTCAGAAGGTGATAAACAGGGATGAAGAAATTACCATGCAAGCATACCGATGATGACTTCTCATTTGCTTAAGCTACGTTATTATCATTAATTTGTCTCATAAAATTTTGTATTTGCACCGACATTCATTGCCATGTTCACCGTCTGTAGTTCTGCCAGATGGGTGTCCATTCGTTGCCCTGTTATTCTTTGTTAAGTTTTCGTCATCGTTAAAAGAAGGGACAAAACAATGGCATCGGTGCCATTCACAGGGATGAGGAAGACAACAAGACCATGACAGTGAGCCGGGAGATCCACGGCATGGCAGAGAGCCCAAGTTTCCATGTAATCCATGTAACCCTGGTTGTCCCCTGAGAATACAAGACCTTGAAAGTCCACATATAGAAACAGAAGACTAGTTCTCAAATCGACAGCACCTTTTGTCAGTTTGTCTGTATAATCAAGTTGGCTTTGAGTGGTTCTAGTTTGGGTATCTTTCTTCAACGTCCAACAGCTTGTTGGCCTTTTTTTTTCTGAGTAAAAACAATTTCTTTCTTTTTCTCCCTTAATTCTAAAAAAAAAAATAAAATAGGACAAACTTCTTGAAAAGGATATAAAGAAAAGGGTCCCCTTTCATCATCTTTAAAAAAGTTGAAATAATTATTTGTAAATGAGATATAATATAAAATGATTAATCAAATACACAAGAAATTATAAATACGTATATATGCTTTTTTAAGTGATTAATTCATTTCCTCTCCACGTCAAAAGAGATGGAGTTGTCAGTTGTCTCTCTCGACAGCCAGTAGATCGCCTGCTAATGGACTCTACATGCCGGACGTAGTGGACGGGACGACGTCAATGTCACCTCCGCTTCACTACTCCTCGAAGTGATTAATGCATCTCCTCTCCCCGTCAAACACGAGCATGTTTTTGGCGGACAGGGAAAAGAGGCATTGGCTAATGAAGTCATCACCGTGGACACAACCAAGTCATGCGTGTACCCTGGGCACGGCACTCAGAATAAAAGAGTGCATGTCATTTTCATAATTTATTAAAAGAAATATTTTTTACAGTTTTTCTATTTTTTTATTTTTACTTTTGCATTTTGGTAATTTGTTAAAAAAATGTTTTCATAATTTTTTTATTTTCATTTTTATATTAAAAAAGTTTTTTTTTTTAATGTAAACTAAAGACATTTTAATATTAACCATAATGCACACTAATATGGCACATATATAACCAGGTTCGAGTCAACGTATCCTCCGTGTCATTATTATTCTTTGAGTTATTAATAATTCCCAACAATGTCAAGTATTAAGTGAAACCAAATGTACCATAAACCCTTTTTTGATGGCAAATATTCAAGTTCATAAAACAATCTGCCTGCTACCAAGCGTTCAATGACATTCTGTTATGTAAGGTCTGATCTGAAATATTCATGCTCGTAACAAAAAAAAAGAAAAGAACTAAGAAGTTGCGCAGTTTGGTGCGCACACCCTTGATAAGCTTCTCATTTCTAAACCAAATCTCCAACATAAAGCTTGAACTTCTTCCTCTGTTTTGCTAGACAACCTTTACTCTCAGTAGATTGTCCTAGTTCTTGCAGAAGGTGATAAACAGGGATGAGGAAATTAGCATGCAAGCATACCGATGATGACTTTTTATTTGCTTAAGCTGGGTTATTATCATTAATTTGTCTTATAATATTTTTTATTTGCACCAACATTCATTGCCCTAATGGGTGTCCATTCGTTGCCCAGAAATTCTTTGCTAAGCTGTCTTAATCGTTAAAAAAAGGAACAAAACAATGGCATCTGTATTCTGTGCCATTAACAGCGATGAGGAAGACTACAAGACCTTCCCAGTGAGGCAGGAGATCCCCGGCATGACAGAGAAGTTTTTATGTAACCCTTGTCCACATGTACAAACAGAAGGCTAGTCCACGGCATGACGACTCTCAATCCTTGTCCTCCCCCGAACCCTTCTCCACATATACAAACAGAAGACTAGTCCACGGCATGACGACTTTCAACCCTTGTCCTCCCCCGAAGACCTCGAAAGTCCACATATACAAACAGAAGACTAGTTCTCAAATCAACAGCACCTTCCTTTGTCTGGTGTCTCCAATGATGCAACGGGTTTGCCGGTTTGGTGCTCGATCTTCTTCTACGTCTACACAACCTCACCTTCACCATCACGTTGAAGTTGTTAAGCAAGAAAACAACCTCGATTATATTCTTCAGTCCCTTGATAATTTGGAAAAACAAAATTTAGTAATTACTTGTAATTTTTTAAAATTTGTTGTTTGGTCGAGTAAAAGTATAGAAAATATAGTTAGTCCACGTGGAAATTTTAAAAATACTCTTCGGCCACTCAAAGGAATTTTTTTTTTTCCACCTTGACCGTGTGGAATTTTGGAGTTATGAGTTTGGAAATCATTCATCAAATTAAGTTCTTGAAAGTAAAAAAAAAAAAAGAACAGGAATGATATGAGCTCTTCTTTGATAAGTTATTGAAGAAATAGATACCACTTAAGAAAGAAAATGTTGGTGGACATAACGGGATCTACACAGAGTTAGATGGGTTGATTTAACTCTTCCATCTCTTCCCAAATCAAAGTCTTCTACTTACATGCTTATGTCTTGGTATTTTGAACATGAGCAAGGTAATGGACTCTAACGCAATCCCAATTTTCATGCTGTCATATTTTCTAGTTCAAATAGACCTAGGTTATGGATAACACATATCGTAAGTTCAATTCGAATTGTTTCTAGCTCAAATGATTCATCCTTTTAAGATGGGATGGTTACAGCTCAAGTACTGGATTCTTCAAGGTCTAGATCGGCATGCAAATCAGGTCCAGTCATGACTGTATATCTACCTCATGTCATTTCATTTGGAAAATATGACGTTGAAGAAATTTGTGGGCAAACTTTGGCCCTCATCTAGAAACAATTCTTAAGTACGTGATCTTGTTATAAATTAAGTTGCATGCAAGGATACAAGGTCGTCCCGTCCAGTATTTATGCGTTTGAATGCATTAAATACTACGTACAAGTAAGGGGACGGTTGATAACGCGGTACGTATGTTGTTGAATCTTCATACTGAAACTACAATAATGGAAGGATGAATAGTCGTTAAACGTACGAGTAAGGGACCGGTTTTCTTTGACAAATGCCGTCACTTTTCAAGCCTTATAAAGCTTGTCTCAAGGGAAAACATTAATAGGACTTCTTAATCCGATGTACTCTTGATCTACTTACAGATTTAGATTCGAATTTGAATTTAAATATAAATAAAAAAAAGAAATCTATATCATACGAGAATCTGAATTTGATACTAATATAATTGTTTCATTCAGATTACAATCCGAATATGTCTTCTAAACAGCATCTGAACTGCATCGCAATATGGTAACAACCAACTTTCAAAATGTGCGGACAGGGTGTCTATTTAAAACTAAACCTGCAGCTCCAGATTCCAATTTGATCGGACATTTATTTAAGTCCAAATCCAACAACATGTCACTCTTAAAATCAAATTATATCCAACTTTTTTTTGTTTTTAGCTGCAGTTCATCTAACCGCATTTATTGACATCCCTATTTATGTGCAGGCTCTCTTTGCCAAGTTAACGCACAAAGAAAGGTGGTTCTGCTTCTGAGCGTGGAAACCGCTTGTATCGATACACCATCCTTTCAAGATGGCAGCAAGCTCCCTCCTTTTTAGCTTATGCATTGGCCTCCAAATTTTCTCTGGATTTGCTGACAAACGTAAGTGCTCTCATGATCTCACCTTGGGCTTCTTTTGTTTCTTCGTTAATGAAGAAATCCACACCAGATTGACCCACATGGATACTCCCACACAATTTCTGCTTTTAGTTCCCCTCCTTCCTCTACGTATCTGTAACTAATGTTTTTCAAAAGTGGCATGTTTCGGGAGACTGATTGCTTTCATACAAGGGCGGAGTTTGATTTCAAGGAACTACAGACCCACCCCGAAAGGGCGCACTTCATGCATCATAACTGGTGAGTTTCTTGTTGTTTTTCCAGTGTTCTTGAACATCGATTGTGGAACAATGGGTACGCGCACTGACAGCCGGGGCATGGAATGGGTCGGCGACGACAGTTATATCAATGCAGGGAGTGCTTTACCTGCCGTAGTGCAAAATAATAGTGATTTGTACGGACAAGAGATCAACAGCCTCCGATACTTTCCCTCCCAAAAGAAAAGCTGCTACGTGATCCCAGGCGTGAACAGGGGAAGGAAACACATGGTTCGAGCATCCTTCTTCTACGGCAACTACGATGGGAAATCATCGCCGCCATCCTTCCATCTTCAATTTGATGGCAACCATTGGGACAGCGTGACAACTTCATCCAACAAGTCCTACTATTGGGAAGTAATATATGCACCCAAGAGAGAAAACATCAGCGTCTGTGTTGCTCGGAAATCGCCCGACCAAATTCCTTTCATCTCAGCTCTTGAAATTAGGGAATTTGAGCCGGGCATGTACGAGACGGATGGCGAAGAAGACTTTCTTCTATGGGGGCAGAGGAAAGCATTCGGATCGAAAGTCTTTGTTAGGTAAGACGAAAAGTAAGACTTTCAACTGTTTTACGACCTTTTCTTTTCCAACCTTACACAAAAAGATTGCTAGTATTTTGATTATCCGCTACACAATTTTTTGTTTATACACCGAGCAGTGCATATAATCAGTTCGGTGTACATAAGCTGAAATTAAAAGTTTTGAAAAAGTCTTTTCATACTTCTTAATTTCCGCTTCATAATATTTAAGGTTTTGAAGCAAAAGAAAAAGTTATCAGAATTAGCCTGAATTAGCTCGATTAACTGTAACGCGTTTTTTAAATAGCCTCAAAACTTTATTTTTTAGCGAGTTTCTTATATTTGTTTCATGTCTCGTATGAACAACTTCTGATGTTTTTGCCAATTCACAGCCAATTCTTTAAATCGGCAGACTCAAGGATTCCGTTTGCAAACCGATTTTTACAACATAGGACTAAACTACTTTATTAACATCATAACTAGAAAAATACATTTTACCTTCGATGTCATATAGATACGGTTTCTACGATTGTGTACTTGGATGTTATGATTCGTACATAATTAAAATTCTAATGTTTGTGCAGCTAAAACTGGGAAATTATCTTATGGTACAAATTATATATATATATAGGTGATGTACAACCTCAGCCTACCATCCATACGAACTACCTGCAATATTTAACACTGAAAAAGAAAAGCGGACTGGTGGTTGCCCGACGCCCTGCCTTGTGAGATGGCCGAGGAAGTGGAAGCGCCTTCCCCGGAGTTTATTGCCTTTGCTCTGTTGTGCCCTGTGCATTCTCCGGTTTTGTGTTGTGCTCGGTTCCTAAAACGCGTTGACTCTCGGTTGTTTGATTGGCAGGTATCCTGATGATTCTTATGACCGTTATTGGCATCCAAGTGGTGAGATCGACGGCACCGTGACCGTGGCGAGAGATAACATGAGCTTCATAAAAAACTTCACGGATATTCCGGGATTGGCATTAGCCCACGCCATAACTCCAGCGTCGAGCAATGCTACGACTCTGACAGTCCCATTGTATTTGGAAGATGATACATATTACTACAGTTTCTATTTCTCCGAAGTGTTAGAGGCAGCTTACCAGAATAAGAGCAGGTCTTTCGATTTCCTTGTTGATGACGAAAAGCTTAACGACTACGGTTCTATAATCCCACCTTATCAGTCAGATGAGTGGATGCATTACAATCACGGTGGTCGGAGACTGACTGCTGGATCAAACATTTCCTTGGTCAATACACCAGATGCATCCCTTCCTCCCATCCTCAATGCCATGGAGCTTTTTAAACTCAAGACAGGACTAGCTGACGGAACTAGCAGAAATGATGGTATCTCTCTCTCTCTCGCACACATAAGGAACTAGTGCACACTTTATGAATCAATTTCCTGTACTTAGTTTATGGTTCGCATTCATATAGATACCAGGGCTGGCATTAGTGGACGCTATAACACCAGCAGCGAAGACTACGACGACTCTCACAGTCTCGTCTTCCGAGCGTCAATTGGAAGATGATCTCTATTACTATGCTTTCTACTTTTCTAGGAAAACGCAACAAATAATAATAATAATAATAATTTGCTATATTTGTGGAATTAATGTGGTCCTTTTTACCATTTCTTTTCACTAGAAATTTGAACAAAATGTTCGGTTTTCTGACAACATGATTTGCAGTGAACGCTTTGAAGGTGTTGCAGGGTCAATATCAACAGCTTCAATCATGGGCAGGTGATCCATGCCTTCCTGCAGGGTCCACTTGGGATTGGCTCAACTGCAATGCTAACGATTCACCTAGCGTTACTGAACTGTGAGTAGGATACAAATTTATGAGTTTCCTCTTAGAACATTAATAATAATGAACATACATTATGTTTTTAAAAGACAAGTTCAAAATCAACATGTTTTTTATTACAAAAAAAAAAAAAAAAACATGTGTTTGAAACGTGTGTAAAGAAAAATGTTTTAAAACCCCAATGGTGTGTTTGCCGAACAGCTTATTCGTTATATTCTGATCTTGAGCTTCAAGCAGGAGAATAGATGAAAATGTTGGTTAATAATTTAGATTTATTGTTATAGGAAATCCTATTTTTTGAAAAAAAAAACCCTCTTTTATATGTCCAAATAGATCAGCCGAAAAAACATTACTTTTTAAAAAAACTCAAAATAAAAAAAAGGCCAAAAACATGTTTCGTGTTCTTTTGGCATTCCTTCCACATTTTTCATTTCTACATTTCATTCTTACATTTTTTATATTTATTTTTAGGATTTATTTTTTTTTTAACTGGTAGAGGTTTTCAATTTTGTGATATTGTACCTATGAAAAATCCAGCCATTAATTTAAATTGCAAAATCTTTTTCCTTCTCACAGCAAGACTAATACTTTGATCCTAAGGCATCTTTTGAGTATGTTGCCCCTCTCTTTTGCTTTTTAAGTCACCTTAGCGGGTTGAGCTTGATCGGTACCCTTCCAGACTTCAGTGGCCTGACTGCGCTTGAGATAATGTGAGTAAAACACAGTCCTGCTTCGGTTTCCACTTATATATATAAAACACAGTCATGCTTCGGTTTCCACTTTTATATATATATATATATATATATACACACGGAGTTTCACTAAATGCCATTTGATTTTGCAGTGATCTCAGTAACAACAGCTTGAACGGTCAGATCCCAGAGTTCTTAGGGAGATTTCCTTTCTTGAAAGAGCTGTAAGTTTATAGGCAGAAGAAGGCTAAATACATGAAAGCCAGTTCACATGAAACCAAGTTTTCTGTTTTGTCAGTTTGAGTCCAAACACTTTTTACTACAGAATTAAGCTTGATTGCTTGCTGGAAAGCTATGCTGTCACCCATGTGTTTTCTTTTAATTGTAATGAAGCTCCCCCCTTCCTTTACCCCATTAGCTCCAAAGCTGGTGGGGCCCAACAGAGGAAGGCGGACCAAATGTTCCTCGATTAAATAGAAATACTGTCTCCACTTTCTCTAGGTTATAAGGCTTACTTTCACTGCCTTGACGCGCTGCCCACATCAGACTTTTACTTGTGTATCATTGGCCCCTCTATCATAAAGAGTTGATGCTTTAGAGATTTAAAATAAAGACCGACCACCTACCAGCCCCTATGCTGAAAGAACTCCTTACGTTAATGGCTGCAAGATCAATGGAGAGCTTACACAGAATATGTCACCGGAAGAACTCCACATGAAGGTAAGTCTAGAACCTCTAGAGGAAGTGATACCGTGCCGGTCGACCTGATAATTTATGGTGGCGTTTGGTATTTGTTCTATGCTACTCCAAGAATGCCCTGTTTCTGGAAAGAGGAGATGCTCACCAAACATTGGCATAAGTCGTCGAGGCCAAAGTGTTCTTCTGTCTTCAAAGAATGTAAAAAAAAATATTCTTAATTATAACACCACTACCCATGGAATGTGTAGCCGAACTCTTTTTATAGCTGCAACTTACATTGCTAGTGTAACACTGCTGGGAGTAGGGTCCCCACCTTTTATTGATTATCAAAGAATAAAGAACTGTATCTCACATTTCAAATAGGTTTGGCTAGTGACAAGCTCATTTTGGCCTAACGCAGTAAGTAAATAGGCTGAACAGAACCTAGTAAGCCAATTATGAATTATCTACTTGTCTCATTTAAGCTTTAAAGTCAAGTTCATCAGTTAAAGAGAAGTAATGTTTATGAATAGTTTCCGTGTTTGTGATTCAAGCACTTCATCCTCTATTGTCATACAAACCGGCCATTAAATTTTATTTCTTTTATCAATTTGTCGATCACCTATACTTTTTTCTACAATCCTAAGCCCACCCATTTTGATTTATGAGCCAAATGAGAACTTGTGACCTAAAGCTCAAGACAGAGACGCTAGACGATGAGTTTCAGCTCCAGCTAATTAGGTGAGGCTATGATCAATTTCTTGGAAGCCTACTCAGGAATGCAATCTTTGTAACATAGACGAACTGGGACTGCTTAAACTAGTACTTGAGTTGAAGCTATCAAATGAATCAGGCACTATGACCAAATATGTGTTCTTCGGTTCTGCTTGTTTCTCAAGGCACTCTATGCATCCTTAATAAAGTGACCATATTTCTTGCAGAAATCTATTATTTTTCTTACAGGGAATGAGGATATGGTCAATATGGAGTTGTTTCCTTAAAAAGAAGGGTCACCATGTTTTTATTAATTACTTGTTTAAAAATTGCAATGTATTGAATATTTTGCTTCTTTATCTGAATGCACTCGTGAAGTATGAATCTGCAACTATGGTTAATCTCCATTGAGCCATTATTATGTTGGAATTTCCATTGTTCGATTGCAGGAACCTAGCAGACAACAAATTCACCGGATCCCTACCGGCATCGTTGGCAGGCAGAAAAATAAAACTAAAGTAAGGACTGTACAAAGGAAGCAATGCACCTTTGTGAGCATACCCGGTGTATGTGAGAGAGAGAGAGAGAGAGAGAGAGAGAGAGAGAGAGAGAGAGAGATGGAGAGAGAGAGAGAGAGAGAGAGAGGCAAGCATAGAGAGCTTGGATAACTTCTCCGGGGCGTCAAAGAGGCCATGAGAATGAACAAACTAAAAATATGATATTTGCAACCAGTTGATGGTGCTTCGTCCATTGCATGGTTTAAATGTCCTTAATTATCTTTGTTTTCAGTACAGGGGGAAACAACCTCAATGAATCCAAGCCAAGCCCAAACAAGCCAAGTCCACCCACAAGAGAAGGCAGAAGAAGTGTGAAGCCGATCATAATTGGAGTATCAGTCGGCTCAGCTGTCTTACTTCTATTGCTAGTTGGTTATATTGTTTATGCATGCCTTCGAGGCCAACGTCCTGAGCAATCACCTACTAATGTTGTGGTTGTGAATAATATAGGTAAGTAATTTTATTTCTGAATGTGCCTCAATATTGTCCATTTAAATTAATGGCTATATAACTACCATGAGTTTCCAGCTCCCTCTAGCATATAGGCCAAGCCACTTCCCCTTGAAAGGCTGAAAGAGGCCTCCTACTTTAGAAATCAGAACGTTTCTGGTTACTCAAAACCTTTTTGAGCATTTGTGCGTGTTATGTTGATAATTGCCTAGCCAGATCTAATTTTTTGGTTATGCTTTATCAACAGAAAATTGACACATAGATCATAGCTGCATGAGGTCCATGTGTGTATCTAACACATTTTCACATCTTCTTTTAGAACAAAAAAGAAAAGTATTTTAGAACTACTGCATATATACACAGACTCAAAAGCGGCTGGCATACGGGAAACATGCAATGGCCATCAGGAGGACATTCATTGTCTAGTTCCCATGGGCACCATATCCTTAAGTTGAAGCAAGTAATTCTACTCCTAAACAAATAGGCATTCAAAATCAGTTGTTTGCATTATGTTTCTTTGTGAAATTAGATGGAATGGAAACCGTTAACTCTGCAATGGCTCAAAAAACAATTTGGCAACACATGGAAACGACACATCACAGACTGAAGGCTTAATTCATTAAAGAATTTTTATGTGAAATTGTAGAGAATCAGACGAAGCAACAGACTGGATGGATGCAGCTAGTGCCTAACCATGGATTCACCCATGAAGAGATTGTGAAGATCACATGTAACTTTGAAACCATTATTGCTGAAGGAGGATCAGCTTCTGTTTATTATGGGTGCCTTAATAGTGGCAAAAAAGTTGCAGTCAAAGTATTGAAAGATTTGCACCAACGAGGACCTAAAGAATTTGTTGCAGAGGTTAGAGTGGAGTTATCCTTTATTGTTTTAATTATTTATGCTTGTTTTATTTCCATTAAAATATGAGGAGGTCAAGTTTACCATGTGCAACATTTCAGGTCAAGTTGTTAGCAACAGTGCATCACAAAAACCTTGTCCCATTTGTTGGATATTGTGATGAAGGAATGAACATGATTGTGCTCTACGAGTACATGCAGAATGGAAGCTTAAGAGGCCTCTTATCAGGTACAGACATAGCTAAATTTCATTTTCTATATTATATCATGAATTTAGCATAATAAATAAATCATGTAAACAATATGCAAATCATGCCCTGCAATAAGTTGAAAAAATATGTTAATGAACATGCATATAACATAAGTATTTGCCTAACAGCTCTTTATAAGCATTTGATCATGGCATCTGATTATGTGCTCATCACATAAGAATACTTAATTAAGAAGTTAGGCAGTTCGAAGAACTGGTCTTCAAAAGGCTTCTCACTTCTTGCCTAGCTGAAATATGGAAGCTCATTTGTCTAGTACTAATGGAAGATTTTGTTCTTTTATTGTCGCCATAATTTAGAATATAATCCTTCAAGGACCAATATTAGCATCACAACCTTTATCATCCATGAAAATATAGAATATTGACACATACATTTAACTTTTAGTGAAACTATTTGCTGGTAACTGATTTGGTACTTGTCTTCCATATATAGTCAACTTGATCATACTGTTTTCTTTGATACTTGTGAGGAAGACAAACTCCACTGCACACTATGTTATACTTTTGGCCAAAGGAACAAAGTATGAAGCAACACACAAGAACTTGGGCAAAAAAGAGGAAAACAGAATTAAGGTGGCTCAACCATGAGTCTACCTCCACCGCAAACTCTTTCTTATTACTATGTCCAAAGAAGCACTAGTACAACCCTTGAAACTCTCTTTTTTCTCTCTTTCTTTTTTGGAGCCATACCTTACAAACTTGGGTACCTACGTATTCATAGGCAAAGGCTTTCACATGATAAGCTTTACATACTCATTATAACCCTAAAAAAGATAAATGTTTCTCACTTTATTTAGAACTTCTTGTTCAAGGCTTCTCTACCGCCGCCTCTCACCAACCTAATTTATCTTCATCTTTTCCTCCACGCATAGATCTTCAAGCTAAGCCTCTTGGTGAACCCTTATTTGGCTAAAGGCTGGACCTCCCGCCAACCCTCGTTTACACAAATCCTTGTAGTGCTTGCATAAGTGAATTTCTTCAAGGGTCAGCCAAAAAATAGCTTATGGAATTGGAAAAATTTGATCAGAAATTAAAAACTTTGGTACTCATATATTCAAGCTAAAAAAAGCAGTTGCCAAGCTTTTGGTGAGATGGATGGTATTTCAGATTAGATGTATATGATTAATAAGTGGCATGGCCGAAGCTAGAAAGCTATAATTAAAAGAAGAAAAACATGATCATATTCCACCTCGTGAGTGGATTATAGCATGGATTTTTTCAGCAGACCAAACAACATATGGTGAATTTAAATTGAAGAGCTAACAATCTATTTCCTATCACCAAAAGTTGACATGCTACCTAACTCCAGAAGACCAATGGGGCTAATAATTGTCAGTAAGAAAATGTCTAAGCAAGTAAGATATTGTTCTACCCTCTCATACACACACACACACACGTATATGTATATATATATATATATATATATCCTTCTAGAACTTGAAATTTTTTTTTTCTTAAACCCACCAAATCTTTATTGAATGCTTAATGCCGTTTTGAACGTAATAGTGATACATCATAAATTAACTAGTAAGAGGTCACAATTGTTGTTTGTAGGCAGGAAAACCACAACAACACCCTTAACATGGAAGAAGCGGCTGCAAATAGCTTTGGATGTTGCAATAGGTATGCAAGGCCCTGCCCTTTGGTTTCAGTAGTCTTAACGTCTTTATCATCCATTAGCCAATGCTTATATAGCTTGTTCATGAGATTCAGGTTTGGAGTATCTACACTCAGGTTGCCAACCAGCCATCATTCATAGAGATGTAAAGACTACAAACATCCTTCTTAATGAACGACTAGAAGCCAAGCTAGCAGATTTTGGGATTTCTAGGGCTGATGAGAAGACTCAAACATCAACCGGGATTGCTGGCACCCCTGGATACATTGATCCGGAGTATGTTTTTTCTGTTAAACTATTACACCTTTTCTAAATATTCAAGCGCTCTTATGGCCCACGCCATGCCAAGATAGGTTCGTCGAGTGCATCATGTTGGCAAGGCCAACTATTGTGATTTTTGGCTCCATGTGACTTGATGCTTGGGGTAAAGAATATATATATATATATATATATATATATATTTATATATTTATATTTATATATATGTATGTGAGTACACACAAACACATGACATAGGAAAGCGTAGCTGTTGGCTACGTGTGAACTGCAATTTTGGTTATTACATGCTGCTACATGCTTAATTGACTACCAAATTCTGCAAGTGGATCACAATGAATAAATTATCACATACTCTGCTTCCAACTGAGACCTATATATGAGCTATTGACTTTGTACTAAGAAAGAACCTAAAGTTGCTTGTTATGACTATGCATGGACACCATTATGCACAAGTATATGATTAATGCGTTACTTTCAGATAATCTGTGCATGCATTTTACTCATGTTGCATGTTTCAACTATTTGATTTAGAGAAGTCATTCTATGAATATTTAAAAAATAACTATAAATTAAAATGAGAAGGTATCGTCGAGTTATATTCAGGAAGAAAATAAAAGAAGCTAAAAAAGCACTAATTGAATAGCATCAAGAGGACAAAATTGCTAAATGGGGCTGCTGATCCTCAAAAATCTAAAACCTAGGAAATTGTAATTGAATATATAGATATTGCATATCCCTAGGTACCCTCTAGAATGTAGGTTCTATGGTGTATAACTGGTCATTTGTTGGTAGAATAAGCTATTAGATACACGATAAAAGCAAGCCACTAGAACTACTCTTCTACCTTCTAAGAGAAAGGAGTACAATTTTTTTTGTTCGTGGGATTAACTCTAAGGAAGGTTTATCGTGCATCTGTCTCGCAGGTATTCCGAAACAAGCATTCTCACCAAAAAGAGTGATGTTTATAGCTTTGGTATTGTTCTTTTTGAGCTTATTTGCGGCCACCCAGCTAAATTCGGCACCCCCGAGCAGTACTTTCATATTGTTCAATGGGCGACATCAAATATTGTGAGTGGTGAAATAGATAGCATTGTTGACCCAAGGATTAAAGGGCAGCATAAAATGAATTCTATGCAAAAGGTTGTAGAGGTAGCAATCGCATGTACTGCACGGAGTTCTGCAAAGAGGCCACACATGTGTAAGATTCTGAATGACTTGAATCAGGCAATGGAGATGGAGATGGAGGCTGGTTCCGAGGAGCTCGAAGTTTCAGCTATAGAAGTTGTGATTACTTCAGAGTCTTCAACTGAAACATCTCATCCTGTGCCCAAATCACCAAGGACATCCATTAGAAAGTCAGAAGCTTAATTTCACATCAACATCGTAGCAGACAAAAGAAAGCTTCAATGCAACATTAGCTGATCTTTTGCTCCTTGACAATCGAATCACTTAAAACATTTATGGATAGTGATGATGAATAAGCATTTCATGAGTGGATTTAAGTTTGAACTTTCATCCTCCTGTAATAAAGATTGCTCGTGTCTTTTTTATTCATACTTGTCTCCTTTTATTGTCTAACAAACGGAAAGCACTGCACAAAGTGGCCGTACATGCCAGGCTATGCTGCTTAGTCCTTGAAGATTACGGAATTTTTTCAACTAAGAAACTACCTTCAATTGGCAGATGAATATTTGATACTGTTTAGCAAAGAACTATGCCCAATTAGCCTGGCTAATCGGTCTAAAAAACTTCAAGGGATGGTTGACTCATCTAGGAACTAAAAGTTCTTAGTTTTCATAGGTCAGTATTTTTGAGGAGATGAAGGTTGTAATGTGGTCATGGATCTGCACTCAGCGTGTGGGTCTTCTCTAATGGATGCTTGATCAACTACTTAGGTAGCTCCAGTTTTTTTGTAGCAGAACTTCCATAATCTTTATATGATTGCAATAACTTTCTAATTCGAGTTAGAAATTAAATGCAAGTAATTGTTATTGGAATTCTCAAATATAACTAAGCATCAGTTCAAATTCACCATCGGAAGAATCTTATATACATAATTAAAAAAAATTCAAGATTGGGATTGGTCTCAGTAATTTGAAGGAGCTCTGACAATGAATCAGAAAATACTTTACATTTGCCTGTGTCGTGTCATATTTGATTAAACATTGTTGTTACACATTTTTGTTAAGGGGAAGTCCAATTAGGTTAAATCATTGAAGAAATCGAGCTTCAATTATCTCCAATGTTTGAATAAATGAAATTCGTAATTTTTAGAAAACACTAGAAAATGAAAAAAAAAAAAATAACAACCTGACTATGTTCTTTCGAATTGGAAAAAACAATTGATTTCAAAAACAGGGGAGGGGGTGGACCGGGCAGATTCATTCTCTACATCTGCCTTCAGCTTTCCTGTGCCGATCTGAATGAAGACCGATAACGAGCTACAGATGGGATAAATCATCTGAACCAAATATTCTGGTAGTGGTGACGGCAAGGAAGTCCGCAAAGAACCAGACCTATCCAGGACTTCTGCAAGCGTCCATGGAGTCCACCCTATCAACCCTCACTAGTTGAGGGCTGAAGGCGGTGCAGCAAGCATTGTTGTTGGCCCTTACTAGAAGACCGGCGATGGTCAATGACGTCTGCCAATCCTCGCCGGTTGTCCAACGACGGCTGAATGACTAGCACGAGCCAACAGCATCAACTGGTGCCCCTCCGTCTGTGGTTAGGACTGGACATGGGGTCAGACTGGGCCGTAAACTGTGCCCCTGGCCCAGGCCCAGCCCGACTTTCTCGGTCTGCAGCCCATGACTGGCCCAGTTATATGTAGATATATGTAATTGTAAAATATTTAATATACGGCAGTTTATAGATAGGAAAATTGCATTTACGTCTTAATTTTGTATAAAAGCCGACCATGATGATAATTTTTCCATATAGGTACCAGATTTAATCCAAATTTCATATGACCGAATCTTGTTTTGCAGCTGTTCAAGGTTCATGCAGTACTGAAAAGAAAAAAATTAACTTTTTTGAGAACCTGGAGATCAGCACCAAAAAACCATGTCCATTTATTCATCATCTTAGATAAAAATAATATTTCCAAACTTGGATCCTAGTGCTAAATCATGCAATAATAACTTTTTCAAACGTAAGTAGCAAGTAGCAATTCTAAAGTGGTTTTTATCTGGCTGAACCAAAGTGTAATTCTATCAAATACTCTGCACAGACTTGTTTAAATATATTAACTGCCGTGAGTATCTGGCAAGCAGTAATGATATACGACTAGCACACGATCTAGGTCAGTTGCTCCTCTATTCTATCAAAATATCTCAAAAATAGCAAAAAAGTATTTGCTTGGGAGAAAGCAAAGAAAGACTGAGCGAATAAAAACACATAGAAAAGAGAGAGAGAGAGAAGAAGGTAAAAAAAAAAAACAGCGCCTGCCAAGTTAAGGGCTTGATAAGCACATTGTGAGAGAGAGAGAGCCGATAAAATGAAAATACATAACAAAATTTGGGGACATGATGTCCTCTAGATAGAAGAACAAACTGCAAAAACAAAAATAAAAAGAACAAAATATACAGACAACCACACAATAAATGAGAGAGAGGGAGAGAAAGAGAAAGATCATGAGAGAGGTGATAAAATGAGAATTCTATCAAGACAAAAACAGTGACAAGATGTCCCCAAACATGTACAAACAGAGTATAAACAATAAACAAGAAGTGGAAGAGGGACTCAGTGACCTAGTTAGAGGTGGAGGTCATTCTGCGACCAATGCGAAGGGCAAGGTGGACATCTGCCTTGACGATATATCCAATAGAAGCGACACTATCTGTTATGTTCTTAAACATGCGATTGTAACACTCTTTTCAAGCCCACCACCAATAGCAAATGAGCAAAGACAGCCAGGTAAAATGCCACCCACTTCTTACTTGAAGTAAGGGTGAAAAGAGAAATAGCTGCCTCGGGCAGAAGGGAGAGGGGAGTGAATGGAGAAAGGAAGGCCAGGCAGTGGCAAGCAATTGACAAAAGAAAATGGAGTTAACAAAGAGGTGGCGTCTTGACTCCGTAGTTGAAAGACAAAAAAGACACTAGAGATGTTGATGTGGCTAGCAAGAAGGAACCCGACAAAAACCATGGCACAGGGTGAAGGGACAGAAAACCAAACATGCAGTAGATGAAATGGACTAAGAAAGGGCAAGATTTCAGGGCAGATGGGCCAGTTGATGAAGGTTGGGCTGAAAAAATGTTCTTTTAAATGTGTGATGCAGAACAGACGAGGGTAAAGGTATGCCATGTGTGAGGGGTGAAAATGGTATATTTGGACTAAAAAAATCAGAGATGGTCATGTCATAACTAGATAACCAAAACCCCCCTAGAACCGAGGAAGAGTAACAACATCCCACGCACAAGACAATTAGAGGGCCGGTCGCCTCCTCAGAGTAAACACCACCAGAGACAATTAAGACTGGTAAAAGTGGTACTGTATTTTAAAAAATTAGATTATAGGGCTGCACAACGAGTCGAGCCAACTCGAGCTCGACTCGAACTTGCTCGCAAAAGCTCAGCTCGAGCTTGACTCATTTATAAACAAGTCAAGTTCGAACTGAAAGGTAAACTGAATCAATAAAGGAGTCGAATTTGAGTTACAAGAACTGACTTAGTTAAACTAGACTTGACTAGTTATATTAAATCTTTTTAAATTTTTTAATTTCCCTCCTTTTTTTTCCTCTCTTCACCTACTCACAAAGTTTCTCTCTTCTCACCATTCAATCATTTTTTCTTCTTTTTCTCTTCTCCCACCACGTTTCTTCTTCCATCCTCATTTCCTTTTTCTCTTTTCCCAACAGACCCCTTTTTCTCCTCCCCACGTCGTCATTTCCTTCCCTTTTTCTCCTTTCCCAATGCCCTGCCTTTCCTCCTCCCCACGTCGTCCCATGCATACACCGATTGCAGCGAAAAAGGAAGGCAAGAGGCAGCGCAAGCTATGCTAAAGCTTGAGTTGATGAACTTGAAGTCAGCTCAAGCTGAGCCAAGCTTGGGTTTACGAGTTTAAACGAGCCGAACTCAAGCTCGAAAACAGTCACTCGAGTCGAGCTCGAGCTGAGGCTGTGAAGCTCGTGTCAAGCTCGAGCTGACTAAACATGAGTCGAACCGAGCTCGAGCTCGAGCTGGACTCCGCTCGTGTGCAGCCCTACATAAGAGAGCATTGAAAGCTTCCGCAAACAGCTTAAAAATAAAAGGGAAAGCCCACCAAGCAAAGAGAAGAACATACCAATAGACCCGTTGAAGGAATTAGCCATCCAGCACCAACAACCAAGCTACGAACCAACCGCAAAAGTTTGGTCCAAATCTAAGCCGCTAGAGGAGACCGAATAAAAAGTCCCAGCTGAACGAATAAAAAACCTTTGAAAGATCGAGCTTAAGAATAAAAGATGGGAAACAAGAGGAATAGATAGAATGGGCGACCTCATTAGCCAAGAATACCACATCATTTATCCGTCTACTAGGGGTAAAGGTAGTCTAAAACGGGCTGGTAAGAAAAAGCATGACAGGAGACAGGAAGTAACAAGCCTAGCGATGATTCCAGGTGACATACCCACCTTAAGGGCCCAAGGCTAAGCACGAGCGAAACCGAAAGAGTGCAAAAAGGCTAAGCGCAAGCGAAACCGAAAGAGTGCAAAAAAGAAGGGAAAACACAAGCCAAACCAAAAGAGTGCAAAAAAGAAGACTAACGAGTGTAACAGAGACCTGCAGCACAGATTGATAGAAAGTGGGATAGTGTTCAGACTTCAGACAAAGCTACAAGGATATTTCTCTGGTTATATACACGATCACCAATCACGAGGGAAGAGAGCCGCTTGTTCTGGAAAGCAGAAAGGTGAAAGAAACAATTTTGTTGGTCTCCCCAAGAAAAAAGGTGAAGGAAATAAGTATCTAGGTCTTCCCAACAAGACTAGCTGATCCTAGAACGTTGTTGTCATCAAATCGAGTCATGAATCCACCTCTCAAGGGCGAGGTGATGAAGGGAAGACATGACATGGCAGAGATAGAAAGCAAGAAGCCTGACGATGATCATATAAGGAATGTCAAGTATGGAGATAGAGTGAAAAATTCTTGAACATTGGAGGCATTGGCCCTCTTAGGAATATGAAGACAAACAACCCTGCTAAACTCCCCCAGGATGGTAGAGTTGGCAGCAAACTCCTGACAAAAGGTCATCACATCAGGTTGGCAACAGTGCCAGATGAAGAAGTCAGGAGAAAAGTCATCAACTCCAGGTGACTTTCCCAACTTAAGGGTCGATATTGCTGCCCTAATTTCATCAGGTTGGAGGGTATGCTCAAGGCTAAGCACAAGCGAAACCGAAAAAGCACAAAATGAAAAACTAACGAGTGTAATGGAGGCCTGCAGCATAGACTGATAGAAAATGGGATAGTGTTCAGACAAAGCTGCAAGGGATATCTCCATGGTTATATAGACGATTGCCAATCATGAAGGAAGAGAAGTGAAAGTACCACTTGTTCTAGAACGCTGCTGCCACCGATCGAGTCACGAATCCACCACCCATTATTTTGGTCTATCAAGAAATCCAGCTGATCCTAGAACGCTGCTGCCACCGGATCGAGTCACGAGTCCACCACCCATGGGCAAGGTGAGGAAGGGAAGCCATGACAGGACAAAAACAGAAAGCAAGAAGCTTAGCGATGATCTTATAAAGACCCAAGTATGGAAATAGGGTGAAAATCCTTAACATTGGAGGCATTGGCCCTCTTAAGAATATGAACACAAACAACCCTCTTAAACTCCTCAGGAGGAAGGAGTTGCCATTTAACTCTTGACAAAAAGTCATGACAACAGTGCCAAAAGTCTCAAAAGAACTTAGGAGGAAAGTCATCAACTCCAGTGACTTACCCACCTTAATCACCCACACTGCTGCCCCAATCTCATTAGGATGGAGGGCGCGCTCAAGGGTAAGTAGAAGTAAAACAAAAAAAGAGTGCAAAAAGGAAGACTAACGAGTGTAATGGATAACTGCAGCACTGATTGATAGAAAGTGAAATAGTGTTCAGACAAAGTTGCAAGGTATTTCCTTAGTTATATACACTATCGCAAATCACTTATTCTGGGAAGCAAAAAGGTGAAAGAAATGACTATTTTGGTCTCCTCAAAAAAGCCAGCCGATCTTAAAATTCTACCGCCACCGAATCAAATGACAAGGTGACGAAAGGTAGGCATGATAGGATATAGACGGGAAGCAAGAAGCCTAACGATGATCTTTTAGAGAGGAGATTATGGAGATGGGGTGAAAATCCTCAACATTGGAGACATTGGCTCTGTTGGAACTTTCTAGAAAGGAGATTATGCTGGATTCTTTTAGAAAGGAGATTACGTTAATCAATAACTAGGAGATTGCGACCATCTTAGTTAGAGATATCTCTTCCTAAACTTTTGTGCTCTATCCCTAACGTTTCTCCCATTCCATCTTGAGCCCTTTGTAATTACAACTATAAATACCTCTCATTTATCTGATAAAAGTTAATGCAAAATTAAAAGCATGCAGCTGCCTTTATGAAGAAGGTGAACGGTTTAACTTTTGGGTTCTCCAAAAGTTCCATCCTGCCAAGACATGTGCCCATTCACCTTGCCTATTTTAATTTTCAGTTTTTTGTTTTTAATATGGTCATTATATTTTCAGTTTTTTGTTTTTAATATGTCCATAATGACCATAGTGGAATTATCAAGAGTCAATGTCATTTATTTTTCAGTTTTTTTTTGCATGTATATATATGACCCTTTGGATTGGCTAAATGTGTGAGAAAGCATTTCAAGTGTGATAAAGCATTTCAAGTGTGCTCAAAATTTTAGTGTTGTGTGTTGTTATCGTGTTTCATGCCTTTGTGATCACTTGTAGAAACAAGTGCTCGATTAATGTGTTGTGTTCTTGTGTTGTGTCATTTACATGAACTAAAGAAGAGGACGTGCAAGCAGGTCATTCCTTTTGCTAACAGTGGTATCAGAGACAGGTCGATTGTGTTGTTGTGATTGCTGGTAAAAGTGCAAAAGATAAGCCTGCAAGGTAAATTCTGCACATAACTTGTTCGACAAAATTTCTGTGGGAAGTTTTTGTTCATTATGGCTAATGGCATGTCCACTTCGAATATTTTTCAATCTTTCATACCTCTATTTAGTGGTGATAATTATGGTTTTTGGAGCATAAAAATAAAGTCATCTTTGGAATTTAGTTGAGAATGGCTATATAGAAAGTGCAGAGAGCTCAAAACAAGGAGAAAAGACAGTTGAATCAAGAGAGCAATGAAAGAAGGATTCAAAAGCATTGCTTGTTCTTCAACAAGCTGTAAGTGAGACTATCTTGCCTTGAATTGCTGGTGCTACTAGTTCAAATGAAGCTTGAACTATTCTCAAGCAAGAATATCATTGTGATAAGAAGGTAATGACAGTGAAACTCCAAATCCTCCGTAAAGAGTTTGAGACATTGTTTATGAAAAACAATGAATCAGTCCAAGATTTTTTTTCAAGAGCTTTCAGAATTATAAATAAGATGAAAACCTTTGGAGAGGTTGTTAGCAACTAGAAAATTGTAGAAAAAATATTGAGGAGCTTACCGCCTAAATTTGATCATGTGGTTACGGCTATAGAAAAGTCTAAGGATTTGACTGCATACTCTGCTAATGAATTATTGGGTTCTCTTTTAGCCCATGAACAAATAATGAATAAGTCAACTGAGAAAAGTGTTGAACAAGCATTTCAAGCTCAAGTCAAGTTGGATGACTTTAGCAAAGAGAGAAAGAGAGCAACTGTACGAAAGAATGCATGTCGTGGGCGAGGTAGAGTTAACTATCGTGAACGTGGACGAGGAAGATTTGAGGCAGACAGAAACAAGTCAGAAAGAGGTGACACTAACAATAAAAAACATGGCCACAAAAATAGGTATTGTGTTTTTTGCAAAAGAAATGGTTATACTGAAGCGTAATGTTGGGATAAAGCAAAACAACAAGTTAATGTAGTGGATGAGAAAGCAGAAGATGGTAAGTTATTTTTTACTCATACAGAGTCAAATGAAAATATTGGTCATGTATGGTTTTTAGATAGTGGATGCAGTAATCATATGACAGGAAAGAGAGGCTTGTTTTGTGACATTGATGAATCGGTGAAACAACAAGTTCGACTTGAAAACAACAAAAAAGTGCAAATTAATGGTAAAGGCACAATTGAGATATCAATTAAAGGTGGTACTAAAAGGTTGGTACATGATGTTTATTATATACCTGGATTAGCATATAACTTACTAAGTGTTGGACAGTTAACACAAAAAGGATATTTGATTTTGTTTCATGATGATGTATGTGAAATAAAAAAGAAATGTTCTACCATGCCACCTATAGTAGTGCACATGACAAAGAACAAAATGTTTCCAATCAAGCTTTCACACTTTGAAGCATATGCCTTAGTTGCTGACATGAATAAAATGTCTAAGTTATGGCACTTAAGATATGGACACTTGCACTACAGTGGACTGAAGTTATTGGGGCAGAAAAGGTTAGTTGTTGGTTTACCTCGTCTTACCAATAATGAAGATATTTGTGAAGCATGTGTGTATGGAAAACAACATCGTCTTCCATTTCCAGTTGGGAAAGCATGGAGAGCAAAAACTCCTTTAGAGTTAGTGCATGCTGACATTTGTGGACCAACAAGAACCCCATCTCTGAATAATAGTAGATATTTTCTACTATTCACTTATGATTTTTCACGCATGAGTTGAGTGTTTTTTCTTGTTGAAAAATCTGAAGCTTTTGAAAAATTCAAGGAATTTAAAGTGTTTGCAGAAAAAGAATGTGGGCGGCCCATAAAAATATTTCGTACTGATAGATGGGGAGAATTTTTGTCAAATGATTTTGACAACTTTTCCAAATTACATGACATACGTAGACAGTTGACAGTAAGAAAAACTCCCCAACAAAATGAAGAAGATGAAAGAAAAAACCGTACAGTGGTAGAGATGGCTCGTAGCATGTTGAATGAGAAGCATCTTTCAAATGAGTTTTGGGCTGAAGCAGTAGCTACAACTATGTATCTTCTCAACATATCACCAACCAAAGCAATTTCCAATATGACTCCATATGAAGCATGGTGGAAGAAAAAACCTGATGTAAGTAATTTAAAAGTTTTTGGATGCATTGCCTACTCTCTGCTTGATTCTAGTAGTCGAGACAAAATGGATAAAAAGAGTGAGAAATGTATTTTTGTGGGTTATAGTAATAACTCAAAAGGTTATAGACTATACAATCCAGTAGCAAAGTCTTTAATCATTCGGCGTGATATCATTTTTTATGAGAATGGATCGTGGGAGTAGACAACAATAGAACATCAACATATTCCATTTGTTGAATCAACTTCTCACTCAAAATGGGTCTCAGCGATGATACGTATTATCACAAAGAAGAATTTTCTCGGGTGCTTTTGCTAAAATATGTGTTGCCCATCATTTATTTTTAACGAATTTAGGAGATCATAAACTCTCATTGCCTTCACGTTGGATAAGATGAAGAACAGCATTCCAAACTTTGCTTCTTCTTAATCAATCATGCATCTTCTAGGCATTTTTTGATTTATTGCCACAATTAAATGTCAATCCACACTCAAATTAAAGGCCTCCATTACATGGTAGGAAGTATTGAGTTTAGCACTCTCTTGCCTCATTGCTGCAAATTCCATGATCAGGGCCGAATATACATGCCTTAAACGAGCACTTATACTTTAAAAAGAACCTTTGAATGTCTTCATATATAATTTACATTTTCTTTCGTAGATCATGACGACTACCTTCAATTGCAAAATCATGGAAACTTCATCTTTCATGCTTCGTTATTCTCTCCTGAATCTGAGTTCTCTGCACGATCAGAAATCCTGCTGCTTTTCAGTGTATAGAAATTATAGTCCATTGGTGGAAAGTTAGAAACAACAAATAGCCCAATGGTTTTAAATAAGAATTAAGATTTAAAAATGAGGACAACGGAGAAGATTCCATGCCTATTTTCTCCAGTCAAATATTTGAATATAAACTTTAGAAGTATGGCCATATTCATATATATATATATATATATATATATATATATATATATATATATATATATATATATATATATTCAAAGAGAGAGAAGAAAATTGGTAGCTATGAGACCCTCATATGCAATTATGTAGCTGTCGATTTTAGAGAGATTAGATGGTGAAAAGAAGTTTAAAACATGGAAACCTAAATGTATTTATTTTCAAGAGATTGAAATACCTCCCAAGGAGGCCACAAGCGGTCTCGTTTAAGGAAACTCATACTTTTCCTCATTTGAAGGATATTTTGAACTTTCTAAAATACAATTAGGTTGTCTTTTTCTTTTCGACTTAATTTCCACCATCTGATCTCATTAAAAATCAATGGCTAGAGAATTTCTACCAAGTTTAGCATATGAGAGTCTCATTCATCCAGAACAAGTTATTAGGTTGCTTCCCTTAAGAGGCATTTTTATAACTGTTTTGTTATTGGTGTTTTCTATCCATTGTTTGATGATTTTCAAACACCTTCCTAAGGCATATACCCCTTGCTGTTGGAGAGATGGGAAGGCACTGAGCCATCTACCCCCATAACATGCAAGTCGGTCGCATAGCCATCCCTCGATTTTCATTGACAATGCAAATCAGGTCACCATGGGTGTTCAGGTCCAAAAGACCCACTCCTGCGTTCGACCCCTATCAGTTACATTCCTATAATTGCTTCTAATGTTAAGTTTTCATAAAACTGCGGTTACCTGCATCCAAATTTGCTTGTATTTCTGCCCTCCTCATCCTGTTCCTTCTTATCAGATAAGCAACGAATAAGATAATAACAGCAACAACGAATCCACCAGGTATGAGGGAGAACAGATAAATCAGTCCACCATATTTTCCCTTTGCGCGCACCTTTACTTTTACCCTTTCTCCATGTGAAACGTCAATATCTGGACTTGGACCAGGATTAGGATTATTATCTTGCCTGCATGTAGCATCAAGTCCAACAAGAAAATAAGCACAACTTGCCTAGAAACTAAGCTCGGTATCTACTTCACTTGACTCCCAAAACACATGGAAGACAGCTTATGGCCTCCATATTCTTTATTTGTGGCAAGTCAAATTTAAAGCCAACACACATGTTCAAACTGACATATATATATATATATCTTACTCTATCTTTCCAACCCAACCATTTAACTAGATACATTTGATCTAACATGATGAATGGTAAAGTGAAAAACAAAGAGAAAAATGTAAGACATTTTTGTTATCTAATATTGATTCATATATTTTTCTCCTTTTTTTTCTTTCTCATCAGTCAGAAGCAGATGGACAGCCCTGGTTTGATATTTGGGTGATTCCAGATAACCAGAGTCATTATATATATATATTAAACGTAAGTGGGACATGCACCTCATCGTACAAAGAGTTGATCCAATGGACGTCGGATGGACTTTGCACCATAATATTTTGGCTTCAAGATTGAAGCGACCCTCAAGGAAGTCATACTAGGCATGGGGTTTAAGTCATTATGGACCAAACTGAATATCACATCGTAGTTGCCCATTGCACAAATTATGCCAATAAGCGTTTTTCTTTAAGTTGAATTGGTAAATGTGCTTATCAAATTCCGTTTATTAAAAAAAATATGATTGAGTCAATTACTTTTTAGACGTTACCCTTTTTTTCCAGGAGAATGTCCATTAACAACTTAAGATCATGCAGAAAAAATGATAGTGGAAGCTTTTCACCAAATTCATCTGATCTAGAATATTTAGTAACTAAAGCGTACGTTCAAAAGTTTTTTTTTTATGTTCCCTAATAAACATGAAAATCATCATAATGCCGACAAAAGACGAAAGGCAAGCCAAGCTCGAGTAAGAAGGAGCTCCCTTAGGCGACAAAGACGAAAAGCAATCCCAGCTCCAGGAAGAAGGAGCTCACTCCTTAATTCCCTTGCTTGAGCGACAAATAAGAAAATCAGGCCTAAGCAACTAACAGTTGAAGGAAGAAGGAGCTCACTCCTTATTTCCCTTGCTTGGAGGGGCGGATTCCATGAGGCGTATGATCCATGGAGTTTATCCTGAAATCTTAATTTAATGGTTGGACTTAAATGGCCTACCACTCTTCAAAACAAAAATTGAATGACTTTTGTATATTTAATGTTTACCAAAAAAAAAAAAAATCTGCTTCCGCCCTTGTTTGCTTGAGCAACAAGAAAAAGAAAAAGAAAAAAGAAAACCAAGCTTAAGAGAGAGCCAAAAGTAATGAAAGAAAAGAAAGAAAGGGAGGGAAGAGTTGGTGCTACATACGTGCTTAGTACTTGTATAGCAGAAATGAAGGGGATGCGTCGAGTGCTGTCCGGGGCAAGGCAAACACTGACCGCGTTCGCCACAGCCCGATAGGTGAGCATCTTCGCTACCAGATCCACTGAAGTCTGAACGCTTGTCCAACCACCGCTATCGATTTTGAGCAGAAAGGTAGGTGGCAGTGCCAAGCTATCGTAATCACCATACTGGAAGAAGGCAATGACTTTGATTGCTGCCCCCTGAGTCACACCACCGATGCTGTAGCAATTCATGCTTCCATAAGGGAAGTAACGGACGGTGGACAGGAACGGAGCCTTTAGGCTCGTAAACTGAACCGATGCAGTGGAGCCAGATGCAATGAACTGGTCATCCCCCACCCATTGATTCCCATCAGGATCAGTGAAGGAAGCAGTCGCCCCACATGCTATGTTGATGAGTGCCTGATCCCCTGAATAACGAGAACCCAAAACGGGCGAGAGTGCGCAGAAGCATTAATGAAACGATTACCCAATTAAGTGAACAAAAGAATGGCCACGGGCGATCAAAATGGCCCTGAATCGCCAGATTCAGATCAGACCATACGCTAATTTTGATTCGATATACGCGGTCTTATTCTCTTTCTCTCCCTCACTATTTCTTTTCTTTTTTTGGTTTAACAACTAAGTATATATGGTCTTAAGCATTGATCCATTCGCTAGAATGGCAACCTCGATTTGCTTCAGCCAATTCTTTGAACTTTTTTCTTGAGTGTGTTTGTTTCACTGTGGATCTGAGATCCGCGGTCATAGATTTAACATGTAATGGATTTAAGATCCACATTACAGATCTAAGAACCAAGGCTATCAAACGCAACCTATGGAATCAATTTAAGAACCAATCGATTTTAACAATATTGCTGAACATCTAACAAATTAATGAGGTCATGGTTCTGCATGCATGTTCTAATATTGACGTACATCAGGCGCTGGTTTGTGTAGGTCGACCAGGACCAACTTTCACTTCCTTGATAACGGCCATCTTCAACTTCCTTCATAACAGGTATCTGTAACTCTACCTAATTTGTAAGAAATATGACGATGTACACTGTACTGTAATGGATAGAAATGTCTGGTGAGCTTGTAGAATCTAAGATCAAATTAAATTTGCACATTCAATGCTATAAAGGTCAAAAATTAGGGGGAAAGAAAGGCCATGGCCATGATAGGGTCGTTTTTTTCCCTTTAAAATCCTTTTCTTCACATAGGAACTAGAAAGTATTTATTAATTTTTTTTAAAAAATATAAAAACCACATGAGAAATTACTGTTCAACTTTAGGGTGCAGGTTATATGTTGTGACTCCCAATATGGGACCATGCGTTATGGACCGGAAATGACCAAAATGCTTCTCCTAATTAAATGAAAAATCCCCTTCCGTGCATGAAAAAAAAATCACTCTACAAAAAATACCAAAAAGCTATTTTCGTACTAAAAAGTGGGAACATGCCTTCTCATGTTAACGACATAACATGTCAAGAGCCTTCTAACTTTGTTAAAGCATGGTAGATTATGTGTTCAGCTTTTGAGATAAACTATCAAAGAAGTGCCTGTCAATAGGAAAGGTTATCCCTCTTAATCAAAATTGCCTCTGTGAAAAAGAGAAAGGACAAAAAAAAACAATAGGAGATAATTTGAATAAGAAAGTTAATTTTATAAATACTCCTCCACTTCAATGTTTTCCACGCAGGCGTTGTTTTTTTAAAGTTTCTCGAAAGTTGATTCACTATTTTGTAACGGTCATGAAAACTTGAACAGTGATTTGTTTTGCCCAATCTGTTACGTGTCTTTCTCAGTTGTTTGCAAGTCTTTTTGGTACGATCGATGCACACACCTAATTAGTTTGGTCCTTTGCAATGAGAAAAGAGTTTTGGACTTATAGCTTGCATTTGATAGCCTCCGATCTTCAATCAAAAGCTGCATTAAAAAGTGTTCTCAGTAGCAAGTTACATACTAAAAACCATGGATTTAAGATCAGATGAGGATGTCCAACCTTAAATCCATGGATTTGAGATCCTAGCGATCTCATATCACACAAATTCTTCATCAAGTTGTCTGCACTTTTCAAGATTTCAAATTCCATGTTTATTTATTTATTTGTTGGAATCCAATAATTAGTGATTTGGACAAGCAATAAAAAAGTGTTATTATTTATGAAAACGTCATTCAATACAAAACAATGGTAGTGCATTGAGTGTTATGCAAGAGAATAAACCTAAGCAATTTATTTTTAAACTACACGGAATCACATAAGAGATCTAGCTAGGAGGATGGGAGGGAAATCAAAAGCTGTCAAATGTCAATGTGAAGACCCTAGATCGAGTCCCACTCGTCATTTTGTTGTTTGAGTTTTCTCATCGTGTTGTCCTTTTAAGCTTGATGCTCACTGGTCACCTCAATTGAGAGGGAAAATAATTATCCAGGTTATGATTTGAGCCATAGAATGGGTGAGTCTATCCTAAAGATGGGGAGTGCAATTCCGGAGTTAAAAAAATTTTCTTGGCAGGTTCAAATTTTATTTTATAAAATTACTACAAGGGTGCCCTAAACCATAACGTTTTCATTTCGAAAACTGAGTTGGGGTTGGGTACAAACTGAAAAAAATCGGTGTGGGCAAGGTGAGCCAAGTTATAATCATTTTGTGGACCTTTGGATAATTTTTCATTTGGTTTTTAAGAAAAAATAAGAAAAAGGAAAAAAGAAAGAGGGAAGAAGATCCTCTAACATGACCCGCAAGGGGAAGAGAAGACCGCCCGAGGGGCCAGAGGAGTCCACCCGAGGATCCACAGGAGCCGGAGGCGAACGCCCGAGGAGCCTGAGGGGCCGGAGGAGGTCGCCCGAGGAGGTCGCTGAGGGGCCGGAGGAGACCGCCTGACGGGAGGAGACCGCCCGCCCGAGCGAGAGAGAGCCGGAGGAGATCGCCTGAGGGGCCGGAGGAGGTCGCCCGAGGGGCCAGAGGAGACCGCCTGACGGGAGGAAACCGCCCGCCCGAGCGAGAGAGAGCCGGAGGAGGTCGCTGGAGGGGCCGGAGGAGGTCACCGGAGGGGCCGGAGGAGGCCTGAGGAGACCGCCTGACGGGAGGAGGACGCCCGCCCGAGCGAGAGAGCAGAGCCAAGCGCCGTCCGAGAGAGAGAGCACAGGGAGAGAGAGAGAGAGAGAGGGAAATGACAAAAAAAAAAAAGGCGGCTTGAATGAAGGAAGGAAAGGGACGCGAAAAAGAAAGGTCAGCGAGAGAGGGAGAGAGAGAGAGTGGAGCATAGATTCCGAGAGAGAGAGAGGGAGGAATGCCAGGGAGACACTTTTTTCATCGAGAGATGAAAAAAAAAAAAAGAATAGCGACAAAACAATCTAACCGTTCAAAACAATGGCCGGCGAGAGGTTGCGGCATGCCTGTTCTTACGATGCCTTCTTCTTTCCTCCCATGATGGCCCAGATGATGGGTGAAAGGGAGAGAAAGAAAAGGGAGAAAAAAAACAAAAAGCTAGAGCGCCGGGTGGCCGCAGAGAGAGGGAGTGATTCTAATGCAAGAGAGAGCGAATGATTTAAAAGAAGCCAGAAGTTAGTGCATCAACAATTTGTTGTACATTTAGTGAGTTTATGATGATGGCCCCATGTAATTAATTCGTATGGCATCTTACATCAAGTATGCGCTATGGCATGTGTTTGTAAAACATGCAAGGAACAGCAAAGTCGATCACCATTTGCCAAAGATGGATGATGGCAGAGGAACGTTGCTTTTTGTCAAACATGTTTTGAAATAATTGACTCGGATATATGGTATTAACAAAACATACGTACTCTTGTCCATTAAAAAGTATTAAGTTCGAGCAGCCTTAGAAGTCTCTAGGCAATATTTCATTACAACTAATGTAGTATTCAACATATTTAACACTCTTAAAAAGAACACCAAGGTCGGCCGATTGTGTGAATAGACATATAAAGGTTGTGGTCAATCTCATGAACCTAAGCCTTTGCCTCAAGATTCCATATGAAAGTTGTGTCTGATTGAGATTGAAAAATATTTGATCAACCAGAACTCGAATCATATTTTAGATAACTGGCTAATGGCAAATGAGATATGATGCATGCTCAAAGATGATGTGTTCTAGGATCCACGAGGGTCTACAAGGATTGCATCTGGATGGAAGACGAGGGTCTACAAGGATTGCATCTGGATGGAAGACTGTAGGTTTCAAGCATTGTCACAAAAAAAGTGTAGGGCTATTATACGACGAAAAAAATGACGGGTATAATACGGCAAAGTTGTATATATCCCAAGAATGAAACGAGAAAATCTCGGTAAATTTTTAAATAATTTAAAATATTTAATAAATCCTAAAAATTATAAAAATATAAAAATATGAAAAAAACGCAAACAAAGGGGTCTAGTAAGCGTAAAATAGGTGCTTTTTTCACGTTTTTTATTTTCTGACTTTTAAAAAAAAATGTGTTTTGTATGGCTATTATACGGCTGACTATGTTTTGTCGTATTATACGCGTCTTTTTTCAATAAGACATGTTTTTTGTGATAGTGGACTTTTCAAGAAACCCAAAAGTTGTCTTAGGAGGAACCAGCCATGGTCGAATGCAGGAAGTAACTATCACAAAGAAGAGCCCAAACAGAAATGCAAGAAGGCTTGCTGCTTTTCCAAATCAAAGTGGGTCTCAGCGATGATACATATTGTCACAAAGAAGCAGATTATCAAGTGCTTTCGCTAAAATATGTGTTGACCATCATTTATTTTTAACGAATTAAGGAGATCATAAACTCTCATTGCCTTCAAGTTGGATAATATTAAGAACAACATTCCAAACTTTGCTTCGTATTAATCAATCGTGCATCTTCTAGGCATTTTTTTGAATTATTGCCACAATTAAATGTCAAACCACAGTCAGAATTAAAGGACTCCATTACATGGTAGGAAGTATTGAGTTTAGCAGTCTCTTGCCTCATTGATGCAAATTCCATGATCAGGGCCGAATAGACATGCCTTAAACGAGCACTTACACTTAAAAAAGAACCTTTGAATGCCTTCATATATAATTTACATTTTCTTTCATAAATCATGACGACTACCTTCAATTGTAAAATCATGGAAACTTCATCTTTCATGCTTCGTTACTCGCTCCTGAATCTGTGTTCTCTGCACGATCAGAAATCCTGCTGCTTTTCAGTGTATAGAAATTATAATCCATTGGTGGAAAGTTAGAAACAACAAACAATCCAATGGTTTTAAATAAGAATTAAAAATTTAAAATGAGGACAACGGAGAAGATTCGTTGCCCTATTTTCTCCAGTCAAACATTTGAATATATAGTCTTCATTTTCAGAGTAAAATTTAAATGTATGGTCACATTAATATAGATATATAGATATATATATATATATTGAAAGAGAGAGAAGAAAATTGGTGGCTATGAGACCCTCATATGCAATTATGTAGCTGTCGATTTTAGGGAGTTTAGATGGTGAAATGAAGTTTAAAACATGTAAACCTAAATGTATTTATTTTCAAGAGATTGAAATACCTCCCAAGGAGGCCACAAGCGGTCTCGATTAAGGAAACTCATAGTTTTCCTCATTTAAAGTTTACTTTGGTTTTTTAAAAATATAAGTAGGTTGCCCATTTCTTTTCGACTTAATTTCCACCATTTGATCTCATTAAAAATTATTAATGGCTAGAGAATTTCTACCAAGTCTAGCATATTAGGGTCTCATTCATCCAGTACAAGTTACTAGGTTGCTTCCCTTAAGAGTCATTTGATTACTGTCTTGTTATTGGTGCTTTCTATCCATTGTTTGATGATTTTCAAACACCTTTCTAAGGCATATACCCCCTTATTGTTGGGGAGATGGGAAGGCACTGAGCCATCTACCCCCAAAACATGCAAGTCGGTCTCATAGCCATCCCTCGATTTTCATTGACAATGCAAATCAGGGCACCATGGGTCTTCAGGTCCAAAAGACCCACTCCTGCATTCGACCCCTATGTAGTTACATTCTTAGCAATAAATACTTCTAATCTTAATTTTTCATAAAACTACAGTACCCATATACATATAGGCACCGCCTGTCTCTTCATTTTTACATTTTGAGAAAGATGTAGTTACCTGCATCCAATTGTGCTTGTATTTCTGCCCTCCTCATCTTGTTCTTTTTTATCAGATAAACAATGATTAAGATAATAACAGCAACACCGAACCCACCAGGTATGAGGGAGCACAGATAAATCAGTCCGCCTAATTTTCCCTTTGCACGCACCTTTGAAGAACTAGAGAATTTTACCCTTTCTTCAGATGGAACTTGACTACTTGAACTTGAACCAGGATCAGAACTACCATCTTGCCTGCATGTAGCATCAAGTCCAACGAGAAAATAAGCACCAACTTGCCTAGAAACAAAGTTCGGTATCTACTTCCCATGATACCCTAAACACATGGAAGACTGCGACAATGGCTAAAATTGAATGGTGACTCTATCTTTTCAACCTAGCCGTCTAAATAGGATCGTTTGATCTAACAAGATGAATGGTTAAGTAAAAAACAAAGAGAAAAATGTGATCTAATATTAATTCATATATTTTTCTCTTTTTTTCTCTCTCATCAGTCTAAAGCAAATGGACGGCCCTGGTTGGATAGTTGGTGATTCTGGATAACCAATGTCATTATATGTATATGCATATATAAAATAAATAAATAAATAAAAACTATAAGTGGGACATGCACCTCATCGTACAAAAAGTTGATCATATGGACGTCGGATGGACTTTGCACCATAATATTTTGGCTTCAAGATTGAAGCGACCCTCAACGAAGTCATACCAGCCATGGGATTTAAGTCATTATGGGCCAAACTGAATATCACATCCTAGTTGCCCATTGCACAAATTATGCCTATAAGCGCTTTCTTTTAAGTTGAATTGATAAATGTGCTTATCAAATTCCATTTATTAAAAACGTGTAATTGAGTCAAATATTTTTTAGACGTTACTTTTTTTTTCCATGAGAAAATCCATTAACAACTTTAGATCATGCAGAAAAAATGATAGGGGAAGCTTTTCACCAAATTCATCTGATCTAAAATATTTTGTAACTAAACGTACGTTCAAAAGTTTTTTTTTTTTTTTTGTTCCCTAATAAACATGAAAATCATCAAAATGCCGACAAAGACGAAAAGCAAGCCAAGCTCCAGTAAGAAGGGGCTCACTCCTTAATTCCCCTTGTGCGACAAAGACGAAAAGCAAGCCAAGCTCCAGGAAGAAGAAGCTCACTCCTTAATTCCCTTGCTTGAGAGACAAATAAGAAAATCAGGCCCAAGCAACTAACAGTTCAAGAAAGAAGGAGATCACTCCTTATTTCCCTTGCTTGCAGGGGCGGATTCCATGGGGCGAATGATCCATGGAGTTCATTCTGAAACCTAAATTTAATGGTTGAACTCAAATGGACTTGAGTTTAGGCCAGTATCACGAGACTCGGGTCATTGCCTCACGGCCTACCACTCTTCAAAACAAAAACTGAATGAGTTTTATATACTTAAGGTTGTATGAAAAAAATTCTGGTTCGAACCTTGCTTGCATGGGCAACAAAGAAGAAAAACAAGCTTAGAAGAGAGCCAAAAGTAATGAAAGAAAAGAAAGAACGGGAGAGTTGGTGCTACGTACGTGCTTGAATCGGCGCCAGCTTCAAGTACTCGTATAGCAGAAATGAAGGGGATGCGTCGAGTGCTGTCCGGGGCAAGGCAAACACTGACCGCGCCCTCCACAGCCCGAAAGGTGAGCGAGTACGCTACCAGACCCTCTGAAGTCTGAACGCTTGTCCAACCACCGCCATCGATTTGGAGCAGAAAGGAAGGTGGCAGTGCCAAGCCATCGTAATTACCATACTGGAAGATGGCAATGACTTTGATTGTAGCCCCCAGAGTCACACCACCGATTCCGTAGCAGTTCATGCTTCCATAAGGGAAGTAACGGACGGTGGACAGGAATGGAGCATCTGGGCTCGTAAACTGAACCGATGCAGTGGAGCCAGATCCAATGAACTGGTAATCCGGCACCCATTGATTCCCATAAGGATCAGTGAAGGAAGCAGTCGCCCCACACGCTAAGTTGAGTGCCTGAACCCCTGAATAACGAGAGCCCAAAACGAACGAGAGTGCGCAGAAGCATTAAGAAACGATTACCCAATTTAGTGAAGAAAAGAATGGCCACAGGCGATCAAATGGGCCTGAATTTTTCTTGTTTAAAAACTTATTATATATGGTTTTAAACGTTGATGCATTTGGCTACCTAGATTTTCTTGTGCCAATTCTTTGAATTATTTTTCTGAGGATCTGAGATCAGCGGTCGTAGATTTAATTTAAGGTCCGACACCCACCCACCCCTTAAAACCCGACCTTAAATCCATGGCTTTTAACATCTAATGGATTTAAGATCCACATTACAGAGATCTTCAATTTGTTTAAATTGAGGATCTTTTGACTCAGATCTAAGAACCAAGGCTATCAAACGCAACCTACGGAATCAATTTAAGAACCAATCGATTTTAACAATATTGCTGAACATCTAACAAATTAATGAGGTCATGGTTCTGCATGCATGTTCTAATATTGACGTACATCAGGCGCTGGTTTCTGTAGGTCGACCAGGACCAACTTTCACTTCCTTGATCATGGCTATCTTCCACTTCCTTGATAACAGGTATATGCAACTCTACCTAATTGGTAAGAAATATGACGATGTACTGAAAGGATAGAAATTTTTGGTGAGCTTGTACAATGGAAGATCAAATTAAATTTACTTTTATAAAGTTTTAAAGGTCAAAAATTAAGGGGAAAGAAAGGCCATGGCCAAGATAGGGCCATTTTTTCCCTTTAAAATCCTTTTCTTCACAAAGGAACTAAAAAGTATTTCTTAAATTTTTTTAAAAGATATAAAAGCCACTAACTTTAAGCAAATGAGAAATTAATGTTCAACTTTAGGGTGCAGGTTATATGTCGTGACTCCCAATATGGGCTATGCATTATGGTCTGGAAATGAACAAAATGCTTCTCCTACTTAAATGAAAGATACCTTTTCGAGCATGAAAAGATTCACTCTGTAAAAATACCAAAATGCTATTTTCGTACTAAAAAGTGGGAACATGCCTTCTCATAGTAACGACATAACATGAAAAGAGCCCTCCAACTTTGTTAAAGCATTGTAGATTAAGTGTTCAACTTTCGGGAGAAACTATGCCTCTAAATAGGAAAGGTTATCCCTCTTAATCAAAATTGTCTCTCTGAAAAAGATAAAGGAAAAAAATGAACAATAGGAGATAATTTGAATAAGAAAGTTAATTTTATAAATTACTCCTCCACTTCATGTTTTCCACTCAGGCGTTGTTTTATTTATAGTTTTTTCGAAAGTTGATTCACTATTTTCTAACGGTCATGAAAACTTGAACAGTGACTTGTTAATTGCCTAATCAGTTATTTGTCTTTCTCAATTTTTTCCAAGTCTTTTTGGTACTATCGATGTACACACCTAATTAGTTTGGTCCCTTGCAATGAGAAAAGAGTTTTGGACTTATAGCTTGCATTTGATGGCCGCGGATCTTCAATCAAAGGCTGCATTCAAAAGTGTATTTTGAGAGCATCTCAACAGCAAATTGCATGCTAAAAACCATAGATTTAAGATCAAATGGGGATGTCCAATCTTAAATCCACGGATTTGTGATCCTAGCAATCTCATATCATGCGGACCATTATTCAAGATTTCAAATTCAAGGCTTCTTTATTTATTATTATTATTATTTTGGAGTCCAATAATTAGTGGTTTGTACAAGGACTAAACAAGTGTTATTATTTAGGAAAACGTCATTCCATACAAAACAATGGTACTGCATTGAGTGTTATGCAAGAGAATAAACCTAAGCAATTTATTTTTAAACTACACGGAATCACATAAGAGATCTAGCTAGGAGGATGGGAGGGAAATCAAAAGCTGTCAAATGTCAATGTGAAGACCCTAGATCGAGTCCCACTCGTCATTTTGTTGTTTGAGCTTTCTCATCCTGTTGTCCTTGTTAAGCTTGAAGCTCGCTGCTCACCACAATTTAGAGGGAAAATAATTTTCTAGTTACGGTTTGAGCCATAGAATGGGCGAGTCTGTCCTAAAGATGGGGATTGCAATTCCGGAGTGAAAAAATTTTTTCTTGGCAGGGAGAAATTACGTTTTTTAAAAATTACTACAAGGGTCCCTAAACAAGAACATTTTCGTTTTGAAAATTAAGTTGGGGTTGGGTACAAACTGGAAAAATCATTGTGGGGATGGTGAGCCAAGTTATAATGGACCTTTGGATCATTTTCCATTTAGGTTTTAAGAAAAATTAAGAAAAGGGAAAAAAAAAGAGAGAAGAAGACTTACCTTGAGAAGACACATGAAGGATCTTAAGCGTGAGCGTTAGGAGGGAGAGAATGAGAAATGGTTTCCCCATCGGCAATAATAACTAAGAAGCTTGAAAAGAGGACGGTTTGTCTGAATGAACCTCCCAATCTGGTTGTTCTTATAGTAGAATCTCTAGACAACGTCTCTAACTGGGGTAGGCTTAGGAAGCCAATTAATTAGGACTAAGTCAGAGTTGTCAAAGATGAAGATGATTGCGTCCACGCGAACGATGAAAGGGTCATCTTGGAAAATGTTAAGACTTTCAAGATCAGATGCCAGCACGTCTTAAATTTCAAGTCCATAAAAAATCGTGTTGATACCATCGTGCATCCCTAACCAAGCCACCTTCACACACACATATATATATATAATGAATGATAACTTTGGTTACCCAGAATTACTCATTCTTCTAACCTGGGACAACCATTAAAGTACATAGATAGTTGAGAAAAAAACCAAAAGAAAAGAGTATGAACTAATACCAAATGAAGAAAATACTTGTCACTTTTATCTCTTAACCGTCTATCATGTATGATTGGATGGCTAAGTAACTCTAAAAAGATAGAAACATCATTCAATTATATATATATATTGAGTAAGAGAGAGGGGGGAGAGAAATAGACCTAGGGTGCAATAGCCTGAAGATTCCACCTCCAATGTATACATATATAAAGAGAGAGAGGGGGGGAGGGAGGGAGAAGGAGACAAAGGGAGAGAGAGAGAGAGAGGACCTATAGATTTCGTTATCGGAGTTTTAGACAAAGAAATCATCTGGCTTCTCACAACCCATCGCTCAATGTGGTATGTTTAAGCACATCCATTTGATGCATTGCATCCGATGATGGTGATTGGATGAGGCCTAAGATGATCGGGTTTTAATGGTTAGGAGCGTATATATATTTCAAAAAACTTGCAAGGGCCAGTTAAGATTCTAGAAAATGTTGACATGTTTTGAAAATCCCCTCGCGGGATGGCCATCTCCCATGGCTTGCTATTACTCAAAACTACCGATAAACATATTGTTTCGAAAGGTACATGAAAAATCAAGTGATGAGAGACTGAAGTATTGTAAGGGACAGAAATACCCTTCTCTTAAAACGGTATAAAATGAGCCCATGTTGGCCAGCTAACCAGAACGCCAACCGGCCACGTTGCACTATGAGATCGTCTTACCAATTAATGACTCCAATTGTTTAAGCCAGATACTTTGTTAGGTCAATCGATCAGTTTGTACTCTGACTACGTCAAAACAGGTTATGGTTCGACACCAATTGATCAACTCCACACATGTCGTTCATAGGAGGTCGTATTATGGTCACATTATAATATGACCTTAGGGGTGTTTGATAGTACTGAGTCCTAAATCTTTTTTAGGGAGCCGAACAGTATTTGGTTGAATTTCTGTAGAAGAAAATAAGGGAATAAACTACTAATTCAAGTGCCATAAAACTAAGAGCGTTTGGGCTCCAAAAATACCTGAGTTGTTTTTGAGAAAACATGTTACTGTTACCCTAGTTTCCTCTCTAAGTCAAAACTCTTTTCTCCTTGGATAGAGACTGACTTGCATGCACCGTAGTGGTGTACGCAGCATTTGTGCACCAGAAAAAGAAGGTCAGAGTAGGGGTATTTTGCAGATTTAAAAAAAATATCCTTTTTAAATTTTTAACTCTTTTACTCTGATTTTTGTCTTTATAGAAGGCTCTCATTTTTTGTCGACTGAGGTTATTCTGATTATTATATGCATATAACCAGTTTCGCATGAATCCACCGTCGGTGTCTCCTCATGTGTAACAGCGAAGCAGTGGCTGCAAACGACGTTGAACACAGTCTACAACCGTGGGCGATTGGGTGGAAGGCCAGAATATACTCTCCTTCCCCGTTAAAAATGTAAACAATTATGTCAAGCATCAAATGCAGCCAACTATATATATAGCTACAACACAGGGACGCGCCAAGGGAAAAACAACTTTAAATATTTGCGCTTGCATCTCGATCTGAGATCTGATAAATATTTTGTGTTAAATCATTACAAATACTTCAGTTTTATAAGTGTTTTCAACCAATCCCTTCCCTGTTTTATTATCTTCCGTGAAAGTGTTTTTTTGACTTCAGACAATGTAATTTAGATTCAATAGCAAACGAACCATGCATTTGCCGAAAGAAACGTACGTTTTGCAGAATGGGGAAGGACGGCTCAAGCAGTTGTCGCGACATTGACCTTGACTGGATCAAAAAAGAAAATCGCATAAAAAATAAAGTAAAGAAGTCATCTCCTTCTGATTTAACGGCAAAAGATAGCCTTCATCTTGACTATATATATATATATATATATATATATATAGATATATATATTTATTTATTTATTTATTTGTGTCTGCATTAGTTATTAGGTAGACCAAAACTATACTTCAACGATACCGAAGCCATATGTCGATTACTATACTTCAACTATTATAGCCACAACACTGTGACCACCAGCCCTTGCTTGTTGCGAGCAGGAGAGGGCTTGCAGTGAGTTTTTTTCTTTTTTGTGTTTTGGGTGAGTTCTTATTCTCTTTTTGAATTTTGTATCCTCGTCTGAAGAAAGAAAAGGGAAGTAGGGGAGATTTAAATTGCAGCCAGGATGTTGGCGAATTGCTCGGCTGGGAGATCTCTTCCAAATGGTTAGATTAATCTTACTCTATTTTTCCCTTCATAGAAACTGTGAGCTTGAGTTTCTTTTTTTTGTGAAAGCGTTTTTGTTACTTTTCGCAGCAAGTCATTGATCAAGGTCATTATTTCGAGGATAGCCACGATAAGCTGGAAGAGGGACTGCATGCTCAGGTTCCTGAGGACGGACATGACAGATCCGTTGTACAATATCTTGCTCCGTTCGAACTCGAGTTGAACTGCACAAGGTCAAGTCAAGCTTCACTTAATAAATACAGTTCGAGTTTGAGCTTGGCTCGTTTAAGTTAGTTTACAAACTCCTATTTAACATGATTTCTTTTTGTTGATTTCAACTTTGAATTTTTTTTTTTAAAAAAAAAAACATAGATTAAGTGAGCTTATTCAATTTTAATCGAGTTGAGTTCATACGGTTGAAATTCAACTTGTTTATAAATTCGAGTTTTCAGTTAAACTCGAGCTCGATTCATTTATAAAACGAGTGGAGATGAAAACAAGTTTTGCTGAACAAGTTCGAGTTGAGCTCGAGTAGACTTCACTCATGTGCATAACTAAATACAAACACCTGTCTAAACAAAAAGTTTCGCTTCCTCAATTGGTTTAAAAAAGAGTAAAAATAGGAATCTAACAGCCCGTATGTGCTTTTGCCATTGGCTTTATGTTATCAGATCACTCCGTGCTTATCCTCCATTAGGTGATTGATTCAGGTGCTATTGATCACATGAACAACGACTCGTCAAGATTATTTGTTTTAGATAGCATGGAAAAGAGACCTGTTTTCGCTGCTAATGGTGCTGATATTGCTCCGAAAGGCATTGGAACACTCCTTTCTTTTTTGGAAACAGAAAAGAATCAAGCGTTTCATATAAGCCAAAGATACCTGCACCATAGAAGTTTGTTGCCTCACGATAATTAATGAGAATGACCACCCACTCTACTTGTTCACTGGTTGTTTATATTGAACGTTCGGGTAGGCTTATGAAGCATGGGCAGCCAAATTTTCTGATACTTTTTTCCCTCAGCCAATTAGATAGTGTCTACTCTCAATCAGGACTCTGGGATGATCATTTCAGAATTTTGGTTTTGGAAATGGTGTCACGGAATCTTCCACCTAAATACCAAAAGCTATTTAATGGAATTAAAGATTGTTCTGAAATTTTTTTAGAGGTCATGGGTTGTTTGTGTAATATTTCATAAGGGACAAACAGTATTTTAAAAAATTCTAAAAAAAATTGCATGTTGACGTAATTTAAAAAAAAATATGTCGCCAGCATATGAAAAAATTTTATAATCAACTATCAAGTCCTTCATTCATTTTTTTTCACTCTCTTCACCCCACCGTTGTCTCGTCACTGTGACCCTACCGATGCCTCGAAGAATAAGGTGGATTTGCTGGCAGTATTGTCAAAGCCTTGGAAGAGAAACCCCACTGCTGAGCCCGTGGTTTCTGTTTATATATATATATATATATATATATATATATATAAACCGAACGACTCTTGCTGTCATCGGTGAAGTGAAACGGACGTCCGTAAAAGGCCACTTTTATCCACGTCCAAGGGTACATGTGGCCGAAGATATTTTTTTACCAATGTCTAACGAAAAATGTTGGTGAAGAATAGCTTTAACTGGTGTGTGTGGCATTGAAGTTGGACTTTTACTGACATTTGGTTTATAAAAATAACTAAACAATTAACTTTTACCGATGTCCGGTAACAAACATCGTTAAGAAGTGACTTTTATTAATGTCTGTTTTGTCATTGTCGATAAAAAGAAACTAGTTTTATCAACACGAGGTGAAATTGTTTTCTGACGAAGAATTTACCAACATCCGCTAGGTTCGCCTGTATAGCTCCTCCTTTATTGATGTCTTTTTTCGGAACGTTGCTAATGTCACTTTTACGGACACACATCGGACTTCGACAAAAGTTACACACAAATTTTACTGACCCTTTTAAATAGAGCCTTTACCGATTATTCACGCGCGTCGCTAATGGATCTCCGGTCTCAGTAAGTAGTAACTCCTCCTGAACCCTTTTTCTCATCCGTTCTTCTTCCTTCTTTTTCTTTTCTCTTCCATCTTCTTACCTACTGTTACCGCATTTTTTCGGCGAGTGCAGGTGTTCTTCATTTTGGAACTGCTAAACGACAAAAATGTTGGTTCCTCAATCTCGTTGTCAGTTTTTTTTTATTTGTGAATGATTTAAGGTTATAACTGTTTGTAAGGTATATGTCCAAATTTTTCTAGCCACATATCGTGTAGATATATTAATTTCATAAAAACTCTATACAAACACAAAATCCTCAATTTTTTTTCAATTTATGTTTTCACCTGATTATGTTGTCAAATTGTGACCATGTCTAATTTAACTACACATATACTTATTTACAAAATATTACATTGATTGATTGTCATTTAAATGCATTTTAGAATGTTTGAAAGTTTTTTATTCCTAGCCTTTTTACTTACTCACCAAAAGTTCGACGAATTGTTTGAACGACTCAGGACTTGATTTGATGCACTATTGCAATCATTTTTTCTTTTTCTTTTTTTTTGTAAAAATTGATGCCCGAGGTAAGAGGTTCAATAGTTTGAATTGAACATGTGTTTTAGAAATATATATTTCAAGAGCATAGTATTCTTTTCATCAAATATAGATCCTGTGATGTACTACCAAAGTGGAGACCAAACGATCCTTGAAATTATGTGATGCATAATAATTGCTTTTCAGTATTCTGCAACCAGTTCAAATTAAACTAGATTTGGTGACATTGTATTTGGATTCCTCTGCTCTCATTCCTCTTAAGGTACATGTCTTTCTTTATTCAATGTACACAATTTTAACGTACAATACTTGCCTTCGACCTACAAATCCCATGATCAAACACTAATAAACACGGCGTAAACCTTCAGCTCCACTTGGAATGCACCTTCAAAAGGCACGACCAGTTACATTTGCTTGAATATACAGCAATTCCCTTCATTTGTTTAGCATAGGAAGTTCATCTATGTTTTTCTTTTCAGGATCAGACGCCTTCCCTATTTCAACATCTGTACATTGAGTTCCAGGGATGAAGCAATTTGTAAGTAAGCACGCCAAGATAAAGAATTCATAGGACGTGGAAGAACAAATGCTTGAAAGCATAGGAGTAGTAATGGACGAAGGAACTTCTCACCTCCTATTTTTGGAGGAGCACCGTTTAAAGTTCATCCGAGAAGGTTAATTTGTCACAACCAAATATTTATTCCAAAATTGCCAAAGAAGCCGTGCACAAATTAACCATGCAATTGGCTTCATTTTTTTGTAAAAGCAAAAAAAGGTGTGTTGATCGGCAAATCATTTTCCGATGATCGATGCAGATATATTTAAAAGAATGGATTTGTGGTTGCCATGAGAAGCCCAAAAGCAACTTAGTCAACATAACATGGTTTTTCCATAAGTTATTGTATTGTGAGCCACAAAGACCGCAGTTTTGTGTGGAGAGTTTTGGAGTCATTTTAGAACTTTAATAGGAGCCTTAAAGTTCTACCAAACAATTAAGTGGAATTTTAATGTTGGATTTTTTTTTTTTTTGCTTATTTACTTTTCAATGGTTCAAAGTTCCATAAAAACCAAACAAATGGGATAAATGAAAATTAAAATAAAAAAATACATCAAAAAGGTATCCAATACTAATACCCAGTAGTTTTAAGCCTGGATATGTAGTTCTACCTAGGTATATTTTATTCGGTGTCCACCAAGGACACCACCATGACATGTATTTTTCGGTACCATGATGATGAGAACTACCCACTTATCCTTAACCTGTAATGATTAAATGGGATGAATTTATAAAATGGGGATGTGGGACAAAGAAGGAGAAGACCACAGGTTCTATGCTTGCTTGCTTAGTATGGGAGCTATATATAAGCTGGCATGGGTAACTGCTCACGTCAACAACAAAATTTTTATTTATTTTTATATAGATGTCTTTGAATTACTTATTCATGTTGTGCCCCTTTTAAAATGAATACTTCTCTGCAACAATGCCCCACACTAAAAAAAATTCTGACTCATGCAACTGGTTGGGCCATACCCTTAATTTTAAGCAAAAACGAACTTTTTAATTACAGTCACCCGATTTATGTTTTAAATTTCAGCCATTCACATTTTTTTGTTCGCCTGAATGTGGTAGTATTATGTGGTTAAAGTTTGCCACAGGAGACCCGCTATTCGAATGAAGTATGCGAAAAGTCCCAATCGCCTCTCTCTCTCTCTCTCTCATGTATATATATATACACACACGAAGCAGTCGTATATAACAGGGTAAAAAGAAAGAAAGAAAGAAAGAAAGAAAGGCTTCCGCTTCTTAAAGATACCTCCTGATTTTTCTTTGAAGAGGTTGGAAGGCGCCTTAAAATTTGTAGCACGGGGGCCTTCCCTGTAACGTTAACATTAGGTTGGAGAGAAAGGAGAGTTACCTGCGGGCGCTTGTTTTTGACCCGCCTCCTCCTCCCCGCTCGACTTTCCCTTGCGCCGACAGCAAAAGATAGCCCCAAGAATGGTCACTATACTGCCGACAATCCCCCCGCCAATCTTCCCAGCTGCCTTTCCGGTGGTCGGTGGTTTGTGGAGTGAAGCATCCTGACCTTTTGGTGGACGTGGCCTGCATGTAGCATCACGTAGAACAACAAAATAAACCCCACGGTTTACTATCCACGTCTTCGAAGCCTTCTCCCCCGCTGGACACGAGTAGGAGCGCATACAAAATTTTAATTGATCCTTTTCAAAATGTTACAAAACGTAATGGGTCTTTGTGAAAAAACTTTCAGCAATTTTATTTAGCACTAGCTGTTGTTGGGTTGGGCCCTCAAGAGAAAAGTCCTGTTTTTTTTTTTTTTTACATTAATAGGCTTCTTAATTTCAGTCTGTGTCCCAGCAAAATTTGGATCATAACTTCATCAAAATCAATTAGAATGCACACGGGAGGGAACCCCATATTCTTTTTCTATGGTGAGAGCGAGAGAGAACCAAAAAAGGGCCACTTGACCTCATAATGGCACCTATAATCCAAAGGTTAGCACTCTTCAATATGATCAAGATGACTTCCTCAAAAGGTAACCTAGCTCAACCCATTGTACAGTTCAAATATCGGCACACGTCAAAAAGAAAAAAAAAAAACTCCCTCCCCAAGTTAATGCTCCTTACCTGCTGCCATTAGAGAGGGCCACAACTATATTTAGATCAGAAATGCAAGGTACGTCAACCCCTCGGTGCTTCTTGCTTGTCCCGCAGGATATGTTGAGTGCCTGTTCGCCTGATCACAAAAAAGAGAATCGAGAACGAAGAAAAGATTTAGCCAGTCCTTATTCAATGGACGATTAGAACATGAACACGTGTACAAATAGCTTCTCTGATCACGCGATGTAAAGAAAAAAAACTAAGGATTAACAGAAAAGTGTATATTTTTATGTACAAACATACGTAATTTTGTGAAAATAAAATTCAACCATCAAACTTTCATAGCCTAAAAAATTTTTATATATGTACATATAAAGGCCAAAAACCCACACCCTTCCTTTCATCTCTGCAGGGTGTTAAGTTTGTATGCTTTCAATACCGGTGGGATTTCTCCGTATCATTACCGATGTCCTTATTCTACAACAGCCATTAGCAAAGGGAATTAAAAAGCTTACCCTGAGAAAGCACATAAACGATGTTAAGAGTGAGCATCAACGGGGAGAGAATGAGAAATGATTTCTTCATGCTGCTAATTGAAGCTCGCCGTAAAGATCAAACGGATGCCTCGAGGGAAATGAGGGCGATTTCACGGTCTCCTGGGCTTCGTTTATGAAGGAAATGGGCATCGGGATTTCTATTATTTCTCCTTCTAAGACAAAGTCAGAATGTTGGAAGGTAGAGACGACTGACCCCGCGCATATATTCCAATAATCCAATCAAATGACGCACGGAAAGAAACTAAGTTTGCACAATAAAATAGTCCACGTCTAACATTTCCACTACAAATAGCAGTCCATGTGAAAGCTTATGACGCCCCTTGTTCATCAATAAATTAAATCAATTCAAATATGCTATAAAATCTTGTCAATTCCACCTTTTCTAGGAATAGTTTAATCACTATCCATTTTTGGCATAAAAAAGAACCAATTTTCTCAACAGGATGTAGAACCACTTAATGATTTCTCCTTTTTTTGATAAGTAACAAATATACAAGTTATGAAAGAGAGGAAAAACTGTGCACCTGTGGACACAGTTAAGGATTACCTCATCCTACCGCCTGAAATAAAGCTTGAAGCCCCCCCCCCCCCCCCCTCCATTCTAAGTCCTGAATTGCATGGGTGACAACGATAACAATGGTTCAACTTTGATGTCATGCCCTACCACCTTAAGACACAGGAATAAAGGCTCACGAAAATCAAACAAAATACCCGCCGTTATACATACCATTAAATCTACCAGCTACACTATATCCCTCGAGGCAACGATTACTTAAACCTTCATCTCTTCAGAGGTGCTTATAGCATAACCTAAACCTTCAGCCTGAAATAAATAATTTTAAGAAAAACTCAATTGCATTCACTTGAGGAAGCAATGGCAAATCTATAATCATACCAACGACGTATGATTACTTCCTTTCATGTTAATCCACATAGTCTTCCCAATTTCAAGTAACCTTTCCTTTTCCTCTTCCCGGCAACTTTTGGGCTGTAGCTCAGTTACTTACCTCAGGTCTCAAAAGTTCCAGACAACACCCCACCATAAACTATAATCTCCAACAGCTATCCTATTTTTAATACAATTTTCATTTCATTCCCTTTTGCTCTTGCCTTAATTTATTTACTTATTTTCGTTTCAAATGTACCAACAACCCCAACTGCAAAATATGAGCTCCAAAAAACTATCATATTTTTAGCACAATTTTCATTTATTTGCAAGTTCTAGACATCTACCTTTAGTTGGATAAGAAGACTACTACGACATTACATCTCTCAAGCAAATTGCCATCGCTAACGAATCATGCATTTGCTGAAAGAAACGTACGTTTTGCAGCAAGGGGAGAGACGGCTCGAGCAGTTGTCGCGACGTTGACCTTGACCGGATCAAAAAAGAAAATCGCATACAAAATAAATTAAAGAAGTCATCTCCTTCATGTTCAATATATATATATGTTCATTTATTGATTTGTGTCTACATTAATTATTAGGTAGACCAAAAATGTTCTTCAACGATACCAAAACCATATGCCGATTTTGGATCCCGTCCCTTTTCTCAATGTAAATGCAAAAAACTTTTTAGAAAAAATACAAAAAAGGCCCTTAACTAAAAGAAATCACCACCCCATTTTTGAAGCTTATCAAACGGCTTTTAAACGGAAAACAATATTAGGATAGAAAATCAATGTACAAAATTACCCACTGGAAGGAAACTTAGCTCGACCCTTCCAGTCCCCCCGGCGGGCGAGGGTCAACTGTGACCACTGGCCAGCGAGCCCTTGCTTGTTGCGAGCAGGCGAGGGCTTGCTGTGAGTTTTGTGTTTCGAGTGAGTTCTTATTCTCTTTCTGAATTTTTGTATCCTCGTCTGAAGAATGAAAAGAGAACTTGGGGAGATTTGAATCGCAATTGCAGCCACGGTGTTGGCGAATTTCCCGGCTGGGTGATCTCTTCCAAATGGTTAGATTAATCTTGCTCTATTCTTCCCTTCATGGAAACTGTGATGCAAATTTCAATGAGATTTTGGCTTTTTATGTAGTAGTGGAGAAGATGTATATGTTGAGATTTTTTAGTGAAAGCTTTTTTGCTACTTTTTGCAGGAAATCATTGAACAAGTTCCTTATTTCGAGGTTAGGCACAATATGCTGGAAAGGAACCACATGCTCAGGTTCCAGAGGACGGACATGGCAGATCTGTTGACTGGTGGACTGTGGACATGAAATGAAAGCTTTTAATCAAGTAACATACATCAGATGTGGTGATACCAATGGACTGTCCCGGAAGAGGCACAGTTCAAATGGGTGGGTTAAGACCTTATGCAGCATGGCTACCGTTTGACTTGCACAGGAACTGTGTTGGGTGGGCCTATACGTGCAAGTTGAATCATCTGAAGATTTCATCGCTTGGTATCAACACATTTCTAGATCCTAACACTACACAAGATTCACGTATTACCAGGTGCTCCTAGTGTCGGCAAAATTTAACGACGTTACTTCTAGGCGTTGGTAAAAATTATGTGGCTAAAAGCTTTCACTGAGATTTTCACTCTCCTTGGTGTACATATGATCACAGATGTGTGCTGAACATCAATTAGAAAGTTATTACCGACGTTCTCCGAACGTTGATAATAATATTAGCCAAGAGTGAGCACATATCGGTAATAATCCTCATCGACGCAAGACAAACATCAGTGATGATTATTACCGATTATGCTTGGTTAATGGCCTGTTCATGAAAGGATATTTGTCACAGGAAAGTTATAGTTCATTTGTATCATATCAACATTAGGTACCGAAGAGAGACTAAAATTATGGTCCATTGGCATCGGTGAGCAGGAATATTAATCTGACTGCCCGTGCAAAAGCGGAAGTCCCTCTCCTCCTTTTCCCTTGCCCCTATTTTAATAAATTAAACTAGATTTGGTGACATTGTATTTGGATTGCTCTGCTCTCATTCTTCTTAAGGTACATACACGTCTTTCTTTATTTAACGTTCAACAATTTAACGTACATACAAACAACAGGATCAAAGACTAATTGTTAAACATGGCCTACGGAAGGCACCCTCCATGGCCCGACCAGTTACATTTGCTTGAATAGACGGCAATTCCCTTCACTTATTTAATATAGTAACTTCATCTATGGGTTTATTTTCACGATCAGACGCCTGCCTTCATCTCAACATCTGCACATTGAGTTCCAGGGATGAAGCAATTTGTGAGTAAGCACGCCAAGACAAAGAATGCAGAAGACCTGGAAGAACAAATGCTTGAAAGCGTAGGAGAAGTACTAATGGATGAAGGAACTTTTCACTTCCTGTTCTTGAAGGAGCACCGTCTAAAAGTTTATCAAAGGTTAATGTGTCACAACAAATATTTATTCCAAACTTTCCATAAGAGCCATACACAAATTAACCATGCAACTGACAAATCATGTTCTTATACAAGCGAAAAAAAAACATGTGGATCCGAAATATTAACTAAACTGATATGTTATCACAACATATTAATCCAAAATTACCACAAAAGCCATGCACAACCATTCGATGGGCAAATCATTTTCTGATAACATGCGGCAATATTTAAAAGAATGGATTTGTGGTTGCCATGAGAATCCCAAAGACAATTTTGTCAACAAACATGGTTTTTCGTAAGCCACTCTATTGTGAACCACAAACACTGAATTTTAGTTTTGGATCCATCATAGAACTTTAATACTGGAAAACTTTTTTTGCCTATTTACTTGTCAATGCTGGGAACAAAACTTCCATGAAAACCAACAAATGAGGTAGATAGAAGGTAAAACAAAAAATTCCATATGGAAAGTGCACAGTACCAGACACACACACACACACACACACACGATAAGTTCAGAAACAGTCTTAAACTCAATCGTTGAGTGAAAGGGCGAGAAACTTCTGCCTTTTTGAGATATTTCTAGATTGAATTTTCATTGAAGAGGCAGAAGGCCGCCTAAATTTTGTGGCACGGCTTCCCCTTAAGTTTAACATTAGCTTGTAGAGATGGCTAGAGTTACCTGCGAGCGCTTGCCGCCTCCTCTTGCTCGAGTTTACCATGCGAAGAATGAAATAGATAGCCACAAGATCACCAGAAAATTCAACACACCTTCTTTACCATTTCCACGCACCATAAAGGATTTTGTCCCTTTACTGGTTGAAGTAGAAGACGAGCTAGATTGTTGAACAGGCGTAGGTTGGTTAATGAGCGTTGTACTTGTCCTGCATGTAGCATGAAGTAGAACAAGAAAATAAGCATCACAGTTTACTGTCAATGACTTCGATGCCTTCACTCCTCTAGACATGAGTAGGAGCGGATACAAAATTTTATATGTCAATGTTTTCAAAATAAATATCCCTTCTCCACTTGATGCTCCTTACGGGTAAACTATTTTCATAGCAGAAATGAAGGGCACGCCTCCTCCAGTTTCGCCTTTTAGGCAGACGGAGTTGTCATTTCTTCCGAGAATCCGTTAGGCCCCCGAATACTACTTGACACCACTTGGAGCAGTCTCAACGGTCAACTCGTTAACTTTTTGGATCTGGAGCAGAAAGGTTGGTGGCGTGCTTTTTCCATCGTAGTTGTCGTAAATGAAGTAGGCAGTCACATTGATTAGACCCAGGCCAGACTGACCAGGTAGTGGAATTTTGTAGCAGTGAGGGCCATCTCCGGCCCTCCGGGGAACTCACGGACAGTTCTCAGAAATGGCATATCATTACTCTGCCGCGAAACAATTTTAGGTTCTCCAGAATTGATGTCACCGACGTCCGGTACCCACGTGTTGCCGTGATCATCACGGACAGAATCTGTTGCAATCCCGCATGCTATGTAGAGTGTCTGTTCGCCTGATCAACAAAAGAGAATCGAGAATTAACAAAAGATTAGCCTGCAGCCCTTATTCAAACGACGGTGGTAAGAACATAAACACGAATAGGTGTTTCAAATTTTTAGTGGCTAAGAGTATTTTGGTTATTATACTGCTTAGTGCACAATTTGTTTGTACATGAAAACGGTGCATATAATCAGTTTCGATGGAGCATGATGTCGAAAAATCTAAAGATTAACAAAAAATATGTATATTTGTATGTACAAACATAATTTAATGAAGAATAAAAAATCTTTGTCACTACCACCCAGCAAGATGACCGAACCCTCACCTTTGTCACTATCTTCTGAAGTATCAGGTTTGTTGGAGATTCATCCCACTACACTTCAACTCCCATACAAGTACCTTCTTTTGCAAACACATCGAGAGCTCAAAATAGAGACAGATTGCTTATACCATCCATTACACCAACCCGTTCAGGATAACCTATAACATGATTAGTAAGGGAAACTAGGAGACTTACCCTGCGAAAGTACATGAATCATGTTAACAGTGAGCATCAGCAGGGAGAGAATGAGAAATGAATTCTTCATCGCTGCCAAGTGAAGGTGGCAGTAACGCTGAGAATGGATGGCTCCCGGGAAATGAGGGCGATTTCCCACTCTCCCCGGATTCCCTTATAAAGCAAATGGTTGTCCGTATTTCAATGATTTCTCCTACTAAGACCAACTCAGAATGTTGAAAGGTGGAGACGACTGATTCCATGCAAATAATGCTAAAATCGTCCTACACCCGCTTGGACATGTAAGACGTGATAACAACAGGTCTGAAATTTCAACTACAGCCCATCATTTATATCAAACTCCAAATGACATCGCCTTTTTCTTTTACATAAAAACAGAGAAGCTACTATACCCAACAGTGTAAAACATGCAAATGATAACTATAAATCGTTGAATTTTCGTAAGGTAACTATAAATTGATATACGGTGCCTCCATTTAAGTGCTCCCTTTAAGTGTCAACGTAGTTGGTAGCAATAGCAGACCAGAAATTTAAAAGAGGGCCCAAACATGTAAATTGTTAGTTGGGTGGGGACTATAAATATATGTATTTTTATGTGAATATTTTGGCAAGTTAAGGAGATCAGACAGTTTCTCCTGGCCTATATATGCACCTTTTCTGTTTGGTAAAATATTCAAAGCATACTAGCCATAAAACGGAGGTGAGACAGGTATGGCCCCTTAAAAATATATATAAAGCCATATTATAACTTGTGTCCTTTAACCAGAATTTTTTCACTGAGGCCTGCGGGGTACTAAACATCAAATTCAAATTAAAGAGGGATTAATATATGAATATATATAACAGCCACATGTGCATCTTTCACTACCTTTATGTTATAAGAACGCAAAATATTTATCCCCTTGAATGATTGATTTGGATGCCTCCCATCACGTGACTGGCCGTCGGTCAAGATAATCTGTTTTAGATAGCATGGAAAAGAGACCCGTTTTCACTGTTAACATTGGGAACACTTTTTTGTTCATAGGAGACAGAAAACAATCTGGAGGGTGTGTGGATGACAATCTAGAACTAGGTTTTGGGCGACAAAACTTGATCTTGTTCCAAAACACAATTTCAAGAGTGTTTTGATGACATTAAAACTGGGTTTTGACAAAATCTGATTTTCATGAAGGGACGAAAGAATTTGCTTGTCCCCAAGTTTTCCAGTTAAGGTTAATTTTTGCTTCCAAACCAAGTTTTTCACTTGTCATCCAAACATCCAATCCAAGCTTAAAAAACTACGTTTTGAACCAGGTTTTCAAAAACTTGGTTTTTACAAAACCAAATTTGTTGATGGTGTCATCCAAATGCACCCTTAGTGTTTTATATGCGCCAAAGATATCTCCTAGCAGAATTACTAAGTCTCTTGACTGATGTATCTTTCACGCTGCCCATCGTTCTGTCCTTCTAAAGCTTGACCCTCAATGCCCATCTTTATCAATTGACATATATATATATATATATATATATAATTTGAGCGATACAATTGGTGAGCAAGGACGTTATCAGATTTTTTTTTAGGAAAGCCAAAATTATATTTTTAAAATCTTTACAAGAGCTAAATTTACAGATTTAATAACAATTTCGTTTTTCAAAAGTATCACTGCAGGCGAACCAACACATAGCTGTCGGATATTGATATCCCTAGGTAGAAAACTCAAATGGGGTTTTTAGATGAACTAATCATTACGTGGGTTGACAACATAGATAAATTAATACACGGCTATTCATTTATCCAAATGTAACTTAGATACGAAACAAACCTTCTAATACACGGCTATTCATTTTTTGCTTCTTAATCTTATTGGCCACACGGTTATGGAAAAATGTGTATTTCGGTGATCGTCCTTTAGCCATCGTGCTCTGCTCTCATGTTTCCAAAACAAGTCTTCTTCGAGAAGACAACATTCAAGTTCTCTTCTCAGCATGTGCATTCCATGTCCAACCATGCACCAACAGAATGTAAGGCCTGAATTCTTTCTAGTTCCTGTCTAACAGCAGCAATTTTCGGAGGAATATTTCCAAAAACATTTGAGCTCCACCAAGGAAGCTTCCTTCGAACATTATCAAGCTTCCTCAAGACACGCAACATTGGGTAACCTTTTACAGCAACCCTCCAACCATCTTTCACAACTTGATCGCATCCCTCTCTAAGTAGCCAGCAGCTTTGGAAACAAAAAGGGCCCTTTCTGACCCTAAACTGTGTTGCCGGAAAAGCAAAAAATTGAAGACCACTGTGGTCTGAAAGTGATCGAGGAAGAATTTTTAGCAAAAATTGCCATCCCTCTAGCTGCCACCGCCAATTACTTACCAATGCCCGGTCCAGACGGCATTGGACATTTCTATCACCTATCTGATTATTTGTCCAAGTAAAACTGCAAGCAGGTTCATTAATCACATGAAGCAAGCCAACAACATTATGAAAGTTGAGAAACTCCCTACATGAAGCTTGAGCAGGGGCCCTACCTATCTTATCATTGCCTCCACGAAGAACATTGAAATCACCAGTCACCAAACAATGAGTGGAGAGGTTGCACAAAATAGCAGCCAACTCTCTAAGAGACACTCTTCGTACCAAGTAATTTGGATGCATGTTGACAACCACCACTGAAAAACAAAATCCTAATCGTCTGTCCCTACAATAAGCTCTAATACAAAACTCATGAAAATCAATAGAAGAGATCATTATATTTGCTGCCTTTCAAGCAAGAATAATGCGAGGCACACGGAAACCACTATTAAGACTATACTCAAAACTATAACCCAAGGCTTCTTCTTCCAGGCATCAAAACCAGACTTATTCATCAATAAATTAGCAAGGAAAAGGAAAATAATGTCTGGATTAAACCAATGATCGTCGGCAACTTAGACTTGCGCCACTTTTTGCATCAATCCCCGAATGTTCCAATATAAAACTTTCATAGATAAAGAATAGAGAAAAAAAAAAAACACCTTGAATATGACAATGACGTGCCAGACCAGATTGGGCATCGGGAGATACCTCACCCTCCAACTTGCCAGGATCAGCTCCAGACCCATCATCAACTTCAGCCAAAGTGACACCACCCAGGACTGTGTCACCATCTTCAGGGACATCTGCCTTTTTCACCTGCGGCTAGCCCTAAAACAAGGACCTAAGATTCTTGAAGACTTCGCACGTCCATGATGGGCCTCAATCATCTTGCGCTGACCCTCCTTCACATACTGGTCTGCTGGTTCAACTACATCTTCATTGCCCTTGTTTCTTGAAAATCCAGGAGGAGAACCTGGATCCATATCATTCATATTTTCATGATTATCAGAAAACGATAATTGGAGGAAACCACTCCTTCCATAATTGCTCTTCAGTACAGGGGTCATTTCCCTAATTACGATACCACCAAAACCCTCTTGCCTTCCTTTAATATTAGTACAATCAGTAACGCCCTGAAGAATTTTAGCCTCAGCCTTAGAATCTTAAATGGTCACCTTAACATGAGAATTCATAGCTTCAGGAAGATTTAACGTTCTATGATTTTCCACAATCGCATCTCAAGTCTCAACTAGGCCCTCCTCAGAGTGGAGAGCACCAAACTTGTTGCTAAAAACATTATTGTCTCAAGACCCAGTGGCAATTCCCCTTTCCTGACGCTCACTAAAGAGAAGTACCTTCGTCTCTTGGCATAGAAGGGCCAAAAACTCTCCATTTTTGTCACCTGTACTTCTGACCAACCTTCTTTGCACTCCAGAACATTTTGAGCTGGAACCCTATCCTCTAGCGATACGTTGCATTGATCTGTCATATGGGTCGTCGCTTTGCATTTTGCATGCAAACCTCTGATCCTGACCTCTCCTTTACCCAACTCAATCTCGACCTGGGAACAAAGCAAAGAGGGGCATCCAAGCACAATCGAGCAAAACCTTACGCAGGAGAAGTCACGTTTGCATATCTGCTTGGCATCAGGCGGGCTCGATGTCTGAAACCTGAGTCCCGCTCCAAACCTGGCCCGGTTTTGTCACTAAATCGAAGGTTACTGACACATTTCCAAAGTTTTTTTCCAATCCACTGATAATAAAGGCAAAGTCCATGCCTCGTTGGGACGAATCATATACAAAGCAACCAATGGCTGCCCACTTAAAAGGGGCCTTCATCTCCTCCAAGTCATCCTTAGACAATCTAATTCTTGGTTTCCCATTCACCATTGTAACAATGAGGGGAAAAGGTTCAGGCTTCTCCTCCTCCGCAACCATCTTCACCAGATCTGCCCACGAGCTTTTTCATCAGTGGCTTTCCTGGATCTCAATGTACGGCCACGGACATGGATTATATATATATATATAGAGAGAGAGAGAGAGAGAAATTATGGATCTCAATGAAACAAAATTAAACAAGTAAACAAGGAAAAAGATGAAAAAATATTCATCTGAAAAATATGTCGGTGTGTCTCATTAAATATGACAAAAATTAAACGTGACACTAGAGCAGGTTAAAAGATAATACTTATTTTGTAAATTAAAAATGAAACTGGTGTATCTCAATTAATATATAACTATCTTTGTTCATTAATAGAAAAATATCAGGTCGGCTTCTTGTAAATAGAACACAATTCACGTTTCTTCATTAAATAAAACAATTCAAAGGAACCACAAAATGCACTGTAAGAGGAGACAAAACAGCGTTTTTGAGTGAAAAACCTGGTGCACTCATGCATGAAAACCTGGTTTTTTGAAATCGACGTCTTTTGAAAATGATGTTTACACTCCAACCAAACATGTTCAAAATGGTGTTTTGCCTTCAAAATTGGCCTAGCGGGCCTGGCAGCCGGTGGGCATCGACACTTGGCTCAATTTGAGCCCGAAAAAAAAGACACTGATCAATTATCGGTCCATCTCAAGTGGGCTCCATAATATATTTTAAATATGTATTTTACTAATTTATATATATAATTATAATATTATATTATAATTAATTATATATATATATATAATTAATTATATATATATATATATATATAATTACTGAGCCGAGTCCAACTGATTGCCCAAATCAGACTTAATCACCCCGACTCCTTATCAAGCCAGGTCAGCCCAATTCTCAGACTTACTTCAAAAGGCTATTTTTGGGCATGCAAACAAACACATCCTTACTTTCAAGATGTACTGCCACGGACATGGATTAAAGGTGAAGTAATTTTAAAGGACAAAAATGCCCTTCTACAAAAAATGTCAGAACATGGAACCCGCCAAGCCCGACCACTCGTTGCCCTATAGCTTCTAGGATAGTATTCGATCTTAATGACTCCACCAACATTTTGGTGTTGTGTTAGGCCGATCGATCAATTTGTACTCTTGGCTATGACTACGTCAAAGTAAATATGCCACTCTCGATTTGAATGGGATATGTCCTTAATCATATTTATGATATTCACATGTTCAGATTTGAAGACGAACAAAGAAAAGTCTTATCTGTATTTGAATTTGAATCCAAAAACTAATTTTACAACCCCAAAGGAAATTTTGAACAGAATTTTCCTGGTTTTCAAAATATAAGAGCATCAGATATAGATATTTGTTTAAAACAAATCGGATCTGAATCTTTATCTAAATCCAATCAAATATTTATGTGTATCTGAATCTGAATCCGATCATATGTTGAACACGTCTACAACTCATGGGCAGTTGGGTAGAAAGCCAGAATATACTCTCCTTCACCATAAAAATGTGTACAATTATGTCAAGTTTCTAACTGCAGCCAAATATATACAGCTACCCAAGGGAAGAGCAACTTCAACTATTACCGTTGCATACAGATCTCAACAGACGCGCCAAGGGAAGGGCAACTTCAACTACTAGCGTTTGCATATCGATCTGAGATCTGATAAATATTTTGTTTGAGATCATTGCAAATACTTCAGTTTTTCAAGTAATCCCTCCCCTGTTTGATTATCTTCCATGAAGTTAATTTTTGAATTAATTTGGACAATGTAATATAAATACTATAGCAAACGAATCATGCATGCATGTGCTGTAAGTAACGTTTTGCAGCAAGGAAAGGGACTCCTCAAGCGGTTGTCGCGTCAACCTTGACCTTGACCAGATATAATATTATTTTCCCGAAACTATAAACGAACAGGTTTTCCTGCATTTTTTTTTTAGTATCAAGGACAAATTTTTGTGTCCCTCATAAATATTAATTTTAGCCATCGTGAAAGTGGGCATCTAGATGAGTTTGAGCCGTAAAAAATGGCCGTGTCAAGAACATCTTTGGCTGGACCTAACTCAGCTTCACTATCTATGTATATATATACATATATATTAAAAATCATTTTTCATATACGTTTATGTATTTTTCATTATAAATATATGGCTCAAGAGATATTTTGTTTTTATTCTCTTGAAATTAAAATATTTCCAATCCACAGTACCAAACTCATTTTGTTTTTAATATATCTTCCATTTGAGTCCACCAGAGTGGGTTGCAGAACTAAAATCCCATACAAAATGAAGTTAAAAACTTATCTCCTTCTTATCTGATGGCCAAAGACAGCCAAGATCTTGCGAATTGAACCCATAACAGCAATGTTAAATTTACGCAATTGGCATTTTGTTATTACAAACCTTGCGTCCAGAATTGCTACATTAATTATTTAAATTTTAGGTTTAACTTGAAAAATCAACCTTCCATATATATATATATATGTGTGTGTATATATATATATATATATATATATATAAGAAAATTGAGTGGTGACTTTAAGCTTCGATGATGTCTAGAGACATCAAATGAACCTTCAATCCATAAAAAATATTGATGGCCCTCGTTTGATATCCCCAAGTATCATCTAGGCCCTAGAGTCATGACTCAGTGGCTACGTATATATGCTTCAAGCTTATCGCTAGTCGCTTTTGTGTTTGTGGAAAATTCAGGTAAAGATAATCTAATATATGCCCCAAGGGAAATGTGGACATTTCATGTTATCAACGCCTTTACGGATGCATAAAAATCGTCAACCAAACCATACTTTTTCTCCAAAGTCTGGTCATTCCCAAACTCTTCTTCATGATCAATGACAGAATCTCAAACTCATGATCAGAAATCCCATTTGCTTGGCTTGTCTTCCGATCTCTCTAACCCTGCAGTTAAACCCTTTAATCGACCATCCGAGGTGGCTGGCCCGAGAAGCCTTCCTGTGATCACGTGAATCGATCTCCATGAATTAATTAGGCACCAAACTGATCTGCACGTTACACCAACTGTTTGTTTATTCCAACCCAACACGCAGCAATTTGGTTAAAATTAATAACAATCTGACAGGAGCTTTTGACAGAAAAAAAAAAAAAAAAAAAAAGAGTTTAAATGCTTGTGAAACCCAACTTAACTAGAAAAAGATCATCTGCCCAGGAGTTTTTTTCTTGCTCCTTCTCCGTTTTGTTTTTTGTCTTCCGATGTCATTATTTCCTTTCATTTCTTTGTAATAATGGTTTTGGTTGGCTTTCTCCCGGCAGTAATGAATGAAATCAAGAAAATTAACTAAAAGAAGACATCAAGTGCATAGAATCAAGTATGAACATTTGAATATCCCAAATGGTTTTAAGACATTGGCACTTGGGACTCCAGCAAGCGACCCAACTCCCAACCCCATTCATTCCACATATTAAAAAGCATTTGATGATTTCGTTTCTTTGTTTGGGCGAATACGAGGTGATCCCGAGTAAAGGTGGAAACACCTTCTGGTTCTGGGGTTGTCTCCTAGTGACCAACCACCTATCAGCCCCGGCCTAAGTTGTGCCAATCTTCTTATGTTTGTCATTTTTATGATCAATCATGGTTTCCTCAGCTCATCTTGGGTTTGGGTTTGAATGGTACACTGATTCAGGGGCCGAGCCAAGGAGGGCCCATGCGAGCATTGAACCCACCTCAATATTTTTTTTTTAAATTTACATGTAAGTTTTAGAAAAAGTTATCCTATAAAAAAATTTAAAAAAATGATATTTCAGCTTGGGTCAAAATTTAAATAACTTTTAAGTTGACCCCCTTCAAGAAAAAATTTCTAGCTCTGCCGTTGCACTGAACTTTTCTTAAAGTTCTTTCTCTCCAAAAATGTCTCTCCTATTCATACCTTTGTGGTCTATAAATTTATTTAAAGAAGCTATCTTCTCCTTTTAACCGTCTAACTATAATTGTTTTTAGTACATTTCTTTACTAGCTCTTCCCGTATAAATTAGATTCTCATACTTAGATTATCTTATTGGTGAACTTATTCCTTCTCATTATATTTTTTATGGATTTCGGTGACTAAGGGATCAGGTAATTTCAAAACTAATTTTCCACCTATTTCCTTGTCAAAAAAAGAATGAAACTATGAGATCTATACATCATTTGTATTGTAAAAGGATGGCATTGATATATAAGTTGAAGCATAGGGGTGTTTTCCCAATACACCAAAAGCAGCCCTAAACCATCAAAACTTCAAAAAATTAAGGAGACTTCAATCTTCACTCACTCATGCAGTAAGATTAACCTCCCACTTGCTACATGGAATTCCACACGAGAAATTAAACTTTTGAGTTAAAAAAGACAAACCTCTTATAATAAAATATTAATTCCCTATGGCACGAAAGCTAATAACTGCATAACTAGAGAAACGATAGCCCCGAACAGGATAAATTTTGAAAGAAAAGCAAATAGATGTTATAATAGGTGACCCACGATGGTTGGCCATTAATACGGGCAGATTAACCGTCGATATTGATAACTGCTTCTTACCGGAAAAAAAAATATTTAATTCTGTGGCCAAAACTTAAAAAGTATTTACATGATCAAACTTTACATGTGAAAGGACACCAAGGCTGCCGACCTTATAACCACATTCTTTAGAAAAATGCCTCACTATTTTTCATGCCTTATTACGAAAACTTGCCGAGGGGAAGACCAGGAAATCGTCGCGACTTTATAAAGCCTCTAGCTTTGCTGGCCAAAGATGCATCCTCCCATGAAGAAGGCGGTGGTGTGAAGTTTCATGGCAAAATCCGGTCTTCTGTTCGTTTCCTTTTGTATTATAATCCAAATTTTCTCGGGGATTGCTGATAAATGTAAGTCTTCTCAAGGTCTCGACTTCCACTCGTTTGATTTCGTTGCTAATCGTAAAATACATGGCCACATGTGTAGTCTACATCTGGTGGAGTCAAGATTTTTTCATAGGAAGGCAATATTATGGTTTCAAAATTTTGACAAAAACCCAAATATCATTTTTCAAATTTTTTATGTAGGATACATGAATTTTTTTTTTAATTTTATACATAAATTTTCTAAACTTTTTTTTAAGGGGGCTAGGGCACCTGCCCCCCCGGGCTGTGCATCTCTACTCCAATATCGCCCTACATGTTAGTTATGACGCTAGTCACAAAAAAAAAAACATGTTTTTTTTTTCAAATACATCTTAAGAATGAAAAAAATGAGCCAATCGAATAAAACGGCAAAAAAACGCCAAACGATTTTGTGTTTGTCCCACCTTTTTTTTTCGTTTTGGGCGTTTTCTGTATGCTTTGTAAAATCAAACTGCTTGTTTCTATTTTCTAATGTTTATTGGTTGCTTATCTACTTATTCTTTAATTTTCTTAACATTTCAAGATTTTTTAAAATTTTGTAAAAATTTACATTGTTTTTCCTTTTTTCAATCTCGACATATTATACCCAAAGAACCTGACCATCTAAAAAAAGCAATACTTATAACTATCGTTATGAGTTCCCTTCGGATATATCTTGGAAAATTTTTCGGTCGCTTGTTGATTAAATACAAGGTAGATCTGCCCCGAATGAATCCCTATTGCAAGAGGTTTTTCTATATAAGTCCTTATCTTACCGGTTATGTTATAAATCTATGATTCGCTTTTTAAGTTCTCCAAATTCATCCTTCACTTTCACTTTCGTAGAACAAGTTCATCCCTAAGGTTTTTAAACCGTTATTAGAAGCAAAAATTATACATGTAATTCCACATTGCGATGCATCTATTTGGCAAGGGGCTACGTATGTTGATAAATATATCTAATAGGTGGTTTGACATTGAAGCTGGTCATATTCATGGACAGATCTAATTAAAAAAAAAAAAGAATAAAATTTTAAAAAAGATTTTTTTAATTCCAAAAATAGCCTTAACTACTCCTTGTTTCTTTTCGATGGGTATTTATGTTTGTTACTCACTCTCGTTTGGTACACACCAATACCGATAACAATGATATGACCAAGTAATAGGAGGGCGTATGTTCAAGTGTGGCCAAGAGATTTGTTTCTTTTAAACTGTAAAGGTAAAAATTTGGAAAACAAAAAGTGTTCTTGAAATATATCTATTTCTATTTCTTCAAAAGTACCAAAAAATACCCTTCTCCTACAAAACTAGAACACGAGGACCAGTGTGGTAGCGGATGGATGACACCAAAAAAAAAAATTAGTTCTGCAAAAACTAGTTTTGGAAAAAATTAGTTTCTTAATCAGTTTTTAAAAACTAGTTCGTGTATTTGGATAATAGGACCAAAAAGCACCTTTTTGTGAATGATTTGGAGGGCCTAGGTTATTTGCTTTTTTTTTAGAGAAAAAAGGAAAGTTATCAAAATTGAGTTTTAAACCAAAAAAACCTACTTTCGGTGTTATGCAAATGCATTGAAATGATGTTTTGGAAGGAAAGCCATTTTTTCCCATCAAAAATTAGTTTTAGGTGTTATCCAAATGTCCCATAAAAAAACAAAATAAAAAAGTAATCAAAATGCATGTCCCTTGATAGTTGAACCTAGTGGGAGTATTACCTATAGCCTTTTTCTTTCCTTTAAAAAAAAAAAAAAAAAGAGTACAATCAAACCTAGTTATATACCAAGCTGGTTACATGCATAGGTCTGCATACTTATGCACCCATTAGAAGCTCATGTGTATGACATACTACCCAGTGAATATAACCGCTTTTAGATCATACGGGTACCCGTAAGTTGGATATTACCTTTTCAAAATGTACCAAAATTTCCCTCAATTCCCCTTTTCTTCCGGTGCATATTGACTGCAATACTCTTAAACACCATTTAAATACGCAACACTCCTAAAGCTAGTTAAATACACCTCCGAAGCTAGTCATGACAAAAAATGTCAATAGTTAATAGAACAAAGAACTTTTTGTAGGGACAAAAGAAAAACAAAGAAAGTAAGGTTTTAAGATTCGATATTTTTTTTTTGGTCTTGCTCATATCATTATCTCATATTCTTGTCGTTATTTCATAATTTTGTCATTATGTCATATTTATATCGTTATGTTACACATATTATATCATACATTTGTCATTATTTCATATTCTTATCATTATCTCATATTACCTTTCATCGTTATTTCAAACTCCCTAAATATGAGATAACGATAAAACTATGAGATAATGGGTGTGAAATAAAGATAAGGGTATGACATAATAACAAGGACAAGGTTAAAAGTGACAAGGTTAAAGTGATGGCTGTGCATGTACAATGATAATGCATTAAAGTAAATATACATATTAGTAATAGCCAATAGGGCCCACCTTTGATATATGCTAACCTAATGGCTTACAAAACTTGACGTCCAGCACCTCATGTAACCGGTGAGTTTTCTTTGTGTCCTTCAGTGTTCTTGAGCATCGATTGTGGAGGTCCGACGGGTACGCGCACGGACGAGCTGGGCATCAAATGGGTCGGCGACGGTGACTACATTAAGACAGGGAAAACAAACCGCGTCCAGGTTACCACTTCATACCACGAAGAGGACAAGACCCTCCGTTACTTCCCATCGCAAATAAAGAGCTGCTACGTGATACCAAGCGTGGCGATGGGAAAGAAGCACATGATAAGGGCATCCTTCTTCTACGGCAACTACGACGGGAAGTCGTCGCCACCATCCTTCGATCTTCAATTTGATGGGAACAATTGGGCCAGCGTGACAACTTCATTAGATACCACCCTTTATTGGGAAGTGATTTATGCGCCCAAGAGAGACAACATCAGCGTCTGTGTTGCTCGAACATCGCCCGACCACATACCCTTCATCTCTGCTCTTGAAGTTAAGGAATTTGAGCTGGGCATGTATCAAACCGAGGACACGGAAGACGTTCTTCTAAAGTGGAGGAGGACAGCCTTCGGAGCAAAGGACATAATAAGGTAAGACAAGAGCAAGAGTATGTGAACTTTGAGGAGCTAAGGCAGTGGCTGAGCCTAAAACTAAGGGGCAGTAATAGTTTAAGTTTTAATTTTTAAGGGCTCATATGATAACAAATAAAAAGTTGGAGAAATATCAATATACAAATAAAGTAACTAACATCAACTTACATGCGTCTCTACTACAGAGCTAAGGTTTGAGGGGTAACCCCTTCAACTGAGCTGGCATATGAAGGTCCGATTAGTCTGGGTAAGCGGGGAAGACCACCGTTTCCTTTGTGCCTTTAAGATACAGGTTAGGCTTTCAGTGTCTTGGACTACCATCCCTTCAGTGTTCAAACGAACACTGGCCACTTAGCATCCATCGCCCCATTTATTGCACTAACCAACTCCGGGACTGTATGAAAGTTCAATTTAGGAAGTTAAAAGATAACATGCTTATTATAAATTCCACTTCATATATAGTTTTTGAAGCTTTGAATGAGCAAAGCATAATGTTATCAGAATTAGCCTCAATAGACTGATTTGTTCAATTCGGTGGCTAATTCAAACTTGTCATGCATTATTTTTTAACAAATTTTTAATTAATTAAAAAAAAATTTGAAATGGTATTTCCAATTGACAACCAATTCGTCTAAATAATTGATATTGGTCGATTCATTGAATGAGCAGCTCAACCCATTTGGTCAATCAGCTTGTACAACAGTGTATAAAAGTACTCAATATTAAGTCACAAGTAGAAAACTACATCATAACTTCTGTTTTAGACTAAACACATACGGTTTTGATGTGTATTTTCGGCCATAAATCCACTGTTTATCGTGCTCCTTGTTGTGGCGGTTTAACACTTCTGATCACCCGTTTTGCCTTCATTGGTCTCAAGTATGGCCTTCAGAGCCCGCCTTCTGGCCCTCGCAGCCTGTTACCTTGTCAATGTCAGACACTAGTTGACAAGCTGCCATTTACGCCCTCCGAGTACTTTTCCTTCAGCTAAGAGCCCTCTGCCTCCATGCATGAACCTTACCCTCTCCTGATCCCTATGAACTTTGTCAACAAAGCATCAATTTCTGTGTTGTAAAAAGAGAGCCACCCATAAACAAGTTCAAAGGTCTCCTGCTCACTAAATAAAAAAATTATTATTATTATTAAAGAAGTGAAGAAAGTGGGGGCTATATTTTTCTCAATATGGTTATAAGGACTATATAACTATATATTTCTCAATATGGTTATAAATAGTTGAAGAGGTAATCACGATTTGTAATGAGCACGAGCTACAACTGATTAGACTTGCTTTGATACTCCGCGGTTTCATTGGCAGGTATCAAAGTGACCCTTATGATCGTTACTGGCATCCGAGTGGCGCGATTGATGGGGTGATCAGCGTGGCGAGAGACAACATGAGCTCCATCCCAAAGTTCTCTGAAATGTCAGGACTGGCACTAGCACACGCGATAACTCCAGCGTCGAATAACGAGACCACTCTGATCGTTCCATCCTCGGAGATGGGTTTGGTAGATGGCCTCTATTACTACATTTTCTATTTCTTGGAAGTGTCACAGGTCACTTATCAAACCAAGAGCAGGTCATTCGATTTCTTCGTTGATGGCATCAAGGGTATCACTCTTCCTATAGTCCCTCCTTATCAGTCAGGTTCGATGGTCTTCAATCACGGTCTTAATCTGAGTGGCGAATCGGTCATTTCCTTGGTCAACACACCAGATGCATCCCTTCCTCCCATCCTCAATGCCATGGAACTTTTTCAAGTGATCAGTCGCCGACTTGTGAGTGGAACCAACGAAGATGATGGTCTCTCTCTCTCTCTCTCTCTCTCTCTCTCTCTCTCTCTCTCTCTCCCCCCCCCCCCTTATGCAATTAGTGAACACAATCATGAATCAAGTTAATTAAAGAACTCACAACTAATCGAGATTATTATTCAAATTAATTAGATAACTCATGACTACTTCACATGGCCCATCTATTAGTTACCCAGCCCACAAAGACACGAAAGCTATTAAATAAACCTATTGATTGAATCTGATGTAAGCATGAGATTTTTTGCCAACTTATTTTTTTGATGCCACTGTTTTAAACATTTTGAGCACATACAGTAGTTGGATTGATGGAGATAAGTTTTAGGATTCTAGAAAAAATGTAAAAACTTTGACATTATGATTGCTTCATGTTATAAGCAATATATATATATATGAATTGAGGAACCACTGACACTCACATGAAAATGAATCTTAAGCTAAAGCAAATGAAGGATGAAGAAGAATCTCTTATAGATGCAACAATTTTTCGATGAACTAGTTAGCAAGCTAATCTATCTTACTAACACATGACCAAACATCGTGTAAGCAGAATTACAAAGAGTACTAGTTACCTGAAACCTTCTCCTAATAAAGGAATCACCATGAGAAGAAACAACCACTTTCATGTTAGTCGAGTATGCAGAATCTGACTAAGGGACCCTAATAGTAAGAGATCGACACATGGTACTGCTACTTTTTGGGGAGAGAGACACGCCCTAAAGGACCCGATGGGATATTTTGGTAATTTTTGACTTTCTACTTTTTCCGATTTTCATTTTTGTCTTCAGAAAAAGTTTTCTTCAATGTGAATGGGGATATTTTAGTCCTTAATCATACTGGCGCACGAAATTTCCTGCACCACAGTTCCCTTTTTGAAAGGCAAATTGGTGACTTGTAAGAAAAAAAGCAGAGAGTGATAACAAAAGTCTAGTGCAGATATCGGTCAATGGATCAAATGCACACTAAATGACTAAGATATGGAAGTTGTGCAGACAATGGAACTGGAATGTGACAACCAAGCAGCAGTGCAATAACGTTTCATGAAAGAAGGAAACACATAAAAGTCGTAGTGGACTATCACTTCGATACAGAAAAGATTCAAGATAGAGGGATATGCACTATGCATTTTGAGAGTAATCTGCAACCTATACACATCTTCTCTAAACCCCTTGGAAGAGAAGGCTTTCAAAGTATAGTTAGCAAATTGGGATAGTTGAAATAGCGTGAGGAGGATTGTCATGGAAGTCTTGAGAAGAACAGTTGAAATGGAACTAACAAATTAGATGCTCTCTAACAAACTGGTCGCCTACTCCATTTCTTATAATAGTTATGTATAAATATATTTATGTAATTGTCTGCTTAGGGCAATCCTCCACTACTCTCCATTTTGATCCACCATACTCTCAATAAGAATTACTCTCCTTGTTCTATTCACTCCCAATAAATTCTTCCACTGCTTTGGGTTTGATGCCATGAATTAACAAGGGCAATAGGGGAGGAAAAGCAGGGGAACAGGGACTGGGGAGGGGAAGCAACGGGAGAGGGGAGGAGGGATAGGAGAGGGTGGACAACAGACGGGTCTACGCCTTCAGCTCAGCAGAATAGAGTACTCATATCTCTCTCTCTCTCTCTCTTGATACACACACACATATATGTATATATAAATATTCCACATGTCAGCTCTTGCAGCGCATTAATATATTTCACCGTTCCATTGGCATAGTGACATCGTTCAGAAATGGGCACATATAGAGGAACTCCCCAATATATATATATATATATATATATATATATATATATAAAGAGAGAGATAGGGAGTCGGTTTGTAGATCTGAGTGAAACATCTGAGGCATAAGCTATGTTTTGGCTTGAGAATAGCGTTTTGAAGTATACTGGCATTTCTTCAATTTATGCTCTGTACAATTATCCTTTTCCATATTATTTTCTTGTGACAATGGTTTGCAGTGAAGGCGTTGAAGGTGTTACAGGGTCAGTATCAACAACTTCAGTCATGGGCAGGTGATCCATGCCTTCCAGCAGGGTTCACTTGGGACTGGCTCAACTGCAATACTGATGATCCACCACGAGTGATTGAACTGTGAGTATCACATAATTAACAATCAGATCTGAGACCCCCTTAATGCATATACCTGCTGCTAATTGAAAGTTGTATATATATATATTTGAATTCCACGGTGCAAAATTAATATGTCAGGTTTTCTAAGTCTGCAAGTCGCGTGCAAGTTTATTATTTTGATCTTAAAGAGAGTTTTGTATATGTCGTCCATTTTCCTTTGCTTTTTTAGGCACCTTAATAGTTCTGGCTTGGAGGGCGCCCTTCCAGACTTCAGCGGGCTAACTGCGCTTGAGATAATGTGAGTAAAATGCAGTCAAGTTGGCCTTTCACTTGCTTAATTATAGACTTTCACTAATCAGTATCAACTCTGATTTTGCAGTGATCTTAGTAACAACAGTTTGAGTGGACAGATCCCAGAGTTCTTGGGTCTCCTTCCTTACTTGGAAGAGTTGTGAGTTTCTACACACAAAAGAGCTTCAATGAATTAGTCGTGAAACTTAATGTTTTTCTTTTCCGTTTTAGTACAAACACCATTTTTGTACGGCAGGTCTCAATCCTTGATTGTTCGCTCTAAACTTTTTTCTTTCTTTCATTTGTAATAGGGAAGGTTTCAGTGCTTGATTGTTTGCTCTAAACTGTTTTCTTTCTTTCAGTTCTAATGACGCTTCCCTTTCCTCTTCCCATGTATCCATGCGCTCCTAGGTGAATAGGGCCCTGAAGGGGGAACCCACCAAATGAAGGAGTTTGGCTAGGCCAGAACATTAAGTCGAGTAGATCGGACTTAATTTGGTAAAGCTCGTCTCAAACTTGAGTTCAAGGTGACTCGTTTCACAAACGAGTTGAGTGGAAATCAGTTGTTTAGGTGAGTCAAGCTCGAGTTCACTAAAGTCGACTCGATACAGCTTAACTTGGGCTCATGCGTCCTCAATTCTCTTGAACTGTTTTTGCTATGAGGAATGGAAAAAAAAAAAAAAAAAGGAGGAGAGTGAGAGAGACTACGACAATGGCTACTTTTCTTTTTTCGTCTGTCATTATTCCAGACATTTTTGCACCTCGATAGAAGTTGGCAGCAAGTTTGGTTGATTGTTTGAAAATCAAAGAAATGATCTTATCGAGTCCAGTCGAGCTGAGCTTTATCGAGTCAAGCTCATACCTCATTTGTTAAGCTTGAGCCGAGCTTGAGTTGAGTATTTTAGGTGTCGAACTAAGCTCGAGCTGGCCCAACTCTAGCTCAACCCCGCTCATGTTCAGGCCTAACCGTGGCAAGTCAAAGGGCCCAAAATAGTCACTGGGCAGAACATTCAAAGCAAACTTCCAAATACTGTTTTTCACTATGCTGAACAAATTCAATCTCGGTAGAGCTAGCTAGGATTTTTTTTTTTCTAAAGGTGTCGAATGTTTTGGGGTTCTATTTTTAAAATTTGTAAGATTTCTTGAAACTTTTTTAGATGAGCAAGTCTTTTTTTTTTACATGGGCGCCACGTGTGCTAATGTTTGAACACGGAGTCTTGTACACCTGACTCACTCTGTGCTTGGTGCTAATAGCATTATCTATTCGTCCCTGTCCTGGCTTGGTCCATCTTGTAATGAAAGTCTGGGTATTTTAAAATCACAAATTGTATTGAAACACAGCCATAAGAAACGAAAGGTTCCATCTTGACGTAAATGTAATTAAAATAACTTATACAGGATGTTATGTTTCAGGAAACATCTGTAAATATCTATCTTGTAAGTTTCATCCATTTCAACAATCTTTGGCTTGTGTCAGTGGCTCTCTTTCTCTCTCTTATCCTTCATCTTTTGTAAGAAAAGCGTGTGGAAGTAAATGCTAAAAAAACTCCTTAGAGTTCATGGCTGCTAGTTGAAGAGAGAGCTTACGCAGCATTTGTCATCAACAAGGCTTCCCATGGAGGCCTAGAACCTCTAAAGGAAGGGAGAACATCATTTCTGTAGATTTACAGGTAGACCTCAGGATGGATGTCTGTAGTTCATACCTCTAATAGGTTTATGTTATTCCTTGTCAATTTGTCTGTTACCTTGTTCTTTTTCTGTGGTCTTAAGCCCAACCATTTAAAACTACAACCTATATGAGAACTTGTGACTTGAAGCTGAAGCTCAAGATTGAGGTTGGTATGATGAAACTAGGTGAGGTTGCTTCTCGTAGTTTTGGAACTTTATATGGGCATGCTATCTTTGTAAGTTACATGAACTTGGCATTATTTAAACACCAATCGAGTTGAAGCTGCTCGAATAGATCATGTACTAGGACCAAATGTGTGTTCTTCAGTTCATTCATCTTGTTTCTCAACCGTCTCTTTTGGGTCATCAATAAATTGATGGCAACACTTCTTCTGGAAAGTTTTTCTTGTTCTCCTTTTGCCAGACCGAGGAAACATGAAAATTTAGCTGTTTGTTTGCACTATAGCTTTGTCAATTTGTTATGCTCAAATTGCAATCTATTGAGTCTTCTATTCCCCCATCGCAGTGTGCTCCTATAATGTGAATCAGTAAATGTGGTTTAATCTCCAATTTGACATTATTGTAACAGCATTACCATTGGCTGGTTTCAGGAACTTAGCATACAATGATTTCACTGGACCCCTACCAGCATCATTGAAAGGCAACGGAAAAATAAAAACAAAGTAAGTGGGACTTATGGACAAAGTGACACAATATCTGAGGCATATTTTTGTGTGTGTATGAGAGAGAGAGAGAGAGAGAGAGAGAGAGAGAGAGAGAGAGAAGCAACCATGTGGTGCCTAGATATGTTTCCAGGTCATCAAACACTCTCTAAGAATAGAGAAACTTAAAATCGAATTATGGTATTTTCGTCAATCATAACATGACAAACTAAAAGTATATTTATGTAATATAATATATGTAATTTATCGGTGCTATTTCATCCATAGTATGGTTGAAACTCTTGAATTACATCTGTTTTGCAGTACAACGGGAAATATGATTGATGACAACCCAATTCCACCCCCCGGCCCAAAGCCAATCATTATTGGAGTATCAGTCGGCTCAGTTATCATGTTTCTGCTGCTAGTTGGTTGTGTCATCTATGCATACTTTGGAAAACAATGTCGCTGGCCAGCATCTAATGTTGTGATCAATAATAATTTAGGTAAGTTATCATTTATTCCTAAATGCCTCTCAATAGGCTCAAATTTAATTGATTGTCAATAGCATACATGATTGGCTTTACATAACCCTCTAGCATATAGGCCAAGCCACTTTCCCGTCAAAGACAGAGAGCATTCTTGCTCCACAAACAATGCTTCATACTGCTAAAAGGCCTTTTTTTAGCATGATTCTTTGGTACCCCTTGCCCACCTTATCTTGTTATTCCTAATTGCCTAGATATGATATTTCTGTAATGCTTTAGAGACATTCAATTGATTCATAGGCAGCTGCATACGCGCTACACTTATATGGGACTTCAATTCTCGTTAATCTCACCCGAACATCTTGAAGACACTATAAGGGATTTCTGTTGTTGCTATGCAATCTGATTCAGATAGGATTTCTCTACATGCAATGGTCATGTAAGTTAGAATGACAAGTTTCAATTGCTTTCACAATATCATTTCATTCACTGGTCACATAGTATAGAAGTGAGCTCAAACCTCATTTCCACGTATAGAGGCCATAGCATTCTCTATGGCCTCCAGATGAAGGGCAAATAAACATTTGTCTAGACCTATATTTGTTTGTGGCAGTAGATGACCTGATCCATATGTAGGTCTTAAACCTCCATTGAGATGGGGAACTGTAAGTTGATGCGTTGGAGATCCAGATCACTTGAGTTATTGTTTTGAAATTTTAACATGTCTTTGTTCTTTTGTTTATAGGTAGCTTTTTATCTAAAATGTTGCAGACATGGAAAAACCTTAAACTGTTTAATTAATCCTTATTTCCGCTGTCTGATCATTGTTATTGTGCTTGATTCTTCATTAGTTCATTGCCTAGTATGATTTTTCGCCCACAATTTTTCATTGTTTAGTGATGTTACAGGGGCAGTAGTAATCCTCCTTTCTAGAGAATTGCTTCCTCAAGCTTGGAGCACATCAGTTAGCTAAATGATGTTTTATATACTTTTAAAATAAAAGGAGAAAAGTACTTAAGAAACTATTGCAGACTTGGACCCAAAGAAGTTGGTGGTTGATAGTAACATCCCATGAACCTGTCATAGAAAATGGGGTAAATTCATAAAACAGTATTGTTACAAGTGTTTCATGAATATGTTTTATTTTTTGGGGGCAGACTCATAGGATAGTAACAATGTGTTATAGTTGTCAAACGTTCCCAAAAGGGTTGGCACAGTGAGAGGAATCTGGTCACAGTTTGGAGAATGGACTGAAGCAAGGGGCGTTGCCTAGAAACGTTGTGCAGCTCGCCTCTCCGCTGGGCATTGCCAAGAAACAACCAAAGAGAGAGGGAGAGAGTTACTAGTCGGGCTCTTCTTTACCAAAACGAGCTAGGGTTTCTGCCCAACTCAAAAAAAATTATAAAAACTCTATGAAAAAAGTCAGATTTCCAAAAATAAGCCTTTTATAAACTCATTTTTCCAAAATAGTTCTAGAGGGTTTATTTTCTTTACTAAATAATTCATTCTAATCATATTAAACTTAAAAGAGTTGTAACAAAAATGCAAACCCAAATAAAAATCATGTTTTGGGAATCAAGGACTCAAGCTTGATAAAAAAAAAATATGTGTTTCTTTTAATAGAAAAAGATGATTTTACCCTTGGAGCCGAATTTCACTGTTTTACATATAATTTCTTTGTTTTAGCTCTAATTTTGATCAACTTCAAACTACGACTCCTTTAACCCTACCCAAACACAAACATGAGGATTTAAACATTAAAATCAAATCAAAATTGCATGAAAAATATTAAAATTGATGCATTTCATGCATTATCAAGGGGTACTAGCATGGGTTTTCCTTCGCTTGTTTTATTTGCTTATTTTTTAAGAAAGATTACCCATTGCATAATTAAAATGACAATCATAATCAAAGGAAGTGTATTCACTCCAAAAACATATAGGCATTCAAACACATTTACTTGAATTAAGCTTGTTTATGAATAGAATGGCATGAGAATTGTTTAAAACAATGGTTTAAGAAACAAATTTTGTGCAGAGTCACCATGAACATGTGTACCACATTCCTGATTGGCTAAGAATTTTTTATGTGAAATTGTAGAGAATCCTGTGAAGCAACAGGCTGGTTGTATTCAGCTTGGGCCAAACCATGCATTCACTTATAATGAAATTGTGAAGATCACACATAACTTTGAAATCCTTATTGGTGATGGAGGATCTGGTTCCGTTTATTACGGCATCCTTAATAATGGCAATGAAGTTGCAGTCAAGGTATTGAAAGATTTGCATCAACGAGGACCTAAAGAATTTGTTGCAGAGGTTAGAATACAGTTATCCTTTATTATTTGATCACTTATGCCTGTTTCATTTCCATTTGTATATGAAGGAACTCAAGATTTATGACACGCAACATTTCAGGTTAATTTGTTAATGACAGTGCACCACAAAAACCTTGTTTCATTTGTTGGATTTTGTGATGAAGGCATGAATTTGATTGTCCTCTATGAGTATATGCAAAATGGAAGTTTGAGGGACCTTTTATCAGGTATACACCTAGATGAACTTTATTTTTTGCACCATATGTTGAGTTTGGAATTATACACAATAAATAGTTCATAAAAACAATTTGTAGGTGACATCATAAAATGAGTTCCACAAAATATGTCAGGTAACATGCATCATCTGCTAGATTATTAGTTTCCTATATTGTAAAGGAGTTCACCTGCAACTTTTTATAAGCATTTCATGGCACCTTAGTAGATGAGATCATGTTCTGAATTCATGCACATAAGGACGTTCTTCTAGGCCTAGCTGAAATGTGGAAGCCATTGGTCTAACATTTGTGGAATCTTTTGTTGTTCCATTTCGTTACATTTTTGTTGTCTACATGTATTCCTTCAAGCTACTATTACAATTTGTGAAGAAATGGTCATGCATGTTGAGTAGAACTTCTCATTTGATTTAGTTTAATTGGTAACTTAATTTGTTAGCATTCCTATCTTTTGCTTATATTCCTTTTTTGTATTTCACTTATTTTAGTTGTGCTAGAAGGGTGAACATCAATTCTCTTTTATTAAGAATGTACCATGCTCTTGCCAAGAGTGAAAATTTGAAAAAGAAAAATCAGAACATATGGACTGAAACAAGTATTAGCAGCAAAACCATTATCAGCCATGAAGGAAACTAGAAATTAAGCCTTCAAAGAATACTAACAACACACACATCTAACCTCTAAGTATGCAGTTGAAACATTGTGTTGGTAATTGATTTGGTGTCTGTCCTGTATATTTAAACAACCTAATCTGGATAATAATGAAAAGAGAAACCCCTTTTTTCTACATTATTCTTGTCATGCATGCCTAAGTGAATTTTTAGGAGTCTAATGGTTACCCATGAAATTAAAACAGGAATTGAACAAAGCTGAACATAAATGAAAAAAAAAAATTATATAATGGTTCAAGCTACCCAATTGACAAAGACCACTTCTAATAACAACACACCAAAGCCAATAATTGCTTCATGCTGGCTTGAATATCTAGTAACAAATCAGAAAATTAACTATTAAGAGATCACTTTTGTTACATGTAGGCAACAAAGCTATAATAGAGCCCTTAACATGGAAAAAGCGGCTGCAAATTGCTTTGGATGTTGCAACAGGTATGTGGACACTAACATTTGGTCTATATGTAGTTTCATTATTTTGATCATTCACTTGTCAATGCCAAAATGTTCGAGCTTGCTATGTAGGTTTGGAGTATCTACACTCTGGTTGCCAACCTGCCATCATCCATAGAGACATAAAAAGCACGAACATCCTTTTGAATGGACGATTGGAAGCCAAAATAGCTGACTTTGGGATTTCTAAGGCTTATGAGAAGACTCAAACATCATCCATGATTGTTGGCACCATTGGATATATTGATCCTCAGTATGTCTTTTTCATTAAGTTATTTAACCTTCTTTGCTCAACTTTCCTATACCTCTATGGCTCATGATATGTCACGATATGATTCATTCATCACATCATGTGGCCAGAGCCAATATGAAATGTTGACTAGTATGAGTAGCTGTTAGCTATACTTGAGTTGGAACTTTTGTTCCAACATGCTACCACATGCTCAAGCAATAACCAAATCCTGCTGGTGAACCAGAGTAACTACTGCCTTCAATTGAAGCCATGAGTATATACCGTGAGAGCTTTACATAGCAACTTCACCACTTTAGATTACCCTCTTGCGTGTCTAATTTCTTGCTTTCATACAGCCATATGCATATGTTCTACTGCCATATATGCTCTAGCTACTTATTTTCTTATATGACTATACAATTGTTCAACTCAATATAAAAAAGAGAATTAGGAAAAGCAATAAAAGACATCATATTGTATTCAAGAAAATGATAAAAGAAGTGAAAGAGAACCATGCATAATAACACTAGCAAGACAAAGCACCTAAGTAGAGCTCTTTTGAGCTTATAAACTCTGCAAGACTTAGGTAGACCTTTGATGGCATCAGCTTGTAAATCCACAAAGCAAACCAGTAAGACTACATTTGAATCAACTCTCAAGAGAAGGTCAATATATGCTTCTGCTTTGCAGGTACTTCGAAACAAGCATTCTCACCAAAAAGAGTGATGTTTATAGCTTTGGTGTGGTTCTTCTTGAGCTCATGTGTGGTCGCAGTCCTGACCAGCATTTTCATGTTGTTCAATGGGCAACGTCAAAGATTGTGAGGGGTGAGATAGAGAGCATTATTGACCTAACGATCAAAGGGCAGCACAAAATGAATTCTATGAGGAAGATTGCAGAAATAGTATTATCATGTACTGCACCAAAGTCCACTGAGCGGCCAACCATGTATAATATTTTGAAAGACTTGAATGAGGCATTGGAGATGGAGATGGAGACGGAGATCTATTACAAGGCTTAGCATATGTGAGTCACATAAGTGATGATGACTTCAGTGTCTTCAACTGAAATATCTCTTTCATATGAAAATTACCAAAGACATCCATTAGAAAGGTAGAAATTTATGTTGAAGTCAACATTGCAACAGACAGATGAAGGTTCATGAAACATTAGACAATCCCTTGCTGCTTGACAATCGGTTTATTCAAGACAATTATGGATAGTGCTAATGAATAAGCGTTTTATGGGTGGTTTATTTGAACATTTATCTTCTTGTAATAGAGATGGCACGTGTCTGTTATTATTTCTTACCTTTTTTTCTTTTTTCCTTTGTCTAATAGATTAAAATACAGCAGAAAGTGGCCAAACATGCCCAACTAAGTAGGCTAATTCTTGAATTTGATTAAGTGTTTGGGATGTTGTTGACTCATCCAAGAACTAAAAGTTCTTAATTTTCAGGTTAGTACTTAGTATTTGTAAGGAGGCAAAGGTAGCAGTATGGTCAAGAACTCTTAATTCTGGCTGGGTCTCCAATGGATGCTTGATCAATACTAAGTAGCTAGAATAGTAGTTTTTTTATAACTGAATTTTCATGATCTTCCAACGGCTACAACAACCTTCTTCTTTGGCTTACAAATTAAATACAGCTCACTGTTTGTAATTTTCATCTATAACTAAGCATCAATTTAAATCCACCACTAAAAGCAGTTATCTTGATTTAATTTAAGAGAACTTAGGGTGGATTTAATGTGCACAGAAAAAGTAGTCTCTGGTTTTCTTTTTCCAAAATTCAAAATTTTTATGTATGCAAATTTGTAGTTGCGAGGCAAAAATAAGAAACAACAAAAAGGAAAAGAAAAGAAAGCACAAAAAAGTCTCGACATGCAAGGGTCCAATTTTTTGTCTTGAAGGGGTTGGCTCAACCATTTGAATGGGAAATGATAAGCAGTCAGTCTTTATTTTGAATGTCAAAGGTATCAACTTCTTTTGCTGTAAAGAAATGTCACCACCATACAAGTTAAAGTATAGCGAGGTGCTTACCAAGTTTAAGTATGGAAAAGTGGCACCTTAAGGCACAAAAAAAAAAAAAAAAAGCTCAAAGAGGCAAGGGTTGTGTGAGAGTCTCAGCTCTCCATTGGGTGGTAGGTCCAAATCTTTTACATCAACTTTCCCCTTTGCCTTGGTCTGCCTTTTGCTGAAAACCTCTCTCTCTCTCTCTCTCTCTCTCTCTCTCTCTAACCATAGTTGTAGGACCGTAGCAAATGCCCACTCCACCTCTAGTGAAAATGGTGAAGGATAATCGTTTACAGCTAATGTTGGGGAGACTAGTGGGGAGGTGGTAGTGGTTGTGAGTGGGGAGAATGTAATGATCATTTGGTGGGCTGGCATATGTCAATGAAGAATTTCAGACATTATGGTTATCTTAATGTAAATATCCGCTTAAGTGATTGCGTTTTGGGATATCACGTCGTTTAATATGGTATGGGATAATTTTAAAATGTATAGATACATGTACGCAATTATGAATTTTTTAATGGGTTGAATCTGTAATTGCTCATGATATAAAAGTGTAGTGGTCTCTGGGGTCGTGCACGGTTGCTTGAAACATCGTTTTCTAGGGTTGTCTCTTCTCCATATGAGAGAAACTGACATGCTCCGCACAAACCCTGTAAGATCCTACTGCGATCTACCGTTCAGTTACTCAGATGGATTCACGTACGCTTCCGCTATAGTTAAAGTATTGATTCAATGATTTAGCATAAACAAGATCCTATTTTAGAGCATATTTGTTGTTGTGTATACATGAGGAAATTCTCTCTATCAATTGGTATCATAGCCTATGTTTATTATTGAATCATTGGATTTTTTGGATGAATTTTTTGTGCATTCTTCTCTTTCGGATCTTCCCCTTTCTTCGGCTGCAAGATTTTAAAAAAAAAATTGGAAAGGGGGCCACGAATTGCATAGCCCAAGGGCATGAGCGATGGAAGTCGTCGGGCTTCTGTTTGCAATCGGAGAAAGGGGCACAGGGAGAGGCGACAGCCTGCGAGGTCGTTGTCGCCGAACGGGACCTTGTGACCCACCGATGCCCACCCAAAATCTTGGGTGGCCTGCTGGTGGAGTTCTACTGTTCGCCTACCGTTCGGCAGGCGAGCGGTGGAGCTGCTGCCTGAAACCGCTCGTGCGGTTGAGCGGGCGGTCGGACCCAGGTCGAGTCATGACTGACCCGATCCGGATCCATCAGAATCTTTGAAAAAAAAAAGAAAATGGCCGCCCGCTTGAGACCGTTTGCGGTGAGGACTTTGGATACGGGTCGGGCCCCATCAGACCCGACCCGTATCCATCTGGTTTAAATTTTCGCAGTAAGAATTTCGGATGTGGGTCGATCATGTCGGACCCAACCCGTATCCATACGGTTTAAATTCTGAAAATACGGTTCTTTCAGATCCAGGTTGTGTCATGTCAAACCCGACCTGTATCCATATAGTTCTTTCGGATCTAGATCAGCTTATGTCGAACCCGACCCGTATCCATACAATTTAAACTTTGTAAAACAGTTCTTTTTTTTAAAACCAATTCTGAAGAGAATCGAATCGGTTCATTTGGTTTAAGACCGATTTGACTCGATTCAGAACCGGTTCATATTTTTTGGAGCCGATTCAGTTCAAAATTAAAACGGTTTTTACAGATTTGGACCCTTTACAGACCGGTTCAGTTGATTTTCAGACCGGTTCAATTCTTTTTCAGACAGGTTCAGTTGTTTTTCAAACCAGTTCAGATGATTTTTCGACCAGTTCAGTTGTTTTTCATACCGATTCAGGGTTTTTTTAACTGGTTCATTCAGTTTCGGAACTGATTTTAGCCATTTTGTAACCGGTTCAGTGGGTTTCGAAACCAATTCAGTCTATTTTTGACTGGTTCGTCCAATTTTTAAACTGGTTCGACCCTATTTAAGACCATGTGGGTGTTTTAGTTGCGGTTTAAGAACGATACGGGCTATTTTAAAGCCAATTCAGTGGTTCTTGACCTACTTAAGTACAATTATGATACCGAATTATGAAATCTTGGTCTCTTTTGGGCCCATTTCATTGAATCATTTGGTTTTGGATTGAATGCAAGACAATTTTGTATGTGAATTTTAATAGAAGTATCATGTTTTGCATGTTATTAAAATTGTTTGTGTACCTTAGATGAATATTTGGACTATGAATTTGATCTTTGGTCATGTCTATTGTTCAAAATGATAGATTTATACTTTATGTCCCCAACGTGACCTCTGTTGTATACAAATTTTCTTGTTTCAAACATTAGATAATAGTATACTTAAACCATGTGGGTAATGATCACCCCAAAGGAGGGTTGTTGTTTGGTCAGGTTTAAGCATACATGGCAATGAATATGTGATAATTTTTAGGTTTTCATGTGAATAGTAGACAATTCAAAGATGGGCTCGTTATTTGACATGGCTAATTATCTATATTCATTGTCGACCAAGAATACCACTTGCAGTTAATATTTCAATCCAAAGATTGGATATTAATGTTGCACTGGTACCTTGTCATGGATTTAGGCTATTGTATTTAAGTTCATTTATATTTATTATTTCATCTATGTATATGTATTGATTGTGAATATGTTTGATATTTTTGTTCTTTATACAGTGAGTTTTCTTTCCATGATATTTATAAATTTGAGTACTATTTCTGAGTTAAATGGTTCAAATTTTAAAAGTAAGAAAAGGAAGACTGTCAAGTAAGTTGCAGTTAACCATTCATCCATTAAGAAATAAAAGAAGCATAAGGAAGGCAAATCAGGCTGGGTGAAGGTCATATGAAAAAGAATTGCACCAAGTATCACGCATGGCACGAAAAGAAATGTACATTTTCACTTTGGTTTGTTCTGATGTTAATTTAACTTCAGTACCCAGAAGTTGGCGCTTAGGACATATCTCTGATAAGATGTCAAAAGGCTTATGTCGAATGGAATTCTGAAATCTCTTTATTTTGTAGGTTTTAATGTTTGCATTGAATGTATAAATGAAAAATGAACAAACATTAAGGGGTTACAAGTTTTATAATTCAACCAGTAAGTGTTCTTTTGAAACAGGAAATGTCAATTTCTTTGAGGATATTGAGTTTGGTGGAGGAGATCAGGTTAGAAGCATTGTCTTTGAAGAGCAATCTGAGCCTACTCATACAGATGTTGTAAGCAATAGTCAGATCTTCATTCCTACCATTGTTCCATCAACATATTCAGAAGAAGGCGATGATGATGGTCTCTCTATTCAAACCACTGAATAACAAACTCAACAACATCAAGAAAATCAAGTAGAGGTGCCACTGAGGAGATCTACTAGAGAGAGAAGAATCACAATTTCAAATGATTTTGTCTATTTCCAAGAACATGATGTTGATATGGGCTTAATGGAGAATGATCCTATTAACCTCCAATGAGCGATAAAGATTTCTAAATCTCATAAGTGGATAGATGTCATGAATGAGAAAATAAAGTTCATAATGGATAATGACGTATGGGACATTGTTCCCTTGCCTGAAGGTGTGAAACTTATTGGTTGTAAATGGATATTTAAAACCAAAAGGGATTCATTACGAAACATCAAAAAGTAGAAGGCACGTCTTGTCGCAAAGGCTTTACTCAAAAGGAAGACATTGATTACACAGATGTTTTCTCTTCAATTTCGTCGAAAGACTCTTTCATGACCATAATGGCACTTGTGGCTCATTTTGACTTAGAGTTGCATCAGATGGATGTAAAGACAGTGTTTCTAAATGGAGACATTGATGAAACAATACATATGATGCAACCAGAAAACTTTGTTTTAGGGAATGCAAAGAAAATAGTTTACAAACTCAAAAAATCCATTTATGGGCTAAAGCAAGCTTCCTATCAGTTGTATTACAAATTTCATAAAGTTGTAGTTTCATTTGGTTTTGAGACTAATATAGTTGATTAATGTATATACCAAAAGTTTAATGGAGGTAAATTTTGTCTTTCTGGTTTTATTTGTCGATGATATATTGCTGGTAAATAATGATGTGGGTATATTACATGAAACTAAGAAATTTTTGTCAACAAAGTTTGACATGAAAGATCTTGGTGATGCATCTTTTGTATTGAGGATCCAAATATTTCGAGATCGTTTTCGAGATATTCTTATATTATCACAAAAGACCTACATTGATTAGGTGTTTCAGTGATATGCATGAAATCTAGAAACCAGGAGATACTCCAGTTGCTAAATGAAACAAGTTTAGTCTCAAACAGTGCCCTAAAAGTGAACTCAAATCTAAAGAAATTGAAATGATTCTTTATTCATCTGTTGTGGGTAGTCTTACGTATGCTTAGGTTTGTACTCGTCTGGATATTGCATTTATCGTTGGAATGTTAACCAGATACTTAAGTAATCATGAAATAGATCATTGGAAAGCAGCTAAAAGAGTATTGAGATACTTACAAGGAACAAAAGATTTTATGGTCACATACAAGAAATCAGACCAATTTGAGATCATTGGGTATTCAGATTCTGACTTTGCTGGGTGCCAAGACAATAAAAAGTCTACTTCAGACTATGTATTTCTAATGGTTGGAAGAGCTATATCTTGAAAAAGTGTCAAACAGACACTAGTAGCTACTTCAACCATGACAATAGAATTCATAGAATGTTACGAGGCATCCAATCATACTTTGCGGTTGCGAAGTTTTGTCATGGTGCTGTGCATTATGAATGGTGTAGAAAGACCACTAAGGTTATTGTTTGATAATAATTGAGCAGTCATGTACTCTAATAACAACCGTTGTTTGTTAAAGTCAAAGCAAATCGACATTAAGTTTTTATCTATTAAAGAGATGATACAAGATGGTCACGTGTCTTTAGAGCATATTAAGACAAACTCTATGATTGTGGATCCACTTACTAAAGGTTTAACACCTAAGGTCTTTCACGAACATGTTGTTCGTATGGGGGCTTTATCTTTGGATGAAGTGCTGGTTTAGTGGGAGTCTGTATTTTGTTTGTTCTCATGTATAGACACATATTCAATTTTCTGTAGAATATAGTTTAAAGTTCTTTGGTTCTATTCTGTGTTTATGTTTTTTTATCTCCATAAGGTTTTAAAGTATGACCAGTTGAGAATAGACATGTTGTAATCACATTCCATGTAATTCTCATATTATACATTCATACTAGATCTATGTCATTGATTATGTCCTAATTTGTAATCATTGAAGGTTTAGTTAATTTTAATATAGCGAAAGCCGTTTTGGTTCTGTGTTGATGTAATCATGGACGAGATTGGTGAAAATAACGTTTAATAAAATAACAGTTATGAGCTCCTAAGGTTTTATGTAATGTCTGAATGTATAAAGACATATTTGGCCCAAGTGTGAGATTATAAGGATCATTTGGTGGGTCGGCATATGTCAATGAGGAATTTCAAACATTATAGTTGTTTTAATGTAAATATTCGCTTAAGTGATTGTGTTTTGGGATATCACATCATTTAATATAGTATGGGATAATTTTATAATGTATAAATACATGTACACAATTATGAATTCTTTGATGGGTTGAATCTTTAATTGTTCATAATATAAAATGGTAGTTGTCTCTGGGGTCGTTGAAACATCGTTTTCTAGGGTTGTCTCTTCCCCATTTGAGAGAAACAGCACGTGCTCCGCACAGACCCTTGAAGATCCTACTACAATCTTCTGTTCAGTTACTCAGATGGATTCAAGTACGCTTCTGCTACAGCTAAAGTATTGATTCAATGATTTAGCATAAACAAGATCCTGTTTTAGGGCATATTTGTTTTTGTGTATGCATGAGAAAATTCTCCCCATTAGAGAACTCAGGTGGGCAAAGGCACTTGCAGTTGCTCTTGCGGCGGCTTGAGGTGGAGAGGAGGGCGGCATCACCTTTGAAGGTGAGAGCGGAGCTGGAGATTCTCTCTAGCGGCACGAAGATGGAGCTGCAGGTTCATATATGGGGGGTAGTTGGGGGGAGGCTGCTCACTCCTGTTGCGGTTGCCATCGTCGAAGAAGGAGTCCTCCACAGAGTTTGATAACCACCCCAGCTCTGCCATGTTGTCGACTACAGATACAAAGATTCATCGTGGGTCAAGAAATTATCGTTCAATAGCAACAACCTCTGTCATCACTCATCAGCCGTACTCGAGATCGGCCTCTCTCTCTCTCTCTCTCTCTCTCTCTCTCTCTGGGTGAAGGCAAGAGGCCGGTAGGAGCCTTGGCCTCTTTTTAGATTTTGAAAACTTCTATTCAAAAATTATAATTTAACACATATAATAAAAATAAAAATTTCTATTTCAGTCCATTAAAATTTTGAAATCATAACTTGATTATGAAAAATTCCTTACTCTTCCCTTACGTGTGTGTGTGTGTGTGTGTGTGTGTGAAGGATGACACAAGATTCCTTTTCTTTCACAAGTGCCGGTGGCAATTGGTGGACGCCAATACTGCACATTTCAACGGTTATATTTTTTATCCATGGATAGAGGTGTGAGACAAGCTTTCCAGAATCTTGATTTTGGATTTCCTCCCATCAGTAATAAAAATAATCCTAATTTGCTAGAAACATGAGAAAAGCCGAAAGTTTGAATTCTTATTCTTGATGAACAGTAGATTTTTCCGGCGAGCAAACAGGCCTTCGAATATTATTCAATTATGTATTTTCTAAGCAATTCTCCAAGTTACTTTACACAATAGAATGTCAAGTCAAACTAAATTCACAATTAAAAGGACTCCATGATTGGTTGATAGGACGCTTTGAGTTTAACACTCTTGCCTCCTTGCTACAAATTCCAATTATGTCAAAACCTAAATAGACATGGCCTACATGCAACTCAACTCAAAAGAAATCCTTGGCAGCTAGCCCTGATCAGTTTACAGTTGCTTCGTTAGATGGCAAATACTTCCTTTCAACCGTTCATAATCGGAATCCGAAACTCCACCTTTCATGCTGCGAGATGATCTTGACTTGACTCTGAGCTCTCATCTGCATGATCGTCGATGTCCTGCTGCTTTTCAACATCTGTACAATGAGTTCCAGAGATAAAGCAACTTATTAGTAAGCATGCCAAGATAAAGAATGTTCGAGACTTGCAAGGTCAAGTACTTCATATCAGGAGTATACATATATAGATGAAACATTTTTCACTACATTGGTAGGTGTGAAGCTCCGCAATGCAATACTTTCAACAGTACCACGGACATTTGATTTTCTTTTGATCTTCTTTAATCTAAGTTTCTTTGGAGGATATAAGAAGATCATCGCTCTTCGCTATGATCTCATATTGGACTTTTTGTATTCAAAAATTAAAACCCATTCAGAGTCTGGGTAGCCCCAACTTGAGGCATTTAATTCTCATTTCAGTATAGATCTTTTGTCAGATCAACAAAACTATCTTACATCATATTGACATTGACAATATTCGAATTATAGGTCAAACAGTGGCCCTCATGGGTCTTTTGCTAAATAGAATGTTTTGTGAGTGTTTCATAAATCTGGTTTAGAGATTGAGGCATATTGATGGACATCTAGTTCTAGTATTTCGTATCTACTTCAGCCTTTATGGTAAATTCATATAACACTCACAGAGTGTTTCATCTGTCAAACTATCCCTTAGAACATGTTTGGCAACAATAACTAATCTTGTCAATTTTTGGGTAGGTTAATGGGACAATAACAATTTATTACTGTAATACGAATCTACCTCAATTTTTTGGGTAGGTTCATGAGTAACAATTTGTTATTGTTGCAAGGTGCTCCATTATGTAGACAAGCATGGCTGCCTCTACATCCATGTAAAGGATAAGCTAATGAACCATAGCGATTACATATAGCTGTATCCCTAGCTATGTGTACGGTTTTAATTTTAGAATTAGATAAAACAGGGGTAGCTCGCCACAGTATCCCCCAAACCGCCCTCCCCATAAATATTTGCTTTTTGCAAAAAGGTAGATCATGAGTTACGTGCGACCAACTGCACTTCTGCTTCTGCCTTTTTCTGCTGCTGTTTCTTCTTATTTTCCTTGTAAATAACGAATATGATAATAGCCACGAGAACAAATGTCCCACTGGGGAAGAGGGTGACCAGATAAATCAGTGCACCAAGTTTACCCTTTGCACGCACCTTTGTAGGTTTAGAAAATTTTACCCTTTCTGGTGAAAAAACAGTACCCGAACCAGAATTATCATCACGCCTGCAGGTGGTATCAAGTGGCACAAAAAAATAAGCACAAGGCTGTCTAAACTGATGAACTGTCCATTTCTTCCCAAAAGTAAAACGGCGATAATGGCTATAGAACAGCAGCCCAACCAGATAACCAAAGCCAATAGTCGAGTATTCATTAATTAATGAGAGATCTAGAGAAAGGTTTTTGATACAAAGGGATTGTTTCTGGTTCTCATAAAAGAGGTGAGAATTTAAATTTCATGGGAATGCACCTCAACCTGCTCAAACCTAAGCAAATATAGGCCTCAAAAGCTGAAGTACTGGCTATGAGGTTTTTCATGTCACCACGCATGCTTAGGATTTACATCTAATGAGACACAAATTAAACTTTATGTAGACTAAATGTTCAAAATATCCTTAGAAGTAAAGCAAAAACATCCTCATATAAAGACAAAAAATGAAGTGCATGGGTCGTTTGGCAACAGTATTCTATGAATCTTTCCTAATGATTGGAGCATATTCATGGAGGACTAAGCTCCTAACAATTGGTGCATATTCGTGGAAGAGCCAAAGCCAGAAATTTTTTTTTCAATTGGGCTAATTTTCAATTGACCATTGAGCATTGACTTGGATCTCCTGACACTACTTCATATAACTTGATTCAAGTTCACCTAAGTTTTAACACTAAATTAACCTTTCAATGAGTGGGTTTCAGTGTCTCACTGAGACCCCATCGACCTATGTTCTTGTATTCATGAAACAATAACAAATTGTTCTCATTGCCAAACAATCTCTAAAAAAAACTAAAATATCCCTTACGCACTGAGATGGTGGCTGGTGAAAACCCAAGCACTGAATAGCAGGTCCAACCCGGGCCTCCCACCCAACTCTAGAAAGAGAAAAGGTAGCTAGTCTAGGTTGACATCTTGTATATGGCCACCATCTCCTGTGAAAGCCTAAGCAGTATGGGTTCTAACGTTAAAAGTGCAACTAAAGTTCTCACTTAGAAAGCAGCAGAAAGAGAGAGAGAGAGAGATGGTGCTGCATACGTGCTTGAACCGGGCTCATCTTCAAATATTCTTATAGCAGAAATGAAGGGCACATATCCAAGAGTGTTTGGAGCAAGGCAGACACAGACGGAATTGGCCACAGGCAAATAGACCACACAAGCTCCGCCGAAGTCTGAACGTTCGCCCAGTTACTGCCGTCGATTTGGAGGAGAAAGGAAGGTGGCAGTGCCCGCCTATCGTAATTACCATACTGGAAGATGGCATCGACTCTTATTTTAGCTCCCCCAGTCCCCCCAGCGATTCTGTAGCAATTCATGCTTCCATAAGGGAAGTAACGGACGGTGGACAGGAACGGAGCATCTGGGCTCGTAAGCTGAACCCTTGCAGTGGATCCAGAGCCAATAAACTGGTCATCGCCCACGCATTCATTCCCATAAGCATCAGTGAAAGAAGCGATTGCCCCACATGCTACGTTCAGTACCTCCTCCCCTGAATAAAGAGTGAATAAATGAGTGTGCAGACGTATTAATGGAACGGGAACCCAAAATGAACAAAAGAATAGCACTTATGAGCGCTATTAACGGTGAAGAGGAAGGTTGGGCGTCCGATCGAGTCAGAGGCTTGACAAAGTTGTGTTCGGCATGGCCCAAAGCCCTTAATAGCAGTTCTAACCTGACGGGTGGTGCCGGTCAAATTAATACTCGTATGGTAATCAATTTGATGACTACTCTTATTTAAAACGCTTAATTTTTCATTTTTTTTTTTATTTTAAGAGCACTCACTGATGTATCAAGTGGTTTTAACTTTTAAGAAAGCCGATAATACACGAAGAGTTTAGCAACCTATCGGCGATAGGCTAGAAGTAAAGTATGTCAGCATCACAACAATAAATATATATATATATAGAGAGAGAGAGAGAGAGAAAAAGGTAAAAACCAAACACTTAAAATGGTTTTTTTTTAATCTAACCTTATTGATATTATGTTAAGAATCGGTTGATGCAAAATATATAATAAGCTGATCATTTGTTAGACTTTAATGGTGTTTTTATAATAAAAAAAAAATGAACGGCCGGCATGACATGATAATAAAAGAAATCAACATTTTTCGTTATAACAACTTGAATCAAAGCATGTTTTATATCAAAATAGTTTTTTTAAATATATGAAGATGTTTATATTTTATTTAAAATGGATTTTTAACAAAAAATCAATGGGTCTAGTTTTTATCATTGACCTAAGTGTTTGGTTTTTACCAATTTTATATAAAAAAAAAGAAAGAAAAAGGAAAGAACAAAATGCAAAATGTGGGGAGATTAATTTTAAATACATATATTGAGCCGGGTCCAATACCCAATACTCGATTCGGGCCAGCCCGACCTATCTTCTTTTTTTTATTGGGTCGACAAAATATCAAATAGTCAGTCCAAGTCCGGCCATCACAGACTCAACTACCATCGAATATGCGCAGCTTCAGTTAGCAGGTGATAAAGTGCAACAAAAATATTAGTGTGAGAAAAGTGAAATTTACATGATACAGTTATCATTTGCCTTGTTAGCTTAGTTGTACAGTTATCTATTAAGCGAATTAAATGGACCATCGGATGCGCAAAAGATTGTGCACCAGGAGATGAGAATATTCCCTGGTGAGTATAAAATGGAACCCTTTTATAAAGACCAAAATAAAAGGTAGTTCAAAAGTTAAAAATCTAAAAAGAGATATTTCCTTCTGAAAATCTCCAAAATACTCCAACTCTTTTTTTTTTTCTCTATGCCCTCGTGAATGCAACTCACTTTCCCAAATTCAGGTTAACAAACTTTCTACTTGCACTACAAAAAACCAACAGTTTGCGCATGGCAAAAAAAAATTCGGTAAAACATGAGCATGCATTGGTAACGGTTTTTTCTGATATTTGTAGCGATCGTTGGTGAAGACAGTGTCCGTAAAAACATCACCGACATTTTAGAGTCATGCGTAAGTGCAGAAGCCATCACGGACGTACTTTTTTTTTCGGGTGAATAAGGGGTATTAATCCCACTGTTCGAAAAAGGTCCGAAGGCACCCCCATTCCCCTTGCCTCCGGGGTCCTGAGCTGTGTCGGTGTCAGCAATAGCAACGGTGCACCCTTCAACTTAAATGTCGCACCCTACCGCCTTAAGACACAGGAACATAGTGCCAACGGGAATTGAACTAGAGACCTGCCTTAGTACAGGCCCCTAGCTCAACCAGCTACGCTATGCCCCTTGAGGCCATCACGAACGCACTTAGCACATAGGTAAACAAAAGATTATTTCAGGCTTCATTGCTTATTTTTATTAATCTCTCTCTCCCCCACTCTCTCTCTCTCTCTGTCGTTTGTTATGTAAAAAAAATATAGGTTAAACTTTATTTTGATTTGCTAGACAATCTTGATTTGAGTGGTCAGCCAACTATTTCAATCTTTATGTTGGCTGATGTATTCAATTTAAAAATAGATCTATAAAGTATTGGTGAGTAGGGCTGCACACGAGCCGAGTCGAGCTCAAGCTTGCCCAGCTCGAGCTCGACTCGACTCAACGAGCTCGAGCTCGAACTCGAGTCGAGCTACCTAACACAAGCTCGAGCTCGACTCGATTAAATAAAGTCGAGCTCGAGCTCGACTCGATTAACTCGATTAGCTCGTCTAAATAAAATATGATCCTTCTTTTTAAAATATCTAGTAAATTTCATGACGTGGGATGAAATTTGTTTACTCGTCGAGTATAAACGAGTCGAGCCGAGTATAAACGAGTCGAGTTCTTAAAACTCAAACTCGACTCGTTTACTCATTCGAGTTTCATTGTAAGCTCGAACTCGACTCGTTTATAAACGAGTCGAGCTCGAGCCGAGTTTAACCGGGCGAGTTCCAGTCGAGCCCGACTCGTTGTGCAGCCCTATTGGTGAGCAACGTAACTAGCTATCCGTTTACACTTTACTCTGGGACGTTTAAATGTACGTTATATGTACGTACATATAAACATAATTATCAAGAAAAAAGTGAGCAAACATAATCTGTATGAAGAAAACTCGATAAATAAGTAAAAAGAAGGGAAAAAAAAAAAGAAAAAAGAGGCTCTTATGGATGCGCAAGCGGAAATAGCTGATGAATAAAAAATAAAAAAAGAAAAACATCTCTAAACTATAAAATTTTATGCACACATTGGAAAATGATGATTTTCTAAAGTTTTGAGAACTTTTAACGTATGAAGAGCTCATGTTCTATTTGTTAATGTTTGGTTAAGAGATATTCTTATTCGCTACTAACCAATTGAAATTGACCACAATTAGCTGAACGGATGGATACGTCGAGATTTACATTGGAAAAGGAAAATGACAAAAATCGTGAACCACTATGAAAGGAAAGGATAATGGTTAAGAAAGATGGCATCATTATGGAAAAAGTAGCCGAAGACAAAATAAATTGTGCCGAATTGAGTGCTACTCATCATTTTGTAAGACAAACAAGACACTGTCATTTATTTTAAACTATTTCTCCGGTCAGGAGGGATCTCTTCTCATCAATACATTGGGATGGGATGTATGAAAAGGTCGAAGGAGTGCAAGTGCAAGTGAGTCTATATATATATATATATATATATAACTAATAATCAATACATTGGGATGGGATGTATGAAAAGGTCGAAGGAATGCAAGTGCAAGTGAGTCTATATATATATATATAACTAATATTACATTTTTAAGGATTAGATTTGGATCGGATACATCTTCAACCATATCCATTTTTTCGGATATTCATATATTTCGATTCGGATTCGAATTCGAATTCGAATAAAGCAAAGTCATATCCGAAATCCGATTTTACAATCCGAATTCGATCCGAATCCGATTTTTATATTTATATCTGAATCCAAATCCGAATTTTGAACTGGATTTTGCTATTTTTCAAGTATTAGATAGAGGATATTTGTCTAAAACTGAATTCGATTCGAATCCGTATGTATATCTGAATCTGAATCTGATCGGATGTCATTTATTAAATCCGAATTCGATCTGATTTCTTAATCAGATATTAAATTTTTATCCATATCCGATTTTTTCGGATCGAATCGATCGGATATCCGATTCAAATCAGATATATTGACATCCCTAATTGCTAAAAAGTGAAAAACGTGAAAATATGTACGAGCGGGTGAAATTTCACCCGCCCATCGTGAGACGTATCAAACTGCTTTAAATTGTTCCCGTCCGTTTGATGTTAAAACGATTCACCTGCTCGACCGACCAACTCTCCTCATTTCACCCCCGAATAATTTCCTCCCCACAGTCGGCATCATCGGTAGAACCGGCACACTCTGAGAATAAGCTTATGATGAGATTGGGGGATGAGGCAGTTCAATATGCCTAGGGCCACTAGTGAGAGGATCGCCTCCAGATGTTTGGGTGCTGAGGAGCGCCATAAGCCTGACACCGGGATTCGGAGCAGGCGAGGCAGAGGATGGGATGTGGAGAGCAGTTCGTTGGGGAAGTTGTGGAGAGAAAATAGGATGAGGAGGGAGCGGGGAGTTGCTGAACGGTGGCCTCAATGGCGGGTGGGAGTTCTGAAGCGGAAACTCGCGTTTGAGGATGAAGTTGGTCAGGTTTTATGCCGCTTGTGACGAAGTTCGAAGTGCAGAACACTTGTTTGAGAAATGCCTGAAAAGGACATTTTTGCTTGGACTTAAGCCGGATCAATTTACAATTACTGCTCTTTTGCATATTTCTTCTGATGAAGTTTCATTAGTGGTAAAAGAGCTTCATGCTTATGTAATCAAGAATGAATTTGATTGGGCTACTGCTGTTTGGAATGAAACTGGTGATGAAGAGGTTGTACAAGGATGGATATTATGGATTTGTTTTTTATGCTTTATCGTCTTTGTCAGTGGCATAATTTCATGATATAGCAGAATCAACTCCAAATTAAAGTTGGTTTATGTTTCCACGGATGCTTCCACGGATGCTGTAGACAAGGGTACCAAAGGCAGTTTCAGCATAGCTAAATGCAATGGGATTTGGGGGTGTCACCTTAAAATGGCATTTCCAAGCATTTATCTGACCCATTTTCATGTCCATCTGTATAACAAAAGCAGGAGGATGATTTTGATCTTACTATGTAATATTGCAACATAGGAAGCAGTTCTGCCACACAAGGCAAAGTCAAACTTGTACTGGTTGACGGAATACCCTTGTTGTGAATTGGATTAGAAACTGCTACAAAACCGTTAGTATGCACCAAGCCTCATCTTGCTATCCACAGTGCAAGAATAAGACATATTCATTTTGTTTCTGGCGACTACAAGACATTCTCATGCAATGGCATCACTTACTAACAATTAAGCATTTTAATAGAATACTTCTGGTGACTACAAGACATTTTCATGCACAAGAAGCACCTAAATTTTTCCTATGCATCAAAAAATGTTAAACTTACCACGTTAAATTCTTTATGTGCTTGAGAATGTCTTGTAGTCATTAGAGTTTTTTACTATAGTGAACTTGGTGCTTTTTACTGTCTTTACACAAAGTTTTCTTTTTTCTATTAACCAAAAACATTTTCGTCTTTAATCATACTCGCGCACTAAATTTTCGTGCACGCACCAGCAACGTGGTTCGCACGCAAACTGGTTTTGCCGATACTGAAACCACCCAGAGGAAAGTGGTATGTATTAATTCGACATTGTTTTCTTCTCTTTGCATTTCTGATTGTGTGTTGCAATATTGCATGAAAGTCTCCTCTCTTGTTAAATTAACGACTCCAACCCCATCATGCCAGACTGGAGATACCGTTTACCGCAAGTTTATACAATTTTCTATATTTTTTGTTTCCATGCATGTGATCTGATGGATTAGGTATATGAATTATGAATCAGACTACTAACTGAATTTATTTATTTATTTATTTATTTGTTTGTTTATTTATTTATTTATTTATATATTTATGCTGTATTAGGTCAATCGCTGAAGTCGTCCTCCTCTTGATGATGACCACCAACCGGGTCATGCTTGGATACGGATCTGGATCAGATTCCGCTGGAATACCTGCGGAAGGGAGGGGCCCCATCCTTTTATTGACAAAAAATTGTTATGCCTTACGAAACTTGGGGCAGCCCTTATCGAATTATATACCATACTATGGTCCCTGTACTCCGATTCTAAGTCAGTTCAAAGATATATAGTCGAATTCTTGTAAGGAAACCTAACTAAACTAATACACTATCAAGTAGCATAAGAAACCAAGCATTTGACAAGAAGAACATAGTGTTCTTATATGTCGGCTATTGATTGATCATTCAAACATTTAACACAGTTATACCATGCTGTTTTCTGAAGAACACTAATTTATTGATGGAGGTGTTATAAAAGGATGTGTTTTAATAACTCAATATTATTATGACCAAATGGCGTCTACGCATTTATAACCTGCTTAAGTGTATTTTCACAGGAGAGAGAGTAGCTGTACACTGGATCAACGTAAGGAGCCCTCAAATGTTGAACACGTCCAAAACCGTGGGCGATAAGGTGGAAAGATCGAACTAAGTCGGCAAGTACTTTTGTTTCCCCTTTTCAAGTAACGATGTCAATGAATTTCATTTGAATTGGATATACTTTCAATGTGTTTGGTTTTCAGATATTAATATACTCGGATTTAAATTCGGATTCGAATAACAATGAAGAAAAGTCATATTTAAATCCACATTTTACAATCCAAATCCAATTTGAATCTGGTTTTTATATTCATATACCTGACCAATTTTCAAAATGTAATTGTATTGGATATAGGATATTTATTTAAAACTTAATTCAATTTCAATCCAAATTCGATCTGATTTCTTAATCAGATACTAAATTTTTTCCATATATATCTGATTTTTTTCAGAACAGTCGGATCGGATATCTGACTCAAATCAAATACAAGCAAATTTAGCTTCAGTAGCGAGATGCCAATGAAGATGAACCTTAAGTATTAATTTGGAGTTCATATGAGATCTGATAAACTTTTTGTGGCAGAGGTGGAATTAAATCATTACTGACATGCAGTTTCTGTTCCCCGCAACTGGACTTATGATCAGTTCATATGGTATAAGGTGAAGGGTGACCGTATAATGTATGTATAATGTACGTTACTTTGCTAACGACCCGGATTAACTTCTCACCGATGGGGTATCTTATAGAAGAATCGGGGGAAAGGATGAACATGGTGAAGGATTCGGAAGAAGGGAATGGAATAAAGAATGAAGACAATAAAACCACTAAATAGAGGTAGGAACTTGTCATATGAAAATCTGCATACTTCGATTCTCTGTTAGAATTTTTTTTTTTTTTTTAGGTCTCAACACTACTAATTACTGTTGCATGGATAGGAGGAACATTTCATCCTACTGCTCAACAAGAGAAAAGAAACTCTAGCATTAAATTTAAACAGTGAATAGCACATGGGCTCCAATAAAAGGTCCTATATTGTGCTGCTAACATTTCACGAGTAGCTTTATTATTTGTTGCATTATCATGATAAATTATACAACATTCTTAGGTCCAACTTCTTGTATAACATTATGAAAAATCTCACACAAAACATATAGCAATATTAAGGGTATCAAACAAATCAATAGATTTTAAGAATATTGTGCTTAAGGGGCGATATACAAAGAAGTTTACCAATGTTTTTTTTTTTTATGTATATCCACCCTTATGTCATTACATTGCATTCTGAGTCTTCCCAGCTCAATATCAATTCATCACGGTATACCCTGACATCTCTAACTACATTATTAAGAATTTACCTCGCAATTTCTAATAAGAAGGCATTTTATACCCTCAATCTACAAAAGCAATGATATCTGCTATAGGCTGAATATGAATAGAGTTTGCTGCATTAAAGGGAATGGATGTGTAATAAAACCACCACCCTATAGTATCATCTGTTGCGCCAGTAATCTCTTTTGAACACATGGCTATATGAATCTCAAGTTGAGAATATGCAGCAGTATAAGTGGGGAAAAAATTCTTGACTAAACTAGATCCAATACTCAACCTTATATTTAGTACTCTATCACCACCAGTTCCAATAGTACCACCATGACTCTACCACGTCCTCATAAAATTGTACTTGCACTTCTTTGTTTTATGGTTGCATATAATGAAGAACCACCACTATGCATAATGTCTTTCCCTTTAGCTGTTCCCAAATTGGCATCAACATCTTCTTGTTCGAGCTCAACATCTTCACCTTCACTTCCTTGCTCTTCATAGGGGTTCCCATATCCTACATCTAATTCTATTTGCTTTCACATCAGTAATAAACTCCAAACATTGGTGCCTGACATAGGGTGGCAATGGTGCATTGAGTCACATCAGTGTGTGTACTGGCTATATGGTGTTTAAAGCGAGAGATCCCTCCTGATATGATTTGCTCACAAAAATTACACGTAACTTTTAACCTATCGTTGAAATTTACCCTTGTACACCACTGCCATATAGGGTCTTACATTATATCTTCGCAAAACAAGTACAAACCTACTATTAACTGCTGGAAATAAAAGAAATGAACAATTCAATAGTGCAAATGAGTAATTTTTACCTTCTTTGTGTTATAAACCAAAAAACTCTCTTTCTCCAAGCTTCCCATTGTTTTCGCTATGAGAAAGCTTCTTCATCGGCCAGTAGATTCTCTCAAATCAATAAATCCTCATTATTTTTTATGAAAATTGACAAAATCTCTTCCTCCCATGTCTCTTGAACTATTTAGAAACAAGAAGAGAGAGAGAGAGAGGAGCATTGAGTTTTTAAAACATAATGCAAAAAGAGGCCGCCGAGCCCATTTTTATGTTTTTCCTTATATCGTATGATACGAGGATGTATCACCCATATCGGCGTTATGCTTACGATACATGAGCGTATTATGTATCGTAAGTGTATCATATATGTTTTTTAAACATATACGGTATATATATCGTATGATACCCATGCGATACGGATAACATTGGTAACAACAAGAACATCTTTCTTATGCAGATTTGAAAGTTCATCTTCTACAAAAAAAAAAAGTGTTGAAATGAGATTGTTTTTAGCCTCTAATTAAATATCACGAAGAATTAAGCTCGTGGCTTCCTCTGTCTCTCTAAACATTGCATGAGAGGGCCACATCAACCAAACGTCCCTAGACATTCTTATTCCCGTCAATTAATTTGATGAGAAGAACACTATTGGCACGTATGGTTTTGTTCCAAGAATCATATTGTGATTATGTTCAGCAATGGTTGTAAGATTGAAGAATAACATTTATAAATATAACATGCTTTAACAAGTAAGAACGTAGAGTTTTTGGATTATGTCTTTTAGGAACATGCATTTTAAGAACAAGGTGTTTACATATCCAAATAAAGAAGACAGACAACGATTTCGACCTAGTAGCACAACGTGGAGACCTCGATCCAGCAATGAGCCAAACAGGTCTGTAGAGCCAACTGGATGAGTTATACATAAACATCAGCTGATCACCTTAGCAAAGTAAACCAAAACTTCGGTTTTCAAATGAAGAAACTAAGCACAGAGCTAACTATTACACTGTATGTTAGCCAAAAAGGCCGAGAAAGATTAATAAACAGGAACTAACTGTTGCTTCGTTGCTGAACATGCAGATCCCGAGCAATTATAGGCCTGCAGAGACCAACTGGACGAATTAGGATCCTTTCATAAGGCATAGGGAATCATGTCATGCTCCTTTATCTTCCCTTCATAATGGCCCAACTGCCTACTTTTAAATTATAAGAGAAAAGAGAAATAACTAAGACGCAGCACGCAAAGATGAGGCTTTATAATATCGTAGGTCACAGGTCACTGTCTGACTGTCTCCTGTCTGGCCTCCATGATCACGCTGTTATCATCCATTGTGTCAATAGATAAACAAAACCTGAGTTGCAGCATGTAGAAATAAGGCTTACAATTGCTGGTCATTGGCCCGCCTTCCTCTGGCCTCCATGACCATACTTTTCTTACACTTCGCAGTAATGGCGACTGCTGCGTTCTTGTCTTCCCGGAAACAGTGAAGCCATCGCTTCGAACGACGCTTCTTTTTTGAAGATCAATGGGAATGACCACAGCAGCAATGGGAATATTGAAGCTTAAATTTGCTCTCCTTATGCTTTTTTTCGCTCATTCGGCTGCCACCAACGACCTCATCACCAATCACTGCTCCACCTCCGACAACTTCACGGCCGGTAGCACCTTCCAACGTAACGTAAACACCGTCATCACCTCCCTCACCGCCAATTCCATCCCCACCGGCTTCAACACCACCATCGCCGGCGACTCCGCCAACAGGGTATACGGGTTGGCACTGTGCAGAGGCGATCTGACCAGCGATGAATGCCAGACTTGTGTCTCGAACTCGTCTGCTCAACTAGCAAAGCGCTGCCCCACCAGCAAGGACGCCGTTATCTGGTACGAGTACTGTGAGCTCCGCTACTCCAATGCCAGTTTCTTCGGTGTCGTCGACATGGGATCTCGCGTTAATTGGCACTGGGTGAATCGCAACGTGACGAACGTAACTCTGTTCAACAACCGGTTGGGACTTCTCTTTGAAAATCTCACTTCCATGGCGACGTCGGATCCATCGATGCACATGTTCGCCACAGGCGTGATTCCTCTGTCTGATCTTGAGAAGATATACGGGTTGGTGCAGTGCACAAGAGACTTGCAGTTGGAGGATTGCAAGAGTTGCTTGGACGACGCCGTCGGCTACATACCAGAGTGCTGCAATGGCTCGCAGGGTGGTCAGGTTTTGAAGAGGAGTTGCAATGTCAGGTTCGACACTGCTAATTTCTTCTTCTCCCGCAGGCCCAGCAATCCAAGTCCGCCATCGAATCCACCTAGTGCTTCTGCGTCTCCAAGTTAGTCTTACTTCTTTTTCCTTAATCGTGTCCGCTCTTTCCATTCGTCATTTCTGTCATATTCTTTTAGTTGTTATCTCTTAGTCTAATTGGTTATTTCTTCTCTATTATCTTCTGGTTTCTCCATGTTTTAGGTGGAAGTCCACCTCAAGATTCTTCTAATTCTACAGGTTGGTTTCTCTTTTCCTTTTCCACAAGCTTCTTTTTACTTCAAGTTTTTCTTTTCTTATCAGGAAATTGCTTCATCATACTAATTAAGTGATACATTTTGGTCTGTTTTCTCCTTATTTGCGCCATTAGTGGCAGAGACATGTGGGCTGGTGTGGGCTGCCCCTCAATATTTCTTTATTTTCATATTCAACTTTTTGCTTTGTTATTCATGTGAGTGCACCTTAGGATAGAGAAACTCCAAAAGAAGTATTCCTCCAGCAAATTTTTTTGGCTCCACCATTATCGGCATATAAATGGCCTCTTCTTGACATTTGAAGTATGATTTTCCGATTTTCTCATGGCTATTTTACCGACAAAAACCAGCAAGTGGCAGAGCGAGAAATTTTTGGTGGGAGGTACAGACGCATCAAAATTCTAACTTTTATGGACTACCAATATGTAAATGCTTTATAGGCATTAATATAAAGGCATTAATATAAACTAAACAAATTTACGTGGCTCCGCCACTGGGAGTACTAAAGGTCTGTTCAGAAAAGCAGAAACTAAGACCCCTTCAGAAATGAGGATGGTCTCATAAGATTGATGGTCTACTGTCACCCAAAACAGAAGAAAGAATTGATAGAGGCAATTAGGGATTCCTCTGTCAACCAATCTCAGATATTCCGAGATTAGAATTCTGATTTGTACTTGTTGTATAATCTGTAGATTTCTTTACAGGAATCTTGATTCTCATCATTGGGAATATTGATTCCTATAGGACCCAAACTGCTTTATAATTGAATGTTGTTATTATTTCAAGAATTTTACTCAAGTAATCATCTGGCCGCAAAGGCACTTAGCTAATTTCAATTTTCTATATATATGGCGCTAACTAATAAAAAATGTCCTGCATGGAATTTTTCAAGTCCGTTATTCACTCCAATATATCTTTTTGCATGTTTTCTGCAGAGCAATCAAACCCACGGAGGAAGCCCTATGTTATCCCAATCTCAATTTGCATTCCCCTCGCATTTCTTGCGAGTGTCGCTGTCTGCATGATACGCTACTCGAAGAATAGAACGCCCCCACAACAAACAGGTATAATGAAGCCATGCATGTCTCTCTGCGCTGAATTTGGACTTTCTATTCTATTTGTTAGATCTTTTTTGCTTTCCCCAAAGAATCATTTCAACATCTTACGATGCGTAGATTGTGACAACATGCAGAAGTAATATGAAAGCGAAAAAAACTGTTCTAATCACATTAATGCCGGAGCAGAATTGTAGTCAATTCAAAGCTGAGTGATTTTCCGAAGATATACATGCTTGCCGCATATTGGGCTTTGAAAATCTGACCATTATATGTTCCAACATTTCGGAATGATCATTATGTTTGTCTTCAATTTTTTGTGCTACAGCCCAAAATTCAAATCCTACAATTCTAGGGAATTAATTTATGAACCTTTTTCCGGTAACGATGGGTGGTGAACATTGTAAAACCAATATGGCTTGGGCTGTATGGCTGAGCTATGGCTCGGGCCCCGAGCCCGACTTTTATTGGGCCTGCCTATGCCCAAGCCTAATAAAGACAATATTAATGAAGGGATTTATAATATCTCTGCATTTTTTATTTCTAAATAATTTCTGTATATTGATAAAACTTCTATATCATAAAGATTAATATCTCATAAGCCATAGACAACTAACAAGCAAAAGTCAACATACCAAAAAAATAATAAAAAAACAATAATTAGTTTTATATATATATATATATATATATATACGTGTGTGTGTGTGTTACCAAGCTTTTTGAAAATGCTACGGTATCCGTCACAAACTATGTATAAATACCGGTACCCGATACCTGTACCGATTAGATCTAGGTGTGGTCGTATCCTGTTTATTAGAACACAATAACACCAAGACTCGTAAGGTTCCTTGATCCTTTGTCGTGGAGTTCACCTTGCGCTTTTACAACTTGGAACCAAACTAGGTCTGAAAAGGCTTCACCATATTGTGTTGAATGCTTCTGGCCATGTTTAGATCAATCAATTCTAGATTGATTTCATTGAAAACTAATGGCCTGATCTGTTTTAATATGCTTACAGAGAATGGTTGATTCAGAGAATCTGTTCACAAAGCAAATGATGAGAGTGTTTTAACTTTTAACATGCTGTTCAAATTCTATGCAGGTCAGAGTGTAATTCTAACCGTGGAATCATTGCTTTTCGACTTCCGTATCATAGAAACTGCTACAGACAATTTCTCAGAAGAAAATAAACTTGGTGCGGGCGGCTATGGTCCAGTTTACAAGGCAAATTCTTGAAATGCCAAGCAACATTAACATCATCATCAACAACAACCATATTTTTTCTTTATTTCGATTTCTCATGTTTAGCTGCTTTCAAGTTAGTGCCAAAGAAGAGATGACATCTTTGTTCGTTGCTGGGCAGGGAAAATTGCCAAACGGACAGGAAATAGCAGTAAAAAGGCTTTCTGCGAACTCTGGACAGGGAGCAACAGAATTCAAGAATGAGGTGCTCCTGGCTGCAAAGCTCCAGCACAGGAACCTGGTTAGGATTCTCGGATGCTGTTTGGAAAGGCAAGAAAAGATGCTTATATATGAGTATGTGCCCAATAGCAGCCTCGACAAATTTCTCTTTGGTAAGCGTCTAGCTAAAAGCTATTAAACACAAATGTTTTCTTTCTATACTGCTTTCTCATGCCTAGCTAAAAGCTATTAAACAAAATTCTTTGTAAATGCTGTTCTTGGTAAGATTGAATCCAACTTTTCTTAGAGGGTTTAGAAAATTCTCTTTTAAAGGCCCAATCTGATCAGCTGTCATCAGACAGTCATGGTTCAAATTTCATGTGTGTAATTTTCTGTGGAACTGATCAAAATAATACACCATGGGTCTCTTTCTCCGTTCTCAAGTGTGTTCATATTTGGGTTTTCCAGTTCAAACTCGTCAAAAAGAAAAAAAAAATTGCTCTGTACTTCTCTTTTCTGCTTATGCCGCATTGCTGATTTCTGCTGCTTCAATCTTTAATGGGCATCCTCAGATCCAATAAAACGTGAGCTGCTGGATTGGCGGACAAGCATGAACATCATCACGGGAATAGCAAGAGGCCTTCTCTACCTTCATGAGGAATCTCAAACTAAGGTTATACACAGGGACTTGAAACCCAGCAACATCTTACTGGATGAAAGGATGAGTCCCAAGATCGCAGACTTTGGCATGGCAAGGATTTTTGGGTTGGATCAAACTGAAAGTAATACTAGCAGGATTGCTGGGACATAGTATCTCTCTGTCTCTTCCTCTTCCTTTTCTCTGCAAAATTTTTTAGACAAGGAATTCATGCCATCAACCTGATTGATAAGCATCAAATTCGTTTTATATCTTTAATATGCAGTGGGTACATGTCACCAGAGTATGCATTATATGGTGTAATCTCTGAGAAGTCAGACGTTTACAGCTTCGGAATCATTGTCTTGGAAATTTTGAGTGGGAAGAAAACTACTTTCAATCAATCAGATACTACCGAAGACCTTCTTGGCCAGGTAAGTACAATTATGCATAACTTGTAAAAAGTTCCTCTACTTATACCGTCTTTTATATGAAAGACAGTTATCAAGCATGATGATTTCGTCGAATCCTACACTGCATTGTCCACTTAATAAAACAGTAAATGACAGTTTCATGTGCAACACCTGAGATTCTTACACATGTTGCTGCAGAGCTGGAAACTTTGGAGAGACAACAGAGCACTGGAGTTGGTAAACTTCAAGTTGGCCACATCAAGCGAAAGAAATGAAGCATTGAGGTGCATTCATGTTGGCCTGCTATGCGTTCAGGAAGATCCAGCAGCAAGACCAACAATGTCCTTAATCCTTCACATGCTTAATAATGTCAACATGACATTTCCCCTGCCTTCTCCTCCAGCACTGTTTGGACAAAGCAGCTACGCGTCAAGCATTACAGCAACCAGATAGCACAAAGAGTTGGTCAACACCACGGACAAAAAAATGAGGTTGTGGTCAATGGGTTTTGAAGTTTCAACCTCATCGAGCATGATGACTGGCTTGATGTCAGGGGTGCATCGCAGTGAAATGGTTTATTTTCAAATGAAAAACAGTGACTGTTCCTTTTTATAGTAAGAAGATTTCTTGTTCATACCAAGACATGCTTGGGGTGTTGAATTCTTTTGGGCTGAACTTGTCCAGGATTTAACTGTTTGGTTCCCAAGACTTCTTGAACTTGAAAATAAACTACCTCTCTCTCTCTCTCTCTCGATGACAAGCAGTCGTCGACCTTATAGGGAAGATAGACGTCATACTATCTACCCAGAGCCAAAGGACCATGAAGGTTACATTCTGTTCCAAGTTTTTTATTTTTTTCTTTTTATAACAGTGATCATCTGAACGCTGAGCAGGGGAAGGTACACCCACTTGGAAGAGACAATCGTTTCTCAATTCCCCCACATGCCACCAGAATGAGACAACCCGTGTTCTAAACAGTTTATTATAATCATTAGAATGACTTTGAAATGATTTCCTAGCATAAGCTTATAAAAATATGGAGGTTTTGGTGCTTGTATTTAACAGTAATTGAGGTCCAGGTAGCAAAGCTGTCCTGATGGTCGTAATGTCTGCGAAGTCCTCTGTTCTTCCTTTCCCTTCTGTCAATCCACCGTCATCAAGAACTTGAAGAAATGTATTAGTCACCGATATTTGTGCTTTCTCCATTTCTTCAGCTAAGATCACACTGTAAGGTCTCCTGTTAACAGCTTCAGTAAGCTCCCCTCCCTTCTCATGGCCAACAGATCTGTGTCTACAATATAAACATGTTATCTGATCTCATGGTTCATGCGTTGGATGAAAGTGGAGAGAATTGAGAGTTTTATAATCATACCCAGGTAGACCCAAAACAAAGTTGATGGGCTGAATACCTAATCTGAAAGTATCTTGAACGGGTTAGTTTGGCAGCAGTAACAAACTTTTACTGTGGGCAGATTCATAAAGTAAGAGTTTATTACTATTACCAACAACCCTGAAGGGTCTTGTTTTCTGTCCAAAGATGTTATATCTTGCTTTGAGCTAGCTGTACATTGCTAACTGAAAGGACTACATAAAGAAAATAGCTTAAATATAAGTCATCTTTTCATGCATCTTAGGGATGGCTAGGTCCTTGACCTCGCACCGGCAAACCATTATGGTGAAGAACATGCTGGTGAAAAGGCTGTTTTGCTAACGTTTAACTTTTTACTCATTAAGACAGCTGTCGAACTATTATGGTAAAAAAGTAAGCATGCTGTTGGAAGGGCTTCGGTTATATCGCTGCAGGAGGATCGGCCTTCAACCTTTAATCAAGATAAATACCATACACAAACATGATAACAAAGCATGAGAAAAGAATAAGAATAGAAAGAAATTTAAGTGGAAGACGGCAATTTCATGGCCAGTTCAGCCTTCATAACTCAACATGAAGATCATATCTGTGGATGGGAAACTCCAACACACAAAGCAACGTGCAACGTCATTACAACGTGCAAAGGAATGAAGCCGATACGATAGGGGCAACCTTTTTTTTTCATGGTATTTTCCATTTCGTCAAATTCAAACCACAACTTTTCGGACTTTTTTTATCATTTTTATTAAGTTTAATGCTCAGTCAATTATACTGTTTAAAAGAAAGTCTGAAGTTTTTTATCCTTCTATTTGTCGTTTGTGAATAAAAGTTGTGTTGTTGTTTTATGAATCTATCTCATAGATTGGAGCAAATTCATCACAAACATGCTCTAATCTCATAGACTGAGGCAAATTCATCACAGACATGCTCTAATCTTTAGGGCAGATCGTTTGTTACGAGCACCAAACAGCCCCCTACGAAACAAAATCTGCTTTGAAGCCTTAAGGTGCTATTCCTACTGAGCTTGAGTGTCAAAGGCTTTCTCTTTTTCGTAACACTGAGAGTTGATGCTCCAGTAATTTAATAGGTACAGACGTCTGCCTACCAGCTCTCTTCCCAACAAGAGTGCCAACCCCCCTGAGCCGAGACTTTGGTTTGAATCTTTTTTACAAAACCACTTTAAAAGACTCTGACAGCAAATAGCCGTTGATTGACATTTGTTTAAGGCATAACCTTTGGTAGGTTGTTTTGGGCAATAGGGAGGGATGGTATTTTGCTAGGTATGCATAGTGTGTAATGACCAAAATATTCATAGATAAAGGAAAAAATGAGGGTCTTCAAAGGAATAAAAGAAGATATTACAAAAAAAGAAAAAGAAAGATTAAAAATACAACCCTCACCCTTAAGAGTAGTTGCGTGCACGCAACTTATATATGCCTTAAAAGGGCACATAGACATTTTTCTGTGTTTTTAAAAGAAACGTTTTTTGTAGTTTTTTTTACTTCTTTCGATTTTCATTTTTGTGTTTTTTTAATGTAAATTAAAGATATTTTTGCATTAACCATACTACTCATAAAATTCCATGTATTAGTATAGCCCATATAACCATGTCTATTAGTTTGATGGGTGCATATTTGTTGGGTACACCAGATATGCACACAACTCCTGGTATTAAAGACTCTGATCATACATCTCCATCCGTAACCAAAGGTTGGATATAATTGGAGCTCGGGCCGGCCTTACGATGAAGCAGGTATGGAAGTGGGTGTTTGGTTGTGCAAATGACTAAAGTAAGTAACCTTGATTAGAGAAATAGTCTCCCGGGGCCCCTTGTGAAGACAGCAATGAAAAGCACGATGTCACCGCCCACTAGCCCTCAGCTATGAGGGCAGATAGCATCCCGAGATTGATTTAATGTTTGAGATTTTTTTGATTTCATGATAAAAAGGAAAACGGTCGCTCGAAGAGTTGCACCCCCGTGCTGCATGACACGGTGCTCCTCTAGGCCAACTCAAAGTCTCCTGAGAGTCTATGTAACCAGTGAATGAGTTGGAGTCGAGTCATATATTGTTCAGTTCAAGTTTGAGTTGAGTTTTACGAGGCAAGCTTGAGCTTGGCTTGAGTCGCATATTTTTTCGCTGGAGTTCGAGTGGAGTTTTATGGGGCAAAATAGAGTTGAAGGTTGGGCTTCACTCGAAGCTCATGTCACTTTATTCATATATTTTTAAAATAAAAATAAAACATGTTAAAATTCATGAAAAAGTAAGAACATACCCCTGAAAGATAACAAATAAGGAAGACAAGAATGGAGCCAAGTTTAAACAAATTGAGCTCATGTAACTCGAACTCAACTCGTTTTTAATTTAAATTGAGCTCATGTAACTCGAACGCAACTCGTTTTTAATTTAAGTTTTAACTCAAGCTCGACTCAACAAGTTCAGCTTGAGTCAATTTTATAGAGGCAAGTTCTAATTCGAGCTTAAATTAGATCGGACTCATTGCGCCCCTTAGTAGCATTGACAGAGCAGACCCATGGTCCCGTAGTATGCGTCTGTCACTTTGGTGCTCACTGTTCTGTATAATAAAGCACCTTCACAAGTCTGGTGATCACATACTGCTGAACGTGTATAGTACAGGACTTCATTTGCCTTAGCAATGCAATTACGTGGATGCTTCTCTTTGAAGTTTTGGACTTCAATATTGCTGAACCAATCGCCAACTTGATCCATAAGTATAGTTCAGACTTCGTAAATACTTATACACCACTCTTCCATGGATTTTTAAATACGTAAAGGATTTCAACGCAGCCGCTTAGGATGAAAAGGATTTCATGGTGCACTCTATGCAGTGAAGGAAGGAAGGATATTTTAGTAATTTGTTAAAAAATGTCTTCCCTAATAGTTTCATTTTTTTCTTTTTCATTTTTGTTTTTACAAAAAGTTTTTTTTCAATATAAATTAAAAGTATTTTAATCATTAACCATACTCAACACAAAAATTTGTGCATTAATATGAGGCATATAACCAGGTGCGTCTTTCCATGCGATGGAATATATAAATTAAATTTTATAACAATCAAAGGCACTCATATATAAACAATTTGATTCAGGAGTGGACCTTAAATTTTGTTGAAGGTTGAAGTTGCAAATTTCACCTTTTGGAATTGCAAGGTGCATATACGCCTTTTGCGTGTATAGTTTACGTGCACTACACGGGATCCTCCTCGTTCGACTGAAGTGTATTTTGTGGAGGTGACGAGAGAGTTGCACTTACACTACACAGCTCATGACCTCTAAGGTAGGAAAATTTATAGGAAGTCTGCAGACTTCTTTTATGTGCAGTGGGTTATTAATCTCTTGTTCACTCCAAAGAATGCAACCACTGAATAGCTCTCTGATCGAACTTTGCCGTGTATACTAAAATTATTTCTCTCTTGATTGCAAGACTTTGTAAGTGGACGGGAGCATGCCCATACCTGAGTCTGAAAATTAGAATCTTAACGAAAAAGGAACTGATCAAGAATGCCAACTTTGCTTGATTTGCAATTTAGTCACTAGGTTGACAACTCTGCTCTTAATAAAAGGAAAGTCCAACTTGCGTTTTCTCTAGCTTTAACAATGACCCGAGCCAGAATTTCAAGTCACCACTAAAACTTACAGGTTTGGGGAACATGAATAAAATGAGGCACGGTTGACTTAAACTCGAGGTGGTTTGAGATGTGCATTTTTTATACACCATTATTCAAACTAATAACGGACTTGAATGGGGAAGCTTTGGGTACAGGGGCGGAGACAGGATTTTTTTTTATGGGCGGTCCAAACGGTTCAACTTCGGATCCAGGTAGGGCAAACTAAACCCAAATCTAAAAAAGACATTGCACAACTAAAAGTTTTAAATTTTTTCAATGTACTTTTTTTTCAATTAGTTGGGGTGGGGCCATGACCTAGGTGGGCCCCCTCTCTCTCCCCCCTTGTGTGGGTATATGGTCTGAGAAAGAGGGAGAATTGGTTGGCAGATTGAACAATACTAAACCCACCCAAATTTTCGATCATCTTAAATTAGAGATCTGAGGCTAATATAGATCATTGACAGTCTATCTTTGTTTGTGTTTCTAGGGCTTCACTTTTCCTTACGAATATTGCTCATTTTAACCCTTCTTTGTCTTTACTTATAATGGGTGTTTAAAATTCATGGATCTGATGTGGCATGTTTTTGTTGATGTAGTAAAAAATGGATGGTAAAATCCATGGTTTAACAAACTAAGGATCTTAAGTCAGTTTTTTTGAGAAAAAGTTAAAGTGAAGATTGAATAAGGGAGGTTTTGATTTTAAATCCACGGTTCTCAAGACCTAAAATTCAAGGCAATCAAACATCCCCAAGCAAAAAACATTAGTAATTTGAATGAAATGACACTACCATTGTCTTTTATGAAAAAAATTGTTTTCAAAGGGCATAACATAATTGGTCAGATGGGTGCGGGACTATGCATTAGCATTACTCTCATGGACCATAAGAAAATGGTTGCAAATCAAGCTGAAGATGCATTGATCCAGTAGCAGAGCTAGGACTGCTCACACCACCAACAAAATTTGTATTTATTTTTACATATTTTCACATAAATTTCTTATAATTATTTACTTATTTATATATGTTGTGTCCCCTCATAAATGAAAATTTTTATAAGACTTAGCCAAAAAATTCTAACTCCACCATTACATTGATCTTATCCGAGGCGTCAATGCTACCCTAATCGAGAATGTAAAATATTACAAAACTTTAGGAAGTCGTATCGTTGAACTTTTTCTCCCCGAAAATATAGCAATTTTTTTGCCTGCGCCAAAAGTTAGCTCCATTTTTTCATTTGAAAACTTGTTATGAAAGACTTCTAATTTTAACTTCTAGTGGCATGATAAATTAAGTTGAAAGTTTTTTTCATTTTCCCGCTTCTTTTGAGTCCATTCATACCGTTAAAGACCGCACGCAGAATGAAAGAAGAAAATTTCAAGCACAACTTTTATTATCCCTTAAAAAATTGAACGTGTTTTACCTGGTATAAAATTCCCACTTGTACAGACATATCAGCCCCCTCCTATATATCGATCTCATTGGAATGTGTGTTAAGCAAGAAGATATGAATAAGAGTGAGAATGCTATAAACCGCTTCATCATCATCGTCGTCTTCTTCTTAGTCTTCTCCTTCTTCAAACCATGGCCGCTTCTTCTGTGATTGGACTTTTATTTGCTTGCTTCATTACCTCTGCTTCTGCTACTTGTAAGTTTCAGTCGTGTTCTTACCCCACATCCTTTTTGCATGCCTAGGCCCCCTTGGCACACAACTGAACTGTCTTTTTTTGCGGTATCTTTCTTGTTTACTAAAAAGAAGTGCTCTTGTAGAAAGTTCTCTTTTTGTTCTTCTCTTCTTTCTGTGAGTGATGACTGTTATTTTCTTGTCAACGAATCAGTGGCAGCAAATTACATGACAATTGTAAGAAATAAGCTTAAATATTTTCTTAATTTTTTTTATATATTTTTCTTTAATTTTTGAAAAAGTAATTATTTTTGCGGATTCAGAATCTGGAGTTTCAGTGAATCGGCCAGAGCGATTGAATTTCTGATCTTCACTTGATAGTCCATGGTCATCGTCACTGCTCTGTCTTTAAAGCCAGTCTGTGCATTTGCATTCTCAGTCTTCCTAAGCATCGACTGCGGATCAAGCTCCAAATCCTACACGGACAACAACAACATCACATGGGTGAACGACGGCGCTTACGTTCGCACCGGGACAACCGGCACCGCCACCGTGCCGTTGAATCCGCCCATGGCGGCCCTCCGCTACTTCCCGGCAGGCAAGAAGAATTGCTACTCCATTTCCGGCGTGCCCAAGGGCAGCAAAGTACTCGTGCGGGCAACGTTTTACTACGGAAACTACGACGGATTGTCATCGCCGCCGGCGTTCGACCTTCAGTTCGACGGCAACCACTGGGTATCTGTGGAAACTAAACTGCGCGCCGTAATATTTGCAGAGACGATATACGCGACCAAGGGGGAGAATATCAGCATCTGTCTTGCTCGGACGAGGCCTGGGCACGTGCCCTTCATATCTTCTCTGGAGTTGAGGCTTCTAGACCCCCATGTGTACATCTACCACGACTTCACCTCGTCTGCTCTGATCACGATGAGCCGGTGGGCCTTTGGGTTATCAGATGTTGTGAGGTAAGTGAAGGATCTGGTTACCACCAGACATCGTTAATGCCCATTAATGGCTACGGAATCTCAGCTCACATTCAACGTCCTACATTTTCGATAAAATTGAGTCAATTTTCACCTGCTCTCTCAGCAAAATTGGCTATGAAAAGATACTTATGAATTAAAGAAATGAAATCTTATTTGAAGGCAAATATAGAGGGGAATTAGGTAATCAACTCCTAACGTACTCATTTGTTGCCCCAAAATATGGCACCCAACACAGTGAAGTTTTTTAGAAAAGTGAAAAATATCAAAATGACGAACTTTGCCTGATTTGCAATTTTCTCACTGAGCTGCCAACTATGTTTAATTTGTTTAAGACTAGCTGACATAGCTAGAAAGTTTTTCTTCTCTGTGTGTTTGGGTTAGAAGATAGAGAGACCTTGTGGCTTAATCAACAAACTGATCATCTAATCTCCATGTCCAACTAGCGAGTACTCTGAAGACTATGAAACAAGAATGGGAGCGAGAAATCATTGGTTCCATGAAAATTAGAAGCTACCATCTAAAAGGTAAGAATCTTGTTTTGGCAGGTATCCAGATGACAATCCGTCTGACCGTCTTTGGTTGCCTGTTCTCGACGGCAAAGGCTTCACCAACCTAACCAACAGCGCGAGCAACATCAATATAAGCCTCTACGACGACCCCCCTGCAGCCATTTTCGCACACGCAGTAACACCAAATGAAACTGATCTATCCTTAATTGAAATGCCTACGCCCACCGGATCCGCAGCTGCCTCTTTTTACTTCACCCTCTACTTCTCTGAAGTCGGACGGAATCTTACCCGATCTTTTCACATTGTCTTGGACAAGAAAATCATCTCGCCTGAGCCCATCGTCCCTCCATATGGGCGTGCCGTTGAATTCAACTGCACGAACTGCTTCATGTCCCCGAATTCTACCCTTCAGTTGGTTCGGACGAATGGCTCTGCCCTCCCTCCTCTCATCAACGGCTTTGAGCTCTACAAGATCAGCCCGCAACTTTCCAGTGGAACATATGCCACTGATGGTATCTCTCTCTCTTTCTCTCTCTCTCTCTCTCTCTCTCTCTCTCTCTCACTCACTTCTTCTGCATGTGGGTGGCATTCAGTGACGGCGTTGATTCAACTTCAGAGCCACTACGAGCAGCTGCAGCCATGGACTGGGGATCCTTGCCTTCCATTGGGATTCAACTGGGAATGGGTCACCTGCAGCACCAGCCAGCCGCCTCGAATTACTGCATTGTATGTAGTACAGGGTACCCTGTTTTATATATATATATATATATATATATATATATATATATATATATATATATATATATATATATATATATATATGTGTGTGTGTGTGTGTGTGTGTGTGTGTGTGTGAAGAGTGTATTGAAGATGTTTATATTTGGGCACACCTTTTATGCTGAAACTTAAATATGAGCAGCAACTTTTCATACTTCAATAGCTCTTTAACATCATGGGCTCTCCACAGCAGATGATCTCAGACTTATTATGTGAGAATTGCTAAATTGAAGACAATACTGGCTTTGATTGCAGGTACCTGTCAGGATTGGGACTGAATGGCAGCCCCTTTAACTTCAGTGCCTTAAGTGCTCTTCAGAAAATGTGAGTTGACATCTGATTTTTTATATTGATCATCTTGGTGCCATTAATTTCAGTGCCGTAAAACCATGTTTGACACCCTGTCACCGGAACAAATTCTGTGTGACTTGTTTGTGTCCTTAGTTCAGGTTTTATCATGGTTTTGGCATCATCTAAACTGGTGATTGTTCGTCTATATTTTTCCTGATAGAGATATGGTTTGTTTGGCAGTGATTTGCACAACAACAGCCTAAGCGGACCAATTCCTGACTTCTTTGGCAAGTTTTCTTCATTGACGGAGTTGTAAGTGAATCCTTCTCGTTTTTAAGATCACTCGTGCATCTAGCGTATGACCTTGGAGGCCAAAGGATAAATTGATTGAAGTATTTATTTATTGATGGTGCCGAATGTTAGGTGTGCTTTAAACAAGATCAAGAATTTTTTGTGTTGTATTGGCATCAAAATTTTATTGTATTATTTCAATTTTGACAGTAATTTTCAAGTTATAGTTAAATAGATCACTTTGTATAAATACAACCTGCTGCTTTGTTATTCTTTAAACACCCTTAATTACTGGACTATGCAGACAGAATTTTTCATAACAGTATAATACCAGAATATTGTTTGTGTGGGTGCCCATACATATATATATATATATATATATATATATATACATATATATGTATATAGATGGATGGATATCAAAAACAAATAAAAGTGTATACAAAAACAATTGTCATGTGAGTTAGCGGTTTAATCTTCGATAATGGAATGCCTGGAACAGAACTCACTGTGTTTGGAACATGTGCTCTGTCCACAAATCAGACTCGGAGCAGTTTATTTGAAAAAGCCTTTTCTGATATCTGAAAGCTTTTTTTTGTTTTACTTCAAATGAGTATTCAACGAGCATGTATGAAACCAGGGAATAGTGCAAGGTTATGAAGGTAAGATCTTAGCACAAATTTTGACATTGTCACTCTGCAGTCTGCACCCTAAGTTTTTCCATAACATTTCCTGGTAAGCATGGTGAGCAGGATCCACCATATGGGACTTACATTTTAAGTAGCATGCCCCATTAAGTGCTTGAATCCTCAGAGGATCCATAGTCGTATTTATTAGAAAAAATATTCTGCTATGCAGATAGAGCGTGACATGTCTCTCTCTCTCTCTCTCTCTCTCTGTGTGTGTGTGTGTGTGTGTGTGTGTGTATTGCACAAGTGACTGGGAATGTCAATATTTGCTGGCAAATACAACTGAATAGAGGTTCATGATGCAGTCTTCAACTTATGACTCCTGTTTCTTCTTAAGGATAAATTGTGTTTGTTGCAGGAACCTGGCAGATAACAACTTCAGTGGAATCACACCACCTTCACTACGTAGGCCCTCTTTGAAGCTAAAGTGAGTGATAGGCACATTCTCAGGGAGTTTGCATTACATCAATCAGTTTTTTGACTTAGTAATGTGAACAATGAACATTGTTATGACATGCTCATTTCCCTTGTGAATATATTGTCATCAGTACATTGACAAGCTTGTCAGGTAGAGCAGTAAAATGAGCCAAATAAGCTAAACAGGGCACGTTCAACCTCAGTTCGTTAGTTTTCACCTCAGTTCATTAGTTTTAGAACTCAACTCACATTCATCATGAGATTATTCCAATTCATTTGACAATGAACATAGCTTGTTTGAGCTTGTTTCATGAACTGTTTAATTCATATAACAAGCCAAGCTTGAGTGCTGGAGCTTGTGGTGTGTTCCATTCAATGGTCATGAGATTGGAAAAGTTCAAAGTAATCTTGAAATTTTGGGATGATTTTTTTTGCCCATGAACTGACATAACTCATTTGTCTAATGATCCTATTCCAGCTAAATTTGAACAAACACTACCAGTTTATGCTCCGTTAACCAGTTTACCTGAGTTGGCTCATACTAGCTCAGTTACTTGTTGAACCAAGTTCGGATTAGTATAGTACTAACTGAATCAATTCAAGCCAGGAGACACTTAATTCAATGACCAGCTAGCCTTACACTCAAGGCATGTATTCCCTGATGCATGTTGTATAAAGCACGAGGTGATCTGACAGGATGCAACATGAAATTCTGAATTATTTTCACTCTAAGTGTTCTAACCTTGTGGTTTATTGACCCCAAGAGGGGCCACCCATGGGGCTACCTGGTCAGTTTTGACAAGAAAATCACTGGCTTTGGGATATTTGTTCTTTGCAACTTTGCCGTTAAAACTCATAAAACTTTGTCAAGTTACTATTGTCAATCTAATCTTCCAAATTACTCTTTACGTTCACTTCTACTCATTAACTTAACCTTATTGCTTGTACTCATGGCAGCATTTCTGGCAACGCATATTTAGATGTCTCTGAGAAATCAAGCAATGGGACTAGGAACCACACGGACCAGAATTCAGGGGGTAACCTATATTGGAAAAGGAGCAGTACAAGTGTTTTAGCGTGGACTGTGCTCACTTTCTTCCTCATGCTCATCTTTCTCTGAATGACATATACTCCTGTCCTGTTTGTGCTTCTGGTTTCTTACAACTCTGTTAGGTGCCTTTTTCTGCAATAAAATTTGTATCTTTGTTGCCTTCCCATTATCTCCACATTTATGAACCATGCGCATTATCATGTTCCTCTTTAATCTTCAGTTTTAGATTGTGAAGAATCGAATCAGTCATCCCTCACTCCCTTCATGGCTGTAAATGGTGACCACAGTGGACCACAATCAGTTTATTGCTTTTATTTTGTTTTTTTTTCTCTATGGTTGTTGTCTATATAAAGGCCTTGTATCCAAATGTTCTAGTATGTGGAAAAGAATGGACGTCTTCTACTTTCTATATTACTCGTGTGTGCAGTTTTGTTACTTCTGTTAAATACTCGTGTGCAGGAAACAGAGAACGGCATTGTGCATTCTTTTGCTTTCCTTCTCTTTTGCATTATTTTTCTGCTGTGAACATTTGCAAGAATAAGAGAAGAAACAGGGCTCCTGTGGGACTTCTTCATTCACAAGAAGTGAAGATTGGTCCTATTCTAAGTTAATAGTTTCATGAAGATACCCAGAACCCATTTGATTCTGTTATGCAGGACGCCAGGAACAAGGTATCCGGTTCCTGGCATGTCAGAAACAGGAAAAACAAACGCAGCCCTGGGAGTGGCCGAGTGCGTTTGACTCAGGACATATGGGTGGGACACATGCTTCACACAAAATGGGGCAGATGCAGGTGTGGCAGTGTGGGCAATTGCTCACACAGATCCCATAAAAAGAACTTACTTTTATATTGACACCTCAAAGCAATTTTTTTCATTTATATGTGGATGCCCTTAAAAATTAAAAATTCATCACTAGTGCTTTTTAGTAAAAAAAATTCTGGTTATGTTGTTATTCCTGCGTTATCAAATTAAGGGTGGGCATTGGGCCAGGGGCTGTCGGGCTTTCAGGCCCTTGGCGAGGGCCTGGGCTCGATAATTTTTTTTATTTTTTTGTTATTTTATATATATATATATATCTATACATATATATATATATATATATATAATATATTAAATTTTTTAAAACTAAAACCCAGCCCAGGCCAGGCCGGAGCTGAATGAGGTCGGGTCCGGTCAGCCAAAATGAGTGTCGGCACGATGCCCACCCCTATTCAAAAATGCTGGAGAATGCATTCCATCAGATGCCGAAGAGACGGCAAATCTTTTTGTGATATGGACCAAAAATAAAATGTATTTTGTTGGTTACGGATTTTTAAGTGTGGGTTTGATAATCATTCAAACACATATGTGAAAAAACATCACGTTCTTGTTTAAGAAAATGTATTGTGATTACAAGTACCGCTTTCAAATCTATTAATTATTGTACATTACATTTTATTAAGATTATATATTCCCGAAACATTGTGTTGTAAACGTACAATGCTCCTCTCATTGACCGAGATCTTGTAATAAAAGCACTCTTTTTGCCATTCCCAGTAAAGGAAGTACCCATCCTTGTGCTCCAAACTCAAGGTGACGGCGTCCTTTTATTAAAAATTTAAAGAAAAACTCCCGTTTCTACCGTTTGATTAAATGAATGAACGTGGGGAGCCAATAAGATGGCTTGTCTTTAAGTACACAGCTGTAGATCCAGCAGACTAGATTCAGTAGATAACGGGTTGAAGCTATTAAAAAAAAAACAGAAATTAGAAAAAAAAAAAAACATGAATGTTATTGACTAAAACCAAAGCAGCAATAATTTAAGACTTTAACTTGATAAGATTTTATATATATATACATATAATGTATTTTTATTTAATAAAATAAGATTATAAATAAGTTATGGGGCTGCTTGAATAAGCCTAAAATGAGATTTGAAGTTGGGTACTCGCCTACTCGAATTAGAATTTATTAGTGACAACCATGTATATGTCACCACTCCGTCACCTTTTCTTATTATTTTTACCAATAAATCAAATGCTTCATCAAGGGCCACCGAGTTCGTGCTGACACGTAACTAGAGAACTAAATGCTACAAATGTGACGATCGACCTGCCATGAGCAATTCTTCTTTGTCTCGGCCTCCTCCTCGTCTTTCTTCTTCCAATAACAATGGCGGTCCCTGTCGTGCTCTTATCCGTAATTCTTGCTTGTTTCATGGCTTCAGCATCAGCAAATGGTAAGTTTCTCGACTTCTGCTCCTTATTTTCAATGCAGATTGCAGCCTCTTGATTTCTCACGTTACATTAAACAATACGCATCTCTTATCACGGCCGCATTTGTTTCTTTCGTTCTCGGAGATGACAGAAACTAGTCGTCTTGTGGTAGGTGAATTCAAACGCCTTCTAAAATATATGAACATAAACCAAGCTTTTCTCTTCATGCTAAAGGACGAGACAACAATTCTTTTTCTCAAATATTATCAATTAATGTTATAATACCTTCGTCCCTAAGGCTATAATGTAGTTCGTTGAGTTAGAGGTACATGACAATGCATGTCATTAGTTCGGTTTCTAGGAACATTGCTTGTTTATTTTTCAAGGAGGTGGGTTGCATTACAAAACTTTTTTGTTTTTTTTAACCTCGTTATATGCGTCATACTGTACATGAATTTTTCTATCAGTATGGTTATTGATTAAAATATCTTAGTTTATATTAAAAAAACTTTTTGTAAAGATAAAATTAAAAATAAAAAAAACTATCACAAACATTTTTGATAAATTACCAAAATATCCTTGTCTCTTTTACCATGTAACTTTCTCTCTTTTTTCTCAGGCAATAGGTTGTCAAGAGTCAAGCAACTCTATTAATACATGTTCTTGTGTTTTTAAATTAACCTTGAAAACTAAGTCCAGATGTACGCCATGAACGCCCAGGTCAGTTAAAAAAACAACAATGTCGTCTCAAAGATATGAATGAAACTTCTAATTAAGCATTGGTATACATGATTTTTAATGTCGTTATTGGCTTCTGATTCGTCAGTGTGGCCCCTAAGCATTGACTGCGGATCGAACAAAACGTCGGTCGACGCCAACGGACTCAAGTGGGTCGGCGACGCCGGCTTCATCCAATCCGGGCAGAGCACCGCCGTCCAGAACGACTCCTCATTCCTCCCTCCCTACAACACCCTCCGCTACTTCCCCACCGGAAAGAGGAACTGCTACACCGTCTCCGGCATACCCCTGGGCAGCAAGATACTGCTCCGGGCGATCTTTAACTACGGCAACTACGACGGCCTGGAGTCGCCGCCAACCTTCGATCTCCAGTTCGACGGAAACCGCTGGACGGAGGTAGTGATCGACGACAGCGGTTTCTTCAAGGCGGAGATGATGTATGTGACCAGGGTGGAGAACGTCAGCGTGTGTGTGGCTCGGACGAAGGGCGGGAACGGCGTCCCCTTCATGTCTTCTTTGGAGGTAAGGCTTCTGCAACGCAATATGTACGCACAGATGGACCCGAATTATGCTCTTTTGGTGTTCAACAGACTCGCCTTTGGAGCGCCTTCTCTTGTAAGGTGAGCCGAATTCCTCCTTTTGTTTCTGCTCATCAGAATCATGGTGTTTTTTCGTCCTTTGAAGAATCCTGTGTGTCACACGCGAGTGCTGGTGAAACCTGTCTTAGATAACTTGTCTTTGTTTTAATTCTTTTAAACGTTAGGTGTGTTCCACAAGAATCATGCTTCCGTTTGTTGTTCAATCAAACATGGATAAAAGTATCTCAGCACAGTCGGTCCAACACACGTATCTCATGTCCCCTCCAAGAGTGTTTTCGTTTTCATTGAAAAAAGTAATTTTGCTACGCTTCTTACTATTTATTCTTTCTTTTTTTTTTCTTTTTTCTTAAAAGGGATTAATTAGGTTTGAGGATCGGAGCATACGTGGTTGGATTAGCTGACTAGTAAAAGTTTACTTGTAGTAATTTTTTGTGGGTGTTAATTCCATTAAACTATAAACAGCATTATGCAACACTTGACGAGTGTACCGGTTTTTACGCTTCCGCCTCTTAGTTCTATCTCCTCTCAAGATGGATTAACTAACCCAATTAGATCTTATATGTACATTCTTATGCACTAAAAATTATGCATAGAGGTGTGCGATGATCAAAATATCTTTGTTTACAATTAAAAAAAACAATTTAAAAAGATAGAATGAAGGCTGTGAAAAAGTTAGAAAAGACTAAGATAAACATTATATCTACCTTTATAGTCCATAAAGAATTTAGCTACTAAACAAAGAAATAATGAGAAGAACTCACGTATGAAAGAATCTTTCGCTTTTTCTCATTGGTCTATTTCTTAGTCCTTAATCCCTTTTACTAACTTAATTAACTAGAATCAAAGAATTTTGAGATGTGTTCCACTATAATCTCTTTTCTTATACTTGTGCGTGCATAGGGTGTGCACCCAACTCGATCACAGTTCCCCTTTAATAGCAAAACGGGGGAAATGTGATTAAATTCGCTTTCATATCTTTCTGATCTCGCCATTGCTTGACAGGTATCCGGATGACAGCTACGACCGCCTGTGGTTTCCGTTTCTCCCCAAGAACGGCCAAGTGATGACTAAAATAGTTAACAACACGGCGACAAGCTTCGCAACTAACGTGCCTGACTACCCGCCGCCGGCGGTGCTCAGCCATGCAATAACTCCGGCAAGCAATTCCGGCAACTCGCAGCTCCCGTTGACCAGCTTCCTTGATGCCTCCACCCCGGAAACTCTTCCCTATTACTTGAACCTCTACTACTCTGAGGTCACTCAGAGCAACAGCAACCGCTCATTTTTTGTGTACTTGGACAAGGGAAGCATCTCCGGAACCATCGTCCCTCCGTATGGGTCCTTTCATGAGTTCACTTGTCCAAACTGCAGCTTCTCTCCAACCTCCAACCTCGCTTTGGTCCCTACTCAAAACTCCACACTTCCTCCTATTGTGAATGCAATGGAGCTCTTCAAATTCAGTGATGCACTAGTCAATGGAACATCTGCAGCCGATGGTAAGTTATGGGTGTTTTCATGCATGCACATAACAGTGTGTGTGTAACATACACAAAAATTTGAAATCAGCAGGCTGTTAATGTTGTCTGATGGCTAAATATTAGAAATGCATTTAAAAGCACCTTAAAACTGTCACTAAAAGCATCTCAAACTGTTGCTAATACCTAGTGTATTTTCATAGGTAAAGATTTTTAATGACTGATTTTAAAATATATATGACTGATTTTAATATATATATATATATATATATATATATAGAGAGAGAGAGAGAGAGAGAGAATCTGATGATATCTCTCACTTCCGTAGTTCAGAATGTGCCTTTATCTTTCTCTCGCTCTCTCTAACAGATCTTCTGGTCTGGGTTCAGTAACTGCGTTGAAGCTGATACAGAGCTCCTACGGGCAACTGCAGGCATGGAGTGGGGATCCTTGCCTTCCATTGGGATATAACTGGGAATGGATCAATTGCAGTGACAGCCAACCGCCTCGAGTTACTGCACTGTAAGCTTTTTCTGATTTCCTGAACAGCAAAGTCTAAAGGTTTCCGTGTTTTTTCACATAGCCACCATCTTCCGTTGCCAGAGAAACCTTCTCCTGTTACATTTGGAGACATTCATCTTTCGAGCGACCGTTTTTGAACCGAGAGATTCATTTTTTCGGCCGACCATGTTTGAAATAAGATACTCTAATTAGTAAAAGACTAATGTAGACCGCTTACTGTTTCTCTTCTTATGGTACCTTAATGAATAATTAGATGTCAATTGTTCGTTTCGCTACAGTAAGTAATTAGAAAAATGCAACCTTTCATGACCAATAAAAATTGACAGACAGGATTTTTTTTCAATTTTAGATAGGATTTTATTAAGCTGTCAAATTTTGAACTTTTGATTTTTGAATTTTCACAATTTTTTTTCTTTATATGTGAAAGTTTAGTCTTGTAGAAAATTGAAAAAAACTTTTTGAGACGTATAAAGAAGTCAATTAAGTAATAGATTTGTCGTGGCTCTTAATCTTTTTTGAAGGGGGAACCCAAGCTACCAAGCGGCAGGTCAGGATTTATCGGATCAAAACCTTTAACCTTGTGTCAAAGTGGGTTAAATCATGACAATTGATATGAGAACCTTTTCAACACTCGGATTTAAGATAATCTAAGTGGAAACGCATGTGCCTGAATGGGTATTGAAATATGAAAGTTTAATTGAAAGGAATTTTGAGTGACTTTTAAAGGAGCTAACCATGATTGTCCTGATTTTTTATCTTTTTGAGAGAGGAATGAAAGTTGTCAAGAGACAGGTTGGGATCCATCAAATCAAGAGCTTGGACATTGTGTATCCTGTGTAGAAGCAGGCCAAGTCATGACATTATACGAGAAAAATAAAATATGTTCTTTATATTGATACTTATGTTAACGTGAAATGCACTAAAGTACGCCGCTAGCTTTGTAGTATCTAGTGGTGGTAGTAACAATACTACGAGCTTGTTGACGCGTTTGGACAACTTGTTTTCATAATCATCTCCAACTTTTTGTATTGTGTGACATCATTCTTCAAACTGAGGCAAGATTCTATTGTTTACTGGATTTGATTAGTTTCTGTCTATCCATTAAAAGTCGGTCTCACCTTAAATATGAACACAGTTTTTGAGGATCAATATGGAGAACTTGAAGCTTTCTGTCTTTTAATTGAAGTGGGAAATTCTCTCTCATGCTCACGGGTTGCCACTGCAGGTATATGCAAGGAATGGAACTAACTGGAACACTTCCCGACTTCAGTGCCTTAACCTCACTTGAGGCCATGTAAGTTATTCTATTGCCCACTTTGAGTCATAAAGATCCGTGTCCAGGGCTGGAGCCAACCATGATTTTTAGATCGTTGAAACCATAATTCAAACCCCATGATAAATTCTTGACTCCACCCCTCTCAATGTCTTTTCTTCTTTTCAGTTTTCAAGAACTTTGAAGTTTACGGGCATTGCCCTTTAAATTTACTTCTCTTACATATTCACTAACTGTTTCTGCAGTGATTTGCACAACAATAGCTTGACCGGACCAATTCCAGATTTTTTAGGCGAATTTCCACACTTGAAAGAATTGTAAGTGCATTGTGTGTGTGTGTGCTGGAGAGAAAGAAATTTTGCTCAAAGATTTTGAGTAGAGACGATAGCAACATTGGTTGCTGGAAAATGGAATCTACAACGGAAGAGTTTCTTCTTCCTTTCGTTTCAGAAAAGGAAGAAAGGGATGAGAGAAATACAGAGCTTCTGTGACCAATACCTACTGTTTATTCTGATGACAAATGTTAATCGTTTAATTTGTTGCAGGAACTTGGCGAACAATGACTTCAGTGGAATCATTCCACCCTCATTGAATAGACCAAACTTAAATTTCGAGTGAGCTACCACATACCTGCAAGCCTGCAATTATGTACATATACATACAATATAATTTGGATTTTGTCAACTACATTATTTTAGCTGACATAGATGTGTAAAAGCCTGGTTGTCAGTTCAACTGAACTGTTAAATGTGCTACACTCAGTTCATGGGTGTTATGCATTACACCTAGGTCCCGAAAAGCTTTGAACTCTAAGGCAAAAAGAAAGGCGGCAAGCTAAAAGGGAGTGGTTTCGATCTCTCATCAAATTGCCATAGATGTGTTTTGCAACGCTTCAACCTGCAAAATTAACTCTTCACTTTTACCTTTTCAACAAAAACAAAATATGTTTTTGGACCCAAGAAAATTTTATGTATCTTCACCCATTGATTTTTTTAAATATCAAAAAAGCTTCACAGCAGAATCCGATAACTATTAGCCACCTAGCTAAGGGTCATCATGGACATAAAATTTATAGACTTTCTCCTCGTTTAAAATTTGAATTCCAGTTCCAAACTTGCAAAATATATTTATCTTGTTTTAGAGTGAGCATTGAACCAGAAGCATGGAGTTTCTTTCTCAATATTACCACCAAAAGTTAGACCAATTACTCAATGAATATATTTCGGTTTACTAACTTGTCTCATTGTTCATGCACAACTGCAGCGTTTCTGGCAATCCCAATTTGTTTGGCTCCGAAACCACGCAGACGACTACTAATGGAGCTAACTCGCATTGGAAGAAGAGGAGAACTGCAAGCGTTGTATCATGGACTCTCACCACTTCCTTCCTTTTGTTCATCCCTCTGCTATAGGTTTTTCTTCAGTCTGTACCTCTTAGCTGCTTTGCAGCACTGATTGTATTCAAATGCATGGCTCTTCATCTTCCCTTCTAAAAGTTAACTTAGTTGGATTAGTTAAACATGAACTGACAATATTTGGTATAACTAAACAGGCGAAATCAGACCAAATCTAATATAAATTTGTTCATATTAGTCGTTTTGTTTTCAACCCAATTACCTCAGTGTTAACCTAGGGTTGAAAACTTGGGTTTCGTTTAACATATCAAAACGGTGGATGTATTTTTCAGTATCACCAACTCTTTAGGTGCTTTTCTGAAAAAATCTCCAGATATGATCATGTCCATAGAGGGGCTGTGTGGAGTTCCATCCACCTGGCTAGGGATCAGTCAGGTTGAAGAAGGTCAAGGCTTTGAGGTGCGTCTTGGCGTAATCTGGTAAAACTCAATGCCATCTGCCACACAAAAAATGAAAAAATAAACAAAGACTAATGTAAGACAAACCTCTGCCACATACATGCAGGTGCTTCTGTGAGCATCATGTGCTTTAGTTGAACCCTTGTCAAAGCTTTCGCGTTAGACAACGATGATCACTATCACCTGTAAAATTAAAATGGTGCAAACTAGTGTAAAATTAGAATGGTACAAGCTGTTTTTTGTTCAATGTTATGGCTCAGACTTGGCAAATACTTTTTTGCACGACCTGCTGGGAAAAATACCATTACATTTTACCAGTAAGCTACATGTTCGTTGTGATGATAATTGGTATTCAAATATTATGGGACAAAGTTGGCTATTACTTTTTTGCACGACCTGATGGGAAAAGTACCCTTAGATTTTACCAATAAGCTACATGTTCGTTGTGATAATAATTGGTATTCAAACCAGGTAAACTATTGTGTTCATTCACTGGAAACTATTGAGAGTTCATTAGCGTAAAATTACAGTCGAGAGAAGCAATCAACTTCCACGGGGGAGAATTGATGCAAAGCCAGTCTGCAACTATACAATGACTACTCACTTGTGTGACAGGATGCCACAAATTCATACATAACTTGCTTCCGACCATGCACAAACTCTAGAATCCAATACCTGAGTACATGAGCTTTCTTACAACTGCAAATTATGGCCATTCAAACACCAAAATATGCTCTTCAGTGACCTTTTTCCGTAGGAAAATCAGGCTTTCTTATCCAGAACCTTGACAACTACTGTAGCATATTGTTTCATATCCTCCCTATTCCCAAAGATGTCAATATACTATACTTCACCAGTAAGGCAAGTGAGAAGGTTGTATAACAATCTTCTTAAGAAGTAGATAACTATGTTTATGCTAAGAATTTCTGCACCAAAACAACGGGCCCTGAATCCAAAACGTAATTAGACAGAGACAGAATCACTGAGTAGTAACTGAAGATCACTCCCAAGTGGCACTGGCTCGTATTGACATAGAAAAGTCCGAACACCATATAGAAATAAGTTTAGACGACTCTGTCTTCCAAGTTACTCCCACTAAGCCATCCATGTTAAAAGATACAATTTGCAGCATATAGCATATAACAACACTAGAAAACTAGAAAAGCGAGAAACAATAAGATGTTTCCATAATTCATAAATAGCAATATGAAAGATGTTTCCGAATTCAAAATCAAAAGAATATTATACTTGAATACATCGAAATGGTGATTTGACCCTTGCAGTGCTGCAACTCTCCTTTGTAATACAATAATAGTTATTGCTCGCCTTCCCAATTTTGAGACACAAGTGTTCTGCCAAACCATTTGCCGCAAGTTATCAGCCATAAAACTTACCATCATAACACTTACCATGACCGGCGAACTTTCCCTGATTTTACTCGTGAAGTGTGTACATGTAAGGTATAGACAATATAACCGATATCCCCTATTCTGTGTCGACTAACAAGCACCACGGCGTAGCAAAGCAAAGTGACTATTACGAGAACCTCTCTATCAATAACCCAGCTATTCCACGCATTTAGCAACGAAGCAGCTCAGAAATCGTCAATTTCTGATACCAATGAAATCCTCAAAAGTGTAACAGAAACAGACGGATATACAGCAATAAGAGCGAATTTCACAGTATTAGCCACCTTGCTGCATTGAAGAGTTCACAAGATTGACAGACTTAAGTTACGCAAACTGACTTCACTATACCAGAGTAACCAGACATGCTTAAGGTGACAGGGCGCTTAGTCAATGAACCCTAGGTGATGCTTATTCCCTAAAGCAGCGTCCATGTACCTGCTGGATTGACATGTCTGACACGCTGAAAAACTCAATGTCCCTCTCTTGAATGAGAAAACTGTCTAAATCGTGTATGTCTTCCATAGATACATTTCCGTTCCGTCATACTCGCCAAACATGAATCTGCATCTTTACCCACTGTAACTTGTACCTACTTGTTCTTAACACACTGTAAACTACAAAAAGAAATGGAGCATCCAGACAATTATAGAATCTATATAACAAACAAAACTAGCACCGCTAGAACACAAAATTAACATTGACCTTTCGTGAACAACATCATGAAACAATAACCACCCATTTGGAAAAAAGAAAGCAAAACCTTTTCTATCTTAACATCATTGGGTTAAGAAACAGCAATAAGGAAGACCAGTAATTTTTCGGAATTCCAGTCAAAAAACCTGCATCCCCCACAATGTGCAGTTCTCCAAACCGACTCGCAATGTGCAACGCCATCCAGTCGGGATTCAGAAATCCTATAGCTCGAACTCCTCGTCTTGGAGAGCTGCCTGTGCAGCCTCTTCCTCCTCGTCGTCAAGAACAAAGTACTGGTTCTTCTCAACAGGCCGGAACATATAGAACATGAATGCGTAGAAAACCAAGGTCACCGCCTCCTCGACAGCAGTACTCACCCACCTATATTTGTATGCAGTGATCGTCTTCAACGCAAAGACGACGATCCTCGTCAGATAGAGATAACCCACCACCACCATATAGAATTGCCGAAACAAGGTCAATTTGGCAAGATTACGTGCGGCTTTCCCGTCGGTTTTCGAGGCCTCACGCAGCGTCCGGATCGACCAGACGATGGGGACGATGATGGCGCAGCAGCAGGCGATATCGATCAGCAAGAAGAGCTGCCTCCATGTGGCCCAATCCTTCGAGAAGGGGCCAGTCTCATCGATAACAACCGAAGCGATGTTGGCAACGACCTGAAGAGGGATGACGATCATAAGCACCTTCTTCTCCCGCTCCTGGAGGAAAGGTTTCAGGAACGACCACCCGGTGCCGACGAGGATGATGACGGTGAAGAGAAGGATACCGCGAACAAACTGGAAGATGTAGAAGACGACGTCCCAGCCGTGAGGGGTGCCCGTCCGCTTGACGAAGAACTTGTCCTCGGCGGCACAGAGGAGGTTGAGGCCCTTCACGAGGAGGAGGCCACCCATGAGAGCGTGGATCCGGTGGACGGCGTTGCGGAAGCGAAGGCAGAAGTAGACCCAAGCGAAGAGAAAGGCAAAGTAAAGGAGAGCGAATGCGAGGTACAGCTTTGGGAGTTGAGTCTGGCCGGCCGGAAGGTAGTCGCGCACGTTGCCCTCGAGGTTGTAGATCTCGGTGCGGACATTCATGGTGACGCGGAAATCCGGGCGGCAGTTGGCGAAGAAGAGGCTATACTGGTTGGGAATGGTGACAGGGAAGGACTGGTTGTAGGACCGAGTGGAGGTGTCGAGGCTGTGGAAATCAAAGAGGAGGTGGGCATGGGGGCTGCGGAGGACGCAGAAATGAGATAATTGCTCGATCTCAGCGATGATCTGAAGGAGGGACTCCTCGGTGAGAAGGAGGAAGCCCATGGTGGAAGGATCGAAAGTGGTGGAGGAGGCAGGGTTTTCCGGGGTCCAGGAGACGGAGGAAACGGAGATAGTGACATGGCCGGTTGGAGTGAAACCGAACTCCTCAAAGAGAATCATCGAGCGAGAGTCGGACTCGATCCGCAGGTGCTTGATCTCCGCCAGCGACGGAGAAACGAGTAAGAGGAGAAGAGAGAGGACGAAGAGGGGACGCACGGGAGGAGAGGCTTCCGCCATGGACGGAATCAGGGAGGTCGCGTGAGGAGGAAGAAGGGGAGTTACAGAGCTCTCGTTCCCCCAAGCTCTCTCTTCTTGTTCTTCCTGTGCTTCCCTCTCTCTCTTTTTGCCCTCTTTTCTTCCTCTTCCTTCTCCAGGTTTGTTGAGCGTCGGTGACTCGATGGCTCTGGAAGGTGAGTCAGAGTTCCCATCCATTATCCGAGTCCGTGACTTGAAAATATGCCGAATATCGGTCCTTTCTGGCATTGGAGAAATATTTTGCATAATTTCCATTAGACGGCACACTTTCCTTTAATTTCATAAAAGTGTCTGAGGCACAAAAAGTGACTACGTTAAAAAAACATTATATTAATGAAATTACCGTGACTTAAGAACGAAGTAAGTTGTTTGGCATGCCCTTCCACCTACTCGAGGACGCAAGCAAAGCAGGTTAAAGCAGGATCAAGTTTTTACAGGGAAATGGTAGCTATGTTTAATTCGGTACAAAAATAAATAAATAATTTATATTAATTAACAAAGTTATTAAATTTTCATTTAGAAATAATCTAAATAAATGATAGACAGCATTCTTTGATTAGTGATTAGAACTAATCCAATTGCCACCAATTTGATTCCAACAAGCTAATTGAAGAAAAAAGTCCCTAGAAAACATCATCTTATGAATGTTTGGTGGAAACTCTAAATCCCTACTAGTTTCTGGTGTATTAGAGTTGAATCTAGAATTGTGCTTATTCGGTAAGGAAAGAAATATTGATGCTGACTTTGAAACTTAAAATTACAATGAACAATGAAAAGGTCTTCAAGAGAGTTTGCGGCTTTGCGCAGCAGTTGGAATGGAGGTTGGTAGGCAGCAGTCAGTTATCGTTTCAATGTAAGGACATCACAAGACCCCGAGACATTAAAATGAGCCTTATTTCCCAAAAGCAAAGGGGTTGAGTGGGAACTTCAGTTCTTTTCTTAGACGATAAAATGAAATACTACCCAAAGAATAAGAAAGTTGGGTCTAAAGATAAATTTGATAGTGTATCAATTAGGACCTGGATCAAAAATCGACGAACTAGATCATGATCTGTCCGGTTGTACTTCAACAACTAGAGAAACGGTCTATGACACGAGTAGAGTTTGGATCTTGATTGTTGGGAGTCCATGGCAGCTGGACAAGTTTGGATCGAGATCCAAACCAGCATGAAAGATCCGAAAATCAAAAATAGCTAAGGCCTTCTTGGAGGCTTATGAAAGGAATCTTTATTCTTTAACCATCTTCTTCACTGGTTAAGAATTGGAATCTTCAACATTTAAATGTGGGTGAGAAGAGAGCTTTCTTCACGTATTATGCCAAGACTTTTTCCCTATGTTTTCAAGCTTTTCAACCAATTTTACTGTAAGATGTTATAAAAACAGTTTCCTAAAATGGTGAGGGGAAAACTAGAATAAGATCAACAATTTTTTTAACTTTCATTTCTAATTTTTTTTTTATAATACCATAAATATGATAAGGTCCTTGTCTTTTTAGGTGGTAAGTCTTGGTTCAGGTGGATTCTTCTTATCAATTGAAGAACTATGAATTTTTCCATGTGCAGATTCAAATATTAGGGCAAATTCATAAGATACTATAACACAATGTTCCAGGGTTGACACATTCAAACCAGGTGCGAATCGGTTAAAGATATTAAAATTTTGATTAAACTAATTAAACAAAAGGCCGCTCACACTTAAGGGGTCTGAGGTTTATATCTCATGATCGCTGTCATGCTCACACCATCTATAATAACTCGATGAAACTTAAATTTCAAGTTACTACTTTCATTGCACAAATAACTTTTTTTACTTAATCTTATTGTTAGGAAAGTCAAAATATTCGAATTGGATCGCATACCCGACTGAACCGTTTTGAAAAAATCAGATGTAGAAAAAATGTAATATGAGATTAAGAAATCAGATTAGATTCAGATATAAGAAATGACATCTGACCAAATGCAGATGTACATAAATATTTGATCGGATTCGGATTTGGATGAATTTAGTTCGAAATAAACATCATATATCCAATGCTCTCACAGTTTAAAAATCGATTGGATTTGGTTCAAAATTTAGATTCAGGTCATATTTTAGATTCAGATATGACTATTCTTCATTCATATTTAAATCTAAATATGTGAATAAACTCCCTTTCATTGACATTCTTAATTATTATACTCATCTGAATTTAAAAAAAAAAAAAGAATAAGAAGAAGAAGAAAAGGAAGTCACAAAAAGTAGTATCCCTGTCATGAAACTTCATCCACACAAAAAAATTGGGAAAAGCACAAAGTTGAGACCCCCCCAAGTCAAAGCCTCTATCATGCCACCATGCATTCAATGATTTATCTAATTCTTAATTCTTAAAAGGTTGCTGGGGACAAAAGCTCTCTTCTTAATAAATGAATTTTTGTCCCAGGAACGTGATAAGCAGACAAATATATTATTATTTTCTGAAAAAATCGAATCTTGTTTGTTTAATGTGTTCAAAACGTGATTAGAAACCGACTTTAACATGTTCCTAGCGTTGTCTTTGCTCGTTGTTGGACAAATAAAGATTTAAAGTCCTAGGTTTTGAGATTTGCAGTTTGCTAAAACCATAGATCTTCTAGCCTGAGATCTCAGTCCCCAAGCTATCAAACACGGTGGACAAAAATCAGATTTCTTAATTTTTTGCTAAAAGAATATTTTAAACAACATGTGAATATTTTATTGTTTTTATAAATTCTATTTGAACATAAACTACATCTTAGTTCAAGTTTTTTTTTAAAAGAAAAAACCGTTGATTTTTGTACATTAAAAAATTTGATGCCATCAGAGCCATCCAATTTTTTTTATAGAGCAATGTTAAACTTAAAAAATCACTTACTGTATGTTTCTCATCAAAACGTGCTTATGGCCACATCTTTACGGTTAGATTATAAAGAAAAGTTGTTTTTGATCTACAATTATTCCATACCAATCAATTCTAAGAAATGTCAAAATGTTTGATTCGGATCATATATCCAACTAAACTGTTGTGAAAAAAATTAGATATAAAAAAAAATATTGGATTTAAGAAATCAGGTTGGTGGATTCGGAATTAATTTTAGATATACGTAAATATTCAAAGAGATTCAAATCAGATTTACTTTGAAATAAATATTATGTATCTAATACTCTTCAGTTACAAAATTTAGATTCACATATGAATACAAAAATCAGATTTAATTGTGAAATTGGGTTTTAGATTTAAGTTCAGATATAACTTTTTGTATTCACCTTTAAATTTGAATATGTGAATGTCTAAACAGAAGATATAATCAAAGTATATCCAGTTCAATCCTTACCATGTTACGCTAAATTGAGCTCTTCAAGTTTTATCATTCATTTTCTATCACTAAAATAAAAAAACATGTTGGATAAATAAATTGTGTTTATAAAAAACAGCAGGAAAAAAAAAAAAAAAACGTTTTGACGGACTGGAAATGCGAATTCGGGGGACATGGATGTTTCTCGGTTGGGGAGTTAGGAAGACCACCTCCTTCTCTCTCTTTAATAAAACGCCACCTACCGTCTCCCTCAGCGTGGGTTTGAAACGCCAGGAGATCGTCCCTCCTGCCTTCTTCCTCCCTCCCTCCCTTCCTTCCGGGAGAAACCCTCGAGGAGGACAGTCGGTGTTGTTCCTGGAGAACTCGTTCTCCATCCTGTGCTTAGTTGGCATTGGTTTCAGCAACAGAGCAGGGGCACGCAGGGAATTCTTGGTTTCTTCATCTTTCTCAGAGGTCAGGCTCCTCTCCCCTCCTTTCCTCCTCCTTTTATTCCCATTAGTGATTGATATACGCTTCGCGCTCTTGGAGTCATAGTCCCAACGTTGCCGCTGTTTCTCTTACGCTTGTTTCTTAAGAAGGATTTCTTTTGTTGTTTTTTGCGGTTTCGGGGCTTCAGTTTTGGAGCATGCCATTGTTTTGGGTCTTTCTTTCTTTTTCTTTCATGGGTTTTTATCGTTTGTTCCTGTTACGCCGTTGCATGGTGCTGAATTTCGGAATTGATTGTACTTCTGTCTTAGCAACAGGATGTTAACAGGTTTCTATTAAGTTTCTTGCTCCATGTCTTGGATTGCTGTGTATTGTAGTTTGCTTGATCTTTTAGTCGAGTCGTTACTTGCTCTTATAAATTTACATGAGTTTTTGTTCGGAACGTGTAATTGGTGTCCAGTTGTCACAACTTTTGGCTCGGGAATTGTTAGTTTGTTCGAGTACGTCGTTGGAGGCTGATTCTGGCGCTTTTAAAGACAGAATGAGATAGTTTTTTTTTTGCTTCGAAATCAGATGTTGGAAAGATGAATGTGGTGGGAAGGGTTGGGAGTTTGATATCTCAGGGTGTTACAACCGTGGCCTCCCCTTTCCATCCCTTCGGTGGCGCCGTTGACATTATTGTGGTGCAAAGGGAAGGCGGTACTTATAGAACCACTCCTTGGTGCGTGAGGTTTGGCAAATTTCAGGGTGTTCTTAAGGTCTCAGAGAAGATCGTTACTATCTCCGTCAATGGCGTAGATGCGAATTTTCACATGTATTTAGATAATTCAGGGGAGGCATATTTCTTGAAGGAGGTTGATACAAGAGAGGATGGCTGTCAGCAGGATGAGGATTTGGAACAAAGTGTTGAAAAAGGATCATCAGAGACAGGTATTATTGATGTTGCGGATGATGCATGTGAAGAGAAGAGCCAGACAGTGTCAGGTGGTGTTATTGAATTGCAGATGGCTAGGCAGGAAGTCAACAATGATGAATCTTCACTACCAGTTGAAGGATTCATAGATGAACAAGCCTTGGATGAGAACAAAGAGGAGTTGTTATCCACTAGCAGTAGTTTTCGATATGAGAGTGCCATTGGTGTACAGCTGGATGATGATGGGTCAAGGATGTCTGAATCTTCTGACTCGGAAGTGGTTTTGATGACTGTGGATGGTCATTTGATTAGTGCTCCTGTATCTAGTTCTGAAAACACAGACTATGTGCAGTTAAGCACACCTCAATTTTACCTGGTTCCAGAGGAAGATTCAGGGATGGATGTGAATGAGGTAGAAGAGTCTCCAGAAAACATGGAAAATATGCAGCTAAACACACCTCAATCTTACCTGGTTACAGAACAAGAGTCAGGAATGGAGATTAATGAGGTAGAAGGGTCTACTGAGTATCAGGGAGTTTATATAGAAAATTGTGCTGAAAAGTCTCCTGAAAGACCTACACTAGAGCTGTGTGAACAGTCTCCTTGTTCAGTTCAAGAATTTACAACATCTTCTGACAGTTTGCTTGAAGGTGTTATTGTGAACAATGGTACTGGAAGTAGTTCTGCTGCTGAAATTTGTGCTGCAATAAATGAGCTTACTAGCCACATTGAGATAAAATGTAATGGTGGAGATTGTCCTGAATTTTGTGCTGAGAACATTCAAGATGGTCCAGATGGAAGTGTTGCTAAGTTGGTTGTGGACTCTAGCCAAGATCAAGAAGACCTTTTCTCAAGTTGCCTGGGCCTCTCAGAACTCACCAAACACATCGAGAATGATGACTCAGAAAACTTGCCTGTGGAGCTTGAAACCACTCATTTCTCATTTATAGATGAGAAAATTGATCATGCACATAACGATGATCTTGACAAAGATAAAACAGCAGAAGTTAGACCAGAGAATGAGGCTCCAAATTCTGATATTGTAGAAATTGAACAAGCCCCCACAACTGTGGCTGTGAAAAATTCACAATCTGCACAGGACAATGCCGGCGATGAAGCAACTGGGAACATGGATATTTCAGAGCCCCATTTGAAGATCTCACCTGAACTAGCAAAATATGGATTGACCAGAAGTAAGTAACTAGGAACAAGGAGGACAGTTCTCTTGTAGTTGAAACTATCTTTTGGTTCTCCTAGGTATGTTCGCTATTAAATATACTTGTTGTTCTTACTAGGCTGAGCGGTTGCCTGGGTTTCAGGTATTGAAATTTCTCTCTGCGGAAACCTACTTCATGCCAACATGGGCATTGCTGCTGCTGCACAAGCTTTTGAAGCACACCAAATATCTGAAGGGGAGTTCAAAGCTTCAGGTGCATCAATTATCAAGAACAAAAATCTTATCGTAAGATGCAAGGAGAAGTATTTGCCATGGGAAAAGGCTGCTGCATTGATTCTTGGAATGGTTGCATTTGGTTTGGAATTTCCATCTGACCCATTAGATGCTATTCCTGTTGAACAGGATGTGATTTCAAGACTTAATTCTCGAGGTACTTCTCCTCTTCCTTCGCGAGGATGGAGATTCTGGTCTATACCATTTAGACGGGTCAAAACTCTTGAACAGAGTAACAGTGACTCTTTCAATGATGAGGTGTCCCTGCTCTCTGAACCTCCATCAGAGAGTCCTAGTGTGACAACAGCGGCTCCATCTAATAATAAGACTGATTCTCCAAGAAAGCAGTTGATGCGCACTAACATTCCTACAAGTGAACAGATTGCATCTCTAAATTTGAAAGATGGGCAGAATGTTATTACTTTCAGTTTTTGTACAAAGGTCCTAGGGAAGCAGCAGGTACACTATACAACCATTTAAAAATTTGCACTTAATACTGTCTGCAACTAATGAATATTGCATTTAAGTGAGTCTGATTAAAAAACAGTTCTTGTGGATGATGTTTTTTGTGATCCTAATGAGAGTGTCTTTGTACAGGTTGATGCTCGCATCTATCTATGGAAGTCTAATGCACGTATTGTCATATCTGATGTTGATGGGACCATTACCAAGTGAGTGCTACATCGCCATGCAAACATTTGTTTCTATTCCAATAACAGTCGCATGCCTGATAAAGCATAGAATAGGGGCCCACTTTCCCCAGGCTTAATAGTTCATCATTTTAGTTAGTTTTTTCAATACTTAAATGATGAGGTATGTTATGAATCACTGCAAGCACATAATTATTTGATTTTATTGCTTGTAGTGCAAAGCTATATGATTAGGCTTTTTGTTTCTTTCCATTTTTGTACTGATGAATTTTTGCATTCTTGTGTCATTATAATGTCTTACATGAGAGTGTCTAATTGCACTGGGTAAATGATAGAAAGTTTGCCTTGAACATGCACAATTTTTCCACACTTTAAATTGATGAATAAAGTCTGCAATCTACCGTTAAATATGTCCTCTGAAGTTTAAGTATCTGACATGGTGTAGTGATGTTGTGCTCTGTTTCTCCCTAAACTCGAGATGAGAGATGGTGATGGGCCTGATGGCTATTACATGCAGCCCAACACTCCTTTGGTCCCAAGGTTCCAAGTTTTGGGATCGATATTAGTTGTCTATCTCTTGGTTTCCAATATTCCTCTTGGAGATTCTCCAAGTTTCCAAGTTTTGGGGTCAATATTAGTTGTCTATATCTTGGTCCCCACTGTTCTTCTTGGAGATCTATTCAGAAGCATTTTCTTAGGATTTTCTTTTTTTTCTTTTCTCCAACCCAGAGGCTTTTAAAAGTGATAATATATAAAGGATAATGAACCAGTTGTGAAACAAAAGATTCATAGGAGTTCTCTTGCAAAAATAAGAAGTCACGACAAAGTTTCTAAAATTATGAAAGAAAAGAAATTCTTTTAAGATTTTACAACAATTTCCAAAAGTCACATTTTCTTTTTCTGTTGATATGAGTGTAGTCCTAAAATGCAAAAGCATCCCAATTCCTGGTCACTGTGAGACTAAGATTTGAGTTGAACTTTTCATGAGTGGCAATTTTATTACTTATCATGGTTGTTGCTACACTTCAGTCTGCACTTGCATTACATCAATCATTTGATCAGTGTTCCCAGGGCTGTGACATACTTCTATGCAGGTAGGCTATGTCCTGTATTTTTTTCTGTGTTTCTTTCTCTCAAGGTCATTCTTCTATAGTTTTAAGTGATCTTTAAGTTATCTACGTCAAAGAGAAAAAGTGATCTCATAGGGCGAACTGCCTGATGGAGGTAGTGAAAATCTTAGGTTATAATTTAGTCTTGCTCCAATCTGCAGAGCATCTTTAGGAGTGGCTTGTCTTAGAAATTTGATTTTGTAAACAGAGGTACATGCTTTTAAACTCTAACATCCTTTACTTTCATTCTTTGTTTAGTGGGTAACTTCATTCATTCTGTTTTTAGGTCTGATGTCCTTGGTCAATTTATGCCATTAGTTGGAAGAGATTGGACTCAGTCTGGTGTCGCAAGGTTGTTCTCTGCAATTAAGGTACTTCATGAGCCTGCAGTATTATAAGTAGTTGCCAATCCTTTAGGCTTGTTATTGTCAGGATAAATTTTCCCAAGTCTCTGTCATGCTGCAAGTACCAAAGTTATTCATGTGGTGCAGCTTTGCAACCATAGCCTGATAGTTACATTCATGCACTGTCTTTTTCCTTCTCAATTATAGGAGAATGGCTATCAATTACTTTTTCTGAGTGCACGTGCAATAGCTCAAGCATATTTGACCAGGAATTTTCTCCATAATCTCAAACAGGTATTAACTTCTTAGTCCTACTCACATCTCTAAATTCAACAGTCTCAAACCAACTGATGGGCCTGAAATATTTCTGTAATAATGGGTCAAATTTTGTTTTTGACATATTGGCTACAATGCCATGTGCTGTGGCTGCAGGATGGGAAAGCATTGCCCAATGGGCCTGTTTTGATTTCACCTGATGGACTGTCTTACTCTTTTATTCGAGAAGGTCAAGATTTATTCTCAGCATGTTATCAATATTTTATCTAGAAATGGACAAATTCATTATTCCTCTTTTTTGTATTTAAGTTGTGAGATTGAATGTGTTTTCTGTTTCTTATACCTTATAGATGTAGTTGTTGTGGACCTGATTGGATTCATGCAAGTTATTTTGGTGAATGAAAAGGAGGAATTGACTAAATGTTCTTGGTCAGAAAATAACTAATCTCTTCAATGTTCCCTTAGATGACTATAATTTTGCTGCTGGGAAAGAGGACGGATTGATTGAACAATGTTGGTTGGGAAATAACTAGTTAAATCTCTTGATATTGTGCTCCTAAGGGAAGTATTTTAAATAGTTCAGTGAATCTGATCACTTTGTACTGTTCTCATTACCTGCCTCTTGAAAGTGAAACCTCCTCCTTGCTCCACTTAATGTCTTCATGTAGCAGGACAGTTCCTTGTTGTTAATTGTTCTTTATATTCGTGATTTTGAATTTTGAAGTGAAAAGTGAAACTTTTAGTGGAGACCTCCACCCAGGGTGTTAATTCATATTTTGGAGTGTTCCTCATCGTTACCAGGAGCCTATTCTTCTGGGAGTTTTAATATCTGTACTGCTACCTCAAAATAGTCACTCCTGTGGCATCCCACATTTGTTAGGTATTCAATGACAAAATTCTATCATTCAAAAAATCAAAATTCTCAAACTGATATTTTGGTGGTTAGGATTTAATCTGCTTCAAATGTTTTAGTGACATTTTTCTCATGCCCACGTACATGGGATATATATTTATCTGTATTATGAGCATATGTGTCTCATGTACATAAATATGAGTTCCTTAGGTTTTTTTTAAAATGATACGCATATTATTCTTCTTGTTCTCATTGTATTGTAAACCAATCAACTCATAGTGACTCTGTTAGTTATTGGGTCTCAGATCATGGCTCCCTTACGGGTAGGGTCCTAAACATAGACCCAGTGTCGGCCTTATAAATAAGCAGGTGGTGTGTGTCCAGGGATGACCTTTCGCAGAGTTCAATTTTAGAGCCCTCTGGGAGGGATTACCATAATTGGGGATTAGGGTTGTTAGGGGTGTGCGTGAGTTGTGGTTGTTAAGGGTGGGGCTTGGTAGCAGCTTGCTACCAACTGGGATTCCTAATTTGGGATTAGGACTGGCATCATGTGCGTGTGTTGGGTTTTGTTTTCGTTTCAGTGAGAACATGGTAGGTAGCAAACGCTAGCAATTGGTATCAGAGCCGGTCATCATTCTCACCAAGCCAGACCACCCTCTTCACAGTGGATGCTAATGAGGTACTCTCGGCTCTTGAATCCTTCTGCAAGCGACTGGATGAAGAGCACCAAATGATGAATGATCGCCTGGAGGCGATGGAAAGGAGTTTTAGGTAGATGGAACAATCCCTGCAATCCATTGGTCAGGGGTTGGAGATGATGATGGTTGAGCAAAAGGTCTTTAGAGGGCTGCTAGAACAGTTGCTGAACAGAGTCGATGGTAGGAAGAATGGAACCAAGAATATCTGAGTTTTTGTAAGTGGATACTAATGTAAGTCAAGCAGCAACGATAGCACGGGCCTTTCAAGTGGAAATTGCTAAGAAGGTTTTCCATCAACTCAAGTTTTACAGTAGCATCAGCAATTCCCCTCGTGAGTCGTGACGAGTTCATGAAGCAAGAGATTACAAGCAGTGAAGAGGAGGACCTACAGGATTACAATATTGTCCTATCGCCAACATTAAAAACTAAAAAGGCGAGGTACACACCATTTTTCTAATGTTTTTATGCAATCTTCATGTTGGGATATGAAAGTTTCAGGATTCACCAATCTTTCGAAAGAGCAGTTATTGGTAGAGCGCCAGGTCACTCTGGATGCAGTATTACATAGGGATCAAAGATGTGTAACAGTGTAAGGCCATGGAAACCTCCCTGGATGCATGCAAAACCTTTGATGCCACCCAATAGGGCTCATGGCAGGCATGAAAGAAAAAACTGGAGGCAGGAGAGATCGAGGGCTTCTGATTTGCCCTTCAAAAAAAGGAGGAAGAAGATTCATTGGAATAGAAAGAGACAAGGAATGACAAAATACCACAGTACGACATCAATGTCATTCCAGGCTACCATCTGCTCATCCTCCTACAGTGTCCCATTCGTTGGCACCATGGGTGCAGCAAAATGTGACAAGTGAAAACAATGGATTCTGCAGAACGTCAATATGAGTCTAGCACAAAGAAGATATGTAGATTTGTGGTAAAGACACGTCTGATAGCCAAAAAGGCTACCAAGCGGAAGTGCCAATTCTTCGAACTGTAGACGCTAGGGGCTCTACCTTGCTTGAAGACTAATAGGTATGTGCGGCAGCAGCTGGAGTACTATGCGAATCCTGCACCTTGTTTGCTTGCATATGAGTACCTAGGTATGCAGGGGCCTTTGGAAAATTTGGTACAATCATTATTTGGAATTGGAGAACCGACAGGGCTCACTCAACCCTTGTTGAGTTCGCCACAATATGAGCACTTGTTGCCCGCATGGGACAGACCCTACAGTTTTGGTCTCAAAACAATGTATGAATTAATTGACCCTAAACATCTCTGTGTGGACCCTAATAATCATCAAGCTGATCGAGAAGCAGGGACAATAGAGATTTCCATTGACGATGGCTCGCTAGGTCGCAAACCATCACAGCTCTGTACAGAAATTTTGTAGAACATGGGGACTGAAGTGATAAGGGGGTGGCCTTGAAGATCATTCGCGGGACTCATTCACGTCAGCAGCCATGGCATCGAGGTATCCCCACTGCTTGTCCACAGATTTCTGTTCATGTGAAGTCATAGACGGGTTACGAGTACCTGTAGATGTTGTGGGTGGTCGGCATGACACTCCACTATTGCACGCAAGGCGTCCTGGTAGTGTGTGGAACAAGGCAATAAGTTGGAAGGATCCTTTCCTAGTCGGAGCAGAAATGGGGATAATAACTGTGAGGAGCATGTGGACAAGCAATGATGCTCTCAACCGAAATATTTTGTATGAAGTCGCATCCTTTCCTGCACCGTTTGACCAAGGCGACCCTTTCCATCTTGTGAATTTGGCACCATTCATCATTGGTTTTGCTCTAAAGAGGTAGGTTTATTGTCACGAGTGCTAGAGTTGCAATGTCAGGTGAGAAATGAGGGTAGGGGTGCCCTGTTTATATGTAAATGAAAATTCCTTTATTGCTGTTGGGGCCATGTGGCATTTTACGTGCAGGATTTACAAGTACAAAACAGTTGCAAAGGTGAAGGATATGGTTATTTGGGCTTGACTGTAATTGCTTTCTGATCAAACACAAGGAACAATTATACCACGAAAAAATAGAATTTGATCATGTGCTTCTTCCACATGAGGTGACTCTGTCGATAAATTCAAAGATGGTCCTACAGCTCCTATTTCTCAAGAAACGCATGCATTTGGTGTCTGAGCAACAGCTATATAGGTGTGACGGCATAGGGGAGATTCAGAGATTGGGTGGTTGTGGGTTGCAAGCCACACACAGCAGTATTGCGACATTAGTCACCGTCCGATCCATAAAGATTTCAATTTAGGACATGGCAGGAAGGTGTCTAAATACAGGAAGGCCTGTCTCGATCACCAAAATTTTCCTCACACCTTGAGGACAAGGTGTTTTTCATAAGGGGGAGTAATTGTTAGTCACTGAGTCTCCGATCATGGCTGCCTTACGGGTCCGGTCCTGAACATAGACCCAGTGTCAGCGTTATAAATAAGCAGGTGCTGTGTGTCCAGGGGTGATCTTTAGCAGAGTTCAGTTGTAGAGCCCTCTGGGAGGGATTACCCTAATCGGGGATTAGGGTTGTTTGGGATGTGCGTGAGTTCCAGTTGTTAAGGGTGGGGCTTGGTAGCAGCTTGCTACCAACTGGGATTCCTAATTTGGGATTAGGACTGGCATCGTGTGCATGTGTTGAGTTTTGCTTTCGTTTCAGTGAGAACAGGATAGGTAGCAGATGCTAACAGGCTTTGCCTGCATAAGTGAGGCTCTTTAAAATGCTTTCAACCTTCATTGGCTGGGGGTAGCCATTTTTGTGATAGACTGTTACTTATCCATATAAGGAGTGTGCATTTGCGGTCGGTACTGCTAGGTTTCCATCAAACAAATTGGCGAAATGTCTTTGTAGTGCTCTGTTGTTCCCATGGCATCATTATGAGTTGTCTTGAACCTCATTTATGTACGAAATATAGTTTAAATATGTCTAATATAAGCTCTTTTTCTTTCTGCCAGAAAAGTTGAATTTTTTTATTAGTTTTTTGTTATGTAATTTTATTTTATTATCTGAATTTTGTCTACCATGGTCCATTTGCAGTTGTGCGAAGAAAGCCCCATGAGTTTAAGATTGCATGTTTGGAGGTAATCATATGATACATCTTCACTTCTCTTCCAAAAAATATTCGATAGAAGCTTGAAAGTGTGGCTAGAAATTACATCCATTCTTTCCTTCTTTGGTATTCTATCTTGTGTGGCATAAGAACTATATAGTGAGTCTGATGACTCAGGCTTCTGCAACAGAAAATGTGCCTTAGCTCATGCATTTTTTTATCTTTTCCCAGTGTGAAACAAGGTCCTGATGATCTGACTTCATACCATTTTAATATTTTGATGATTCAAGGAAGATTAACAATAACTAGCCTGTCTGAATAAAGTTTGATCCAAGTGCTAATTTTAAGAGTGCGGTCTGGGTCCAAAAACTAGTTTATTTACACATCGGTCCTGCTCTTGAAAAAAAACAACCATGGTCCATGAAGTTTTGGAAAAAATTCTAGCATGTGATCTTTGTTTCACTACCAAGCCAGGATGTTGAGCTGAAATAGATAGTGATTAGATGCGAAAAAGGGTAGTTAGGTCTGTTCTATCTGTCTGGGCTCATGTACAGCTACAGACATCGTTCTGCAGTTGGGATTTGGGAATGGGTTCACATAAGGAAGAAGATAGTATGTTCTCAAGTTTTCTTTTTTCCACAAACTATGTTTGCAAAAGAAGAATATCAAGTGAAAGGCACAAAAAAGGGTTGGCATTGAGTTCTGATGGTCGGAAGCTCAATTTGCTTCCAGCCATTTTTTGCCTGTCGGCTCCACTCATGTTCAAGCTGAGCATAATGTTGTTTAGGTTTAGTGGCATTTTGTGCCTACCACATGCCACATAGGCTAGGTCTAATGTTAGGTTTGAGCAATCTGGGTCGGCTTGAAGGCAGAGGATCTCAGAGTGCTACTACTGTTACTACTACATGCAACGTGAGTGAGATCAGGTTACCTGGCGTTTTATACAACACACACTAGGAGCCACACATATGCCCCTGGGAATGTAAACTGTTAAGAAAATGAATAGTTGTACCGATCTTTCATAGTGATAAGCTACAACACTGGGCTAGCGGATCTTCACTCCATTCCGGAGCATATTCAGTGATTTCTTTTCTGATGGAGGCCTTGCCAACCAATCTCAGATCAGAGAAGCACCTTCTCTTGAGGTTTTAGTTTGATGAGTACTTATGGAACTTCACCTAAGCCATTTGCTCAGGAAGGGCACAGAGCCCATTTTCTGCAAGGCGACAAATGCATTCCTGCATGACATCCAGATAACTTCCCTGATTGTTGGGTTCCACGATTGCAAGCTTAGTTCCCTGATTGTTTCTTTAAGATTATGGTTGTGTCTTGTTTGGGAACTGTCCTAAGATTTCCTGTAAAACTCACACAATTTTCTGATTGTGTACGATCTAACTATTTTCAGATTTTCTGTGTGGTAATCCATTTTGCTTCATTTTTCTGGCAGGAAATAAGAGCTCTATTTCCTTCTGACTACAACCCATTTTATGCTGGATTTGGGAACAGAGACACTGATGAGCTCAGCTACAGGAAGATTGGTATACCAAAAGGAAAAATATTTATTATAAATCCCAAGGTTAGATCCCTGATTTGCCAGCTACAAATTTGTTGCTATTTTGTTTAATTTTAAATGATCTTCTCATGTTGAATTTGAGCAGGGTGAAGTGGCCATTGATAATTGCGTTGATTCAAGGTCATATTGTTCTTTGCATACGCTAGTGAATGATATGTTTCCCCCAACGTCTCTAACAGAGCAGGTTTGTTTCTCTCCCGTTTTCATTTTTTTTGCCCTATTTCGGGCTAATTTCCCCGTTGGCAAAATTATATTTGAATAGAGAAAGACCCTTGTGTAAGCCTCAGGTCTATACCTTCATAAAAAGTTCGAGGATGCAAAGTTGCTGCATTTCTATACCGCTCACCGTTTTACTTGGCTGTGAATTTGTGGTGTGATTGGATGATGCCCCTTAATTACAGGAGGATTTCAACAACTGGAACTACTGGAAGTTGCCTTTCACGAGTATTGAGGTCTAATTCTTGGAACCAAACGTCCTGGAGCCATAATTCATTCATTGGACATTGAGATGCACAGATGTTCCACGACAGATGGTCTCTATTACAGATAGCCCATCTTTGTGTATGTTGTAACTTGTAAGCTATTTGTTCTTTAATATTCTGTCTGTCTAATAAAAGTGGCTTGCTTTGCTATCCAAATTGTTCTGGCTCTTGGCTGCTCCATACTCTCTCTCTCTCTCTCTCTCTCTCTCCCTCTCTCTCGCGTCTACTACATTCTTTCCATGATTTCCTGTCCAAACAAACAATAGTACATCCAAGCACTGCAAAATTGAGCAAAATCTTCCCTTCGCTTGGGCATTGCCGGCTGTCTTTCATGCAATTTGAACATGGGATCTTTGTAACTATCGGCCATCACAGTCCTGCAAACCACACGAAGCGGCACCGCAGGTAGGATCCCTTGTCTCCTGTCCTGAGTTATTGGTGTATGTTGGTAGGTGTCTGTTGGTCATGCCTACTTCTTGAGGTCATACTTCATACAAGTTTTAACGGAAGGTAACTGATAATAAGCGAGGGTCTGTTTGGTAAATGGAACAGTATGGAATATTAGTATGAATTTGTCCAACTTTTGAAGTATATTCATGGATTATAACTGTTCTATTTGCTAAACAGGCCTCTATAGGGTTGATTCTCAAATGTCAAGGGAAAGAAATGTTTTTACATGCGACTGGCATGCTGAATATTTAGTACGTATCTCTCAAGTCAGTCCTTGTCTTTTTAATCACACCATGTTTCCTTGAACAAGAACATGAATTTTGTTTTATCTTGTGCGTTAATAACATGCATTCCATGAACATAATATTTGTGTATCCGGAAGTGTGTATAAGTTGTGGTTTGAGATATAAAGCACCATGGTGTGCTGGCTCTTGACAAGAAGATAATATTTAAGTTAGATATGTTTATACACGAGCCCAAACACAAGGAAGGGCGCATTGTGGTGCCCACCAAACCACGTTAACAAGATAGGGGCATGCTGACATGTTTATGAATGCCAATTTAAAATAGAAGATATTTTAATTTTGGTGAAACTCATTTTTTTTTTCAATATCAATATTTTAATGTTATAAGAGCTGTTTAAGTTTTTGAATGGTTTAGGAAACACATTTAAACTTGAAAAAAACAAAATTGACTTGATATCTTAAACATGCTTTCTACCAAGGCATCCTTAACATTTTATCCGCAAGGTTAGATTGCAGAATAAGTATTTTGATAATTTATTTTAAGTAATTTTACTTTTATCCTCAACTAATGGTACTTGTTACTCTTGACAACTCAGACTTCTCTCTCTGGATGAGAGAGAGATAGAGAGAGAGTCAACTTGCCCCTAGAACTAGAAGCCTGACACCCACATGAATCGAATGGTGACATGCTTTCTACTGCCATCAATCTGACCAGGCTATGCTAAGTCTCAATCTCTACTGCCATCAATCCCACCAATCTATGATAAGTCTCCTTGGAGCTTCTCCTTTTTTGGATGAGGTGGTAAAGATTGCACAAACAATTAGTCTTTATATTTGTATCTAATTTGTGCATGATTTCTAGAATAATCCTATCATTCAATATACCAAGTTCTAAGTTTGAATTTTTTATTATTTTAATTTGGTTATATTGTTGTATGACAATTCATTTTAAATTTCTAATTTGACTTAGGTCCTCATCGGCAATGTACGAACTTTTTCAACATCATCAAGATGATCTAAGAGTATGTATCGTAAATGATAGAGAGCCTTAATCAAGCTATCTTAAGCATACATATTTGTGCGCGTGCATTTCCTTAGAACATACCTACTGCCCATGCTTCACGGTGCTTCCAACTTTTTCTCATGAATCAAACCTTATATAAATGAGAACATTAATGAAGTCAGATGATTTCAAAAACCTTATAGAAATAGTTTTACACATTTAATTTTAGTATTTTTTTTAATTCTACAAAATTATACGTTTGTATTCACATGACGTTGAATTTGTGAAAGGAAAACGATCACATTACTTGTGAGTATGGAGACTTGGATATGAGACACAAGTGGATATCTGTGGTGGGATATTTTTTAGTTTTATTTTGTTAAAAACCCTCATAAAAATTGTATTGACGATGACCAGTTGCTTGAGCACCATTGTTTTTTTTTTGTTAATCTAACTTTATAAATATGATCTTAAGAGTGATTTGGTGAGAAACACAAATTAAGTTAGTCTTTTTTTTTTCACTTTAATAACTTTTTTTAATAATTGAAAAAAGAACTGCCTTTGTAACAACAAAATTTTGATAGCAACTTTTTTTTTACAAAAACAACTTGAACTAAAACCTAATTTATATTAAATTAGTGTTTATAAAGACATTAAGAGGTTCACATTCTGTTTAAATTATTTTTTTAATATACATAATAAACCGTTTTTTCAAGAATAAAAAAATACCCTTCGAAAGGCACAAGGTTTTCCAGCTTGTGCATGCCAATCACTATATTCCATAATAAAAGATATGCTTTTTATTTAATATGATATTATTTTGCCAATGGTTCACGTCATAAAGCCCGTGGCATGCCCACATATGATGTCATATGACGCAGACACGAGGCTTTCACAGTGTCGGTGACATCTCCCTCTCTATGGTTAGAACCGGATCAACGGCTAGAATTCATGCTCGTACACATGAACGACGCCTAATCATCCTAAACCAGATTCCGCGCTACTTTGGCTCTAGATCATGGCCATACATATTATTCATATGGATGACATACAAGTCGGATCGGACCCTTGTATTGGACCCGAGACAAGTTCCTTGAAGAGGTGCCCTCACTGGATCTGGTCTAAGGTCCTGCGGATCTCACATGACCCTGATCCAATTGAAATCATCAACCAAACCCCTTGCGTCGTCAAATAATAATTTCCATAGAGATACTTAAATACTTAATTGGATATGGGGTTGAGCCCATTTAACTTACCCGGTCCATTTGTTTATAAGCTCACGTGAAACTAGCCAGTTTGATCCGGATAGGGAATTGGATCATAACCCGATTTCGTTTACCCTAAGCAGGGTTCCAAATTGGCCAGGTCCGATTCAAAAAGTTTTCAGTTGTACCGGATCCGATTTGAATCCGTATTCTACCCGGAGGTTAACTGCTCTCGTGCAACCCTAATCCTAACGGTCAACCGAATAATTCCACTTCTTGAGTGTCTTGGTGAAAAACGATGTGGCCGATTATTATAATTGTAAAAAATTTACGACGCTTATGTGAAAATCTACCGGGGAAACCCAGTTTTTTGTGAATTATCGTTGAAAATATCTGCCAAAAGACCCGGGTACCTGTTCTTCCGTCGCCATTCCTGTTCTTCTTTTTCTTCTTCTTCCTTCCATTTCTCTCGCTGTCTCTTTCTCGTTGTCTCCCTCTACGAGATGTCGTGGCTTAGGTCTGCCGTGAACAAGGCTGTCGAGGTCGGTGGGAAGAACACTCTCACTCGGACGGTGCGCAACTACGCCGACACAGTCGTTCACCACGCCGGACACGCCGTCGCTGAGGGTGCCAAGATCCTCCAGGACAGATTCGTAAGTCTCATTTCCTCCGCTTTCGAGACTCTTTACCGCAATTATTTTTGGATTGGCTGCCTAATTGGCGAGTCTTCTGCTCTCCGTCTGGTTTGGTTCTTGATGTGTTCAAGCTCAAGCTGTAGTTTGATTAGGGTTTTGCGTCTCCCTGTTTTATTTCTGATGGGTTTTATTGATGCTTCTCGTTTCTTTCTATTGTTCATGCCTTCGCTTTCCCGTGGGAGAGCTTGGTCCGTTGCTTTAATTGCGCCTTTGCATTTTGCTGCTTATTTCCTGATTAAGGATCATTATCGTTGTTCCAATACAAGTGGCATATGGAGTTAGCTGGAGAGGTCGAATGGCTCTGTTTTGTAAAATCTCAAGCAAACACCATTGCTATGAGTGAGTTCGTCCCACGATCTTGAAGAGTAAATTGGGCGTCGTAGTAGCATTGATAGCTAGATTGAAGCTTTTCATGGAATGCATGTTTTAACTAGTTATTGCATTGAGTTTCTGAATCATTGGATGCTCGCTGTCTTTTTGGTGTAAGACTGAGGTGGTACCGACCAAAGACAAATTGTGAGTCGGCTTGTATGGTCTTTTCTGGTTAATCTCTTCTTCTTTGTGGGACAAGGGAAAGCCTAGATTGTACCTCTGGTCAGCCTTTACTGGTTGGTGGATTAGATGGATGGTTTCCAATATGCCCACCGGTGGAGAACACTATCAACTCTACAGTCTACCCTCGTCTACTTTAACTCTTTCTACGTAAGATGTGAATGATTTGGCAGAATGCAAATTGTGGGCATGGATTAGTCGACTACTTTCATGGAGAAACATAAGGAAAACTTGTAGAAGGTTGATTTGGACAAGAAATTTGACGGTCATATCTAGTAAATAGATGAAAAATTTCTTTTCGCATGAGAAAGAAATGACTTTTTACTTGCATAACTCCTTTCCAGAATTGCTGGAAACTTTTCTACCAAGGACATTACAAGTGAGTTACCCATCATATGGATGTAACATTGGTTGAGTATTATATGGGATACAGGTATAATATGCGCATAATATGAGTATTATATGGGATACAGGTATGATACACATATAATACGGGTATTATACTCGTCCCCCCCCCCCTTTTCTTTGTATTTTTTTATAATTTTCAGGATTTATTAAATGTTTTAAATTTTTTAAAAATTCGCCGAGATTTTCTCGAGATATACAACTTTGCGATATTATACCCGAGAAATTCCTTGCCATATAATACCCGTACACGTTTTTGTGACAATGACTTTTGTATCTTTTTAGATGGCGTAATGGTACTTTTTCAGTTGTTTAATGACTATTTTGATGGAAATAAACTCACAAGCCTTATTATCAATCGTAGAAAAAATTAAGCGTGTTTTTTTTTAAGACCCATGGTAATTCTATCATGCTAAAACATTAAGTAGTTTTTGCAAACATCTATTTGTTTATCTATTTCTCTTTGTTAGTTTTTGCTAAGATCGTGTCTCATTCAATTGCTTGGTGCTTTGAGGGCACTGTGTTTGAAGCATTAAAAGCCTAAGTTAAAGCTTTTCTTGGACATGTCAGCTCATCACTATGTTCTGACCAGTTGAAAGCAATGGAATACCTACGTTGTGGTGTCTATGGGCTTCATCTAAGTCATGCCGGTACTTTAATAAGGTTGCCGTACCCGTGTCACCATACCCATACCCAAAATGGGTACTTGGACACACTTGGGTATTTTTTTAGATCAAAACCGATCCAAACTGCTTAATTTTATGTGACTTAATTCTTTTCAACTCAGTTTTCATTATGTTTTTAGAGTTATTGTTCATTAACATGTAATGTTTTTATTTAAAAATTAAAATCACTTGTTTATTTAAATGTTGCTTTCATTTTGATTCTATATTATTTTGGTATATAAATATATATACATATTCTTGCCGTACCCCATACCCACATTTTCTAAGGTTGCTGTGTCTGTACCCGTATCTCCGTACCCATGCCTGAACCACACCCATACCCATGTGACTTAGGCATCAATGAATTCTAGCTTTCTATTCATGTTTTTCCCTAATGAGAACAAACTTTGTTCATATGAACTTCAAGTGATGGGCAATGGACCTATTTGAACTGGGTCAGATAGAGGGTTGATTTTGGTCTCCATTTCATCTGTTAACAATAAATATTATAGTAATGATTTTCTGCCTATTTTGTAAAAATATAAATAATAAAGAATCATAAAATCTACCATGAATGTTTTCAAGGGATAGGCGTGTTTGAAAATGTGTAAATACAATCGTGTTCTCTTTGTATGTGCACACTAACAATGTGCATGTGTGTAACTGTATATACTATATACATATTTCTATATCTGCATATATTTGGCATCTAACTGTATTTGTATATAAAATAGTGTATGTTGTATACAGGTCGTTTATGTAATTTATTTTTTGATTTTACCTAATTATTTTTATGATTTTTGAGCCTCTTTTCTGGTCATTTGACCTTTGACCTGGCTGAGCTAGCTGTTGGCTTGCAATCTAGTTGTTGGAGCTTGTCCAACGGCTAGTTTCAATACAGATGAGATACACACACACACACACACACACACACACATAAAATCTTTGTCTATATTTTTTCCATGCCTTACCTTCAACATTTTTTTTTTAATTTTATTTTCTATATGCTTGTGCCACAGTACACTTATTGTTGATATGCAAATATAAGTGTTTGTTTCTGCCTTTGAGCTCATAGCGTTGTTGTCATCCTTGTGAGATATTTTATGAGTCGTTCAAGTTGATTTTGGACTTGATGTTGTGGAGATTGAAGGCATTTTTATGATGTCTTTGTCTGGACTCAAGAATGTGAGCTTCTTCCTGCATGTTAACTTATTTAAGTTATTTATTGGTTATGTAAAAGAGGATTAAAATCCTGTAAAACCGTTAGAATCTTAGGACATTGGTTGTTCTTCATTTTTTCTTTATGGATGATTTGAATTGATTTTGCATGGGTGAATACTTTAAGTTCTTGCTAGGTTTTCTTTTAACTGCATTTTGATTACTAAGACAAAAGTTTAGACCAGCATTTTTTACTTTAATTTTTTTTGCATTTTAAAATATGGTTTTTACCATCGGATCAAGAGAAAATGATTATTTTTCTTTCTAGTTTCTGCTACACAGCTATCCCATGTATATGATCATGTTTCATTGGAGGTAGCTGCTTCTATCCTACAATAAATAGTTGATGTCACTTGTGCCACTTTTGTCCTTTTAAGCACTGTCTAAAATTGCAGTATCTTTATACCCATCTTCCTTTTTCTGTTCATAGAATGTTGTGTTCATAAATACCATCCAATGTGGTTCTTCTTTAATTCAAAATATAATTCTTGTTTAGTTGTAGATGGCATGATCTCTCCAGTTATGTTTGACATTGAATATGGTGCTAATGTCTTTTGTCAAACTCCAGGAGATCCCTGTTGTTAAATGGAGCTCCATCAATGCATGTCTTTGGTAAACTGGATCTCATATACTGTATATGTAGATCTGTATTGATATAATCTGGAATACGTGATCATGTTAAGACTAAGTTTGTCCATCTTATATTTGTCAATCATGGGATTTATTCTCATATTTTACGTCAATATTTTTACAGCCAGTTCGAAGGTTTCGTACTAGTTTACCTTATGAGTTTGTTTTGCAATTTTATGTGCTTACATACATTACAAAATTCCAGGTTGCTCGAAATTTTAGAAGTTTTAAGCATACAGTTAAAAGGCTAGAAGAAGTTTCTGTTTCTTGTAGAGGGCCTGAAAGGGTGCAATTACTGAAAAGATGGTTGGTTGTGCTGAAAGAAATTGAAAGTATATCTGAAAGTGCTGCTGAGACCACAGAAAAGGTCCCGGGATCACCTCGTACTCTTGATGACATGGAACTTTCTCCAAGAAAGGCTTCTTTAGTAAGTAGATGTGAAGATAATGGCACTCATAGTTTTTCTTCCATGTTTCCTTACTGTTATGCTGCTTATGCATTAATTAGGATTTAATTATCCTCTTTCTCATCCTGATGTAAGTAGCTGTTGTGAAAAGTTTGAAAGGTAAATCCCATCTTTGGAATTCCAATCCCAAGGAAAAAAGAAACAAGAGAAAAATTAAAGATCATTGTGTTTGACGTTTTTGTTCCTATTTTGGTCCATGTCATTTTTTTATTTCTTATTTTTTGCTTAGTGAGAATCATTTCCCACCATTTGCTGCTTATTTTAAGAATTTCTTCTGTTATTCTGGAATAGATACTGTTTTACGATGCTGATGTTGGTGGGGAACCGATGACCTTTCGGGATGTTTTTCTTCACAGTCAAGCGCTTGAAGGCATTACACTGAACATGGTATGTTTGTCCTTTAGAAGTTTTTACGTAAGTCCCATACAGAAAGCCTCTGATTGCAAACATGTGAATTTTTTTGGTCTAGATACGAGATTATTTTGTTGCAAATATGATTCATTGGATGTCTACAGTTTGTTGATTTTGATGGTTGGAATCCTGGTACACTAAATTTGCTGCTCTACTGGAAGATCATATAAGTTAATTGCAGGTTCCATATTTTGTCTGAATCAGATTCTTGAAGCACCGACTGATGAAGAAGTTAATCTGTTGCTGGAGATATTTGCGTACGTGAATTTCTATTTTCATTCTGGTTTATCTTCACTTTTTATTCTCTGGTTTGTGCAAAGTTAGGTTAGATTACAGAAACAATTCTCCGTCATGAGTTTTTTGTGGTTTTTTTTAATAGTCGACTGCATGTATAGTAAAACACATATTTGGAATGCTGATGGTCCTCTTAACAGTTAAACATATTTGGTTTCCCATTATTTGTCTAAGGAGAAAGGGACAAAATACATGTTTGTTATGCTGATGGTTCTCTTGTACATACTCTTCTGTTAGTTGTCTAAGAAGGGGCTGCACAAGAATATGAAAGTTGCATGTATCATTAGCTGTAGATTAAAGCTGGAGGACTATGTGTTTTGGTAATTTCTGATAGTGTATCTTAACAGATCAGGAATGTGTCGAGTCACCATTCAACACACTTAATCTGCAAGGGGGAGGGGATTTTTTCCTGTTTGACATAATTTTTATTTTCTCTGGGAATGTCAACTACCATATTGTGTAAGCTATTTTTTTTTGCTGATGTTTGCTAATTTTTTATGAGATACAAGAACTAGATCATGTCCGAACTAGATAACTCATAGTTGTATTTTTGGAACTTTTTATTTCTTGCCTAACTGCCTATGTGCCCAATAACCCCAGTTCCAAGGAAGCAAGAAGCAGAAAAAATTCCTAATAAAGTACCCTAATGAGGAACCTGATTTGTAGATAATTAGTATAGCATGTCAATTTCCAGGACCACTCATTTATACCGTGACTGAGCTTGAATTGATGTTGAGTCCTTTAGAACACCTTGTACCCTTCTTTCACTGTCCAAGCTATCATATGGTTTCAGACTTTCGGTTTTGTTATCATTGAAGTTTCTTAGATTTGCAAGGTTACACAGTAACAGGTAAGTTTTAAACAGTATAGAAATCCATCTAATGTTTCTAAATTTTTGTCTTTTTCAGTTTCCTCTTGTCCTCTTTCTAACTTGTCAAACACTGCTTTGTCAACCCTACTAGATTGTCTAATTCTTTGACCATGTATCTGCAAAAGATCTGCTTTAACAAATGAGGATGAGCCAACACATTGTGTGGGACATAAATTACAAATAAACTGCACATTTCCACCATGTTCACTAGCTTTTATTTCTATAATAAGCCTCCAAAGTGGTTAAGAAAGATTGATTAAGATGTAGTAGTTACTATGTTTACTTTCCCTTATTCCCATCCCACTCACTACTCTTGTTTGTTACATCCATCAGAATGATTCTACTTGATTCTGCGGGGATGTGATATGGTTTCGAAGGATGAACCGAACACAAACCGATTTTGAGAGTTGTTCCATCTATTCGATGACCGGAACAAACGAAGATACCCTCTAAGTGGACACAGAGTAGCCTTCTTGATAAGCGAAGTGTCTTTCTTGGGGTCTTTAGGTTTTGTCATTGTTTTTGCTCTGAAAGCTCTTCGCACAGCAGAGGTTGAACACTTTCACTAAAACTTCTGCAAATGTGCTCGTAACTGCCTTCCCTTTACCTTTATCAGCTATTGTATTTGAAAAGACAGTCCACAGTCACAGCCGGTCAGCCATAATGTTAGCCCATAAACACATGGCTGAGTCCACAAGCACACAACCATAGTCCACAGACTAGCTATATGAATGACAATAACATGCAAATACCGTCCAAAAATAGCCAACTGCACAGTTGTCTAACACAACCATACAATGCTGACTTGGTGGCGTCTAGGTCCATCTTGCATAAGAAGAGGGAGATAGAGAGCACTGAGATGGGGAAGGGGCAATTAGTTGATGGGGAATCATTGTTTGCTGGTCGCCTGAGATTAGGAAAAGGTAGACCAGTTTGACTTTGATCATTGCGGAAGATGAAGAGGGTCTCACTTCAACCCTCTTTTGTTTTTATTTTTTTACTTTTCTTACTAAAGTAAATTAATAAATTTAATCCTAAGAGAGACAGAAATGGAAGTGGTCAAAGTTGACAGTCGATTTTTCATTTTTGGACTATTCTAGCCATGGCTGCTCGGAGTGCACCTGTCCATGGCAAGTTCAAACCTGCACCCGTGTCTGCAAGTGTGTTTGGCTATGTTGACATGGGCAGGTACCCTCCTAGCTGAGTCTGTGGTATGTGGTTGCACAAATATCTTGGTAATATTGCTATTTGAGAACCGTATCAGTTTGTAAGTTTAATCTTTACTAAGTGTCACTAGTTTTCAGTATTCTATTGCATGATACAAGTACTTTCTTAATCATCTAATTCTATAACTTTCTTATAAGATTAGGCATTTTCACTTAACTTATAGTTTACCTTTTTTTACTTAGTTTTCATATGGTTTGTTTGTCTGTTCCGAGATTGCTTTAGGATAGGGCCATTTTCTTACCAGATCCACAGCAGACATGCCACTGGGGCTTACCCACCTTTATTTGTTGCAAGTTGAGTAAGAGGCAGCAATTCTGGAATCTACTGTCCCTCCCTATCAGAGTGGATGAGGATTTGTTTTTTCTTTAGATCTTAGTTATATGTGGTATTTTAAAAGTTTTGTTTTGTGGTAGGTTGACATAAAACCTCAGGTAAATAACATGCTGCACTTGATGTTTCCTTTGTGCACAACTGGTCTGAGTGAGAGTTAATGCACTGCATGTTAAAAGGTTGAGTGCTTCTATGAGTTTATTATTATGGTGTGTCTGTGTGCATGACTGTTTTACTTTGGAACTAGTTAAGGTAGAAATTCTTTGATTCCTTTAATATACAAGGTGGAGGTAAGAATACGAGGTTGGAGCTGGTTTTGAATTTCAATTGTTTTGTATTGCACTATGACTTTTTTTCTTTCCATGAAGGACATGCACATGGAAATCAATAGTGTTTCAAAATTGACCTAAAGGGTAAAAAGTATCTGTCTGCAATGAAATACTTTCTATTCAGTTTAACTTTTGTTGGAGGCTAATATTGGTTGAATCTATTCGAAGTTGTGGTTCCTTTTCAACTTTATAGGATTTTTTTTTTTTCATTTCGAGTTACCGGTTATATTTGTTTCAAGTAGAAGGGGAAGTTGGTTCAGATTGTTGTTGCCCTCATTTCTATGTACTGCTTCACTGTCTTATCTTATGTTGTCCTCTTTTAAAATTACAAAACGGGTCTTATGTGTATATGGGTTTGCTGTATTTAACTTCTGGAATCTACACTTTGATAGCCTTGCTCTTACGGGTGGAAAGGAAGTACATAATGCAATTGTTAGTAGCATACAGGACTTGGCAAAATCTTTCTCAACCTATGATGAAGAAGTGCTGGTAAGTTGCCTACCTGCTAGCTTCCATTTAAACATTAGCAATCAATGTGTGTCTATATGTGTGTGTGTGTGTGTGTGTGTATTAGAGAGAGAGAGAGAGAGAGAGAGAGAGAGAAACAATTTGAAATAAGAATGTGGAATTTGTCCTTATATTCCTTGTTGAATTTACCAATTGGTGGTTGTGTTGCAGGTGCTATGTTGTTTCCTGAGACAGCTTTCTTAGAAGTTTTTTGGTTATTATTTTGTAGTTGATACGTGACATCATATAAGTGACATCCCAAAGATCCTTTTGTCTGGGTACATTCTGTATGGAAGTCTGTTGTATCTTCAGAATGGAGATTTGACTTGATCATGAGTTTTGATTGTGATAATGAATTTTGAAAGTTCTACCTCAGCTATTTACTGTTCGACAAAGATTTTTGCTTTTGAAAGTATCAATCAGGATCTTTTTGATAAGGGTGTTTTCCAGGATACTACTAGACTATCCCTGTCTCTCATGCCCAGTTGCTTTTAATATGCCCTTAAAGGAGGGGCCTTATGCATTTTCTACAATCTAGACTTATTATGTATTGAGCTTTCCTAGTTTTAAGGATTACGAATGGTACATGGATTCATCGAGTGAACCTTTGGATACACAAAAGTGCCCATATTGATCAGATGATCTATCCATTAAGTTCGTGTCTTTTGAAAAAATTTCAGGTAAAGCGGGAGGAATTGCTCCAATTTGCACAAAGTGCTATTACGGGGCTGAAGTTAAATGCTGATCTAACGAGGTTTTCTTTTTCCTGAGTTACTTTTCATGCTTTTCAAGGATATTAGTTTAAGATTCTATATGAACTGAAAGTGCATTTCTACATAATGTTCTTGTTTAAAATTTTCCACGGATTAGTATTTCATATTCATCTCAATGACCTATATGCTGTTTGGTACACATTCTTAGGCATTCTCATCAGTCATTTTAAGTGCAATATAAGCAATGTTTCCGAATAGTATAGAAAAGCTTGATGCAAAAAAATGGCTTGCAACTGTTCAAGAAGGTCAATGTCAAGGATGTATTTTTGCTAGTTTACACAGCTAGCCTTGAGCCAAAGGGCTATAGGCACACACAACTTGCACTTGCGGACATATATACACAGATTCAGCATAAAATCTATTAAGCGTGCCTTTTTTCATCCTTTCATTCATTGGTTCTTGTAAGAAAGCTCACACAATTAACATTACCCCACCTCTACCATTGTGGTGGTGTGATTGGCTCCAGTATTTCCTTTGACTTAGCAAAAGACTTTTTGATCTTCCAAAAATAAGGCAGGCCTCAGATTCACAATGAACTGCATGTGAAATATGGAGTGCTTCTTCAGAAGAACATAAAATAATGATTGGTGGCCTTCTTTTGAATTGGATTTCCTTATGTTTGCTCCTTTTTCTACACTCCATGTTGTTTATGACTTTGTGCTACGCATTATACACATATGAATTAGAGTTTCATGACATTCATGAGGTGCAGTCACAGTTTACTTTTTCTCTATATTAGTCAGATTGTTGTTCCATATGTTCCCTGTTTCATCCTTCGATCTCCCCTTGATGACAGGATAGATGCAGAAGCCTTGGTTTTAGAACAGAAACTCTATAAGAAGAATACATCAGAATCACCCTCAGCAGAAGATACTGAAGATGCAGCTGGTAGTAAGGCTCCTATGTCTACCAAGGTGTGTGTTTTAAAATATGTGGATGTGTTGTAAATGTAACAGGAATCTTGTGGTCCTGCTTGCCATTCAGGAAAATTTGAGACTTGGTATAGTGGTTCCTATCTATAATGGTGCCTATCTTATATCTTGTCTACTTTGTGGACAATAATGGGCCTAGCCGCCTAGGTGCCTGCTTGGGCTGCCCTAAGGAAATGGCTGGACAGCCTATACACCTAGTTGGAAGCTCCTACTGGCCCAAGCAAAAAAATAATTTTACTTTAATCTTAACTGTAAAACTTTATTTATCTATTTGTTTGTTCTATCTTCTAAATCTAATATGTTGAATGAGGTGGGGTGGCTTCCTCTTTTTGTTCTTCTTGCTCTCTTTTCCCCTTTCTTTCATGTCAAATGGGCCTGCCTCGGTGCCATTTAGGCCTGATTGAACCTTTTTTAGGACTGCTACCTAAGCTTGCCTAGTAGTTTTAACTTTTAACTACATAGCTCATCAAACATTAGTTCATTGGAAAAAATGCTCATATTCTACTTGTTTCTTTATGTATGTTCATGTGTCGATATTCAGTTGCAAGTCACAAGAAAATCCTATTACTCCTAATATGGATGCTTTGTAGTATGTGGTCATTTTGACTGCTATATTGCAAGGACTCACCAAAATAGCAGCCGCACCTACGTCGGCAAGGGTGCGGTTGCTGGTGCAGCTCAGACATGTAATCAGATGTAGTCCATGCCCATCGGGTGCAGTAAGCTACATGAGACCAAATTTGTCCTCTGTTTGATGGGCACCTAACTAGAGTCAAATGGTGAGTTGAGATATGTTCGTGCTTTGTTGAGGACAAAACTTTGTCAATGACCGTCTCTGATTCTCCGGCTAGCATCTCTGGGGGGTCCTTCTCTTTTGGCCATCACCGGCAACAACGACAGCCTTCCCAGCAAATGGAGAGCTCCTTTGTGTCTCTGATGTTCCATATGTGACTGATAGAGGAGACGAAGAGGAAGAAGGAAGAGGGAGGAGACAGAGGAGGGAGGATGAAGGAAGAGGGAGGAGACGGAGGAGGGAGGAAGAAGAAGAGGGTAATGGTGGGCTGTGGTAAATAATGAAAACAATTGGGGTTTTTGTAAATCTTGTTTTGTTTTAAACTTCCTCATTGTTATTTGCAAAAGGAGTGATTTTTCAAAATTTTCATCATTTTTCTCTTTAAAATCTTTTATAAAAATTTTTATTTACTTATAACTTATTCGCTATATATATATATATATATATATATATATATATATATATATAGAACATAGTGTATGTGTGAGAGAAAAAAAATTTTAAGTAACGAAAACTTTTGTTAGGTAGCCTTGTATTGTAATGAAAGAGATTTTAAAGAGCAAAATGATGAAAATTTAAAAAAATGGGACTCTTTTTTGGAAGTTATATTAAGGAAGAAGTTTAAAACAAAAAAGGATTTACAAAAAGCCCCAGTTGTTTTCATTCTTTAGCACATACTACCATCAACCACTTCTTATTCCTTATATATATATATATAGAGAGAGAGAGAGAGAGAGAGAGAGAGAGAGTTATAGGTAAAGAAAATCTTTTATAAGGAGCTTTGTATTGTAATAAAAAGGATTTTAAAGAGTAAAATGATGAAAATTTAAAAAGAACAAAACTCTTTTGGAAATGATAACAATCAAGAAGTTTAAAGCAGAAAAGGATTTAAAAAAATCCCAATCGTTTTCATTCTTTACCACAACCCACCATCAGCCTCTTCTTCTTCCTCCTCCCTCCTCCCTCCTCCCTCCTCCTTCTTCTTCCTCACCTCCTCCTCCTCCTCCTCCTCCTCCTCCTCCCTCCTCTCCTCCTTTGTCATATATAATTTATAATTCAGTCACATAAAACACATTTTTTTTGAAAAAAAGCGATAAATTAAATGGCTGTTTAAAACTTTTTAAAAAATGGTTTTTTTCTTAAACGTTAAAAACTAAAAAAAAAGCGTTTTTAACACGTTTTTAATGCCTTTTTCGTGTTTTTTTACTTTTTTCATTTTTTTAATGCCAAACAGTGTTTTTTTATCATTTTCTATTGTTTATTTGTTGCAAATCTACTTATCTTTTGATGATTGTGTTATTAGTTTCTCACTTATTTTATTTGTCCCCCATTTTTAGTTTTCTAAATTTTTTAAAAATTTACCATATTTTCCTCTTTTTTTTTTTCAAGCTTGCCGTAGTATACCTGAGAAAAACTTCGCCGTTTAAAACTCTAAGACGTTGTTTGTGACTATGATATATATATATATATATATATATATATATATATAATTACATATATATAAAATTATAAATTATATATGGGAATCATCCTTTTGTCAAGGGAGAGAGAAGTTGGCTTCTATATTTGCAATTTAATCTTCACCATCTGATTTCATCAGAATAGATGGCCTAGATGATTCCCACCATGTCTAATACATGAGGGTCTACTAGCTACCTATCCACACACATACACACACACACACACATATATATATATATATATATATAGATGTTACATGCACCCAGGTTTTTCTGAAAAATGCTCTACCCATATCCACACCAGCACCCTGCCTCGATGTGACCATAGGTTGACTGCATTTGTACACCTTATATGTTGGTACAAAAATGAGGCAGTTGCTTGTTGGAGGTAAGGCCATTGATCATTCATTTACTACATGTGACCTACATGAATCATTTAAACATCTCGTGTCTGCACAATAGCACACTCTCTCTCTCACTCACTCTTTCTCATCGTTATGCATCTCACATGCACTCTTTCTTGACAAGAAAGTGTTGCTGAGTTCAGGTCTGGTTGTTTCAGTGTCAAATACTGCATCACAAAGATCTTGTAGAGAGAAATTGCTTTGGGGATTTGCAGCTAGTTTTCCTTGTTTTACAAAGTATCATTTGTCTTAGTGATGAGCTATGTTTTTGTGTATCTATAAAAGTTATTAGTACTTTCTTGCCTGATAATTTCGCAGTGCACGAACTTGTTTTTTGAATGCATACCTTTTGTTGCAAGGGTTTTATAGCACATACTGTATTCTATTACTCTGAAACTGTAGGGTTTGAAAGAAGCACTGGAAGATGTGCGGATCTGTTCCACCTTGGAAGGTCTTCTGCTCAAGAAAAAACTGATAAATATTGGAGATTCAGCTGAGATACATTCTCAAAAGGTTTGCACTGGTCTTTTTCGTCTTTTGTCTTTTTCTTTTCTTCTTTTTTTCTTATTGGAAAATTAGACCTTGTCCTTGCATACATAAGAATGCTTTATGGTGGCTTTGACTTCTAGGTATGTGGGGGTGGGGAAATGGTGCATAGTTTACACTTTAACTTCAGGATTATATCTTTTAGTTTTGCCTTTTCACCTTGACATGGAAATGGTAAAGGCCACTTATGAAAATTGTTTCTATATAATGTTTTATAGTGTTTATGAAAATCTGCACGCACTTTATCAATTTTCATTTTTATGAGAATATATTTTTGCGAAAGTCTATTCCTATTAGATTGTTTATATAGAGTGGTCAACTTTCTTAATCTTTTGATAAATGTTCAGAGATTTTTGGAAATTGTAAGCATTAAATGAGGGGGTGGCTGACGTCTATCTTGAGTGGAAGGGATACATTTCAAGTAACTTTTGTAAAAAACTTGAATCCTTTTCAGTACCTTCCTACTATGTCTTGTTAGTTTTACTAGGAATCATTTTATTCTCTCTTCTTTCCTTTTTGAATTTAAAAGAAAGAAAGAAATAGAATTGACAGCATAAAGCCCCTAGATTACTGTTGTACATATTGTTCTGATATGGGGCTGTATCATACGTTACATACTATCGCTTTTTAAATTCGTGATACAATACACCACTCGTATCACAGATTCACAAACAAGTACTGTATTGTATGCGTATTACATGTATCTTATGTTACAGGGCCCGTATCGTATGATAAGGGGGCAATACACTCCATATTGTATGATACGGGTGTATTAAAAAAAAGGGTCTGAAACCCCCTTTCTCAAAATAAGTTTTAAAACCTGCCTCCCCCTTCATGTCCAAACATATCTAAGAGTTGGAGGAGGGGAGTTTGTGCCGATTTTGAAAGGAAATCATCAATTTCATTGTGAAATAGTTGATTTGAGGGTAGATTTGTGCACGGGTGATTGATTCTTGTTTGAAGAAAGCAGGTTTTTCCGATTTCTTCTACGAAAGATGAAGATGCGAATTAAGATGATGAAGATTATGAATGAGACTGTTTTCATTTATTATTTGCATTAGAATTGAATAATCTCATTCGTGATGTGGTGCATAACAATTAAAACTTGTTATTTGATGTGTTATGGATCGTATGACTTATGAGTTATTATATAGATCATGTTGTGTTATATTTCTTTGTGTCTTAGATCATGTTGTGTTAGTATATGATATTATGACTTGCTAATGTTCGTTAATCATAACTTCATAGCTATAATAAGTTTAATTGTTCTGTACTGATTTTTTATTTATTTTTGAATTAAAAAGATAATTTTATGATACAGGTATGATACAACACGATACTTTGCAATACCACATATCTATTCACCGGAATACAACTTGTGATAACTTTTTACAACATTGCCCTGGATGCATTGAAAGATGGAGATTAGTACTAAAATATCTAGTATTATTTGATATTGTAGAAGTTTAGGTGATTCACATGACTGGACAATCGACATGCTCCTCTATTTTTCAACCTCCTCTGATAATGCAGAAGCTTGCACTTGTTGCTCTAGTTTTTCGAATGAATCTGACTTGCAGTCACCGTTACTTCTTAGCTAAGGTTTTTTTTTTTCTGGTTTATCTTTGCTGGTAGAAGTGTGTAGCAGACAATGAAAGTCAAATATAGCTAACCTGGTCCTGCCTATGGTTTTTCTTTTCAGAAAATAAAATTATGTGAGTGGCAGTGAAGGGCATGTGATATAGAAAAATAAAGGGAAAAAAGGATCTTATCTCATGAATTTTACCGTTAGAATTTCTGGTTTATGGTGCTTTTGTCTTGTTGCTGCAAGGTGAACATCATCATTATAACCTGAGTATTACATATGCTGTGGTTGTGAGTGGACCTAAGTCACATGGGTACAGGTGCGGTTCAGGTACGGGTACGGAGATATGGGTACAGACACAACAACTTTAGAAAATGTGGGTATGGGGTACGACAAGAATATATATATATATATATATATATATATATATATATATATATATATATATATATATATATATATATATATATATATATATATATATATATATATATATATATATATATATATATATATATATATATTTATACACACAAAATAGTATAAAATCAAAATAAAAGCAACATTTAAATAAACAAGTGATTTTAAATGTTAATGAACAATAACTCTAAAAACATAATGAAAACTGAGTTGGAAAACATTGAATCATGTAAAATTAAGCAGGTTGGGTTGGTTTTGACTTTTGATCTAAAAGTACCCAAGTGTGTCCAAGTACTCATTTTGGGTGCGGGTATGGCAACATAGGTACGTGGTCCTTATTGAAGTACCCATGTGACTTAGCTGTGGACCTTTTAGTGTCAAGAATGTTCACCATGATAATTCATAGTTTCTATGAAGTTATTCTCTACATATGCTTCACATCATAAAGAGGAAAAAGGCTTGCTGCAAGTCACAGCCTTGGTCCTAAGTTTCATAAGTTGTCAGGTGCATAGTTCTGTGTATAGTTCAAGTTGTTGGTTGTTCTGCACATTCAAAGGAAGGACTTGTTAATGGTAGTTAGGGCCTCTAACTCATGCTGCAATTAGATATTAAAAGACGAAACCGTTTGATAGTTCATTTTTTGTTTTACTATGTAGAACATTTATGCCTTCAAGTTAACCTATTGGTTGCGATGCAGATTGATAAGTTGAAGATCTTATCTGAATCTCTTGCAAGCTCAATCATGAAGGCAGAAAAACGCATCTCTGACCATAGGTATCATCTAAAACATCAGGCATCATGGATATGCATTACTATGGACAGAAGAGTTATCCTGCCTTTGTTGTCTACTAACCTGTATTAATGTTAAAAGTAGGTTACCAATGTCTTGAGGTTTCTTCCTATTAGCAGCTTAATATTAAATTTTCATCATTTTTACGCTTGTATTGTACATCTAAGCTGGATGAAGGGACATACAAATGACTGCTAGCTTCAAGAGGAACTATGCATAGCATAGATGTAAATGCTATTTCAAAATGTTTCATATCTTGTTTTGCTGAGAAAAGAAAACCCAACATTGTTCTTATAGCTGCCAAGTTGTCAACTTGTCATACTGTTGTATAGGGGTGCAAATTGCAAAATCAAGATATACACATCTGAGTTCAAATTTTCCTTTCTCACTTGCAATCTGATCTATCAAAATTAACTCCAAAACCAAAATGACATAATTGATTCTGATATATTTTTATTTTCTGAATGGGTTCCAACTTCTGACAGACTAGCCAAATGTTATCTTCTTTGTTGAAGCATCAAGGGAGGCTCTGAGTTAAGGTTTTTTCCCCTCTATTTTTCATGTATTGAGGGATTTGGATTATAGCCATGAACAACCTTTTCGGCTTCATGGCAAGAAATATCCTGGGACATCTTCCATATCTTATTTTCTCAGGAAAAATTTCAGCATAAATCTCATGAAAACATGTTTCTTAAATTTTAGCAATAAATTGTGACTGTATTATGCTGTAATTGAAATAAAAACATGTTTGGTCACAAAAATAATATTGCCATCAAAGAACCATAGCTACCATTACAACGACACTGATGCAACCACTAAGTCAAATAATTCTCTGATTCAGGGCTGTTTCTTATATGTGTTACCTTTACCTACCCACAAACTGCTAACTCGGGTGGCTTCTCCATATTATCATTTCTTTAACAAGATGTTGGTCAATCTGACCAGTATGAACCTTTGCCTTTAAAAACATGATGAAGAGCACAGTATTTTCAAAGATGCTGAATCTTGGGTTAAAAACATATATAATTCGCTCGTTGAGAATTTTGCCTAAAATATCATGAGAATTTGGAAGTAAGCAACATTTGTTACCCTGTTATAAACACATGGTAGGATCCTTTTGCATTAAAAACTAATCCAGATTTGGTACTTAAAAGTTACAAATAACGTTTCGTAGTTTTAAACAGGGAGGTTTTTCTTGAGTATAATACGGCGAGTTTGAAAAATTAAGAAAAAACGAGTAATTTTTTAAAAAAACTAAAAAAAATAAAAATGAGGAAAAATAAAATAAGTGTGAAAATAATAACACAAACATCAAAAGATAAGTAGATTTGCAACAAATAAAAAATAGTAAATGAGAAAATAACTGTTTGGCATTAAAAAAATGAAACAAATGAAAAAAAGTGAAAAAAGAGAAAAAGTGCGTTAAAAACGCGTTTTTTTTTGTTTTTTCACGTTTTTTAAAAAAAAATGTGTTTTTTTAAGTTGTAAACAGCATTTCATTTTCTTGTGTTTTTTTTGCGTTTTTTTCGAAAATAAATCGTTTTTTGTGACTATGCAGTTAAAAGTCACTCCAGATCCAACTCGGAAGAATTATTATTAATTGATTGGATTTTTCTGTGCAAGTGCATCTGACACTGGACCTGAATGAGATTAGTTGTTCTCCATAACAGATTTCTGTAATAAATGGATCTAATTTTTAGTCCCTATCCACTTTAAAACTTGTCTGGTCAGATCAGATCTTCAGTGAAATCCTGTGCATTTGCACCCATAGTTGCTTGACCAGCATAATTGGCTGCAGTTAGACTCCATTCACGTGTGTAAATTTGGTTGATTGTTGTAATGGGGATTGCTTTTGTAGCCTATCACATGGCTGAATGGTTTTGGATATTTGAATTGTTTTTACCCTCTTTATTACCTGTACTATTTGAACTGGAATGACCTTTTCCATTTGATAAAATATGCTGTTAATAATGTCAGGCACCAAAAAGAGGAGGCACTTAAGTTTCGTGTGGCTAAAGCTAATGAAACAAATGAAATTGAGAAGGTATACACAAAACTTTCTTCAATTGATTATCCCATGTATTGTCAATATGAATGGTTTGTCCAACTAAATTAAGTTTCAACTTGGTGGTTCAGCATGCTCATGATCTAGCGCAAATATCAAGGGTATCTTGTCACAAGCATTGCCTGTTGGCATTGATGACAGCCCTATGTATAGTTTGAGAAATGCAGAACGGTGAATTGATATAGGAACAAGTGTTCATGTTGATGAAAATATAAGGACAATTATAAGGGCACATGGATCTGCAATGGTATTAGCGAAACAGGAAACACTAGAGGCTAGAGCTCAGTTCCTTGTGTAGAAAACTTGAACATTTCACATGGAACAATGAAGCCAGGATGATCCTGGATGTTTTTATTTCAAAATTGTGGCTCTGAGTTATAGCGTTTAAGAAGCCCCCAGGTTGCTAAAAAATTTCATAAACCATATGCTCTTTGATATTATGAATTGATTCTACAGGTCTTCTATACTTATCTAAACTTCATAACCTTACTCATATAGGATGTGGTTTGGGACCAGTTTCATATCCAAGAGTTTCAGATATATTGGCTATATATACCTTAATCCTATACTACCTAGTGTTGTTTAAAGCCTTTATGGATGCAAATAGTTTGAACTAAAGCTGGCTGTGCGGTTGGTTGAGATCTACCATTCTGACTGTGACTGGTGGAGTCAGTTTTGGGCCGTGTCTTTGCAATTTGGGTATTGGAACTATGATTAACACTAGGATCTCTGGACCAGGACATACAGATGCCTGTCCATAAGGGACTGTGAAGTGTCAATTGTTGGAGTGGCTTGGCAGTATGTAAGAGTTTGAGATATATTAATAACTGCATGTAGATAACTCCCATATTATCTAGTATTTTTTGGACATGAACTGAATCTACCTATGAGGTGGGTTAGGAACTTGGAGATCAACAACGATGGATGTTGGGTTCAGTTTGAATGACTTGTTAAATTATTGGGTTCTGTTAACATATCATGTATAGGGAACCGGGTCTGGATCTAGACCCGGTCCCATGGGCATGGGTACCGAGAGTGGCTCGGTACCCTAGGCGGTTTTTCCTCTTATTTAATCCCACTTATGGTGTAATTGTTGATTAAGTGGAATAACATTTTCTCTCTCCTAGGGTTGCGGTTGTGCCCCTAGGTTAGAGCTTCTCCGTGGTTTTTCACCTCTTTGAGGTTTTCCACGTATATTGTGTGCTCCTTCTCTTTCTCTCCATCTTGGTGTGTGTTTCTACATGGTATCAGAGCCAACGCGTGAGAGATCGTTGGTGTGATAGTCGTGTTTCCGCCGTTTTTTGCCGCTGCTGTTTCCGCCGTTTTTTCTGCCGCTGCTGCGCCGCCATCCAGCGCCGTCGCTCTCTGCTGCGACGCCGCCGTCCAGCGCTGCCAGCTGCGCCGCCACCGTCCAGCGCTGCCAGTTGCGCCGCCACCGTCCAGCGCGGTTGTTCTCTGCTGCGCTGCCGCCCTCTAGCGCCGTTGTAGTCCAGCGTCGTCGCCCACATCAGCGCCGCCGCCGTCCAGTGCCATCGCTGCCCACCGCCGTCGCTCTCTTCAGCACCGCCGCCGTCCAGCGCCGCCGTCGTCTAGCGCCGCTGCCTCTTGTTTGTCGTTTCTGGTGCTGAGTATTCTTTCTCCTTGGTGATTGTGATGGCCGAGGAGATGTCCCTCAAGATCGATGATGCCCTAGACTCGGGCAGCAATACCAAGAGCGAGATCTTGCCTGTTCAAGTCACCTCCATCCGGCTGAACAAGGATAACTATCTCTCTTGGTCGGCTGCCCTAGAAATTGGGATAACCAGTCGTGGTCGCCTGTCCTACATTACTGGGAAGAAGCCTGCACCTTCAAAAACCGATCCGCGATGGGCCACTTGGGCGTTGGAAGATAGTCAGGTTAAAGTATGGATTATTAGTTCTGTTTATTCAGATATTCAGCCTTTGATCTTGCGTAAATCGACTGCCTACGACATGTGGACTGTGCTTGCACGGATGTATGGCCGTAAGAAGAGAGTATTGCGTACGTACCAAATCAAACGTAGCATATACTCTCTTAAACAGGGTGACTTGTCTGTAGCCGCTTTCTTTGCAGCCCTAAAGACTAAGTGGGAGGAACTTGACTACCATGTGAATGATGACTGGCACTGTGGGTCTGATCATGCCTTGTACTGGGACAAAGAATGGATGGATCAGACGTTTATTTTCCTTGGAGGCTTACGCGATGAATTTGAATCCATTAGGAGCCAAATTCTCAATTGTGACGAGGTCCCCGGAATTGAAGAGGTGTATGCCCGTGTGGAATCTGAGGAACAGCGTCGCCAGGTGATGCATATTGACACCAGTCAGGGGAGTTCTCCTTCAGCCTTTGTTAGTCGTGCTTCTGGGATTGGACAGCGTCCTGTTCGGCGGTGTAGCCATTGCAACAAATCAGGACATTCTGTTGATTTTTGTTGGGATCTTCATCTTGAGAGGCGGCTTGTCCGGGGTCGTCCTACTTCTAGCCGCCGGAGTCCTTTTGTGCCTGAGCCTAGTCAGAGTAGTCCTTCAAATGTTGCCAAATCTAAGCTTTCCTCCGATCAAATCAAAGAACTGCAAGCGTATATCAGCCGGCTGTCTACTACTCAGGAGGATACTTTCACGTCTGAGGGGGCTAAGTTAGCCCAAGCTCTCGTGGCCACTAGTGACCAAGGTAATTCCTCACATGGTGATTGGATTGTTGACAGTGGCGCTACGCATCATATGACAGGGGACCCTAAGATGTTCCAAGAATACAAATTGTCTTCGGGGCAGCAACGTGTATCTATGGCTGATGGTTCTTCTATCTCTGTGGCTGGAAAAGGGAGTTTGTCCTTGTTAAATAAATACTGTCTTCATAATGCTCTTCATGTTCCCAATATTCCTGTGAATTTGTTATCTGTCAGCAGTATTACTAAAGAACTCAACTGTAATATGATCTTTTCTGCTGATCGGTGTTTTCTGCAGGACTTGGTGACGGGGCAGAAGATTGGGATTGGTTCGGCTATTGATGGACTCTACAGACTGCCTGTGCAGGTTGCGTCTGCTCTTATTTCAGCCACTAGTCGACAGTTGTCAGGCATGGAAGACAGATCTACTATTATGCGATGGCACGAGCGGCTTGGTCATCTTCCGTTTCCATTGATTAAGAAGTTGTTTCCTAGTTTGTTTCATTCTGTTTCCATGGACTCCTTCACCTGTGAAGTGTGTCAGTTGGCTAAACATGTTAGGGCCTCGTACCCTATTTCATTCAATAAAACCACTCGTCCCTTTGCTTTGGTTCACTCTGATGTTTGGGGTCCTTTGGGAGTACCCACTTGTCGTGGTTTTCATTACTTTATGACCCTTATTGATGATTACTCCCGTTGTACGTTCGTGTATCTGTTGAAAGAACGTAGTGAAATTCTCGTTATTGTCAAAAATTTTGTGGCCTTTGTTGAGACTCAGTTTCAGACGTCTGTCCAAGCTTTTCGCACCGATAATGCTAGATAGTATGTCTCTCAATCCCTAGATGATTTCTTGAAGAGCAAGGGTATTGTTCATGAAACGTCATGTAGTTACACACCTCCCCAAAATGGCGTGGCTGAACGAAAGAATCGCCATTTGCTTGATGTTACCCGGGCTCTTCTGTTCCATCGACAGGTTCCCAAGCGCTACTGGGGTGATGCGCTTCTCACTAGTGCCCACCTTATCAACCGTATGCCTACCCGTGTGTTGCAGGGCCATTCCCCGTACTCTATGCTTTGGCCTACTCAGAATCCCTGGCCTCTTACCCCTCGGGTGTTCGGGTGTGTCTGTTTTGTTCATGACCATAGTCCCACCCTCAAGAAACTTGATCCTCGGTCTGTCAAGGCTGTCTTCCTGGGGTATTCCTCCACTCAGAAGGGATACAAATGTGTTGATCCTACCACCTCTAAAGTCTATGTTTCTCGGGACGTCACCTTCCATGAACATGAGACATACTTTCATGTGAATCCTCTTCAGGGGGAGTATCTAGGGCACAATAGTGAAGAGTATTCCTCAAATCAGTTGATTCAGTTTACGGATTTCTTGGATTACAAGGCCAGTGACAGTGTGGCAGACACAGTCAGAGATGATAGAGACCGTCACATGGACGAGGGTCTTGTTGATAATCAGCCTACAACCCGTGATCATTTGTTTGGCCAGGTGTACAGAAGGAAGAAGACAGATGTGATTGAAAATGTTGATGTAACCAATCCCAATCCTGTGAGCTCCCCGGATGACCCAAGTCTAATCAATGAAGAGCTTCCTATAGCCCTGCGCAAGGGCACCAGGTCTTGCACTTCTCATCCTATTCAGAGATTTGTCTCTTATGCGAAATTGAGTAAGAATTACAAATGCTTTATAACATCCTTGTCTAAGTCTGTTATTTCCAGGTGTGTGGAAGATGCTAGAGAGGATCCTAAATGGCTACAGGCTATGACAGAGGAGATGAATGCCTTGGCAAAGAATGACACTTGGGAAGTTGTGGATATTCCCAAAGGGACTCATTTAGTTGGTTCAAAGTGGGTGTTCAATGTGAAGTACAAACCAGATGCTACTGTGGAAAGGTATAAGGCTCGGCTTGTTGCAAAGGGGTTCAGCCAGAAATATGGTATTGATTATCTTGAAACCTTTGCCCCTGTTGCCAAACTGAAAACTGTGAGGGTCATATTAGCACTTGCCGTGAAAAATGGGTGGAGCATGGATCAACTTGATGTTAAGAACGCATTCTTGAATGGCCATCTAGAAGAAGAGGTCTATATGAGTATGCCTCCTGGATATGTTCAAAGCGGAAAATGCTGTCATCTCAAGAAAGCCTTGTATGGATTAAAGCAGTCTCCTAGAGCATGGTTTGAAAGACTGAGGATAGTGATGAAGACAAATGGATACAAACAGGGAAATGGTGATCACACCCTATTCATTAAGCAGAGAGATGGCCTGGTGAGTCTTCTTCTTGTGTATGTTGATGATATGATAGTCACAGGTGACGATGAAGAAGAGAAAAAGAAGATGAAGGAGAGGTTAGCTGCTGAATTTGATCTTAAAGATTTGGGTAAACTAAAGTACTTTCTGGGGATAGAGATTGCTCGGTCAGAGACATGGCTGGTTATGAGCCAAAGGAAATACACTCTGGATCTTCTAAAGGAGACAAACAAACTTGGATGCAGACCCTTTCTAACTCCAATGGAGTCCGGTACAAAGATAAGCATCAAAACTGGCAACATCCTAGATGAGGAAGGAAAAGGGCGGTATCAGAGGCTGGTTGGTAAGCTCATCTATCTTACTCTTACTCGCCCTGATATTACTTATGCTGTGAATGTGTTGAGTCAGTTTATGCATGCTCCTACTGATTGTCACTGGAAGAGTGCAGAAAGAGTGTTGAGGTACCTAAAGAATGACCCAGGAAAAGGATTACTCTATACTCAGCAAGACCAACTTAATATTGAAGGATACTCTGACGCAGATTGGGCAGGATGTACTGATACTAGGAGGTCTACCACAGGGTACTGCATCTTTCTGGGGGGTAACCTGGTTGTATGGAGAAGTAAAAGGCAGGAAGTTTGCTCTAGATCCAGTGCTGAGGCTGAATACAGGGCTGTGGCTATGGGAGTTACAGAAATGTTATGATTAAAGATTCTCCTAGCAGATATTGGTGTTGAAACAGAAGAGAAGATGAGGATGTACTGTGACAACAAGTTTGCAATTAATCTTGCGAATAATCCCTTTCTGCATGACAGAACTAAACATGTGGAGATTGATCGCCACTTCATACGGGAACGCATAGATTCAAAGGAGTTGATCCTACCTTATATGAAGTCTGAAGATCAAATTGCAGATGTTCTAACCAAAGCCTTATGTACATCTCAATTCGAGAAAAATGTAAGCAAGCTTGGCATGTTTGACATGTATGCCAAGCTTGAGGGGGAGTGTTAACATATCATGTATAGGGAACCGGGTCTGGATCCAGACCCGGTCCCATGGGCACGGGTACCGAGAGTGGCTCGGTACCCTAGGCGGGTTTCCCTCTTATTTAATCCCACTTATGGTGTAATTGTTGATTAAGTGGAATAATATTTTCTCTCTCCTAGGGTTGCGGTTGTGCCCCTAGGTTAGAGCTTCTCCGTGGTTTTTCACCTCTCTTTGAGGTTTTCCACGTATATTGTGTGCTCCTTCTCTTTCTCTCCATCTTGGTGTGTGTTTCTACAGGTTCAATATGGATTAGGAACTTAGGTGTGATCAACTAAGCCATTGACCCCCTAATTTAGTTGGACATTTTTTTGCGGTAACTTAGTGAAGTAGTTCTGAATTTTAACCTAGATATGTCATTGGGTTCATGGGTGTTATAATTCTACATATCACTGCATTGACATGTAAGTTGCTAACCATCATGTCAAGATCTTATAATTGCTAGTGTCATTCTAGGTTGGATATGCCAGTTGGCTAGTATCTAAAGAGGCTACCAAGCTGGTTGGGAAGTGAATGTAGCTAACTAGTTGGTTAGTTTAAAACTGAAGAAACTTAAATTTTTTGGGATGTGCCGCACTGGCATCCACATCTGCACTGCCGCACCCAAATTTTTTGGGAGGTGCCGCATTGGCACCCACACCCACACCCACACCCCGCACTCATATGACATAGTTTGAGACTAATTGGGACTATGAGGTCCGACTTGGTGCAAGTCAATTGATTAAAAATAAATAAAACATATATTTATATTGGAAATAAATGCAGAAAAACAGTCATACACACATGCTCACATGTATACTCACACATAATGAATGCACTTATATATTTATATTCAGGGCCTCGACATCTAATCAATGACTAAGTTGACTAATTAGTCTGACCAACTAACCGCTGGTTTAAAACACTGTGAGGTTGATAACTGTCTCAACTGACACAACTGACAAGTTGTTTAACTAGTTGGGATTTTGATGACTAAGTACAATAGTTTATTTTACACATTTAACACAGACGTGTTAAATATACTAGCTTATAAAAAACTCACTTATTACACAACTTTCTGCTATTGAATTTCTAGTTTCTATAGCTTGTAGAACCATCCTAATGGTATCTTCGATATTCCACATAGGTTATTAATATTATCATGCTCCCTTGTCAATTCTAAGTGCAAAAAAAATTGGTATCATTCCTTCTCAAGTTCTTGTACGCCAAAGCTTCTTTTGTTTTTTCTTATTGAACTTGTGGACTGTCACAAGGATGCCAATAGAAGGACATAGGACACAATTCTTGTGTAATTTTGCTGTAAGGATATGGTACAAGGGAGATGACAAGGAAAGCTGGAATACCCAGGAGGCAGTGTATTTCCTCTATGTATTATGATTTACTTTTGCTAATCATTTGAGAATTTGTTTGATTGAATATTCTAACCTTATCTGTTGTTCGCACTTCCTATGTGTTATGGTTTATTATATTTCTATTTGTAGTTCGGTTATGATTCCATCTTCCAACACTAAGATTGATTTTGCTGAATAACTTTAGTATCCATGTGGGAATTCTTTCTTTGGTGTCAATTTGGATAATCATCTTGGAACGTTGTTATGAACTTTCTCTAGATCATTTTTTTTGGTACAAGTACCTTAGTAGGAGAAATATTTAACCTTTTTTGCATGAAAACTCATAGTAGAATGGTGAACAAGGTCCAAATCTCTTGGTCTCCTAGGTGCCTTAACTGCATACATCACTGCAATTCCACCTTACACCTGTCGTTTTGATAATCATTGTCAATTTTCTTGGAGGGAATTATGTAGTATTGCGAATCTAATGCCAACTCTTACCATTATTTTGCATAATCATAAAACGCCCTTAATGTATATAAGAACTAAGGGGTGCAGAATAACAATAAGTATCATTTTACAATAAAAGGGAGAAAAAGCTGAAAGCCGTAAACAGATAGCAAAGTTATTCTAACTTCTAAGCATAAAGCATAAGCAATTGACGAGAAGTCTGGAAGTCTAAAATGTAAGATATTTGTGCCCTCTAGGTAAAAAGAGAGAAATGTGTGCACATGTGTGTTTGCATATGTTTATGGGATGTGGTTGTTAAAGGGAAGACGACATGGAGTGGATTCTCCGAAGCAACTAAAGTTTTACCATAGGTCTTGTTTCCAACTTGGCAAGCTAAAGTGCTTTTTGCTTTACCATCAATAGAACCCATTATGTAGTATGCCTGCTTAATGATTTTCGTGTCTATCCTAGGAACTGGAGGAAGAGGTTGCACAACTAGAAAAGCAACGGGACAAACTTGAGGCCGAACTGAAAAGGGTACGTCTGCATATTCTTGAGGCACTGGTTGAGTTATATTCATTTCATGTCTTACTTGCTATATGTTAGACATAAAAATTAGTTATGGCTTGCATTCTTTCTTATTGATGTCTGAACTTAATCTTTTATGACTTTTATATCTTGAATTATTATTATTATCTTTCCCAATGTATTGCACCTTGCATTTGGTGGCTTTCCGTTTCTCCTGTGCATTAGTGATTTTCTATCTTGGATATTTTGTTCATTTCTGTTAGTATCTGTTAGTGCTTGCATACGAGTACCACATTATTCATGAACAATGAAGTTGATAGCCATCAAGGATGAATATATGATCTATTCGAAGTAATTTTCTTGCAATCATGATGTTTTTTTTGTTCCTTCAAGGAAGTGGTTACCTTTTTGCTGCCATTCATATACTTGTATGCTTATGATGGGATTTTGAAACTAATCTTGTCTGCTGTCACGGTTGTTGAAAATTGAAAACTAGACAAGTAACACTTGTTTAAGCTTTTGAGGAAAAAATATGGATTTCGTCATGTAGCAGGGCATTGAGAGATTATGCTAGATTAGAAAGTGGTGTTGGTGGAAAAAAGAAAGACCTAGAAGACCTTGAAACCCTGCACATGAACTGAAAAGCTTTCCCAGTTCAAAAAATTGGTTGTACCACGAGGTGATTATTTGCATTTTCTCAGGCCAAGGTGGTGACTCTTGGGAGGGTAGGTTAATGTGAAATTATTTCTTGGGCTTCCAAAAAATGCACCAGGGAGCGGTGGTAGTGAGGGGCCATTCACTCCCCACAAACTGGCTGAGTAGGCTTCCTCAATTGTGTCATTAATTTCATATATCATGATCCTGTTAAACTTTGATTCTTTCAAGAAATTTGAGAAACTTTGTATTCTAACAATTCTCCTCCCTGCTCTTATGCCATCCTGAAGCAGGGCTACCATCTAATTGAACTCCGTTCTCTAGCACATGGGGTTCTGTGTGTTTGGAGACTCTGTAAGCCAAAGTCTATTGAATATAGTTTTGGATAACCTTAGTCACCACGTTTCTCTCCGTCTCCCCCTCACTCTCATTTCCAAATATAGGGAAGGTATATCTGGGTTTTGGTTTTATTGCTTTCACTGCTAAGTCCTTGCTCCTCACATATGTCACACAGGTGTGGTGTGTGCGTGTGGCATGTTTCAGAAAAACATGGGTGTGGGTGCTTTGAGGATATATATAAAATCCACAAATAACCAAATAAACATTTAAGAATCAACAAGTTATGATTTGATCAATGACTCAATGAAAGGGAAAGCAATGTGCTGCAATCCTTTTTGAAGAGTCTGTGTTACTTGTCTCCCCACAGTTTATCGTTGCAAAGACAAAAACTGGCTAACTTGATGGCTGTTTCATATGTCTAGATCAACATCTCTTTGGCAGCTGCGCTTGCACGGCTGCGCAATACTAGGGAGGAGAAGGAGCAATTTGATGAAGCAAACAATCAGATTATTTCACATTTGAATACAAAGGTACTTTATGCAATCTTGATGCAGTTGCCTGCTCATACAAATTATGCCAGCGTCTTTCAGTTCATATTTGCTTGTTTATGAAAAAGGAGAAAAAATGAAAACTCATTTTTTGCTTGATTTGATTTTCAGGAAGGGGAACTTTCAAGGTCTATAGCTGCTTGTAAGACTGAATCAGATGTTGTTCGAACATGGATCAATTTCTTGGAAGACACCTGGCTCCTCCAGTCATCGTATGCCGAGCAGAAGGAGATATCAACAAAGTCAGCATACTAAGATCAACTTTCCAATAGACATTCAGTATTGTCATATTTGATCAATTATGTTCCCTTGTACTGTTTAATTAACTTAATTTTGCATCTTGACATGATTGAAGGAACGAATTGGACAAAACTGTGAAGCACTTCACTGGGTCGGTCCTCAAGTACTTACATGAGTATAAGGTATTTGAATGAATTTATTCTTCATCAAGTCTTAAGCATAATAGTAACTTTTCTTTTTCCCTGCTAATGTTGTTTATGAATGTTAACTTTTTCCATGCCACTTATACAGGGAGAGTTGAAGCATGCAATTCTTGACATACAGAGACATATTGATGGCGTGAATAAATTCAGTGAGAGGTGATTGTTGAATTTAGCAAATTTATACTATTTTGAATTTGGTCTGAAAGGCTTGAGTAAATTGATTTAGTCCCGTATCAATTTGGTAGCTGTTCTGCAAGCGTGATCCACTGTGGCTCTCATATTCTTTTGTGGTGGAATTGTATTTGGAAACCAAATTGGTCATATGCATATCCTACCGCTATCTCCTAGCAATATAATTTAGCAAGTAGCACTTTCAGCCATGGTCTGTACATTGGCTACTCGAAGGCTTGAACAAACTGGATCCAAATTCCTCTTATTCCATTCAGACATATTTTGTCTTGGTCATTGCTTCTGCATTCCTGATAGTGCTTTCATGAATAGTTTGAGGGGAAGACCTTCAGTTATGTACTTGCTATTTCTATAGCAGTTGGAAACTTCTTGATTGTTTTTACCATTTTGTGTTTGTTTCTCTGGCAGGCTAGCAGGAACTTCATATAGTGAAGCTGAAAGTTTAGAGATATCAAACCAGAGGAAGAAACTTCAAGCCGAGTATTTGGAATCTGAAGCAATGGTAACATCCTCTATGCTTTCTTGATTCTGTTTTAATGTTGAAGATTAAAATATTCATTAAGTATGAACTTGTTTGAGTCTATGTGCTATTGCTGTATCAATGCTTGAAAGCATGTACCATAATGAAAATTTTGTTATAATGAAGGTTAGTGCGTTGTGACCCATATTATTGCAAGAAAATTAAAAAACAAAGTTAATCTAAAATTCATGCATTATAATTTCATTCGAACTAGCCTTCTCTGCAGTATTATTTATTTGTTCAGGGTAGAGAGATGCTTTCTGCTGTTCTTACCTGGAAATCTGTGCCTATATTCCTGGAGAATTCTAGAGTCAAAGCCAACTGAGGTAGCCGGATGTTTAGGTCACTGTATTGTAATCAGAGGGACTTGTATTGAAATACTATGATGTTATCTCCTCCTTATGAAACAAAAGGACATAAGCAGAATTTCAATTATCAGCTTAATAGCTGGTGAACTTCACATCTCCACTGAGTTGGCATTTACAATGCCTTTACGCGTGGAAACATTTTAAGTGAACCGTGTTGATGGCCTGCAACCATTTACACCTGTAATTACTGTTCATAAATAAAGAATGAAAAGTTTACAGATAACTGCTCCTCTGCCTTATCTTTTGGGAAAATACAAATGACCACCTAACTTTGTAAGATAATTCACAAACATACATTTCATAATAAAAAACATTCAAATTCAAACATATTTAAGAAGATTATTTGCCCCTATAAAAATTGAATACCTATAAATAAGAGTTATTTATATTTTTTTTGGCTAGTTTTTCCATGATTTCACCGTTTTCTGTGTCTGAAAGCGAGTGGGGGAGAGAGGCTCTCATGATGCAGCAACACGTGACTTCCATTTTCTGTCGTATCTTTATGACTCTAGGAGTGTGAAAGAAATCAGGAGAAAAGTGCATAAAATATACTGAAGGTCTTGTGATGCCCAATGTTGTGTTTGATTGGGTCTGTATGGAGGGGAGACTTTGTCTCAAAAACCTGTCTCACAGCAGTCTTTTCTGCCATAGAATGCCCTTATGCTTGAAAAATATTATGAGTGAACTCTGATGATGGCCTGCAACCTTTCACAGCCGCTAATAAACAAGGAATGAACAAATTACAAATAACCACTCAAATTTTGACATATATACAAGTAACTAATTTAACATTTGAGAATTACAAATAACATCTAACTTTATAAAATAATTCATAAACACATTCTTCATAAATAAAGAACATTAAAAAATATTTAAAAATACTATTTTGCTCTTATTAGAAAGAAAGCACCTTTGAATAAAGAGTTCTTTTTATAATTTACATTTTTTTGCTAGTTCGTGTGATTTCACTCGTTCACCCTTTTTGTGCTATTTTAGAGAAAAAATGAGAAAGAGGGAGGGAGCGAGAGACGTGAAGATGTAGAAAAATTAACTTAAAAAGTGTGGTTTGTGAATTTTCTTTTTTGAGAAGTTATATTTTATGAGGATAAATACTCTTTTTTAAGTATTATTTAATATTCACCATTCATGGAACATGTGCGAATTAACTTATAATGTCAGGCAGTTATTTGTTAATTTTCAGATGTTGGGCCTATTTTTAGATACACCAAACATTGAATGGTTATTTGTAGATCTCTCAATAAAGAACCATAGTAGATAATGCCCTTTTTTCTACGGTTCTTTTCTATTAGTTTCCCTGAATTTCATTAGCACTGGGTCATTACCTGACATCTATGTGAGAAATGTGCTTCGGATTTTTTTTTTAATAAATAGTTATATTTTTTTTGTCTAATAATTGCTTTGATTTGTTTGCCTTTACTTTGTACCAGATCTTGACAACTTTCAGCGTAGTGGACAACATGAGAGAACATTTCTATTCTCAACATGGGAGCTCTCTCAGGTGAAGTTTGCTTCTTGAACGTCCCACATGAGTGCTGTCATTAATGTCTAGTTTTATTCATTATATACCATCCTTTTATCTCTGTGGCTTTGTATGGACATCGTCGATAAGATATGTTTAATTTCTTAACCAGGCAAGATGATTCTGAAGTTAGAGAAGCCTTTGATGCTCTTGAACACATGAGGCGGGATTTTGAGTCCATCCAGAGGCCACCTATAGAATTTGACGAAACCTCCACAAAGAAGGGAACAATGTCATCTGCGGGAGGCCCAGAGAGCCCTTCTCATGTCAATGAACAAAAAATTGAGGTTCCATCTGCTGGAATGGAAGATGCTCCACCATCTGTAACTGTAGCATCTTACCATGAGCAGACCGTAGATCCTGAATCAGAGCTGGCCAAACTAGAGTCAGAATTTGGAAAGGTTAGTAAAGACTATTCAGCTGAAGAAATAGGAGGCTGGGAGTTTGATGAACTTGAGCAGGAACTCAATTCTGGTGAAGCTTCTGCGGGTAAATAAGCCCAGATAGGTTTATAGATGATTTTCTGTATCGAACCATGGTGTATGATATCTATAATAGGGTAGCCACTCTTGGAATCAAGTTCCAGAAAGCGTTATTTACCAATTTTTTATCTGCAGGAGGGGAAAAATGCAGTTAATTTGTTGAATATGTTGTAATGATTGTATAAATAATTCTGCTTTTCTATTCTTCATGATCCTGCAAGTGGATGCAATTGTGAATACATACTTCTCTGCGTGTATATCTACCTCTATTTTAAAAAAGAGTTTGTCCTTTTTCTCTTCTGCAGTTGGCTGTACGAATGGCTTGGAATTATCAATCGTGGTCTTTATTCAGCCCTATAAAAAAGAAACAGCTGTTTTCATCAATTTGGGTGGTAATAAAATATTGACTGATGATATTTTCTTTGTGGAAGCTCCTTTAATTGGTTAAACAATTGGAAAAGATAATTTGATAAATTATGATGAGTTCCCCCTTTTCTGTTTCTTGTATATATTAATTGTATATATTAATGACAACGGATAATTAGGTTAGATACGACGATACAATTATTGTTCAACAAGGTACACGTTTATAAAACGTACCACTTGTACTGTCTTGTTTGTCTCGGCCTTCAAGTTATGCACGCGAAATGCACGAGTAATGGCGAAGGGGATGAGTGGGTCATAGATATATGGCGGTATTCGGGGTAGGCATGGTCGATATAATAGTATTTTTTTTAATTTTAGTGAATGGCCGTATTGGAAGCAATAATTTCATAAGCCGATCCAGGTTCGAATCAGATAAAATATTAAGTTCATAATTGGGGCTAATCTAACTTCTTTCACGTGTTTTTCATCGAAATCTGTACTTTTGGCTGTTTCCTTTGATCTGGTAACAGATTGGATTGGTCATATTTGAATCTAAAATTATGTCAAGCCTTGTAGTTGGCCCAAGTTTAGTATCAAGACAATGACAGTTTCGAATGATAACCAAACACTTCAGTCCCTAATGCTATTACATACTGTCCATTTAATCATAGCATTTCCAGTAGGGTGTGTTTGTTTCACCGTAGATCTCACGTGATCTACGTGGATCCATCGTTTTATATATGAAACATAGGTTTAAAATCCACACTACTAAGATCATCAATTTAAACAAATGAGGAACTTACAATGCAACCTTTTTAATGTAGCCTCGGATCGAACACTACCTAAGAGATTAGTTGAAAAAAATCGGAATAACATAATGACAAGACGTCATTGCATTAAATTGAAATTTGAACTTTCTTTTTATATCTCACGATATTTTCTTCCTTCTCAGTGAGACTGGTGTGACCACTCGGTAGCTGGAAAGCCCATGCTTGATTAACTTGAGAAGTGAAGAAATGAGAGCATTTTAGGAGCCAGTGCTTGCTCCCTATATGCCTTGATAATAAAATAAGGTCGGTCATTATAAAGCTGCGTCATGGTTTCCCCATTTAAAGAAGCACCTTTTCTTCTGTATTACTGTTCTGTTTCCATGTAAACATGAACTAGGAGTGAGTGAGATGTGTTAACTTCACATTCCTCGCTTTCCATGTATATTTAAAGCAAGGAGGATGAAGATGTGAACCCCAAATTGCGATGGAAATTCAATCTCCACTGGGGTCTTCCTTTTCTTGTACTGTCAATTGTCCAAGGAGACAAAAGAAGCCATTTTGACTTGTCTTCTCATTGCTTTTAACTAGTCCTTGCAAAGGAATACAATGGGGCTTAGTTTCTAGGTCTTGCTCTCCTAGGCCCTTCAAGATGCGAAACCCATCAACTCATTTATTTAGCTTATCTACGATCGCTGCATTACCTGTAATACAGTGCTGAAATGATCCCAAGTAGAGACAATATTGGGTTTCTGACTTCCCAAAGCGAAAGCAAACTCAGATTTTGCTGAAATGGCCCCAAGTAGAGACAATATTGGGTTTCTGACTGCAGAGTATAGAAATGATGGTAGCTTTGAGTTGTCCTGCAATAGGCCTTTGATGGTGCAGTTGAAACCAGTAGAAAATGCAAAAGTAAAACGTGAAAGCAGAGATCCTGTTATTCTGGGTTCTGCTGTTTACTTTTTTTTCTGAGAGTTACTTTTTGCGCTCTGCATGGATTCCTGCTTTGTAACCACAAGGATATGTCGGATTCCTTTTTCTGTTTACGTAAGATCAGGATCATGCTTTAGTGAATAGGCATTGCAACTCTCAGTCTAACGGTAAAAAGAAAAGCCAGGATTAGTGGATGTCAAAAGTATTCATTGCCTTTCTGAAGGCCCAAAGGAGTTGGCCCTTGTGAGGCTTGCTAAGTTACGGTAAAAGTTCCTCGTGTCAAACCAGTGGGCTGGGCTCGCATGGCTATCAACTTGGTGACGGTGCAGCTAGGGCTAGGTACAATAAGTCGAGCTAACTCAAGCTCGACTCGAATTCACTCGGTTAAACTTTGCTTGTTTGTAAAAGAGTTGAACTTGAGCTTAACTGAAAACTCGAGCCGATAAACGAGGCGATTTGAGTTACAAGAACTCAATTCGATTTAACTCGAGTAAGCACCTTTAATACACGTATTTTTTTCCAATTTTCAAACTTAAAACGAAGAAAATATATCAAGCCAAATGGGGAGTTGGTAAATGAGCTTAAATGAGTCGAGCTTGAGGTGAGCTTGTACAACACGACTCGAGCTCAAACTGAGCGATATATGTGTCAAGTCAGGTCAAGCTTAACATGCTCGAGCTCGACTGGGCTTGTGTACAGCCCTAGGTGCAGCTAAAAATAGATCAGGGTTGCTGGACCTATAGTAGTCCATTGCCCCCTGGTGTAACTAAATTCTTGTCCTGTTTCAAGTCTTGCTTCAGTCCAGAGTTTGCTCTAGGGTCTGCAGAACAGTAACATTTCAAATGTGGTAATGAGGTCAGTTAAAGTCCTGGTTATCATAATAAAACTAAGTGTTTTGTAATGAAACGTGATGATAAAGTCAGGTCTCCAATATGAGTTTAAGCCTATACGAACAGGCCATTTTGATGCTTTCCAATTTAGCCTAAAATTGGGTTGAGAAATAACTTCTTAGTTATTGGAAGATTGCGGAATCAGATATTTACAAAGAATTGCAATCCCTCTGATACAGATTGAAAGTGATGGTTCATTACCAACAAAGTCTACAAACACCTTCTCAGACAAGTTGCGTTAGGACCTTCAAGTTGAAGAATGCTAACAATTTAAGGCACAGGGCCTGTCTCTTTGGCCTAATCTGGTGCAGCTTCATATATGCAATCAAAGAGGAGATTTCATCACAGAAATCCTTTTTTTGAATGGAAGAGTTTACCATACGTTGAAAAAGTCTAGTTCTGTTAGGAAAATCTCGAAAAAGCATGTGTAGGTCAATAAATATATAAAATAATATAAAATATAAACTAACTTTAAAAAATACCTAGAAAATACATGTCAGTATCACATTATAGACGAACATAGTTCCAAGGTAAGTGGAACTTTTAACGGTGTCATATGGAGGAGCTTATTGATTTTCAAAGTCTTTAATACGAAAAATAAAGCCCTGCCATACATGAGATGTGAGCAACAATTTTTCTTTCTCATTTTTTTTCCCAAGATATTCCAAAAGAAGGTGATGAAATCACCGGAGGCCTTGTGTTCAGAGCTTTTATTATTATTGTTGGACATGGACAAGAAACAAGTGGCTTTTTTTGGGTTATTTTCAAATTCATTCCTACTTGTACGCAGTTGGCACATCGATCATTTCTTAGTTGTGATTTTAATAGATTGATTCACTGATTTTCCCTACCATTTACGATTTTAAGACAAACTCATTCTTTTCCTTACTCTTATTTCAAAATTAACAGCTTCGTATTCAACTTCCTGTGCATGTGCATAGAGCACTTTGAAGGTCTAAAGATCATCCTCAGCCTTGGTCCAGATAGTTGTTCAAGGTCTTAAGTCCATACCTTTTGCCAAGACGAAGAAGTGTGTTTCGGCTAAAAGAACTTTGTCAGGTCTTAATTCTCGAAACTCCTGCATCGGAACCTGTAAAAAGCGCCAACAAGTTAAAATCTCATGATATTTATAATCATGTCATCCACATACTCGTAGTATTTTCTTTCTCTTAGGCAGATTAAATATGATTTCTTTTTGTCATTCCCTGGAAGTGCCACTCTTAGACGCGTGGTTTACTTTGCAGCTTGATCTAATAAACAATGGGTTCGCTTAAATATAAGTTTTGCTTTTTCTTGTCAAAGATGGTAAAATTCTCACAGTGGCTTACTGTCTGTCGTTCAGGGTATGGGTTATAGACTGTAAAGCTCTGTGGGGTCACGTGCAGGTGAATGCAGGGCACAACCTCCAGAGATATGATGTAAGCATTCCTTCATTCTGCTCTGCTTTTATCTCATAAACAACTACTCCACCCACTTCAGCAATAAACATAACCAGAATTTCCTCCACCACCTGTCTTTCTGCTCTCTCTCTCATCTTTCTGCTCAAAAAAAATCTTTCGGCTCTCTCTCTCTCTCTCTCACACACTCTCTCTCTAAATAAAAAAGTGAGTTAGCAATGGCACCCACTTCTATTCATATAATCAGAAATCATCACTCTCTCTCTGAACAAGAAAGTATGAGTTATCAACGGCACACATTTCCATTCATATAATCAGAAATCATGAGTTACCAATGCTACCCACTCGCATTTACATAAAGAAATAGATGAAGCATATGCGACACATGAACTGAAAAGGCCATAAATTGCAATTCCTTTTCCTCCCTTAACTTTTCGGGCAGGTATCTGGAGCAATCCCTCAGAATTTCTTGTTTTCCTGGAAATCATGAGTTACCGATGCTACCCACTTGCATTTGTGAAGGATATGGGACACATGAATGGGGTGGGCTATCAGTTCATCACTACAAAATTTTTTATTCTTTCCGTATCTTTTCACTATTGGGAACTCTCACATTTCTTGGCTTCTTGGCATCTTCTCTCTTCTTTAAAGAGCTGCCTCTCTCATCTCCTCCCTTTCATACCTACCAGAAATAACCACAAGCACCAGAGTGTTCAACCTGCACCAGAATGCATCCCTCAAGCAGGGGATCACATTCAAATCTAGAGCCATGTGATGACCTCAACACTTCCTTCATTGATGAGGATTACATAGACATGGAAGTCCACTCCACCACCTTCCTCTGTTACTCCATCAACTCCTCTCCGGATTTTGAATTCAACATGTCTGTCCAAGAGAAGGATTCACTCACTTCACCTGCTGATGAGCTCTTCTATAAGGGCAAGCTGCTTCCTCTCCATCTCCCACCGAGGATTCAGATGGTGAGGAAGCTCCTGCATTCCTGTGATCAGGAGAAGACATCCCCACTTTCCTCTCAGGGTGCCACTCCATATGAGTCATGCAGTGTGACCCCATTTCAGTTTTGCCAAGTCAGTGGAGAACTGAACTCAGATGAGTATTTCCACGACTGCACCATGAACCTTGGTAGCACCGCCGATGGTGCTGATGTGACTTCTTCCTCCTCTTGTGCCAAGAAAGCATGGTGCAAGAAACTGAAGCTGATCAAGCAGTTGGCTTTTGGCGGCAAGCTGAAGGCTTCGAAGGCGTATCTTAGATCTCTTTTTGGTAAGTCCGGGTGTTCTGAAGGCCAATGTACCGCAGCAGTTAAAAATAACTCAAAGTGCAGGAAAGAAAGTCTGTTTCGGGTCGATACTTCTGCAGAAAAGGCGATGAAGGATTGCTTGAAGAACAAGTGCACCAAAGTGACTAAAAGAAACCCATTTGAGGAGATGCAGAGAGAGAGCAGAAAAGCACCAATAAAGGAAGATGCAGGCCACAGGAAGTCTTTCTCAGGTGCCATTAAGGCGTTGTCATTCTCTGGAGTTAATTCATTGTCGTCTCCTTCTTTATTGTCCTTAACTGGGGAGACAGACGGGTATAATGGCTTGCATTTACTGAAGAGGAGCAGCAGCGTTAATTCTGATGTTGAGCGTTCGATACAAGGAGCCATAGCTTACTGTAAACAAACGCAGTTGTTGTGTCCAAGGCGGAGCGCCAGTGAGGTTGGATTCTTTAGTTTGACTGCTGCTTCAAGAGTGGCGGCCAGCGAAACCAAGGAAAGGCCTGGGTTGTGCAGAGGATGATCTCTTGTAGAATCTGAAACATCCAAGTACATATATATATCCTTACTCTTTCACGAATTTTACTTTCCTTCCTTAGTTCCTTTCATCTTTCAGCCTTGTCCACAGAGAGAGAGAGAGATGGCTTGTTTTCTCATAAAAATACATATGGATTATTTAAAAAAAACCTGCAGAGATGCACCTGCTGCTTTCGGAATATATATATATATATATATATATATATATATATATATATATATATATATATATATATATATATATATATATAGAAAGAGAGAGAGAGAGAGAGAGAGAGAGGTGCGTCAGTCCCATCTTAAGCCTACCCTAGTAGTTTTAATAATTTTTCATGAAAATAAAATCAAATCATGTCACGAATATTCAGTTTCTCGACAAGTTTTATCAAGTTTTTGGTTATGTCTAAGTTTCCCACCATAAACGGTTATATCAAAGTTGCACCCGAAAACAACGGGAGCTCCCATCAGCTGGATGACTTCGTAAGATAGAGAGGCAGCTGATCTCCATTTCATACACTTTAGGCTCTTGTAGTTAGCTTAATAAAGCAACTAATTTTTACTAAATTTCATCGCACAAACTTCTCGTTACGACCGGTTTAATTTTGAGAGAGTAAGTAGCCATAATAGAAGAGTTGAAATTCTTTGCCATCTTCAACTTCATTCAATCACGACCCTTTCATATATTGTTATTTAATATGTACTTAATGCATCAAGCTGTATGCTTCAAGAGGCTGGATAATTTTATTCAAACCAAAGGACGGGAAAATACACAACTCTTATATGTGTATATATATATATATATATATATATAGAGAGAGAGAGAGAGAGAGAGAACAAGAACAGTCCAGCTAAAAACAGATGAGATACTTATGTTTTTCATTTTTTTCGCTGACGGGGAGCTCCGGGGTTTATGTCAGGGCACTCTCCTTTTATATATATATATATATATATATATATATATATATATATATATATATGACAAGAACCGTCCAGCTAAAAGCAGATGAGATACTTATGTTGTCCATTTTTTTCGCTTAAGGGGAGCTCCGGGGGTTATGTCAGGGCACTCTCCCTCTCTCTCTCTCTCTCTCTCTCTCTCTCTCTATATATATATATATATATATATATATATATATATAATGTTATCAAATGAACATATTTGAAAAATGTAACAAGTTTGCGTACAATGGGTCAAACCAGTGCCGGCAGGTCTGGCTTTTCTTCGCTTTCAATTAAAAAAGAATAATAGTCATATCGTACATGTAGTTTATTATGCTCTCTCTTTCTCTCTCTTACGTATGTGCCCTCACACTATAAACAATGTTATAAAACCCGTACCCCTGCCAAAACCTTACATTAGAAAAGCATTAAAAAGTTAGGCAGAAATTTTTTTACTGGGAAAATGGTAACTTCCAAAACAAGTGAAGCACGTTGTTTTGAATACGCCAAATGGAAGGGTCTTCTAACTACTTGCAAAGACCAAGTTAGCCAAGAGAACAGATATGACAGAAGCTTCCCTAGTAGAGTGGTACTTTAACTTGCCTAGGGCAAATTGTTCATATAAAGTAATGCCACTTAAGTGCTTCATCAAAGGGCATCAAAAAAAAAAAAAAAAAAAAGGAGAAAAGAAAACCTCACCATCCCCCACTTCAAATTTATTATACCTCATCAAGCAATCTACCAGCAAAACTGATCGGGACACAGAAATATTAATAACAAAAATAAAAGTTGGCAAGATGCCATAGCTAAAGCTGAAAAGCCAAGAATGAGGTTCCAATTCTTCTAGGATGGCCCAACTTTCACCATTTCAGATTTCCTGTTCAAAGGAAAATAATCATGCTGTCTGCGATTCTTGAAGATGTTTTTGGCAAATTATTTATATGGTATTGTACCTTTTGAGAGGTGTGGTTCATCCGATGAAGTAACAACATGAGGATTTCATAGGGAAAGCAGCTTTTATTCCTTGGAAAAGCTTCCACTTAGGCTGCTGGGTAAAAACAAACATTATGCAAAGTAAGCTTGTTACTTGAAAGGTCTGACAAGATTAAAGATAAGAGAGATAAATGGATTCCACTAATTATGAATGCTTAGCACTTAAGGAGGAAAAACGGCCACTTGGGATTTCATAATTTTCTTTGTTCTTCATAAGGCGCCCTTATTTTGAACCGTCTGAGAGGCACAATGTAGCGGCTAAACTAGTGGGCTAGTGAAAGTTCGGTTGTTCACATGGGTACTGTTTTTCTAAACTGTAAACGGTGAATGCAGGGCTGCGACAAAAACTGCACTATTCATTCGCACCAAAAACCAGAAAAAAAAAAAGAAAAAAAAAAGTAAAAAGGATTTTTGCCACTAGTCAGTGATGAGGCAGTGGTGCATGCACCAACACATCACTTGTGTTCACTCTGACTCAGGCAATTGCTGCGGTTCTGCTGTCGTGCAACTAATTGCTCGGCTTATTAGGTCACCAGTGGCACTATTTCCGTAGCATTATTGATGGTCGGCCGGCCTTCTTATGCTTTTTTATGCCACTAATGGCAAATTTTCACTGGCACATGCACATTTTGTTAGTAAAGTATTAATGGTACGACACTTCAGTGGCATTTTTCACCGCACCAAAAAGTCGCCGCAGAAAGCTTTTGCTAACATTTCACACAGCTTTACCAACATTTCTTTGGCGCCAATAGTTGGAGGAATTCTTATGATATACAAATAAGGATGTCAATTAATTAGATTTGAATTTGATATACTCTTAACCATACCTACTTTTCTTGGATATTCACATATTCTGATTGGAATTCAAATTCAAATACAAATTGAAAAGAAGTTATATTATTCGAAATCTGATTTTATAATCTGAATCCAATCTGAACCCTATTTCTACATTTACAACTGATTCTAAATCTGAATTTTGAACTGAATTTAACTTATTTTCAAAATGTAAGGGCATTGGCTGTAGGATCTACATTTGTTTAATACTAAATTTGATCTGAATCCAATTGGACATTTATATATATTTGAATCTGAGTCCAATTGGATGTCATTTATTAAACCTGATTTCTTAATCGAATACTGATTTATTTTCATGTTCGATATTTTAGTAATGGTTCAGTCATATATCTGATCCAAATCAGACATATTGTCACCCCTATATACAAATGCTTTATAAGGAGATGCTTGACCTGAAAGTCTTTTGTGTGGTTGAAGGCAACATTATACGTGTTGCACAAATTTCGTTACACCTGCTAAACGACCATAAAACCCTACGTGGGAGAAGTTATCTTCTTCTCAGTTGTAACTAACGTGATTTGGAGTTAACGTGAAACTAAAGTTGTTCATCACAAGTGGATTTTAATTATACGACTAACTACTTAATCCACCTTTTCTCAAGAGAGAGGGCACCCCTTGAATAGGATTGAGGCACTAGCGTTGTCAAAAATTTTAGTATGCTTTTAGAAGCCAATAACGATTCATACAGGCTAAATCTTTTAAGAGGACTCAGGACTAATGACCGATTTTTTTTTTTTTTTTATGAAGACAGTTTGACTTCTCTCACCAAAGCTTCCGAACTTGCCAAGAAGTCCGAGGAAGAGAAAGCCATAAACATATCTATCTCAAAGCATTTCCACGTTGTTTCAGGCGTACGACCTGGAGAAGGTCAGGACTAATGAGAATTGCATGGTCACGCTACATGGCCTCGCAAATCCTGTAGACTTATCTGACCTTCAGAAGCTTCAACAATTCCAGGACTTTTTCAGAGATTGGACTCACTCATTAGCTCTTTTCCCACAGCTTAGAACTCACAACTGAACTCGGAAAATTTTTTGTCCCCACCACTGGATCACGGAGGATTACATCTAACTTGCCAAGAGAAGAGGAATCCACAACAGTTGTGCCCAGGATCCTTGATCAAGACAATGCAATATTTGGACACATTTGCACCGCCACTGTATGATAGTTCTTGCATTTTCTTGTGACCAGATCCTTGCATATTAGAACGATTTCTCTTGTTTGATCGAATAAGATTTATAATGGGTGCATAGACTTCAAAAAGCAACTACTTTTTCCCCTCTTCAGAACATCCAATAATAAGAATGGCTAATCCCCACAAGTTGTTATTCTGACATAATAACTTTAGGAAGACTTGATGAAAATAATATGATCTGTCGTGTCACATGTCAAATGTGTTTATCTCCCCATCAAATGTGGTCCTAGCAATGAACTCTAAGGGCCTGTTTAGCAAACGGAACAATTTGTAGTTGTAACTGTCCCATGAATCTACTTCAAAAAAATTAGCACCGATTCATAAATACTTTTTAAAGTGTTCCATGAATCAGCTCTAATTTTTGGGTTATATTCATTGAATAATTACATACTGTTATATGTTTGCCATATGGATCCTAAGCATATCAAAAGACTCAAAATCCAAATCTATAAGGGTGTGTTTGCTTTACCTTGGATCTAAGACCCACAGTGATCTAATCCAGCCTTTCAATGCAGCTTCAGATCTCAGCTCTCAGATCTAACACCTAACGGATTCTATTTTGTCTCAATAAGATTAGAAATCTGTGCGACGAGAATAGATCAGAAAAGAAGACACCACAAAAATACAGAACTGATTACTCGCTCACAGAATGAGTCCTCCTTTCCAGGAGCTGCCTTCCAGCGATTCACCTAATGGCAGGAAGGGGCTGAGGAGACAATTTGCTTCAGGTAGCAGCGACTGAGTTTGCTCATGCTTCTTAGCTTCCAGCAAGAGTGATGGCCGCCACATCGTAACCTTGACAAATATGTAATATGGACACTTCTAAAAGGTTGAAGACCGGAGGTGGTGCACCTAGAGGACATGTCTGGGACACAGCAGTCTTGATGTATATATATATATATATATATATATATATATATAATTTTTTTGAAAATGAATAGTAACAGTATCCGCAATTAGCACTCATGCCAACACCCATGAGACAGTTTGAAATTGAATTTAACAAAGTATTGATACATTTGGGGAGTGTTTGGATGACACCCCAAAAGCAGGTTTTTATGATGTTTAAGTGTCATCAAAACAAAACTGAGTTCAAGGAAAATACAGTTTTGTCAAAACCTAAAAGCAAGTGAAAAATGGGACCGCCCTCAACTTATTCTCAAAAACCAGGATTTTGGTATGTTGCCCAAATAAACAAACCAAGTTTTTGAAATTCATTAAAGAAACCTGGTTTCATAAAGCTAGAATTTAGGAAACTAATGAGGATGTCCTCCAAATGGCCAGTTAAGTTGCAAGAATTATGTCTACCAGTTGAGATTAGCATCTCTTAATAAAAACAAATTAAGGGGAAAATAACTAATTATGCCTGTGATTAGCATGCCGTCTGAAGGCTAGGAAATCACTCAGTTAGACCAAAGGATGTGCCCGGAGGGCCGATCTCTGACCTTTTTCAGTTTTTCCTCCGGATGGTAGACAGAGCTTCCATTGGTACTCGTAGTTTGTGCACTACAGAAGATATTCTTGAGGTTATTCCTGAAAAGGGATCTATAGACTGTGTAGCTAAATGATGTATAACATCCTTTTCACAACCTTTTATTAGCAAAACGACCGGTTGGACAACCGCTTGTTAAGTGCATTAGATTTATAGACAACCAGAATCACAGGAAGACAAGAAGCAACTTGACCATACCATTGACAGTTCATGCATTATATATTTGCCGGCAAAAGAATGAAGATGAAGGAAATAGTTCATAGGTTGACATGAAAACTGAAAACTAAAGGACTGTTGATATCTTGTTTGTTCATTTACAGCACTAAGACAGGCACTCGCGAAGGTAAGGTTGGAAAAATGAAAGGTAAATGGCATTATAGGTAGAGCCAGTAACTTTTAGTCCAAGAGGCTGAACTATAGTTTCAAAATTTTAACAAGGGCCAAAATAAAAATTTTCAAATTTTTTATATATGTTAAACTAAATTTTTGAAATTTGCATATAAATTTTTGAAGTTTTAAAATCTAAGTGGCGGCCAAGGCTTATGTCAACAAAATTTACCTTTTTGACAGACCCCTAACCCAACCAGCTACGCTATACCATTGAGGCGTGCACGTGTTTCTTGGCATGCATGTTAAGGATGGGATGCCTTGTGAGAGTTACGGCCATGGACAAACTTTGGGTACAAAATGGCACGGTTTAGATTTGTTTGTGTGTCTTCAACACTTCCAGCAGCTTTTCTTTACATTTAACAAAAAGCGATAAAAAACAAAATACATGCATGCTTTGTATGAACTGTTAGCTATTAATACAAACAAGTTGTGTGAAAGCTCTATGCAAGTACTTTTACAACAAAGTAAGGAACTGTCCACCACAACCTGCAGAACTCGTATGTGTCACTCCATTTAAGTTTGAATTCCATCTTTTGTCGTTCTAAGATGCAACTCAAATGCATTTTTAAAGTCATTTGCTTAACTTGATCGTCAACCAGGCTATTGTAGACGACGTGATCAGGAACAAGTCCCCCCATTTATCAGCTCATGAAACCATTACCATGCTTCAGATTCTCAGAAAGTTCTGGAGGAAAAGACTTGGTGAAGCTGGATCCTTGAACGAGATGAAAGCTTGGGTTCAAGCGGGGATGGATGGCTAAATGCTGGAGGGCCTGCTTTCGCGTGGTAGTTTGGAAACTCTGTACACTGGGGAACAAGGCTATGCTGGAGGGTGAGGTCAGAAATGTTCCTGGCGAGGTTCGCAAAATCTGGGCTAACAGTGTGGATTTCCTTTATTCTATTCTGCGTAACAGCTCCAGGACCTGGAAGGATGCAATCTGTGGTTGAAAACAGGACTGGTCGCAAGCAGATGCCTGCCCTGCATGATGGTGTGGCTTGCATTCAGATAGCATCGCTTTACAGAAGAGGAACTTTAGTTGTCTTGCATTCAAATATTTTGCATTCTTAGTCACCTAAATTACAATATTTTATCAATTAAAATTTTGCACATAAGAGAACTATCATTTTTCTTCAATGTTGTAAAAAGCATATTGTAAGTATCGGTCTGACTTTAAGATACACCGTATCGTAAAATATCGTAACGTATCGTAATCATATCGTTTTTCATTTAATAAATCAGAAAAAAATAGAAAAAAAATCGATAAATTCATAAAAAATAAGTAAAAATCAAGAATAATATGTTCTTCATAAAAAACACATAGATTCATAAATCATAAAGTCCACATCAAAAAACAAGTTTTAGATATTTGTATTACGCTACAAGATGATAATGAAATTGTAAAAATATTCAATGTCAATACATATAAAAAGAAAGCACTCTCGACTCTCATTCATAATCTTCATCATATTCATTCTCATCCTCATCTTCATCTTCTTCTTCATTTTCATCTTCACGATTTAAAAAAAAATCTCTTTCCTTCCAATGAAAATCAACCACCCACACACAAATCCATGGTTTAATTGATGACTTTATTTTGAAAATCGATGATATAACAATGAAAATCGATGATTTCCCTCAAAAGCAACACAATCTCTAAGTTAAAAATGAAGAAGAGTCAGGTTTTTATAAAAAAAAAACACGAAAAAAGGGATTCCAACCTCCCTTTTTTGAAATCAGCTCATATCATACGATACGAGACATATCACACAGTATCGTACGTATCGTAAGATACAAACACGATAGACCCTTATTTATAATACATAAAATGTATCGTATCGTATTTTGTAAAAGATACAATACGTATCATACGATACGACCCCGTATCATACGTATCATACAACACTATTTTTCTTACATATACATATATTCACGAACGTAAATTCCCAATGCCAGTATGCATTAAGAAATCAATGTGAATTACCAATAACTTTTAACATTGGGAGATCATATTGTTAATATTTGCATGAAATAACAGGTCTTGTAGTAATCATGCCCTGTTATTGTATGATATGTGTTACGAATAATTGTGATTTTATATGATATCAACAGCAAACAATAGATTGAACAGACAACATTGACAAACAGCGTATTCTCATTCACAAACGATGGACAAACAGACAAAATAGATCTGGAAAAACACAAATGTTGAAGGGAATAAACAGAACAAACAGAACACAAAACAAACAACAGATATAACAGATAAATGTAGAGTCACAGGACATGTACGGTGCCAAGCAAAGACCAGACAGAAAAGACAAAATTATGTTCCTACATTCATCAAGAAAGCCTCTGCCTACTAGGACAGGACTGTCCTGTCCTGCCCATCCTGTTCCACAGACAGCAACTAAATCTAGATGGCCTCTAACAGACGGAGGAGAACCCTCTGTCTAGTGGTACAGGACAGTCCGTACTGTCCCAACGGACAGCAATCAAACAGCCGCCCCTCACCGAATAACATTTGCCCAGCGGATAATAGCGAACAGAACAGACAAATCCAACGTCCCGTACTGTTCACGCTTAATAGATGGTGAAAGCGGACTGGACTTTCTCGGCCGTGTACCTCGAGTCCTCGGCAAAGGAGACCTTCAACGGTAGAATCCAGTCCGACGGATTTAAGTAATAATCTGCATCAACTAGAGTACATGGATGGCCAAAATTCCAAGAACGTGACCAACAATCACCAGAAAAATATTTGCATAAATAAAGCAAGTCACAGGATAGAGAGAGAAACTGGGTCATGAAAAAACAGAAAAAAAGGGCCCTACGAATTAAAAAGTGGAAATGGTAGGTAATGCATATATGCTACCCATTTGACAAGCCCAGACAGCAGACCAAAATTTGGTAGGAAAAGTATTTCACCTCATTGGCAATCAAGATAACAATATGTTCAAAATACCATCTCGCCCCGCATACGTGCACTCATTTTTAGCCAAGAAACCTAACTATTATTTTTCTTTTCCATCACTTTGCCAGCAACTCAATTTCAGTACATTTACTACTGATCACGGTACAAAATTGATATCTCAACTTTCATCTCTCCCACCTGTGATGCCCATCAATGAACTAGCTGGGCAGGTTGCCAACTTCCACAATTCACAACATCAGTCTACAAGGCAAGGGTGTTGAATAAAAAGGATGAGAACTAGGGACAGCTCTAAACAACGTCCGAGTCTTCTTCCTGCTCATGACCCCACTCTGCCGGCCACCACTCTGGACGAATAGCTTTCACATGGACATTCTCATGCTCCCTAATTCTCAAGGAACTAGAGCTTTTAAGGGCTTCTTCCAGTCTCAAAACACCTATGCCTCGACAGCCAACTGCCTTCGTCACTGAACCTGCATTGTTACCTGACGAAACATTCACAACTTCTGCTCCTGGACCGACCTTAGCTTCCATCTCTGTTGCAGAAAATGAAAACAGAATTTTCCACAGTAGGCAGCTGTTAATGTACGAAGTTTTCACTCTTAAATCACCCATGCAACAAGTTACCTTTGCCCTGTCCATCGACAAAGATCATAGGGAGCAGACGCTGGCGGATGATGCCACGATGATGCGTACGAGCAATTAACTCTTGACCAACATAGCATCCCTTCTCGAAGCTGATTGCATTCAAGCCAACAAAATTGAACTCCAGAGGGATTGCTTTACCTGGTCAAGTATAACACTAGAGTGTATTAAGCAAAAGTAACCATATAAAACGTTCCAATCTGCAAGACTGTTTTGTAAAGAATCGGCTAACAGATCAATATAAGCTATGGTCCTACGCATAGAGTCGCACCATGTTAAAAAGCAATCAATAGGAAGAACTTCTACTGTAGGCTATCAACAGATTGAAATGTTAAAAAGCCAAATAGGAAAAACTTCAACGCATAGATTGCACATAAAAATTTAAAACCTTGTAACTTGTGGAGAAGTGCAAAACCATGTTAGCAAACAGACGGGGAACATTCATTTCTCCAGGCATGATTGCATGTAACAGTAGAAAAAACTACAGCTAGAGCATTAGTGCAAAACCATGTTAGAAATTAAAGTGAGTTTTTTTTTTCTCCCTCCCACTAAAGGCTTTGAATAACCTATTAAAAGCTTACTAATGCCATGTCATCAAAATCCATCTTTTTTCCCCAGAGTGTACACCTCCAAGACAAAGAAGGCAGTTAATAGTTAATACATCCCTGGCAGAACAACTAGTGCAGCAGTAGTTCTCTACATTTCTTCACATGAACATGAGAAAACATCCACAAGCAATAATTGAGATTGGAAAACTTTACTGATAAAACTGTGCCATGAGAAAGATATAGGAACTTAGAAATTCCCAAGAAGCTGCCAGAATAGCAAAGGAAACACATAAAAGAACAGAGACTAGTGGTTCCTAAAGCAAGAAAACAAAAAGAAATACTGACGGTTAATGCAGCAACTTTAGCACATTATGCTCAACTAGTATTACAGACATGTTGTGCCCCTTCTGCCCATGGATATCCACCCAGTTAATAGTGACATTTGTTCGTTAACTACTGCAGGGGAGCCCACGAAGGATATGTTAGACATACAACACCAGCATTCTCTATCTGACATAAAGAAGGAGAACCCTAGAGAAAACAAGAATCACACTTATAATCCTTGTTCTAGGGCATAATATTTTTTAAGCCACAAAGTTTGGCGTAGCTCTGCTTTTGCTGCATATTTTTACCATCCCTCAACCTCTTCTATTTACTCAGAAAAACATGCAGTAAGATATCGGTAGCCTTCAGATTGACATTTTAGTTGAAACTCCTACTTTTTTTTCACTCAGAAAAATACTTAGTAGATCACTGATTGCTTTATCAAATCAAAAAGCACAAAGGCATTAGACTGATTCTCCGCATGCCAAAGAACCATCAGCAAAGAAAAGAATGGAACCGGCGGTGGTAGGAACCATAAGATATCAATGTTCTTCAATGTTATAGAGCACGCAAAACCTTATCATTGCCTAAATGCTAACTGCTAAATCTATAATTACAATTTCCAAAGCTATAGTTCATATTATCATTGCTTATTGTAAAATGCTAAAATTGTCTTATATTATAGTTCTAATAAACAAAAAATTCTAATATAATTCACACTCACACACAAGCCTCGTCTCTCGGAGGGCTCCTAGGCTGGCACGTATCAGACACACACACACAAATACATAAAAGCATAGATTATTTAAAGTATAATGTTATACCAGTTGTAATTGCTACTATAACTATGATTGCATATGCACATATACTTTTAACACAAAATCACAATACTGCAACAACAAAAAATGGAAAAGTTGCACCAAAGAAAAAAGGGAAAAAGAGTTTAGTTTGTCAATGAAAAAAAATCTAGGCCATTCAGTGCCTATGCGAGGTTCTAGGCATTTGCAAATGGCAGGTCACCTAAAGCTAACTAGCTTAAGCAATTAGCCAAGCCTGACAGCCTAGGTGAGCCTAGGCACAAGCCCCAAATAGCATTTGACAACATAGCTACAACTCAAGTTGATGAGAGGGATGGACAACCATTGAAAGTTTTTTTTTTTAAAAAAAAAACATTAGTCTTGCCAAACCCAAAATGAAGCTGAAATTGACTATAAGGAACTTATTCAATACTCAGCTATGGACAACAACTTAGTAATGAGAACAATTAGGCGTCCAATGAATATTTTCATCAAGGACGATCTTGTGAAGACTGAAGTCTGAAAAGCTGGTTTGAGGTAGATATGAGAACAAAAATCATAGTTAGGATTAACAGGAAAAGTATCATAAGTTAAACAGCAACAGGAAAAAGTATGTATGCAGCCATTTAAAAAACAATACAACATCTTGTAAATCACTTTAAGCGGTACTAATAAATAAACAAAAGCAACGAAACAAATATCAGTGCACAAATCATCTTAGGCAAAAACCAAATGCATGATTCACTTGAATTTCTTCATCTATTTTTCACAAAATAAAACTTCCAATTCACAAACTGAGGGGAAAAATCCTAACAGCCTTTCCCGACAATGTCCACTTATACATACTCTAATCCACCAAACTAACAAAATAGGCATTATATATAGACCACAAACCAAGAGAATCCATCAAGAAAATGAGAACAGCTAACAAGACATCTTTGATCTTACAGCAGGAAAGAAATTTCTCACAAACAAGACGCTTGAGCACAATCAAGAAAATGAACAATGTGAATAACTGCACCTTTGGGAATTTCAGTTGAACCCTCTGCAACACCTTTTTCTATTCTCCATAGAATATAATGTTGCTCATCAACTTCCTTGTCGGCTTCAACCAGTGGAGCTACAAGAGCCAGAAGAATCACTATTAAGATGTCAAGCTACATATATGACAAGGACAAAATTAACGAAGAAAAACACAAGTAACAGAACTAACAAATGCAATACACGTGAATGACCACAGTACAGTTAGACACGCCTAATGCCACTTTAAAGTTTAACTCTTACGAGTTTGGTCAGATGGGAAGATTCCCCGAAAACCAAGGGCAGCTAACCGAGGATCCCTGAACCATCGCCAACCATGACTATTTCCTTGTGCAGCCGAGCTACCCGTATCATCAACTGCACTACCCCATCCGACTGCTGCAGCCTCCGGTTCACCAGCCGTTGAGGGCTCATCAAAAGTGCCAAAACGTTGCCAGCAAGAGAATTCCTCGGCCACGTTCTCGATCTCCACCTTAGCTCTCAGGCGGTACCTTTCACGTAGACAAAACAATAATCTGTTTTAAATGGTCATGGTTCGCTAATTTATGCATCCAACACTTCATGCTGAACCCAATCAATGAATAATGAACCTAACTATGAACTACAACTAATGCATTTCACAATGTACAATTCCAAACCTTTGTGCAGTAGTAGCATGAAAATCTACATGAGAATCAACCATTTTAAAGTAATGAATCAGGGAATACTTCTCCAGCAAAGAAGGAGAAAGTTGAGATATGACAGCGTGCTCTGTACTGTAATATCTCAAGTTAAGTTAAAGGACATCCGTTCTCTTCTAAGTAGTCAAATGTATGCATCCAACACTTCATGCCGAACACCATAAACGAATAATGAACCTATGAAGTACCAGTAATGCATTTCTCAGTATACAACTACCAGAGACTCCACCATCCAAAAGTGGGATGAAACATGAAATATATTGTGTGCCTTTAATCCATCTGGCTCATAGAAACACCAACTCAAACCTTTGTGCAGTAGCAGCTAGAAAATCTACACAAAAATTAGCTAACCTTAAAGTAATGACTTAAACCTTGCACCTCACTTTTAAAATAGTGATAGCTTGTTCAGATTCTTAGAATGGGAAAGTACCAATTTTCTGCGATACCTCTTCATGAACTCCAGGATCTCATCCACGCACTGAGAATCAACATCCGCGTAGAGGCTCATCTCAGAAGCGCCAGAGCCAGGACCGGCGCCAGAAGGGTCCAGCTTCTGTTCGGGCGAGGCTGGGCGATAAAAGAAAAAGTCGTAAAGGAAGCGGCCGCGGGCTGTGAGCATTGCGGAGTAGATGGGCGAGGTGGAATGGAGGGGCTGGTTGGGGGTGGGGATGGAGGCAAGCTCCTCCTTTGGGGGCTCTGCGAACGGGCGGACATCGTTGGTGAGAAGGCCGTGTAAGAACTTGATGGTGTCAGGGCCTCGGAATCGGACGACTGAGCGGCTCCTGAGGAGGGAGGCGAAGGGCCCCCGGCTGCCCCTCTCCCCACCTTCCTCTGATTGGTGATTTCCCGGGGACGTTGGCGCAGAAGAGAGGCTTCTCCGAGGGATGAGGCTACACCTCCGGCAAATATGGCATGAAATAACCTTTCTGAGGCAAGAAGAAGCCATGCATCAATCTGCTTCTTTCTCGCCGACGTCGCCGTTAACTTTTGGGACAACTCTGCGATTGTGGAAGGATCAAAACCACCACCGCCGCTTCCCGAAATGATGCTCCAGGCGCTAGGTGTTTCTCGTGCCAGACTACGTGTAAAGCAAAGAAGCGTAGCCAAAGGCTTGTTCGTTGCAGTCGGACGTGTAATGTCTTAGAAGAAAGGGTTGCATGTTGATCTATCTGATTGCACTTCTAGTTAGTGCAACATAAATTTTGAGACGTGTTGACGCCTTGCATAAGGAAGGCTTCTTGGACATGTTTTCAGTCCGCTCAGTCTAAACAAACATGCTTTAAGCTATAAATATTATCCAAGATTTGAGATTGGAGGGCCTCATTTAATAAATGGCCCACCTTGAATCCATAGTTCTAGTAAACTTAAAATTTAGAAGACTTTGAACTTAAGGTTACCATTATGCCTAAATTAATGAATTTCAATTTAGAGGGAAGGAGAGTATTAGGATTTATGGATTTCAAGAGGTTCTATAATGTGATCATTGCATATTTCAAATATCACGTTTCAGTTCTTTGTTAGAAATAAAAAATCTAAAATCCCAGCATCAAAGACCCTAAGATCTCAAATCATCTCATGTCTTAAGATTTCAGTGCTTTATTAGAAATAAAAAATTATATGAAGTCCTAATGTCAGAAATCCTAAATCTTATATCACCTCATATCCTAAGATTGCAGTTCTTTGTTAGGAATAAAAAATCTGAAGTCTTAATTAAAAAAAGGCTGAGAGAGAGATAAGGTTCGGGTGATGTATTAATCATATACCAACTAAAAAAGGAGTGGGGCAATGATGTCACATTGCTAATTTCAAGAACATCGGAGTAAATGTATGCGGAGGAGATAAAATGTACCTCCAGCACATGAAACGGGACAAAGTGGATCGGATCATGCATCATATATCTATCCAACTTAGGCAGACCTATCTAAAATTCCGGAATCGTATTCACACAGAGAGTCGGTTTTTTCCGAGAAAAGCTAGAACCAACTTCAGAATGCTGGTCCATTCAGGTTCAGCACATTTCTTTTATCTTTATTTGTACTCAAGTTTTAGTTTGCTCTGGGTTCAGTTTGGTTTGGAATTTTATTTTGGAACTATAAATCAGTTTAGCCACTAGAACTGTGGACAGAAGTTCTCATTCCCCAGAAGCATAGAAAGCAAGCAATGGAAATTATTGCTAGCTAGATTACATACATAATTAATGATTAGAGGCACGGGTGCGCACCGCCCTCGACCTATCCTCAAACTTTAAATAGGTAAATGACATACAAAATTATTGTGTCACATCAGATTGAAAGGCTTACAATTCACGGACAAATTATGCATTGACTAAGCATGGTAATTGTACACCATGACCTAATGGAATGAAACTTGAAACTGGCCAACGGAAGTGGCATCCTCTTGCTAAGGTGTTGGCATAAGATGAGACCTTCATGTTGAAGGAGATCAAGACTTCAATCCTGAGTAGGCCTCTAAACATAATCTGGTATACTACTGTCCATCCTAACTTGCAGGCTGAAAAATTGAAGATGAGAATCATGATCAAATGCAGTTCTATAACTGCCTTTATGATGATGACGTCTCTAGAGCTTCAATCATCAGTTGGTACAATGTGAATCCTCCATGATGGCAGCCTGGCATTCTCAAAGCTAGCTTCTCCAAATCATTCTGCAACAAGGAATTAAATAAATTTATCAAAACAGAATGCTCCAAATATTGAAGAAATAGAAGATAGGATCCGATGATAACACCTTCAAAGCTATGCATAACTGTGTCGATTCATAGCCATCTTGGGCAGTATGGTAAAGTCGATCTACTTCCTCAGACTCCATGCTACATTTGATATAGAAGAAAGCAGTAGGGCGCACGTTCAACTCTCTCCGAGAGATGCCAATGAAGAGAGGATCAGACTGCAAGGATAAATAACATGACCAGCAAGGCTTGACAAGACTATAATAAAAACAAGTGTAATGTTCTACAGGAGAAAAGACCATTATTGCTTTAAAAAAAATTTGTCGTCTTAGTATAAGATTGAAAATATAGAGCCAAGAGAAAAAATAATCAATTGCAAGAAAGTCCATGTGATGCTCACAAATTTAACAACTGCTTCAAAATATCAACTACATTGACATGATAAAACAAAAATCTGAGCTAAAACAAGGCAACTAAGGGTACAGAAATTTTGGGAATTCAATGTCGCAAGAACCTGAAAAGGAACAAGAATTATAACAAAATAAACAGCTAGATGAGAGCCCAAACAGCAAAAGTTTAAACAGGCCTGGAAAATAATACAAGAGCAGATGCTGGAACTCCAATTTCTTCAACTACTTCCCGGATGATACCCTCAAACATCTCCTGAGAGATTCTTTCTTGTAGGACACGTACTTCAGTTGGTGCTTTGTTGTCCTCATGGCCTGATATTCCAATTTCCTGTGGCTGCAATAAGTCAACAATATAATGTGGTATTAAAAAAAATGCTCATGGTTTAACAGATGAGCTTTCGACTTTTCTGCTAAGCAGATGCCATGAGTAGCCCCAAAAAACTATTTTTGCAGAGTTCCATATATAGCCACCATTTTGAGCACTCAAAACAAAAAACTGCACTTTCAAATGAACAGGAAAAAAAGAAAAAAAAGAAAACATCAACCTGTGACATAGAGTAAACAGTAAATAGGACTTCCCAAAGATATACATGAGAGACAGAAAGAGAGGTTCCTCCAATCCATCTGCAAGACTACTGGGTCACTAGTCTGAAAGTCCTCTGAGAGTCTGACTAGCAGGCTGGAATTACCAATTCCAATTAGTCCTAGTATCTACCAACCACTGCTATATCAAGCCCTTGGTCATGGACAACCATCAGCAGAAGCCTGCTGCTTTAGGCATTCACCGATAGCAAATTACAGTCAGATAATAATAAATTCAACGCCCATAAAATGTAGAAAGAAGTTTTGAAAATTATGGTTAATTTTGTTAAGAAGCATAATTATGTTTTTATATGATCATACTACTTTTGCTATGTATTTGTTGCACTTCTTGTTTAGTATATGTAAGATAACATATTACTAATAGCCAAGTTAATTCAGACATAACTGCCATATTTCTAGTAAAGCCCTTGTTATAACAGATGTTAACACGTCCAAACCTGCTTATTTCTACAATGAGCTGAGCCAAGCTCAAGCTACACCAACATTGAGTAATACCTAAATAAGCAAGCTCAAGGTGGTATGTTTTCTTGTCAATACATTGTTTCAAGATTGCCTCAAAGGTCTTCAAACACACAGATCAAAGGATAGAACCGGTGCTTTCATTTCCACCCAACGAAGGATCTAAAACCACAGGATTTGAAGTCAATGACCATAGTTGACTTCTCTAAACTCCTCTTCGCTTCTGATTTTTACCCCTTTAAAATCATAATCACATGGGAAACTCATTTTAGGAGTACCCATATCGGTCGAGTGCAACACTGGTACGGGTACCAGTATGGCATCGGACAAGGCCCAGGTATGAGTCAACGTACCGGCCATGGTCAATGCACCCGGGTCTATGTCCATCCAAAAACAGACTTGGTCAACATTGATCGAGTCCTTGTTCATCCAAAAATTATAGCTCTTTTTTTTTTTTTGTATAGCCCTTCGACGAGGGCTTTGTTCCATTCTTCTCCACCGATGTTTGTTGAGGAAGAGATTGGCAACCTCCCGCAAAAACATTCAGACGTTCGGCAATAGTTTCTGGTGAACATCTTCCACGATTTGGGCAAAAGTTGGCTGATTTGGTGATATTTCTTCCGGCAAAAGTTGGCTGATTTGGCGATATTTCTTCCGGTGAATGACTTCCAGCAATATTTCTAGCTGGCATGATGTCAAAAACATCAGAAATTTCATTGTAAATCATCAAAATGCTCTTGCTATATTCAATAAGCATTCTGATTCAAAATTGTGAAAGGTTGTTGAGACTCGTTACGCATCGTTTATTATAATGATGAAAAGAATTAAGCAGGTGAAATATGCATTACTGCTGATGGTGACTGACAATTATTAGGAATTTATCGGAGTCATGACAATGTGAAGGCCTAAGAAATTAAAAATTGCATTTTAGATAATGCATGATGGGATAAGGTTATATATTTTCTTCAGTTGACAAAGCCTGTATGGCAGATGCTGAAAGAAGTTGATAAAGAAGGGCTCATGCCTCATAAAGTTTATGATATGTGGGATAACATGATTGAGAGAAGAAGAATGTTGCGCTTGATGATTCAGAGTTTTTTTATCATGTGCATAAAATTTTAATAAGAATATGGAATATGACACACTCCATAAATCCCAAATATTATAGATAAGCATGGTTGGTGAAGTACTAGTCATGCTCCTCCTAATCAAGATCCAGAAATATCAAATAACAGGTTGATATGTTTGGAAAGATTTTTAGTGATCCTTGTTACCAGAGAGAGAGAGAGGCAGCAAAAAGTTATTTTGCATTACGTGACCCTAATCTCTATTAAGAGATTAGGGTTAGGGAAAATTACAAGAGAAGTCCACTAAAAGTAACAAAACATTTAAAGAGACCTTCCCTAACTTCCTAATATTTCAGAAAACCCCTTTTTTGTATCTTTAACACTCCCCCTCAAGCTGGAGCATATATGTCAATCATGCTCAGCTTGTTACAACATCTCAGGAAATCGCCTATGGGAAGAGCTTTAGTGAGAATATCTGCTGCCTGATCTTCTGAGGAGACATGAATAGTGCTAACAATTCCTCCTTGAACTAAGTCCCGAATATAGTGGCAATCCACTTCAATGTGTTTAGTCCGCTCATGGAAGACAGGATTGTTAGCGATATATGTAGCTGCCTTGTTGTCACAATACATCTTCATTGGGAGATTCATTGAGACATCCAACTCTACAAGAAGTGATCTAACCCACGACATTTCAGCCACAGTTTGAGCCATAGCCCTATATTCCGACTCAGCACTAGAACGAGCCACAACATTCTGCTTCTTGCTCCTCTAGGAAATAAGATTACCGCCCACAAAGACACAAAACCCGGTAGTAGACTTCCTATCATCTACAGATCCAGCATAATCAGCACCACTATACGCCTCGATGTCAACACATTCTCCTTTCTTGAACCATAGCCCCTTTCCCGGGGCTGATTTCAAGTATCTTACAATCATTAGAGCTGCATCCCAGTGAACTTTTCGGGGTTTTTCCATGAATTGGCTCAACTTATTCACAGCAAAGCTAATGTCGGGACGAGTGACAGTCAAATACAACAGTTTCCCTATCAGAGATCTGTAAGATCTAGAGTCAAACGGCTCTGAGTCATCATCATGTATATGAATGCGAGGATTCATGGGAAGTGTGGCAGGTTTAGCCCCCAATAGTCCCGTTTCCTGTAGAAGATCAAGAGCATATTTCTTTTGAGACACTACAACTCCTTTATTACTACGAGCCACCTCAATACCAAGAAAATAACGAAGTTGTCCAAGGTCTTTCGTAACAAAGTGTTGCTGTAAAAACTCCTTTGTTTGAGCTATCTCTTGATCATTTTCCCCTGTAAGAACAATATCATCCACGTAGACAATCAATATCACAAGTCCTGCTGAGCCTCGCTTGATAAACAATGAGTGATCAAGCTGGGATCGGCTAAATCCACACTTAGATAACACTTCAGTAAGCTTTTGGAACCATGCACGGGGACTCAGTTTGAGTCCATAAATAGCCTTCTTTAACTTGCATACCTTGGAACACTCCCCTTGTCGCTCAAAACCAGGTGGTTGCTGCATATAAACAATTTCAGAAAGGTCTCCATACAGAAAGGCATTTTTGACATCCAATTGAAAAAGAGGCCACTCTCGTTGCACAGCAAGAGAGATAATCAAGCGAATAGTGCCCAACCGGGCCACAGGCGAAAAGGTCTCAAAGAAGTCAACACCATAAGTCTGAGTATAACCTTTTGCGACAAGACGGGCCTTGAACCTTTCAACTGACCCATCAGAATGATACTTGATGGTGAATACCCATCGTGAGCCAACCACATCACAGCGTGTTGGGGGGTCTACCAAATCCCAAGTCTCCCGAGAAAGAAGAGCATCCATTTCCTCCTGCATAGCTTGTCGCCAACGTGGATCTAACAGGGCATGATGGTGCGAGGACGGGATAACATGACTAGATAAAGCTTGATCAAACTGTACTAAGTGTGTACTCAGATGAGCAGTAGAGACAGAATTAGATATAGGATGTAAGGTACACTGTCGCTTGCCCTTGCGAATAGCAATAGGGAGATCTGCTGCAGAATAGTCATCACTTAAACCTGAGTCAATCTTCTCAGTAGAGCTTACCTCTTGAGACGATGCTGGTGGACGGTTGAGAGAGGGACCTAGACGACGAGTGTAAACCAACGGAGGCTCAAGAAAACGTTCATGTGACCTAGGTTGAGATGATGGAAATGACTCAAGTGACACTGGTGGAATAGGAAGAGGTATAGGTGCATGCATCTCAGATGAAGAGGGACTTGACGGAGGGAAATAAGGACGAGACTCAAAGAAGGTAACATCCGCACTGATAATGTCTTTCTTGGTCACGGGATCAAAGCATTTGTATCCCTTTTGATTAGCTGAATAGCCAATAAAGATACATTTGATGGCTTGGGCAGCAAGTTTGCTTTTGTTTGGGCCTAGGATATGTGCGAAGCAAGTGCATCCAAAAACTTTGGGAGGTAAATGAAATAATGAACGCCCTGGATATAGAATTTGAATTGGAATACGGTCTTGAATGGAGGAAGAGGGTAATCTATTAATGAGGTAACACGTAGTAAGGATAGCATCACCCCAAAAATAGGCAGGCATGTGAGAATGTAACATGAGGGTACGAGCTACGTTTAGGAGTTGCCGATGTTTGCGTTCGGCTACACCATTCTGTTGGGACGTATGTGGACAAGTATATTGAGGTCGAATTCCATGGTCGGCATAAAACTGAAGTAGAATGGAAGACTTGAATTCAAGAGCATTATCAGTGCGAATATTTTTGACAATGAATCCAAACTGAGTTTTTATTTCCTTGATAAATTTTTGAAGAATACATATGACTTCAGATCTTTCCCTTAACAAGAAAACCCAACTGACTCTAGTAAAATCATCAACTAGAACAAGATAATATCGAAAACATGATCGAAAAGGAACCCGACTAGGACCCCATACATCCACATGAATGAGATCAAAAGGACTCTGACTCGATGGACTCTGACTCGAAGGAAAGCTGCTCCGTGTATGCTTGCCCAACTGGCAGGCATCACATAAGAAGGACTCTGATGCAGGAATGTCTGGAAACATGCGACGAAGTTTTGGTACGGAAGGATGACCCAATCTGAGATGCCATTGGAAGGGAGAAGGCTTGGAAGGGACTGAAGATGCAGCAACATCAACTGGGATTGACAAAAAATAAAGGCCCTCACGCTCATGGCCGCCACCAATCATCTTCCCAGTTGGTAAGTCCTGAAAAGAACAAGAGTCAGATTCAAAAATGACTTTGCATTGTAAGTCGATAGCTAGCTGCTTCACAGATATCAAATTAACAGGAAACTGAGGTGCATATAACACATGTGTAATAGTGCCTAAATGTGGAAGATAAATATCACCGCTACCCAAAACAGGGGACAACTTGCCATCAACCAGCTTAACATACTGTGGTGTAGAAAATCTGACAAATGATGAAAAACTTTGTGGTTGATTACAACAATGTCTAGAAGTGCCCGAGTCTATCATCCATGTCATACATGGATCAGCAGTAGGAGCACTAACAGAGAATGCTGAATCTACAACAGCAGCATTGGTAGATGTAGAGGCAGATGTAGAGCCAGACCTCTGAGCAAGAACACGGTCATATTCATCCTTACTTAGGTTAAGAGAATATGACATAGATATAGAAGGATCAGTAGAAGACTCAACCATAGATATTGTTGCCTTTGAATGAGTTGCCTGGGATGAAGAAGGACCTCTGCTTGTGGTGATTCTACCTCCACCACGTCCAGAGGAAACATTAGACCTGAGGTGAGGATGTTTGTCCCAACAACGGTCCTCTAGATGACCAATTTTGCCACAATAAGAGCACTGAAATCTGCCACGTCCAGCACCACGGCCTGTACCACGCCCCTTAGTGCCTCCAAAAGAACTAGGGCCCCGTCCTCCTGATATCACAAGTGCAGAGACTGGTATGTCATGCGTAGTCTGAGAAAGAGTGGCTGCAAAGCGACTCAGCCTATTATACGTGTCTGCTAAATCTGGAAGTTCACTGCCTGTTAGAATTTGAGACTTTGCCACAGAGTATTCTGAAGATAGGCCAGATAAGAACTTTGCCACCATACCAGTCTCAACGTGTGATGCATAACAATGCTGGCAAGGTGGGCGAAGAGCCTTTAACCGTTCATATGCAGCAGTCAAAGTAGCAAAATATTGAGATAGGTCCTGATCCCCTTGTCGAATGTTGCATAACTTCTCTTCTAGTTGTAGGATCTTGATTACATTAGTGGCATGCGAGTATGTCTTTCTCAAGAAAGACCACATATCCTTGGCCTTGGTATAATATGCAATAGTTGGAGCTATATGAGACTCCACACTATTCATAATCCAAGACATAACAATATAATTATCTTCATCCCACGCAGCATATATTCCTTTTTTCTCAATAGGTTCATCCTCCTCAAGAATATATTTCTTCCTATGACCAGCCACCGACATTATGAATACCCTAGACCATATTTCATAATTTGAGCCATTAAGTTTCATCGTGGTTCCATAAGAGAATGAATTCCCAGCCATCTTGTAGTCAGTAGACCCTTCAGATTTACTGTTTTCAGCCATAGTAAATAAAGAAGACCAGATTGACGCAAACGTTTAAAGAAAGAGGGCTAGGAAATTACTGTCACTTCAGATCTGGTTCAGCCGATGACAAAAAAACAAGAATGAACTCCCAACGACTGAAGACTGTTGCTCCCAACGACTGAAGACTGCTGCCACTTATAACAGCAGCTAGTTCTCATAAAACTTCCTGTCCACGTGTCAAAGAAATCCACGAAATCAAACAAAAAACTTGTACTAAGGATCAGCAACAGTCCTCACGCAGCCTTTCTTTACTGAATTTGTATCCACGGTCTATAGAAAAAAAATCTGATCATATTCAAAAAACCTGAATTTATAAGCAGCACATAGACTCCACAAAGCATCCACAACACCTCACGCAGCTTGACTTTACCGAAACTGTATTTACGATCATCACAAACCACAGCGTCACACGTCACGCTGCATCCACAATAGTCTCTTCATACGACCAATATGAGGATCTGATCACGCCTTCCACATAGGCGTGATCAGGTCCTCCTTCTCACGGCACGCCCAACCCCTATTCCCTCACTGTCTCCTTATTGGGTGATAAGAGGGAATAAGGAGTAGCGGTGACAAGGGAGAGAACGAAAGAAAAAAAAAAGGAACGAACTCACTTGGCTGTTCGCCGGAAAGATTGTCGCCGGAGAAGATGGTGATCGCCGGAGAAGGTCACCGGAAAGTGCACTCTGCCGTCGACGCCCACACCCGCTCTGATACCATGTTACCAGAGAGAGAGAGAGGCAGCAAAAAGTTATTTTGCATTACGTGACCCTAATCTCTATTAAGAGATTAGGGTTAGGGAAAATTACAAGAGAAGTCCACTAAAAGTAACAAAACATTTAAAGAGACCTTCCCTAACTTCCTAATATTTCAGAAAACCCCTTTTTTGTATCTTTAACAATCCTCATATGCTGAAGATAATAAATAATGAATTTGTGAGCTTCTCAGGTGGAAAAAATGATCCCTTGGCAGTTGCGATGGCAAGAGATGAAGAGGATTCTATTAACTGGTGGTCATGTTTTGGAGCAGGGACACCAAACCTTCAATGGTTTGCGTTCAAGTAATTATCCCAACCTGCAACCTTATCATGTTGTGAAAGGAACTAAAACACTTACCCACAAATTCACAAGATCAATAGAAATAAACTCACTAGTAAGCAAACAAAAGATTTAGTTTATGTTCACTCCAACCTATGCTTACTTTTAACGCACTTCGGATGATTATAGGTAATGTTTTCTTATTTTTATCTTCGATATGTACAAAATTATAAATCTGTTCATTGGTCGTTTGAAGTTAATCTTAAATTATATTGTGTTTGTGTTGCAACTTGCAGTTTGGGATCATCCAAGTATTGGGATGGCAATCTAGAGGACATTGACATGGATCTTGAAGGAGAACATGACTTGCATGCTTTTAATATGGACCTTTAGGAACCTACCATTCCTTCTAATCTTGATAATGAGACTGAGAAGGAACAGTAAAGCTGTAAAGCTAATATATTTTTTATTTTTAATATGTTTGTTACTTTCATACTTTGTGCATTAGCTTCTTCTTTAGAACGATAAATTTTGAATCATGAATGTGTTGTTTTGTTTGTTTAAAACCTTATCTTTTGTTTTATATATATATATATATATATATATATATATATATATATATATATAACACCCCCCTGTACCCAAGTTTTTTGAAAATTGTCCATACACCCATACACATACCTTTGTGACATAGTTTAAAATGAGGTATCTACTACCACAAGTTTTGAGATGATGGTTAACAACCTCCTCCCACCCCCTCAGGAAAAACACACAAAGAAAAGAACCATGGAGTACTGAGTTCAAGTCCAGCCTGAATTAGATGTACAACACATACAAGTTCCCCTCTTATATTTCATACTCTAGCTTATTGGACCAAATCAGACTTTCCTAAAATTGAATCAAAACTCCAAGCTTATGGTTTTGAAACTTCGTTTAGTAGACAATACACAATGATTAATTTTCATTTTTATGTTGCAACTGACATCAGTTAGTATCTTTAAGTAACCAAAACAAGTGTATTAATTCGAGCACACATTTTCAAGCATTAGAAAATAAATGGTCAAATTTCAAGAGTCTTTCATACAACCTTTTTAAGTTCACAGAAAAATACTATCATGTTGTTAGCTAGACATGCAATCCAGGGAACATTTGGATTTGCAATGGTAAGTACCAACTAAGAATTAATGCACCACAAGTATCTCTTCCTAGATTATAGGATAACTTCTGATGGTAATTTAATTTGGGCATCGCACTCCATACCTCTGGATGCCCACCTGGGAAGACAAAATATCCAGGGAATTCACCTACATTACAGCTCCTTTGCAACACAAGAATCTTTCCATCAGATGTCTCTACAATTGCACCATTTCCCAATGGACTTGATGTATGCTGGCATTGTGTTGAATCATCTGTAAAAGGGCCACAAAAATATAAGCAGAAGCTAAAATACTAGTTTATCTTCCAAAATTGTTGGAAATCATGATGAAAGGCAAGATGCCAAGAACTCAGAGCATAAGCATCATCAGGTCCACCATCAGAAACTCCTATTTGGTATAAACGGTCACTTATCTAACAAAGTGATTAATCTGGAAAAAATTACTCCGGCAAGTTAAAGAACTAGATTTACTGGAAAAATAATATGACTTACATTACAAGCTATTATATTTATACAGTGTATCGCATAGATTAAAAGACTTCAACATCTAAAATATTTTTATTCTTGAAAAACAATGTATCAGTCCTCCGACGACTAGATAATTAAACACAAGGATGACAATAAGAAGGGAACATGATCCATTTAGACCTGAGCTTGCTTTCCAGACAAAATCTCATCCGAGCCGAGCTCAAGTCCATGATAGCACATCAAGAGGACAATACAACTTCAGAAATTAAGGATGATATCGGAATAGATCAAAGACTATAAGATATAAATATAGATCAATTAAAAGTGATGCAAATACCTAATTAATAAACCTAAGAGAAAACACATTATTTTCTTGTCCATGACTTTCTCTTTACAAAGCAGGTATGCAGAATCCTTTCAAAAGATCAGTTTCATCTGTGCCTACAGTACTTCCTTAAAAATGTTGGCTTTTGGAATCTTATTATCATCAGCCAAGTACAACCATATTTACTATATGATCTTTTGTGCTGAATTACACCTTTTAACTCACAAAGGGAACATATGCAAAGGTATTGAATCTGACATAGCCAATGTTATAAATTTCAAAAATTATGCAAATTTACATGGATAATATTAAACTGCCTAAACCAGATTGCCAGAAGTGCTAACAATAGTGGGGATATGTGTTTTCTACATTTTTGTTTTTTGAAAGACGGGAAACTGCATTTCTGAAGCAAAAATACTCATCTTAGTTGATATCCCGAGATTCAAGGAACCATAATCCTTGGATTAAGAATTTCAATTTCCTTCAAGACATCTTAGTTTACAACAGTGACCACCCTGTGCGAAGTTTTCATGAAAGTTAAGTGTTGGAAACTTAAGCTACTAACTAAAATTTATTATTTATTAAGAAAACATTATGAGCTTCAGGCTTATCTTTGGTTTGGTGCTTTGGGTTTTGTCTGCTAACCTTTTATTTGTATGCATCCAGGGTCCACACACATGTGCCTACAAGAGTTTCTCCATGTGTGCGTGCATACTATGTGTGTATGTGCATGTGCGAGCATGTACATGTCACTGAAAATCGCCATCTTGAATATACCTTCAGAATGAACAATAAATTTCATCCAAAAAGGGCTTAAATTTGTGCCTGCAAATGTCCTGAACAAGTAAAAAAAGGTTAGATGCAGATTTTGTGCAAAAACAATCCATATATGCTATAAAAAATAACCTAATTAAATGGGATAAATATTATGTGCCCACCATGAAGCTAAATGTTCTCAATAATATAAGTTATCAATCTAGAGAAATTAATTAATCATAAGTTCATAACATGAACCAGCAGGAATATTAATGAGTTCATAAGAATCTAAATAGAATCGCAAATTTGTTATTTTCTGAATATTAGCCAAAAATAGGGTTAAGAATTATATATGAAATTTTTGATGGTTGACATTTTGCATAAAAGACATTCAAGAATGTTAGTCACCTAGCTTCAAGAGCCTTTTTGGAGCTTCTGTACTTATAATTTAGAAAAATGAAGTATACATGTCAAGGAACTTTTGGTATTGGTATCAGTGCACAAAAGTTTCAGATGCTGACACCTTGACCCTCTAGATGTAAATAAATAGATAGAATTTTGGAACTAGGTCTATGAGACATCACTGTCACTCTTCGTAGCTATAGATTGGCCCCCATCTTGTAGAAGATTTGAAACAAGATGAAGTGTTGTTTCCACTTCCTCACTCTGAGACAAGTTAGAATATGGAGATAATTTGTGAGTGACACGAGTCGTTATGAAATTTTGGTGCATGTTCATCCACATGTTAGTAACACTGATTCAAGTGTGAAAGTGGCTTGGGCATAGTTTCATAATCAACCAAGTAAATTTGTTGACAATACACACATGGGCCCTTTATTATCACATGTCTTTGTTCATAAAGTGGATTCTTCTCTCTCCCCTTCTGATGAGAGCCAAAATATAGAGGTAGAGTTTGACACAGTTAAGGTGTTGGTGTGGTTATTAGTGTTTGGCGCACGTGTATCTATTGTGTAATGTTTTAAATATGAAAGTGGTAGGGCAGTGGCATATCTAAGATTTTTTAGTAAAGCTTTTCTGTATATACATGAACCCTGTAGAAACACGAACCACAAGGAGAGAGCAGAGAAAGAACACACAATATACGTGGAAAACCTCAGAAAGAGGTGAAAAACCACGGGGAAGCTCTGACCTAGGGGCAAACCGCAACCCTAGGAGAGAGAAAAATAATATTCACTTAACTCAACAATTACATGTAAGTGAAGAATATATAGGAGGGAGAGAAAGAGTGCCGCCTAGGGTACCGAGTCCGCCTCGGTATCCGTGCCCCATAGGGCCGGGTCCATATATGGACCCGGTTCCCAATACAATATATTCTAACACTCCCCCTCAAGCTTGGCATACATGTCAAACATGCCAAGCTTGCTAACATTTTTCTCAAATTGAGATGTACATAAAGACTTAGTTAAGACATCTGCAACTTGATCTTCAGACTTCATATAGGGCAGAATCAACTCCTTTGAATCTATGCGTTCCCGTATGAAGTGACGATCGATCTCCACATGTTTGGTCCTGTCGTGCATGACCGGATTGTTTGCCAAGTTAATCGCAGACTTGTTGTCACAATACATCCTCATCTTCTCTTCCATTTTAACCCCAATATCTGCTAAAAGAATTTTGAGCCATAACATCTCTGTAACCCCCATAGCAACCGCCCTGTATTCAGCCTCAGCACTGGACCTGGAACAAACTTCTTGACGTTTACTTCTCCATACCACAAGGTTACCTCCAAGAAATATGCAGTATCCTGTGGTAGACCTCCTAGTATCTGTGCATCCTGCCCAGTCGGCGTCAGAGTATCCTTCAATGCTTAGTTGATCTTGCCGAGTGTAGAGTAGTCATTTCCCTGGGTCATTCTTTAAGTATCCCAATACTCTTTCAGCACTTTTCCAATGACAATCAGTAGGAGCATGCATAAACTGACTTAACACACCCACAGCATACGTAATATCTGGGCGAGTAAGAGTGAGATAAATAAGTTTACCAACCAGACGCTGATACCTCCCTTTTCCTTCCTCATCCAAGATAGTCTCAGTTTTGATACTTATCCTTGTGCCAGACTCCATTGGGGTAAGAAAGGGCCTGCATCCCAGTTTACCTGTCTCTTTTAGAAGATCCAACGTGTATTTTCTTTGGCTCATAACAAGCCCAGTCTCAGATCGCGCGATCTCAATCCCCAAGAAATACCTTAGTTTACCCAGATCTTTGAGATCGAATTCTGCAGCTAACGTTTCTTTCATCTTCCTTTTCTCCCCCTCGTCGTCGCCTGTGACAATCATATCATCAACATATACAAGTAAAAGGCTCACCAGACCATTTCTCTGCTTGATGAAGAGGGTGTGATCACCATTTCCCTGTTTATACCCATTAGTCTTCATTACAACCCTTAGTCTTTCAAACCAAGCTCTAGGGGATTGCTTGAGACCATACAAAGCTTTCTTGAGATAGCAACACTTCCCGTTCCGAGCATACCCAGGCGGCATGCTCATATAGACTTCTTCCTCAAGGTGACCATTCAAGAAGGCGTTCTTTACATCAAGTTGGTCCATTCTCCACTTCTTTTGCACTGCAAGAGCTAAGATGACCCTTACGGTCTTCAGTTTCGCCACGGGAGCAAACGTCTCAAGATAGTCAATCCCATATTTCTGGCTAAACCCTTTAGCAACAAGACGAGCTTTATAGCGTTCTACAGTGCCATCAGGTTTGTACTTCACATTAAACACCCACTTGGAGCCAACTAAGTGAGTTCCCTTGGGGATATCAACAACCTCCCACGTATTGTTCTTTTCCAGGGCGTCCATCTCTTCTGTCATGGCCTGTAGCCATTTACGATCCTTCCTTGCATCTTCCACTGACCTGGGAATAACAGCCATAGATAAAGAGGTAACAAAGCACTTGTAGTCTTTACTGAGTTTTGCATATGAAACAAATCTCTGAATAGGATGAGAAGTACATGACCTGGTGCCCTTGCGCAGAGCTATGGGAAGTTCTTCATTCATTGGACTTGGATCATCCGGGGAGGTCACAAGATTGGGAAGATTGGGATTGGTAACATCAACATCTTCCATCACATCCTTCTTCTTCCTGCTGTAAACCTGACCAAATAGGTGATCTCGAGACTGTTCTTCCACAGGGCCCCCCTCCATCTGACTGTCTCTGTCCTCACTGACAACGTTTTCCACACTTGGAGAACTCACCGTATAATCCAAGAAATCCATGAACTGAATCAACTGATGCGAAGAATACTCTTCCCTTCTGTCACCTAAACACTCCCCCTGAAGAGGATTCGCAGGAAAGTATGCCTCATGTTCATGAAAGGTCATATCCCTGGAGACATATACTCTGGAAGTGCTAGGGTCAACACACCTGTATCCCTTCTGGGTGGAGGAATATCCCAAGAAGACTGCTTTGATGGACCGAGGATCAAGTTTCTTGAGAGTGGGACTATGATCATGGACAAAACAAACACACCCAAACACTCGAGGGGTTAGAGGCCAGGGATTCTGAGTGGGCCACAACACAGAATAAGGGGAATGACCATCCAACACACGAGTAGACATACGGTTGATAAGGTGGGCACTAGTGAGAAGTGTCGAGGGCATCATCAAGCTTGGGCATCGCTGCATCAGCCATCGCAATCCCCAAAGGTCACAACCGGCGGCAGAGAGGGCACAACCCACGGCGGCGGAAACAAGACACCCGGCGGCGGCGCAGCTAACCCAGGCGACGGCGGCAGGGCAGCACTGGGAACAGCGACGATAACCCAGGCGACGGCGGTGCTGGGAGCAGCGACGGCGGCCGGGCAGGGCAGCGCTGGGAACCACGGCGGCGGCGTTCCTGGTCGGCGGAAAAACGACGGCGGCGCTGGGAACGATGGACGGCGGCGGCGTTCCTGGACGGCGTCAGACGGCGTCAGCACTGCAAACAGCAACAGCAGCGGCGCTGGGAACAGTGTCGGCGGCGGTGCTGGAAACGGCAACGGAGGCGGCACGTGAACGGCGGAAAAAACACTACTTGCACATCAACGATCTCACACGCGGTGGCTCTGATACCATGTAGAAACACGAACCACAAGGAGAGAGCAGAGAAAGAACACACAATATACGTGGAAAACCTCAGAAAGAGGTGAAAAACCACGGGGAAGCTCTGACCTAGGGGCAAACCGCAACCCTAGGAGAGAGAAAAATAATATTCACTTAACTCAACAATTACATGTAAGTGAAGAATATATAGGAGGGAGAGAAAGAGTGCCGCCTAGGGTACCGAGTCCGCCTCGGTATCCGTGCCCCATAGGGCCGGGTCCATATATGGACCCGGTTCCCAATACAATATATTCTAACACTCCCCCTCAAGCTTGGCATACATGTCAAACATGCCAAGCTTGCTAACATTTTTCTCAAATTGAGATGTACATAAAGACTTAGTTAAGACATCTGCAACTTGATCTTCAGACTTCATATAGGGCAGAATCAACTCCTTTGAATCTATGCGTTCCCGTATGAAGTGACGATCGATCTCCACATGTTTGGTCCTGTCGTGCATGACCGGATTGTTTGCCAAGTTAATCGCAGACTTGTTGTCACAATACATCCTCATCTTCTCTTCCATTTTAACCCCAATATCTGCTAAAAGAATTTTGAGCCATAACATCTCTGTAACCCCCATAGCAACCGCCCTGTATTCAGCCTCAGCACTGGACCTGGAACAAACTTCTTGACGTTTACTTCTCCATACCACAAGGTTACCTCCAAGAAATATGCAGTATCCTGTGGTAGACCTCCTAGTATCTGTGCATCCTGCCCAGTCGGCGTCAGAGTATCCTTCAATGCTTAGTTGATCTTGCCGAGTGTAGAGTAGTCATTTCCCTGGGTCATTCTTTAAGTATCCCAATACTCTTTCAGCACTTTTCCAATGACAATCAGTAGGAGCATGCATAAACTGACTTAACACACCCACAGCATACGTAATATCTGGGCGAGTAAGAGTGAGATAAATAAGTTTACCAACCAGACGCTGATACCTCCCTTTTCCTTCCTCATCCAAGATAGTCTCAGTTTTGATACTTATCCTTGTGCCAGACTCCATTGGGGTAAGAAAGGGCCTGCATCCCAGTTTACCTGTCTCTTTTAGAAGATCCAACGTGTATTTTCTTTGGCTCATAACAAGCCCAGTCTCAGATCGCGCGATCTCAATCCCCAAGAAATACCTTAGTTTACCCAGATCTTTGAGATCGAATTCTGCAGCTAACGTTTCTTTCATCTTCCTTTTCTCCCCCTCGTCGTCGCCTGTGACAATCATATCATCAACATATACAAGTAAAAGGCTCACCAGACCATTTCTCTGCTTGATGAAGAGGGTGTGATCACCATTTCCCTGTTTATACCCATTAGTCTTCATTACAACCCTTAGTCTTTCAAACCAAGCTCTAGGGGATTGCTTGAGACCATACAAAGCTTTCTTGAGATAGCAACACTTCCCGTTCCGAGCATACCCAGGCGGCATGCTCATATAGACTTCTTCCTCAAGGTGACCATTCAAGAAGGCGTTCTTTACATCAAGTTGGTCCATTCTCCACTTCTTTTGCACTGCAAGAGCTAAGATGACCCTTACGGTCTTCAGTTTCGCCACGGGAGCAAACGTCTCAAGATAGTCAATCCCATATTTCTGGCTAAACCCTTTAGCAACAAGACGAGCTTTATAGCGTTCTACAGTGCCATCAGGTTTGTACTTCACATTAAACACCCACTTGGAGCCAACTAAGTGAGTTCCCTTGGGGATATCAACAACCTCCCACGTATTGTTCTTTTCCAGGGCGTCCATCTCTTCTGTCATGGCCTGTAGCCATTTACGATCCTTCCTTGCATCTTCCACTGACCTGGGAATAACAGCCATAGATAAAGAGGTAACAAAGCACTTGTAGTCTTTACTGAGTTTTGCATATGAAACAAATCTCTGAATAGGATGAGAAGTACATGACCTGGTGCCCTTGCGCAGAGCTATGGGAAGTTCTTCATTCATTGGACTTGGATCATCCGGGGAGGTCACAAGATTGGGAAGATTGGGATTGGTAACATCAACATCTTCCATCACATCCTTCTTCTTCCTGCTGTAAACCTGACCAAATAGGTGATCTCGAGACTGTTCTTCCACAGGGCCCCCCTCCATCTGACTGTCTCTGTCCTCACTGACAACGTTTTCCACACTTGGAGAACTCACCGTATAATCCAAGAAATCCATGAACTGAATCAACTGATGCGAAGAATACTCTTCCCTTCTGTCACCTAAACACTCCCCCTGAAGAGGATTCGCAGGAAAGTATGCCTCATGTTCATGAAAGGTCATATCCCTGGAGACATATACTCTGGAAGTGCTAGGGTCAACACACCTGTATCCCTTCTGGGTGGAGGAATATCCCAAGAAGACTGCTTTGATGGACCGAGGATCAAGTTTCTTGAGAGTGGGACTATGATCATGGACAAAACAAACACACCCAAACACTCGAGGGGTTAGAGGCCAGGGATTCTGAGTGGGCCACAACACAGAATAAGGGGAATGACCATCCAACACACGAGTAGACATACGGTTGATAAGGTGGGCACTAGTGAGAAGTGTCGAGGGCATCATCAAGCTTGGGCATCGCTGCATCAGCCATCGCAATCCCCAAAGGTCACAACCGGCGGCAGAGAGGGCACAACCCACGGCGGCGGAAACAAGACACCCGGCGGCGGCGCAGCTAACCCAGGCGACGGCGGCAGGGCAGCACTGGGAACAGCGACGATAACCCAGGCGACGGCGGTGCTGGGAGCAGCGACGGCGGCCGGGCAGGGCAGCGCTGGGAACCACGGCGGCGGCGTTCCTGGTCGGCGGAAAAACGACGGCGGCGCTGGGAACGATGGACGGCGGCGGCGTTCCTGGACGGCGTCAGACGGCGTCAGCACTGCAAACAGCAACAGCAGCGGCGCTGGGAACAGTGTCGGCGGCGGTGCTGGAAACGGCAACGGAGGCGGCACGTGAACGGCGGAAAAAACACTACTTGCACATCAACGATCTCACACGCGGTGGCTCTGATACCATGTAGAAACACGAACCACAAGGAGAGAGCAGAGAAAGAACACACAATATACGTGGAAAACCTCAAAAAGAGGTGAAAAACCACGGGGAAGCTCTGACCTAGGGGCAAACCGCAACCCTAGGAGAGAGAAAAATAATATTCACTTAACTCAACAATTACATGTAAGTGAAGAATATATAGGAGGGAGAGAAAGAGTGCCGCCTAGGGTACCGAGTCCGCCTCGGTATCCGTGCCCCATAGGGCCGGGTCTATATATGGACCCGGTTCCCAATACAATATATTCTAACAAACCCCATCCTAACTTGTGTCCTAGTTAATAATTCTTTTAGAAGTTGAACCAAAGTAGACACTGAAGCAGGTCAAGATCTACCCAACCAGATGCTTGCGTCAGTTTTGAAAATGAGTTGTCATAATTAGTTCAGAATATAATAATATATTCAACTCTCATCGTAGACCATTAATAGCATATATAATTGTGTGCAAGTGCAACATAAAAGAAAAATAAAAATTATGCACAAAGTATTTCAGAAGACAACATGATATCAACTATTATTGCGGTTGATACCCTCTTTCGTCGATTGGAAGGCAATGTCACATGGGTGTGGGTACTGCTGTGGTATAGGTACGGTGGTGTGGGTATGAGCCAGTTTTGAAAATTCTGGGTACGGGACATGACATTGCACATATATAAATATATACATTGTATATATAATAATCCACAAAAGTTCTCAAAATTAAAGAAAAGAGGGACAAAAACATAGAATCTATGCGGATGGGAAATAAAAAGAAGAGAAAAATCAAAATTAAAGCAAAAATCAAATTTGAAAGGATAAATTTTTAAGTTTTAAAATACAGCCATACCCGTGTGCCTGTAACACCGTACCTGCATACCGACATGGGTACTTGGCCACATCACACGTACCTATGTGATAAAGCTGGAAGAAGATAAAGCATCTACTAGCTGATGCTCAACATCAATACATTTGTCCTGTATATTATGTAGTTTTAAATAAGCATATACATATCTAATATCTTCTGGCATAGTCATACACAAATAGTCACATATAGAGATGTCTTTCATTTCACTTTACTAGCTTAGTTCATTTGCATGACGCACAAGGTGCAGGATCATCAAATCTGGTGCAATCATGCAATTGATCTTTATCAATCTACTCAGCTGGTTACTTTGGATACCTACTTTGAAGCACATGGTAAGGAAGTTCAATCTAGTGTAGCAAGTTGCAAACTGGAATTATATTTCCAGAAAGAAAAAACATAGGCTTTACATATTGCAAACCAAGAAACGTCATCAACAGAAGTTTCCAAATTAAAATTCAAAAAAGCGCAGAATATGTAAGATAGACCTGTAGTCCGTCAGACCAAGCTGAAGACAGACACTGGGCTCTTTATTTGCACCATCTTCTGCAGGGCAAAACTTATAACCAGCATACTGCAAATTTAGAAACTGGCTGCTTGATTACATCAGTTGCCAAAAAATCTTTATGTAAACACACAGACATCAAGTTTGACCTGAAGTTGTGACGGTTGGATCTGAGTCTAAAACCACTTAAGCATGCAAAAGCACTCTACAACAATCACATCTTCTAAGTTCTAACTAATTACATCAGAGAAGCAATTGTCTCCAAATTCCAAACTATATAAGCAAAAACAATGTCAAATTTTCAGAAAAAAGAAAAGAAAAATACATTTGAGAGATAAGAAAATATATATGCATAGAATATTGCTAGCTGGTTGCCACCAATTAAAGAAAAGAAAAATGACTGTAACTTGCTAGCATCTAAGAATCTCTTAGTCATGAGATTGAAATGATTTTAACCATATACAGCATAGAGAAATCCCCAGCTTCAAAAATGAAACTTTAATATTTCTAATGAATTTCAACAAGAAACCTCAAAAATCAAACATTAAGAATATCTAATCCCATTCCCATCTCTATTGAAGTGCTCTAAGTCTCTAACTTATAACAAAGTTTAATCCCCAGCTTACCAATTAAAAAATTTCTTCTAGAATTATTTCTAATTTTTGTCAACAGGAAGCCTCAGGCATGGAATCTCTAGGCTAAAGAAACCATTGATAAAAAATACAAAAGTTAAGCAGTAAAAATATGTAGCACCAAAATAGTACAGCCAGCCAACGATAAAAGAACTTGAAACAGGAACCTAATTGAGAAAGGCAAATTTTGTACCCTAAATTTCTTCCCATTATATAACAATGGATTCTTCTGAATTCTTTCATCCCATATCTGGAAAAGACAATGACATATACAAAAAGTTAGTAAACAGAGTGAAAAAGAATGCTAGAGTTAAGAATCAGTTGGATATGATCTGAATGAAAAATAAAAGCATGCTGACGTTCAAATATTTTACCTTTAACTGCTTAAATTAAAGAAAAGGAGGGGAATAAATGGAAACCGTTAAAGCTTGAGTATGCTTTTTTGTGTCACTAAAAGTTGGGCAACCTTTTCTTAAACTTACTTAAATGTGAATACTGTGGTTGTGCACCTGATATTTATAGTAAAAAAAAGCATGCCATTTTATATAAAGATAAATAATTATCCATAAAAGTTACTAAACATCCAAGTTCCAATGATAGAACCTTCCATGAATCAAGTCAGGAAACAACTGTATCGCTCATAGTTGTATGGACAAATATCGGCTGAACTTATAATGAACCAAATTTATTAAACAGAAACTGAAGCTGTTCCTGAAATGGCCATAAGGATACTCCAAGAGACCTTCAACTGTCAACCATATTTCATAAAACGAAACTGGCAATGCTTTTCTTGGATAGACAAAGGAAAAACCTCACCAACTATATATTGACAGCAAAATCAGGATTCTTATAGGAAAAACCTCCCAAACAAGGAGCAGATGCAGCTTTGACCTGGCAGCAAAGGGATGCCTTTCAAGGATTCCAAACTCAATGTCTGGTCATTTTAAGGCCAATCACAAGTCTTTCCTACTATTAGCGCAGAGCCCTTCTGGCAGAAATTAGTGATGCTTATGATAAAAATGAGGTTTAGCATTCTCACGTAATATTGGCTTCATGTAATCATGAAGTTACACATGCATGTTGATAAATCATAATGTACTTGGCTTAGTAAAAGACTTTACAGAATAGATCAAATGTTGGAAAATATGTGAGCAAACTCACCAAGGTTAAATACTGAATACAACCAAAGGATCATTTAATTCTCCAAATAATAAGACATAATTCATCCGGACTTGCAGATATAATACAAAACATGGTATTCACAAAATAAACCTTAGATATAGATTCCTCCAACTCCAAATTTGGACTGGGCACCCTATCATAAGCAGCACTGAAATCCACAAAGACCTACATTCCACAAGAACAGGGAGAGAGGGGGAAATTGTTAATATGACTTTATCATCTGAGAAAAAGATTTTAGCATCAAAGCTAACCAATCAAATTAGAAGATCATAAGGTAAACAACAAAACACATGATATTATCTTACGGTTCTTTCTGACTTTCAAAAGAAGATTTTTTATACTTGTGCTTATGTTTTTTCTTTTGATGTTTCCTTTATATATGTTTTCTTTCTTTTTATATTTCCTTTATATCTCGAGAACTTTTTGCTTTTGCCTTTACAGTCCTATAGGAAAAACTTAAGAATCTATAATTTCAAAATTCATGAAGCCATACTAAAAAAAAAATCTCTTTTGTTAGTTTTTACCCTTTACAGTTTTTCAAATATCAGATTATAGAAACTCCTCAGAAAAACCATTGCCAAGAAAGCACAAACAATAATGTTGGTGACTATAACTGAGGAACTAAGGAATAACAAGAAACCTTTCGGCACTCTGCTCCTTCAACATGCACATTGGTCCCTATAAAAGCTTCAATATCACATGTTTGGGTGAAATGGCATAAGCCTAAGTAAGAACAAGCATGGATAGCAATATTGGATGATAAGGAGCGTCCATGTTTGTAATATAAGCTGTCATTTTCTCTTACTTCACTAAGGTTAGGCCTCTCTCTCACTGCAAATCCAACAGATCAAGTTCATGTTAATCCAAGTTAACCTAAACAAGATCTGCTTCTTCAGGCACCATAACTAATATGTTACATACATATGCACGCACGCACACTACCAACATTAACTACTTCGTCCTTCTCCATCCACTTGAAACGAGATCACATCAATAAAGCCTCTGATTCTCTCCAATCAACTACATCAAATTCCAATAACAAGACATGTTCAGCTTGAGGAATTTCATAACTTTCTTCATATTAGTTTACCACCACTCTTGCCACGGCGTTCCTTCCCCTAGTTTCCAGGATTTATTATTATAGAAAAGAACAATATGATTTAAAGAAACCATTCCTTAACAAGCTAAGATTCTTAAATGTCAAGCCATGCATCGAAATTAAACTCAATATCCATCGTATTCCCCACAACCATTTTAAAAAATTCTTCTAGAGAGAACCAATGGGAAAGCCCCGTAGGGCATTCTAAGGAATCAAAATTAAACATAAACAAAAGCCCGACCAACTATGCACAAGCCGCAAGATTCACCGAGAGGGGGAGAGAGAGAGAGAGAGAGGGAGGGAGGGAGAGACCTGGGATCTGGAGAGCCCCGTAGGGCAAGAGAGAACCAATCTGTAGGAATGAGGATCTACGCCGATTTCCTCAGGGCCCTCCTCCATGCTCTCACTATCTCTCTCCGAGAGAACATAGTAAAAAACTCCGTCCCGTTGCACGAATAGACGGGGAAGGGAAAAAAAAGAGAACTCATCACGCCGTTTTTTGCCGTTCTATCAAGACTTCAGTATAAGTGGATCAGCAAATATGCAACATTTCTCCGGTCTCGTGACGCAGATGTATACTTGTATTTAATGGCACTTTATGCCTTCAGATTTTAATATGAATGCTGATATATAAAAGTATTAGTGTATATTAATTTTAATTCTTTAATAATACCAGATCCTATAATTATAGAGACTCTTAATTCAAAAAAAAAGTTGTGCAAAAGAAGCAATTTTTTTATATTTTTGATATTTTTTTTTACACATATTTTTTTTGTGAGTTCTTATTTGGCCAGTGGAGGTTGAAGTCTCCTTCCTTCTTCCTCTCTTCAAGGTTTAGAGCAGTTAAGTAGATAATCATATGGTATACTCTGCATCTATGAAAATCAAATTAAGAATGCATTGACAACACGCCACTCTGGCCGACTATACTAGCTATATTATGAAGTTGGTGCTCACAAATTTAAAAAAAAAATATTGGTAGTGCTTATATTCTAAAGCATGAATTTAGTTAAATTAAATTAGGTTTCACAGCTTTTTCTTCGCCTTCATGGAAATAATAGCACCTCAACAAAGAAGATGATATAATTCAAACTACTATTGAGGGACGCAAGGTTATTGCGAAAGGTTAGCAGGCACACCAGTTCTTTTAATTTTTTTTTATTTTTACATTAACAAATTTAATATTTACTTTTATACATATAGGTGCCCCTCTAAATATAAATGCTTTTAAACAAGTGCCCCACGAGCTGATTTTTTTGTGGCTCCCCAGTTGTTGGCAGGTACACATCATAAAATGCATCTAGAATGCCGTTGATCACCAAACTTCCACTTCATCTTTGGTCTGCCCCACATTTCTGCTACTTGGTGCGCCTCAAAGCTTGGATCAAGTCACTTCTCGGCTTTATTGTAGATAGAACAATGGCAATTTGTGGATTCCACCAATGTTATAAAAATCGGTCGAACCGAATCTGAAGCTGTCGATTCGACGAAATGGTTGTGAATTGGCTAAAAATTTATAAAAACTATTTTTTAAAAAATAAATGAAAAGATTGTATAAAAATAATTTAAAATAAACAAATATAATATGTTTAATAATTGGTTGAATCTGCTGTCTAACCGAATCCTATCACCTGTTCAATTCAAATTGGCTGATTCTAATAACACTCAGATACCAAAAAAATTGTGGACTTATTCTCCACATATGGTAAGCAGATGACAAGAGGGAGTCGCCGAAGGTAGCTAGTAACTAAATTGAAAATTCTAAATCAAGTCCAGTCTTGTAAATGAGTTTTTTTAGGGTGCTGCTTTCGGCTCGTAGGGGTGTAGCATTGCTAGTTGGAACTCATCTTCAGTTTGATTTATGTGGGTACTATTTCGGCGGTGCTGCCTTCATAAGGCAACATCAATTGTGGCTCATTGAGGGGCTTTTCTCTCAAAGAGCAAAAACGACTTGTACTGAACCATAGACAGCACTTGTTCGCCTCCAATTCCAAATCCAATGTTAGGCCTGCAAGAGATCTGAAGTAAATCTGCAGGTATAACAAACACCAGACTTGAGATCCCGTAGATCAAAGATCTAGCAGGGAGCTCATCTCCATGGATCTTAGGTCAGAATATAGGTGTTGGACTTCTCCTACGATCTGGGATCCACATGGCAGCAATCTGCCAGAGAGAGAGAGAGAGAGAGAGAGAGAGAGAGAGAGAGAGAGAGAGCTCAATGGCCATATGAAACCTTCGATGCCGTTGAGAGTCACAAGATAAGTACGACACTGGAAGATTTCAGAGTCTCAACATTTTCCCATGTCCATGACTGTTCAAAAATATATCTATCTATCTTTCTGCCTCAGCTTTTTAAAGTAATGCTCCATGAACAACCAATCTTCAATGACAACAAAATTTTTGCTTCGAATGGGTTGGTGCAATGGACAGGATGAGGATTCAAATAGTTTGGTTCAATAGACAGGGATGAGGATTGATAGGTGACTAATTTCTATTTCAAACTTATGTAAAGAGCTGTAAAAAGAAAAGAAAAGTCAATCTGCATGTTGAAACATAACAAGAACATCACCTTAAAGCACCAAAAATCACCTAAAGCACCAAAAACTGCTCTAAACTCTAAGGATGAAGGGAAATGAGAGAGACTTCAGCCTTTATTTTAAGCGGTAGTATTAGCTTGCCGTTCACCCAAAAATAAGAGTCGATCTTAATCCAGGAAATATAAATTGTGGTTACCATAAATGACTTAAAAGGAGAGAAAAAAAAAACATCTGACTCAAACACGTTAAAACATGCATCAGATATGAAAATTTTAGTCCGGACTAGCTTGTCAAATAACCCCACCATATCGAATTTCTTTCAATCAGATATTCAAAGGAGCCAACAGAAGGGATACACTGCTCGCTGCAGCAAGAGGGAAGCTAAATCATAGCTTTAACTTTGAAATAGCTCTCAAGCGTCATTTTTATGCATCTCAATATATTCATTGACCTGGAAAACAGTTGCTTGTATAGAATTATATCAGTTATTTCGGGCTCTTTAAATGGAGATGCTATAGTTGATGATTACATGTGCCAAATGCCAATCATCTTGAACAATGCTCCATACAAATACAAATTATTTACCAGACAAAGCAACTGGCCATGGACACCATCTTGATAATTTTATCAAGACACCCGACAACCGCTAATACCTGGTCATATCGCATAAATTGCATCTACATCTGAAGCAGACACGTCGGAATGGCGCGGCCATGAGCGAGAGATGCTCCTCCTTGACAACAGTCTCTCCCTCTTCCTAAGTGATCGACTCCGCTTGGACTTACAGACAAAACATGTCATGCCGCACAAGATACCCCCCATTATCAGCCCTCCAATCAGAGTTACAATGACGGCAGTAAACTCATAGTGCCGTCCTACCACAATGTAACAGGAGGCAATAAATGCTACAGATGTGCAGACTGAAGCCAGCCACATCAACTTGTTAATCACTTCGACCACCCGCCTTTCTGATTTCGTTTCCCCTCGCACTAAGGTAATTTGAACCACCACCACCGCCAGCGATGTGAAAAGAGCAACTGCATTGAAAATGAAAAAAATCTTGAAAGCAGCAGCACCACCCGCCGTTGCTCGGCCATCATTGAGATTTCCACCCGGAACAGTAAAAATGGCAGCAAATGCAACTGTGGCAAAAAGAACAGCAACCACAGTAACAGAATTTGTAGCATTATTTATCCCTTCCCTGTGCATCTTTTTCAATTCCTTGGCTACACGATCTACATTTTTATTGGTTTTCCTAGTCTGTTCTAGCTGGGTACGGACATCTTTCTTTATCTCAGTAACAGTCTTGCGCAGCTCATCTCTTGGCTGATTGAGCTCATTAGCTCTAAGTGCATTGAATCGTTGCAAACATTCCTTTATTTCAGTGGCTTCTTCTGAAGACGGCAGATCCTCTGCAATGTCAAATGCTGTCTTGTGAGCTCTGTTCAGAGCATTTACATTGGTGTCCGGAAGAACTAGCAGCTCATGCATTATCTAGAAGCAGGAAAAGAAAAGACATGATTAGGTAATGAAGCAACAACAACTCATACACAGTCCCCAACTTGCAAGGACACAAAAACAGAACAGTGAATGATATCTAAATCGTGGACGAGAGAGCCTAACACAATATAAAAATTTCTTAAAAGAACATACAGCTGTACCATCTTCCCTTTATCTTTGTACTGTCTTCATCATTATTGACTAACCAACATCATTGCAATCATACAGATTTTCCAGTCATTGAAAATTGAAACTGGAAAGAAAAGTGTCAAAACAAAATGCTTATTTCTCTACGGAAAATAAGGAAATCAGAAGTGAGCCTCTGAATGCTAAGGGCCTTAAAATAATATTTTGGGGCTGAAATTGGATAAGCATGTTCGCAAACTGTTCTCGTTGCTGAATTATGTAACAGTAACGAAATTGCAATAAGTTCAAGAGCATTATCCTACTGTCAAGGTTGAAGAGAGTAGCTAAACCAGTACAACACATGAAAACCTAACCTATTTGAAGATTTTAATTCTCTAACAAGCATAAAACTTTTTACTACTTAAGATGGAAAGGTGCATGACGAATCAAATTTATTGCAGTTACATCCATTTTTACTGACCATGAGTCTATTGGGGTTTAAGTTATTGATGACATTGTTCAAGACTTGTCAAAAAAGTCTTGAACGCCTCCCTCCATCAAGAAAATGAAATGATGAAGAGCTTATAATGGCAAAGTGAATTAAGGACCACAATAATGTACATGGCATAACCTTCAGAAACAATGTTCTTTTCATGCATCCATGTGGGGTAACTTATCGTACATGGCAATCCTTTGCTCATGTAACATTCACATCAATCACCTGAAAGACCAAATCCCCAAAAAATATAAGTACCTTTTTGTAAATGCCCTAAGAGCTGTTACCCCGTTATAAATATCCTAATATAGAGAATCAAACATTCAGCATAATGAATTTCATGTCTGAAGAACTAGGCTTGCTATACTTGCTCTACTAGCAGTCTAGCAACTTAGTGTCACAAAGATGAAAATGACATTATAACATCATATATTAATAACAAAACATGCTCACACACCACACACACATAACCAATGAATCCAAAACTTTACAAGTGCATAAAGCACATTGAGGTAGATTGTCACTTCAATAACCAAGCCTAACTGGATGAAGTTGTCCCTATAGCATCATGGATCTGAACAGCAAATTATAGGATTCTTCACCAAAAGCCCAATGATTCCTCGATTTTGGCTGTTCCTTTCCAAAGTTGGAATGACTTCACTTGCATCATCTCAAGTTTGAGAAATGCAAAATATATCTTGTGCATTGTAGTGCCATTTTTTTCATTTTTTATTTTATCAAATCTTTTCATCGTGTATCATACAGTTGTTAATGCTGTATCTCAGCCAATTGCCTAGGAGTGTTATAGTCAAAGGACCAATTATAGGGTCAACCCTAAAAGGAGAAAGTTTCTTTAGAGGTGTTCTTCACATGGAATGGAAGACTACATCATCTTCTCTTGGTTTCACCATTGTCCAACAAGTATGACTAGTCAGTCTACTGTGCTAGGGTTAAAATTAAGACCTTCAAGTTGGAGGTGGTGAAGAATTCAATACCTAGAGTATGTTTGTTCATGTAAACTATTAAAGAGCCAGCTAATACATACACACCACACACACTATATTAAGTCAAAGGTCCAACCTAGCTGCCAAGTTCTGCACATGGCCACATCAATGATCATGAGATTGGCTACTTGGACCAAGCGAAATCTAGATATCCAAACTAGAAAACTTTTATAAGGAAACTTTTATAAGGATGTGGTAAACTATGGTAGCCAAATTAGATGTTATTGCCTGCTTCAAATTAATTAATCCACAACAATAAAACCAAGCAAACTAAGGATAAGGCATAAGCTTATGATTCCATTCTAACCATGTTATTCTCCTCACAGAAAGGTATGTACTTTGGATTAATAATCTATACGGAGACAGATAGACACACACACACACCCAGGGAGAGAGAGAGCATTATCTAAAGTTTGCATCACATTATATCACTAACCTTATGGTCTTGATTACTGAAGAAAGGGGAAAGACCAAAAAGGCTCTGAGTGCTGAAACAATTGCCAAGAGTAATCAATTGGTATGTCATGCTCCAGGATGGAGCTACTTATGGGCCCCAATGAAAAACTATGAGTATAAGGTGGCAGTCCCACAAAAATTTTGTGCCTTGCTCAGACGCAGTTCAGCCACCAGACAGGAAGAAAAAACTCGACTTTCCTTTATCTGAAATAGATAGTAGTATCCTAATTTACTTTCTAGTGCTGCAACTGGCTATGCCACAAAAAGCAGCCGAAGGAATGGTCATATGACCAAAGTTTCCAAAATAAACATTGTATGAAACAAAATGAAGAATCCCCACGACATACTGAAATAGCCCACTGATTATTTCCTCTTCCAATTTCCCCTGTTCATTGCATCATGTTCTCATGGGCAATATTTAACATTTTGTAATGTTTTTCATTTGCATAAACAAAGCATCCCTCGGATATGCAGTCCACATAATAGTATATGAATAAGAACATCTGTTGGATGACCAGTCTCACATTTTGGACATGGCCATATCTACCAAAGCAACACGGCAACAAGATAATATTAAGCTTTTATCCATTCATGTTATATTCTGATGAAAAAATGGGAGAAATAAATAAAGTAGAAATTGAACTGTACCTCTACCCTCTTTTTCCGTGTTGCCACATGCAAAGCAGTATTGCCATTCCTATCAGGTAACATTACAATAGCTGCATCTGCATCAAGAAGCATCTTTACTACTTCACAGTCGGTTCCTTTCACAGCCATGTGCAATGCTGTTTGTCCTTTTCTGTCAGTTCTTCTGGCTAGCTGTGGATCTTTCTCCAGCAATGCTTTTACAACCTCTCTATGGCCTCGGCGTGCTGCTAGATGCAAGGCATTTTTACCATTTGTTCTAGAGATCTCTAGAAGTGCAGAATTTTTTGAGAGTAATACATTGACAACCTCCACGTGCCCCATTGTTGCAGCTGCTATTAGAGGCGTCTCATGTTTTGGGTCAGCTGTTTTGCTTAGTTCAGGATCCTGGTCTAAGAGTACCTGCACAATGTCTATAACATGTAGTACTAAGCAAGTGCCATTTTGATGCAATTAGCAAATTTGACTACCATACAGAAAAAACTGAAAAACCTAAAGTCAAGCAATACAAATTCACTACATAGTCAATGAAAATAAACAAAAGGATAACAGGCCTAAAGTCAAGCAATACAAATTCACTACATAGTCAACGCAAATAAACAAAAGGATAACAGGCCAGTACTTATTATTCTGCAATAATAATAAAATCAGGAAATGACTGCAAAATATTGCATAGCGCTAGACAATTGGCAATTTTTCAATCTGAGTACATGGTCCACTAGTGATGATAAAAGCACATTCAAGTGGAAAAAAGAACGAATAAATTTTATAGTTTATAGAAAGCCAAAAAAGTCGAAACTATATATTTTTTGATTTTTTCTTTTCGTTGCGTTATAATATTTAAAACTTAAACTGTAAAACATGAGCGCAACAAAACTACACACCTACCAGCTAGCAAGAGATTTCCATCTGCAGTCCAAGTTACCATTGTAAGTTGTGCATTTTTGTTAAGTCGTGATCATTGAAAGCCGTTGTTCATAAAAGATCTTAACATTTTCATTTATGCATTCTCCTGCTTCTCAAAGCCTTTACAAGAGAACTACGTTTCAAGAAAAGGAAAGAAAGAGGAGTCCTGAGATTGATGGTGCAAAAAAGAAGATCAGACCCAACACAGGCCAAAGGTTATAAAAAATCAATACCGAGAAATGGCTACAAGGTTTATAACATAGGGGTGATATTGATACAGTTATGTAATCTTTTTCAACAACAAACTTACATGAACTAAATAATGAAAGCACGTAAAGAAATACCATCTTTGTAATCTTAGTTTAAACAGTTTATATAAACAGCTGCCCATACGATGACCCAATCACCCAGAAGAATAAAACTTCTATAAAAACATGACTTTGGGATAAGAATAATTTATTGCTAAACCGTGTTGCTAATTTCAGCATAATTGGATGGACCATGGTTGGTCTGTTAACAAGCAAGAATCATAACTTCGCCAACTAACATAACTAGCAGCATCCCTCAAGAAACAACACAGTAAGAATCAGATCATCACCTTGGTATCCCTTCTTCGCAGCGATATGCAGCGCAGTGTATCCCGCGTTCGTCTTCCTCGCCACGCTCTCCCTGCTCGAGTGACTCAGCAGCTCCTTCACCATATCCAAGCTTCCTCTGTCCGCCGCGATGTACAGCGCCGTCTCCCCGAGCTCGTTCACCTCGTTCACCACGGCCGCCCGAATCTCCGCCCTCTCCGCGTCGGCACCCAGGCCGTCAGCACAGACCATCTGCTCGTCTATCCCGTGAAGAACCCTGTGCACGGCAGCGAGGTCCCCCGTCTTGGCAGCCAGGTGGAGTTCGGTGTCGTTGTGCTTGCCGGTGACCTGCTTCACGTACTTCTTCGGCGTCCCGGCCTGGTCCATCCGCTTGCCGGAGTTGGAGAGCACGAGGGCAGGACCCGTGGGGCTCGATTTCTCCCCTCCGTGCTCGATGTCCCGCTTGACGACGACCTCGAGCTCCATCTCGCGATCCACTACCTCGGATCGCTGGTAAATGTAATAAAAATGAAAAGATCGAGGAGAAAACTTCTGATATACAAGGAGAGGGGGCGATTCTAGGGCTTCATCGAGGAGAAGTAAGCCCTAGGATGTGTCCCCGTTTCTTTTGTGAAGGGCGGCCATAAGCCAGTCAGAGAGAGAAAGAGAGAGGTCGAAGCCTCTATTGCGGAGTGAGTGGGGAAAGAAAAGAGCGAGAAAGTGGAAGAGGAGAGAGAGCGGGAGAGAATTCTCTGCTCCATGGGATGGACGACGAGGGGCCCAGAGCAGAGGCGTCCTTTGATCGTCTACTTTTGTCCTACGCGAGAACGACGACCAAGACTCGCCCTCCCTCGTCTCGCGGTTTCTTCCCCTCTGCAAGCAGACGCTGTCTCCTTCTCGAAAGTCCAGATATTTGACCATAATACAGAAATGGGACTCACAGTTCGTCGCTGCGCGAAATGAAGCTGCTATCTTTTCTTGGGGAAATTTTAAGGAATACGCTTCATGAATCTAACTTCTTGTTCTCGTGAAAACCGAGCTTCAAAGTTTTTATGGGTAACGAAAGATATTTATAAGATCTTTTTTTTTTTTGGTAAATTAGTTGTGAAATCGGTAAAAATCTATCATTTTGGCCTTTAAAAACAATGCGGTCAAGTTTTTTTTAAATTAATTTTCCATCGTTAACAAAGAAGAAACTTTTATATAATTATTTTTCAAACAGCTAAGTAATGTTGACATAATTAAGTCGTTTCTCTCTCTCTCTCCCCTCCCCTCTTGAACGGTGATGTCCTTTAAAATGTTAAATATTTGGCAACATGAACTTTTATAAATCTATGTTAAAGACACAATATTCACATTATCAAACGCTTTTAAAAGTGACATTTTGTTACTATTTTATGAATTTATTCCAACTATTATAGTGATTTATAGAGTACCATCATAATTGTTTTATGAAATTAGACTAACTTTTTAGATAGATTCATGAAACAATTTATTACTGTTTTGATTGTCAAACAACCATATGAATTCATATTATTTCACATTATTCATGCTAAAACATATGTTATAAAAAAAAAAATATGAACACACTCTAGGAGGGCGATGGTTTATTGTGTACTACCTACAAACTCCCTCTTTCTTTTTATCTCTTCCGAGATGTCCAATAAACTCCTTCTTTTGGTAATCTAATTATTGGTTTGTTTTTGTATTGACCATATAAGAAAAAAACGACTTATTTTTCATTAACACACACTCTCTCTCTTAACTTTTTGAAAAGAATAAGAATGGAAAGCTTCAATCCCATCTAGGCCATTGGAATTTAATACAATTACCCAAAAAAGGGAGGACTAGGTGCACCAGGCGCGGCGCACCCTACAGCACAGAATAATGATAAAGTAGTAAAATGCAAATATTGTCTAAGCCTGGGCATCGGGCCGGGCCGCTGCCGGGTATCCGGTACCCGGCTCGCCACGAGCTCGGGCCTTGACAAAAAAGTTTTCGGGCCAAATTTATCGGGCTCGGCCCGGCCCGGGCCTGCCACTATGATCGGTGGCGACCCGATAAGCCTGACATGAGTTTTTTTTTTTTCTTTAAAAAAAATGAACTTAGAGAATTAAGAACTTAGGGTTATGGGTTAGGTTTTCTTTTTCTCTTTTCGTTTCATTAAGAAATTTCATCGCCGCGAGCTCGAGACTGCCTCCTCCAGTCTTCCTCATTGGCCGTCGCCCCTTGACTGCTTCTTCCGGTCCCCCCGTCGGTCGCCGCCATCGCACAACTGCTCTACTTGCTTCATCGTCGATTGCATCGAGTGCTCCTTCAGAGGACTACTTTCTACTGGTTGTTGTTCTTGTTTTTGTTATTTTATTAAGTGCACATGATTTACGTTCGTACTCATTTTTTGAGTGAGCTAGAGGCTAGCAAGTAGCAACCTGCCTCAAAGCCCGGATCAACCCACCCGACCCATTAATAATCGGGCCGGGCCGGGCCGGGCCTCGAGCATAAACCGAAGCCCGAGGCCCGATGTTACATGAAACTACGACATAGGAAAAAGAAAGAAATTAGTAGGAGGGGTGGGCTTTTCAATTTAAATGTATAAATTACGCGTGAGAAAATAAAATCGGGCAGGAGTTGAGGGACGAACAATCGTCTGCAGAAGGGGAGCAAGGAAAAGAGAGAAATGAAAGCTTAAGTTAGTTGGGGTTTTTTCATTCACAGTGAGGAAAAAAGTTGCGTTTGCCGGGAGTCGAACCCGGGTCTATTGCTTGGAAGGCAATTATCCTAACCGTTGGACTACAAACGCTCGTTGAAGTTTTGACTCTTACTTTGTATTAGCATGAAGGTTCAGCAAGATGATGGAATTCCTCACGTGGTTAGACCAACACAATGTTGAGCGTTAGGAACGTTTCCCACTTTTTGCCACTTTCTTTTGTGCCTTGTAGAAGAATAGTGAAGGGCACTTTAGTCTTTTTGTATACTCCAACACTTTGTGCCTGACAACGAAAAACAAACTGCTTTCAACAGTGCTACCTACGCAAACCGGGCCTTTGGAAGGGACCGGGTGCATCTACGGTCAGAACCCGAACCGTCAACATCCCCCACCCATTTCGACTTGTCGGACCCAAGCCATCTCATGTTTATTCAATCCTAACCCAATCCCAAACCCAGGTCAACTTTTCCAGGACCCAAATCCACACCGAAAACCAAATCCAAACAGTTTACTTATGGATCCATACAACAAAGGGCAGACTCGAAACCTACCTGTTGAATGAAACAATATCATCAAAGCCTAGTGCTCAATGACCAAATGCCGATTTGACCCAAATCCATGCCCTAACTCAACTTGGTCTTTACTAGATTGTAACCAGCTTAGCTCCATTATGTCAATCTTATCTATTAATCTAATTGACACAAACCAGTCAATTAAGTATTAAAATTTAAGAGTTAGAAGAAGTGGTTTTCGATTACATGATTTTTCAAGGATGATGGCCGGAGGTATTAATGGATCAGATTCGATTCAGATGTACTTTTAATTAGATCTGCTTTTTCGAATATTCACATATTCAGATTCCAATGCAAATGCAAACACAAATGAAGAAAAGCCATATCCAAATCTAAATCTGAATCTGACTCACAATCAAAATCTGATTTGAATTTGAATCCAAATTTTGAATTGAATCCGACCAATTTTCAAAATGTAAGGACGTTGAATGTAAGATACCTATTTGTAACTAAATTTGATTTGAATCTGAATCCGATCAAATATTTATGTATATCTAATCTGAAACTATCTTAAATCTAGAGCTGATTCAATTTATTAATCGGATATTAATTTTTTTATATATCCAATTTTTTCCGAATGGTTCAGTAGGATATCTAATGCAAATGAAATATATAGAACACCCCCAATTATTAGCGCCAGATTTGAATCTTCTCCAACCGAGGGAGACTGATCCATTTCTTGTTATGGACTATTTGAACTTGTGTTAGTTTATATTCAAATTCCAATATTTTTTTAGGGACTTGATCTCAACCAATGATCGACATTAGATTAGGTTCTGCTTATGATTATCTATATTCATGTTTTGATTTTTTTAGCTTGGTTGATTTGAGTTAATGGAGATCTGAATTTTCCCTCATTTTTTGGGGTCTTCTCTACATTGCTGATGCAGGAACAAGCATAGTATAGCTTCGATTGTTGGCGAATCAAGTGAAAGCCTTGCACTACATGAGAAATAGAGAGCAAGCACCCAAGTAGCCAACATGGGCGTTCCTGGGATAAATTGAAGAGTGGAGAGAACCTTTAACTAAGGGATAAAAAAAAAAACCAACTTATGTATCACTATCTCTCTTTTATATTTGCACATCAAATTGTATATGTGCCAATGAAATGCTGTTGGGAGATAAGGGGTGATACCCGATAAGCCAAAGTCTCCCTCCTCCCGTACCACCGATGTTCAAGGCCTGCTTCCGTGGTTGCGGCAGGACCATTTGTAGTACATGGAAGCAACACCCACATGAATCAAACTGATGACTCACCATTTATAGGCGAGTCAGTTCAACCAGCTATACTATGCAACTTAAGGCAGTTGTTGGAAGTAGTCTTCCCTCCATTTATTTACAAAAAATGGGTAGGATGCAACTTAAGGCAGTTGTTGGAAGTAGTCTTCCCTCCATTTATTTACAAAAAATGGGTAGGTACAAGCAAAATAAAGGGTCCACAGGATGACATTAGACTACAGCTACAGGCCATAAAAGCCCAGCTGCCCTTTCAATAAGCTCACCAAAAAATTGTGTAAATTGTGTACGAGTTAATTGTACATTGTCATCGTTTGATTTTATTTTTTCTGGTTCCGTAACTTACTCAACTTGTCTGGTTGGGGCGTAAGTGACGATTGGCCACGGTAAAGGCCGTGGTCAATGAATGTTTATTCTCACCAGACCCATGTGAATCCAAAACAATTTTGTAAACTAAGAAGGGGAGGTAGGCTTGGACAACTTAGAAGCAGTTTTATGTTTACCTAGCCTACATATTTCACAACTATACACACACACACACTTTATACAAAAATCAATTTACCATTTCAACTTAATTTATGTCCAAGACATTTATGTTTTATCTGTGTTTAGAAGTTACGTTTCGCCCCAAAACTGATCTAAGAGCTTCGTTTAAAAGATCATAAGCTGCCCGATTAAATACCCATTTTCTAAAGGTTGCAATCCATGGTTAAAGTAATTAATTTGCATGATTAAAACAACAGGTTTCTATATTATTAGTAATATATATAAAGGCACGTATATACAAAACTAGTATTAAGCCCACTAACCGTGATGATAGGTTAACAAATCATCCACCTTAATTCACATAATTCACATATGGGACTAGGTGCTAAATCTTATTTGATAGCCATATTAGCAACATGATTCAAGACTTGCCCGGATGCCTTGGCGGCACAACCCCAGTTGATTTGTAATGCCATGCAAATACATGTTTCAAAATCTTAATTGCCAAGAAGCATCTTAGACTCTGAGATGCATGGGTTTAACTTGAATGTAAAAGTGTATATATATGACTTGGAACCCTTAGTTTATCGAGCCCCAATTTGGTATGAAGCTTTATATGCATCAGAAAAATCCGACTACAAAATTGGGAAACTCTAATATCATTATGCACGAAAAATACCCTCCAGATGGATTTTACCTTGGAGGTTAAATTCGAAAGCTTTAGAAAATGACTTGTGCGCTTGAAAAGTAATCAATAAAACAGGACTAGTTAAACGAAAAAAAAAAAAAGAAACCTAAATGGTAAGCATGCCGTTCCCCGGATGTCATATATAATCTGACTTCTGTACTAATAGAAATTACGTAAGCGTGTGGGGGCTTCTCGGAACTGTCTCAGATACGGTTTCAAAGATAAGGAGATGATCTTACGATTTCAATCCCTATCTCGAGCAGTTTTACGTTTTTCGTAAATATTCTTCCATATTTCCACTAGCCTACGCCTGCACACACACCATATGGAATATAACCGTTGAAATTAAGGCCACTTTTTTCCAGGGAAATCCATTCTGAGCGAGTGAATTTTTTCAGCGTTTGATAAACTGGTTGAAACCGTACTGAAAAGGAAAAAAACACTCGATGAACAGCCATCAAACGTCGCCTACGAGTGGGCTTCGGTTGGACGGCGGTAACCAAGGACCTCAGGTCAGATAACATATGTTATTTATTAAACTCATATATTTGAAATACTTTTTTTTAAAAATCAGATTTGAAATACTTTTTAGGTCAGATAACATATGTTTATTTATTAAACTCATATATTTGAAATACTATGTTTATTTATTAAACTCATATATTTGAAATACTTTTTTTAAAAAAATCAGATTTGAAATACTTCTTAATTAAAATCAGATTATATCAGAGAGAGAGGCCCAAACCTCCATATTCTGAACCAGACTGCATGCACACCATAAGCCTAAGCATTGGGCTGAACCAGCCCAAAGCCCGAGTCCGGGTCTAACCAAACAACTGGAAATGGAAATAGGACAGACTCAGGACAGACTCAGCCTGGTTAAAATAAAAATAAATAAATAAAATATTTTTTAATATATTAAATTATACATTATTATTCAAATAAAAATAATAATAATAACATATCGGGTCAACCTGAGTACCGAGTACTTAGGCCTGATCAGGCCAGGTATTCATGGGGTACCTGGCCGGTGCCCAGCCCTACCCACCAATGCTAAACTTTATTTGAAAAATGTAAGCTGAATAAATATAAAAAGTGTATAAATTGATTTACGAGGCATCCACATTATTTTTTTGAAAATAAGGACAATTTATTGTTCACCTTTACAAAAGCTACTTCCAAACATCGTTGAAGTTGCTGCCAACTACCGAGTGAGGGATATGTCAAAAGTGTTCAATATTAATGACATGTTGTGTGTGTGTGTGTGTGTGTATATATATATATATATATATTAGTAGAACCATAACATCATTGTGCTAAAATACACAAAATACCAAAGCCACAACAATCATCTACCGATGAATCATGGGTTGAGTCATTCCAAACATAATTCTACATCCCCCAAGCATGGATGCATTTGACAAATGCGGCTAGGTCATGCATAAAAAAGACGGGCATCATAGGGTTTTCTAAGATCAGTTGGAAAGAAAAGATTTTTTTTTTTCGATGAACAGTTGTCAAGAAAAGACTAGAAACAATGCGCACTTTAAAGCAATCAACTTGACCGATTGCCAAGCCCATTCCTCAACTCACTTGTTCATTAACACACGGGTACTTCGTCAAACACAATATTAATAGTCAGGTTTGCCAATATAAAATAATCAAGTTTAACCTAAGATCTTTAGCTTGATGAACCACCATCAATCTTTTGCCACCTAAAAGTTTGTGAATTTAAGATGATTGGTTATCAAACATACCCTTGCACACAAGTGAAGCTCTAGAAGTCAGGTCAGTGTTTTATGTACTTTGTCACACGAACCAAAACATTATCAAGAAAATACAGATTAATTCATAGGATAGGACCGCAATATTAAGACAAAATCAGAATGGAGTACTATAATATGCAGTTCTTATTCAAGAAATTTGGTAAATCCAAAATCACACAAAAAATATTTTCGTTGAACCACGCACAACATATGGAGGGACATTGCACACCATGTTGGATCAGCAGAACAAGGTTAAGTATCAAGTCAAATCTCAGGAAACAAAAAGACAAGATATAATTACAAAACAGCTACTTAAAAAAGAAAAACTGTAAAGAAACGTAAACACAAGTGAAACATGATAATAAGTAGCAAAGGAAATGAAATGACAAGAAGCTGCACTTACCCGAGGACAGCTTCATAAAAAGTAAAGAGCATAGTATGACCCAAAAAATGGTCAAGACAAAGCAACAAAATATGCTAAGACTACACAGCAAGAAGCAAAATATAAACCAACTACTGGATTCTAAATTCCTCGAAAATAGAGCCTCCTGTTGAGCTTTCCATTAACTAATCTTCGTAAAAAGCAAATTTTTTGAGTTCCAAAACTTCCTGTTTATAGAGGAGATTTAAGTAACATCAGTCTTGAAAAACATGGATTTGTACCTGTCAAATGCCAATGTGTTCCCCATGCTCTAACAGGAAATATAATAGAACATCAGATATTTATTCCATTTCTAGATAAGTAACTCATGACACTCTAGTAAAACAGCAAAAAAGATATCAAAAGAATATGTTGACATCCGAAAACATAGGATATTATTCATCTTATGCATGATTTTGAATATAAAGGAAACGTCCCAAAATGCAGCTGGGAATGACAATTTAGCCATAGATAACCTGATTTTTATTTGTTTTGGTACCAACTAAGTTGAGACACAACATGTTTGACCACCTTCAGCTCGAAGGGCCCAACCACTTGGTGAGGTGGCTCCTGTACCAGCATTATTAAACGGTCGATTATAAACAAGATAAGGAATAGAGTTTGCCACAAAGGAATAAGAGGAATACCTCAATAGGGAAAAAAAATTACCAAACAAAAAAATCCTTAATCTGATGGCTTACCTTTCCAGTGGCAAGACTAATGATGAATGCATTATTAAAAGAATCATAAGAAAAAAATGGATAATAGCTGTGGAACTAGATTTTGTGACTTGATCGGTAGAAGATTGATATAAAGCATTGTCACATATATCGGATACGGGTATTACATGGCGAGGAATTTCTCGCGTATAATACGGTAAAGTTGTACATCTCGGGAATATCTCAAGAAAGTCTCAACAAATGTTTAAAAAATATAATAAATCCTGAAATAATAAAAAAAATAAAAAAGTACCAAAAAAACACATTATATGCGTTTTTTGTGACTGATATAAAGATCAAAAGTCCTTGGGCGCACAAGACATAGCTCTCTACTGTAACTGGTTCATACGGTATATCTAATACAATGCAGTAGTTGAGAGTGAAAAACAAAAAGAACGCTTTAGCTTAGGAATCTACCTCACAACTTGTTGATCTAGGCAACTACCATTGCTTGAAAGAAAAATGTAGGACAATGAAGAGCAACAAGAAAAGACGATAATTTATGTGGATTAAGATGAAAATTGTTGAACATAAAATAAGAAGCAATATCATGATGGAAAACATCAAGAACATATTGAAACTGCAACAGAAGTCAAAAGGAAGAACATGAAATATAAGTGAAGGTTGATTTCTTCAACCAATTATGCAAGCATAAAAGTTGTCATGGTTTTTATTATGTTTTTAACCTTTTTTTCACTTTGGTCGTACATTTATCAGAATTTCCATTTTGTCAATACAGATTCATGCATTATCAAGAATCAATTTTCATTTTTTTGCACTAGGAATTACCAAGTTATCCCCAAGAAAACATAGACAATTTGGGAAGATACATGTATTCATAAATCTCAACAGCAGAAGGAAAGTTCCATAGGACTGAACTAAAACCAACACTCATGCACAAATTTGAGCATAAGGGAGAAAGAAACCAATGAGGCAACTGTGCAAATAACACGGTCACAAAGCATCCAATATGACAACAGATGTGAGAAACACAAGAGCCTACCCAAGCCATTCCCAATTTCATGCCTACAGATTCATCCATGCTCCCAATTGATTTCATGGGCACATAAATATGCACAAGAGTCCACAAGAGTTTTCTCAACATTTACAATAAATATTTAAAAGACTAACTTTAAAAAATTTATGAGAAAACTTTTGCAAGCCATGCAAATAAAAAAAAATTGACAAGATTAACTTTCCAATATTTTATCAAAGACATGAAAGGTGCATAAGGATTTTAATAATCAATCGCAAAAAAAAAATCTAAGAGATTAAAAAAAGCTCACAAACATTGGTTAAAAAAAATCATGAAAATCTAAAAGAACATAAACTTTTCATGAGTATACAAATGTGTACAAAACTTAAAATCTATATAACAAACTTGTTACATTCAACTTTTTTAATAAATGTTAAAAAATAATTTTAAAAATGTCTATAAAATTGTATGAAGCATCAATGAAGTTACAAAAATTTTATAAAAAGTTTTAGAAAAATGTTTACTTATGTTCAAGAAAGCGTATCAAAATACACAATTTTAAATATTTATATACACTTGTCAAATATCTAAAAAACTTCACTACAAGAAAATGACATTTAGTGATGTACAACATGCTTCAGTAAATGTCATCAGTGATGCTAACTCTTCATCATGAATGGGACCACCAAAATAAAGACGGAATTAAGGGTGCACTCATTGCTATTAACTACCACAATTACCCATGCATTAACAATGATAACCCAGCTGCTGTGTCACAAACTATCCATGAACGGCTCATGAAACAACAGAAACATAAAATGCAAGAACAGCCAACAATAACATACAAATACTCAAGCAGCAAAAATGAAAAAGTTAAGCTACAATCAGTACTACAAAAGCAGTTGAAAGCATTTTCGGATTGAGAGCTAGCAGCATAACCTTTTTAGTCACGAACCTTTTATTTCATATAGTCTTTTCGTTGATCTAAAAGACAAAAGAAAGTTGCAACTACTACCATACCACTTTATGGTGATCTGCAAACTGTCAGTAACTATATAATTGTACTAATAAAGGAAAATAAATCCTCTAACCTGATTAAGGAGATCAACTAGCAGCCCTCAACAGGCAACTCTGACCAGTGTGGACCAGTATAATCCACTGGCACACCATGTATAAAAAACTTGAGTTGGAAACCCACTGCATTACAAGAAAACTTTTTAGATGCAGTCACTCCTGTCCTCAATCTAATCACTAAAACAATGCAAATACTCAGTCCCCCAAAACAGGAAAATTCATTGATGACACAAAATTCAGGAAAAGGTCGGAACACGAAGAAGAAACTATTTTAATATGAAAAACAGCTGAGAACGGTAATGAAACAATAGATTTGAAGCACCATACTCACCATCAAATTTTGAAGTAGGAAGCCTGCATGTGTCCGCATTTAGTTAAGCAACTGCAATTGGTCTTTCCAACCATGTTAATAATGGTGCAACAGCATCTAACTGCCAAAAGAACAATGGAAGCATCAATTTTGAGGAAGGAAAGAAAAATATACAAATCAACAATAAAAAAAATCGAGATATACATACTGTTATACACCAGTCGAAAAGATACAGTAAGCAATAGAAAGAACAAGTACCAAAACAAACTGTCAATGTAGCGTAGGGCAACTTTCCCAATGTAGCCATGCATAGCAAAAACCATAAAACACTTTTGGAACAACAACAATCCAGACAGTAAATAAAATATGAACCACATAGACAAAAACGAGTTTCTCCAATATGTGGTGGAATCAACAGAAAAATTTGACCATAAATTGTTAGGAAAAGAATTGATAGTCATTATGTGAAGAGCATGTAAAGTTTGTCTAAGTAGATTATGAAGATTCTATTTACTTACGAAAAGAGAAATAGTTAGGTTCTCAACATTCTATTTTCTAGCTCCATTAGCTCATCATGACATAGAACCTACCACTTCTGAAGTGAGTGCTCATTTGATCGATTATATTAGCAAGCAGCTACTTATAACAATTAAACCAGCTTGATGAGCTGATCTACATCCATCTGTGCATATCTATTTGTAAATTGAACTAAAAATTAGTTGAGTATTTCTCTTAACTCCATCACAGTGCATTTGTTGTTTGAGGCCAAAACATGGTTTGGTAAACTGACAAATATAAGGCCTATGTAAATACTCAAGTAAATATATGCGAGACATTGGTTGAACTTTGATTAGTTGCCATATATGATATGAAAATTGTTGAACTTGGATCAGTTGCCTTTTTTGATCTAAAAATTGTTGAACTTCGATAACTGGTCATATCTGATTTAATAAATTGTTGAACTTCGATCAGCGGTCTTATCTGATCTCAAAATTGTTGAACTTCGATTAACGGTCATCTCTGATATGAAAACTATTGAACTTTGATCAGTGGTCTTATCTGATCCGAGAATTGTTGAATTTCGATTACTGGTCATATATGATTTAATGAAATGTTGAACTTCGATGAGCAGTCTTATCTGATCTCAAAATTGTTGAACTTTGATTAACGGTCTTCTCTGATACGAAAGCTAATAAACTTCGATCAGTGGTCATATTTAATCTGAAAATTGTTCAACTTCGATCAGTGGTCTTATCTAATCTGAAAAATTTTAAACTTCGATCAGACGTCATATATGATTTGAAAATTGTTGAACTTCGATCAGTGGTCTTATCTGATCTGAAAATTATTGAACTTCGATAAGTGGTCTTATCTGGTCTAAAAATTGTTGAATATTGACAAGTGGTCATATCTGATCTGAAAATAGTTGAACTTCGATCAGTGGTCTTATTTGATCTAAAAATCGTTGAACTTTGATCACTGGTCTTATCTGATCTGAAAATTGTTGAACTTCGATCAGTGGTCTTATCCGGTCTGAAAATCGTTGAACTTCGATCAGTGGTCATATCCGGTCCGAAAATTGTCGAACTTCGATCAGTGGTAATATCTGATCTGAAAATTGTTGAACTTCGATAAGTGGTTTTTTTCGGTCTGAAAATTGTTGAATATTGAACAGTGGTCATATCTAATCTGAAAATTATTGAACTTTGATCAGCGGTCTTATCCGGTATGAAAATTGTTGAATATTGATCAGTAGTCATATATGATCTGAAAATGGTTGAATATCGATCAGTGGTCTTATCCGATCTGAAAATTGTTAAACTTCGATCTATGGTCTTATTTGATCAGAAATTGGCTAAACTTCGATCAGTTTCTTATCCGGTCTGAAAATTGTTGAACTTGGATCAGTTGCCTTTTTTGATTTGAAAATTGTTGAACTTCGATCAATGGTCTTATCTGATCTGAAAATTGTTGAACTTCAATCATTGGTCATATCGAATTTAATAAATTGTTGAACTTCGATCAACAGTCTTATCTGATCTTAAAGTTGTTGAACTTCGACTAATGGTGTTCTTTGATATGAAAACTATTGAACTTCGATCAGTGGTCTTACCTTATCTGAAAATTGTTGAACTTCGATCACTGGTCATATCTGATTTAATAAATTGTTGAACTTCGATTAGCAGTCTTATCTGATCTCAAAATTGTTGAACTTCGATTAACGTTCTTCTCTTATATGAAAGCTAATGAGCTTCGATCAGTGGTCTTATCTTAACTGAAAATTGTCCAACTTCGACCAATGGTCATATACGATTTGAAAAATGTTGAACTACAATCAGTGGCTTATCTGATCTGAAAATTATTGAACTTCAATCAGTGGTCTCATCTGATCTGAAATTGTTGAACTTCAATCAGTGGTCTCATCTGATATGAAATTATTGAACTTCGATCAACGGTTATATCAGATATGAAAATTGTTGAACTTCGATCAATGGTCATATCTGATCTGAAAATTGTTGAACTTCGATCGTTACTAAGTTCTTGGAACTCAATTTCACATTCTTGACTGACCCATTTCAGATTATTTTAGAAAGCTAAACGTTGTAGCCAATGTAAGCGGCTAGGCCAAAACGCCTGTTAAGTCTTCTACAAACTGGTTCCATGAAGGACAACCTTGTTGAGCCACCAACAAGGTGATACCAACGTATCCTTGTGCCCTCCACATGCAATGCAACATCAACCTGAGCAACCCCTTTTCCAAAACAACCCCTTGACAATCAAAAAATCGCTCAGCGCAAAGACCCAACTAACAAGGGTCATCACCTAAGAACCTTGGAACCTCCATCTTAGGCAGTTTCAGATTTGTAATTAACCTCTAGCTTAGGCAGCTTCAGATTCATACCATAGTTTGTACTCGTTGATCTAAAAATGGTTGAACTTCAATCAGTGGTCTCAACAGATATGAAAATTGTTGACCTTGGATCAGTTGCCTTATCTGATGTGAAAATTCTCGAACTTCGATCAGTGGTCTTATCTGATCTGAAAATTCTCGAACTTCGATCAGCGGTCTTATCTGATCTCAAAATTGTTGAACTTCGATTAACAGTCATCTCTAATATATAACTATTGAACTTCGATCACTGGTCATATCCGATTTAATAAATTGTTGAATTTCGATGAGCAACCTTATCTTATCTCAAATTGAACTTCGATTAACGGTCTTCTCTGATATGAAAGCTAATAAACTTTGATTAGTGGTCCTATCTGATATGAAAATTGTTCATCTTCGATCAATGATCTTATCTAATCTGAAAATTGTTGAACTTCGATCAGTCGTTATATATGATCTCAAAATTGTTGAACTTCGATCAGCGATCATATCTGACCTCAAAATTGTTGAAGTTCGATCATTACAAAGTTCTTGGAACTCAGCTTGATAATCTTGACTGAGCCATTTCTGCCTATTTTAGAAAGCTCCACGTTGTAGTCAATGTAAGCGACTAGGCCAAAATGCACTGTTAAGTCATCTACAAACTTGTTCCATGAAGGACAGCCTTGTTGAGCCACCAACCAGTGATACCAACGTATCCTTGTGCCCACCACATGCAATACAACATCAACCTGAGCAACCCTCCTTTCCAAAACAACCCCTTGACAATCGCCGGAGAACCTTGGAACCTCCATCTTGGGTAGTTTCAGATTTGTAATTAACCTCCATCTTAGGCAGCTTCACATTTGTATCATAGTTTGCACTCGTTGATCTAAAAATGGTTGAACTTCAATCAGTAGTTTCAATTGATAAGAAAATTGTTGAACTTGGATCAGTTGCCTTTTTTGATCTGAAAATTGTTGAACTTCGATCAATGGTCTTGTCTGATCTGAAAATTATTGAACTTTCATCACTAGTCATATCTGATTTAATAAATTGTTGAACTTCGATTAACAGTCATCTCTGATATGAAAACTATTGAACTTCGATCAGTGGTCTTATCTGATCTCAAAATTGTTGAACTTCTCACTGATCACATCAGATTTACTAAATTGTTGAACTTCGATGAGCGACTAGTCTTGTCTGACCTCAAAATTGTTGAACTTCGATTAACGGTCTTCTCTGATATGAAAGCTAATGAACTTCGATCAGTGGTCTTATCTGATTTGAAAATTGTTCAACTTCGATCAGTGGTCTTATCTAATCTGAAAATCATTCAACTTCGATCAATGGGTCATATATGATCTGAAAATTGTTGAACTTCGATGAGTTGTCTTAAATGATCTCAAAATCGTTGAACTTTTGAGCTTTGATCAATGGTCTTATCGGATCTGAAAATTATTGAACTTTGATAAGTGGTCTTATCTTATCTGAAAATTTTTGAATAACGATCAGTGGTCATATCTGATCTGAAAATAGTTGAACTTCTATCAGCGGTCTTTTCTGATATGAAAATCGTTGAACTTCGATCAATAGCCTTATCTTATCAGAAAATTGTTGAACTTCGATCAGTGGTCTTACCTGATCTAAAAATCGTTGAACTTCGATCAGTGGTCTTATATGATATGAAAATCGTTGAACTTCGATCAGTGGTCTTACCTGATCTGAAAATCGTTGAACTTCGATCAGTGGTCTTATCTGATCTGAAAATCGTTGAACTTCGATCAGTGGTCATATCCAGTTTGAAAATCGTCGAATTCCGATCAGTGGTCTTATCCGGTCTAAAAATTGTTAAACTTCGATCAGTGGTCATATTCGGTTTGAAAATTGTTGAACTTCGATCAGTGGTCATATCTGTTCTGAAGATTGTTGAACTTCGATCAGTGGTCATATTTGGTCTTAAAATTGCTAAACTTGGATCAGTGGTCATATCTGGTCTGAAAATTGTTAAACTTCGATCAGTGGTCATATCTGGTCTGAAAATTGTTGAACTTTGATCAGTAGTCTTCTCTGATCCGCAAGAGAGACAGATGAGAAAAAAAAGGGAGGTGCTATGAGATCTCTTGCAATGTTAGACATATCCAATGCAGTGCCATTAAGAATGCTTAAAAGAGAGATACAAAGTTGCTATTATTGCCAATGTTAACAGATCTCCTAAAAGCTAGGATGTGTATGTCACTACTCAGAGTGAGGTAGAATAAAAGCAGCAAAGTAATAAGCACATTTGGGGAGAGAGAAATTGTTGAACTTCGACAAGTGGTTTTTTTCGCTCTGAAAATAATTGAATATTGATCAGTGGTCTTATCTGATCTGAAAATTGTTCAAGTTCAATCAGTGGTCTTATCTAACATGAAAATTTCCCAACTTCGATCAGCGGTCATATATGATCTGAAAATTGTTGAACTTCTTGTGAGCAGTCGTATCTGATCACAAAATTGTTGAACTTTTGAACTTTGATAAGTGGTCTTATCGAATCTGAAAATTATTTAAGTTCAATCAGTGGTCTTATCTGATCAGAAAATTGTTGAACATCGAGCAGTGGTCTTATTTGATCTGAAAGTCGTTGAACTTTGATCAATGGTGTTCTCCGGTCTGAAAATCGTTGAATATCGATCAGTGGTCATATCCGGTCTGAAAATCGTTGAATATAGATCAGTGGTCATATCCGGTCCGAAAATCGTTGAATATCGATCAGTGGTCACATCCGGTCTGAAAATTGTTGAACTTTAATTTATGGAATTAACTAGTCTGAAAATTGTTGAACTTCGATCAGTGGTCTTATCCGATCTGAAAATTGTTGAACTTCGATCAATGGTCTTATCCAGTCTGAAAATTGTTGAACTTCGATCAGTGGTTTTATCCGGTTTGAAAATTGTTGAACTTCCATCAGTGGTCATACCAGTTGAACTTCGATTAGTGGTCTTATTCGGTCTGAAAATTGGTGAACTTCCATCAGTGGTCCTATCTGGTATGAAAATTGTTGAACTTCGATCAGTGGTCATATCTGATCTGAAAATTGTTGAACTTTGATCATTGGCCTTCTCTGAATTGAAAATTGTTGAACTTCGATCAATGGTTTTATTTGATATGAAAATTGTTGAACTTCGATCAATGGTCTTAAATAATCACAAAATTGTTGAACTTTGATAAGTGGTTTTATTCGGTCTGAAAATTGTTGAACATTGATCAGTGGTCATATCTGATATGAAAATTATTGAACTTCGATCAGTGGTCTTATCTGATCTGAAAATTGTCGAACTTCGATGGTCTTATCTGATATGAAAATTGTTGACATTCGATCAGTGGTCTTATCTGATCTGAAAATTGTTGAACTTCGATCAATGGTCATATATGATCTGAAAATTGTTGACCTTCGATCAGTGGTCATATCGGTTCAGAAAATTATTGAACTTCGATCACTGGTCTTATCCGACCTGAAAACTGTTGAACTGTTGAACTTCGATCAGTGGTCTTATATGATCTAAAAATTGTTGAACTTCAATCAGTGGTCTCAACTGATATGAAAATTGCTGAACTTGGATCAATTCAATTTTTTGATGTGAAAATTGTTGAACTTCGATCGGGGGTCTCAATTGATAAGAAAATTGTTGAACTTCGATCACTGGTCATATCAGATTTAATAAATTGTTGAACTTCGATCAGTGGTCTTATCTGATCTCAAAATTGTTGAACTTCAATTAACAGTCATTTCTGATATGAAAACTGTTGAACTTTGATCAGTGGTCTTATCTGATTTCAAAATTGTTGAACTTCGATCAGTGGTCATATCTGATTTAAATAATTGTTGAACTTCGATCAGTGGTCTTATCTGATTTGAAAATTGTCGAACTTCGATCAATGGTCTTATCTGATCTGAAAATTGTTGACCTTCGATCAGTGGTCTTATCTAATCTGAAAATTGTTGAACTTCTATCAATGGTCATATCTGATCTGAAAATTGTTGACCTTCGATCAGTGGTCATATCGGTTCAGAAATTTATTGAACTTCGATCACTGGTCTTATCCGATCTGAAAACTGTTGAACTGTTGAACTTCGATGAGTGGTCTTATATGATCTAAAAATTGTTGAACTTCAATCAGTAGTCTCAACTGATATGAAAATTGTTGAACTTGGATCAATTCAATTTTTTGATGTGAAAATTGTTGAACTTCGATTGGGGGTCTCAATTGATAAGAAAATTGTTGAATTTCGCTGGTCATATCAGATTTAATAAATTGTTGAACTTCGATCAGTGGTCTTATCTGATCTCAAAATTGTTGAACTTCAATTAACAGTCATTTCTGATATGAAAACTGTTGAACTTCGATCAGTGGTCATATCTGATTTGAAAAATATCGAACTTCGATCAGTGGTCTTATCTTATTTGAAAATTGTCGAACATTCAATCAGTGGTCATATCTGATCTGAAAATTGTTGAACTTCGATCAGTGGTCGTATCTAATTTAAAAATTCTCGACCTTCGATCAGTGGCCTTATCTGGTATGAAAATTGTTGAACTTCGATTAGTGATCATATCTAATATGCAAATTGTTGAACTTCGATTATTGGTCTTCTATGATTTGAAAATTGTTGAACTTCGATCAATGGTCTTATTTGAGCTGAAAATTGTAAAACCTCGATCAATGGTCTTAAATGATCAGAAAATTAATGAACTTCGATAAGTGGTTTTATTCGGTCTGAAAATTGTTGAACATTGATCAGTGGTCATATCCGATCTGAAAATTATTAAACTTCGATCAGTGGTCTTACCTGATCTAAAAATTGTCGAACTTCGATCAATGGTCTTATCTGATATGAAAATTGTTGACCTTCGATGAGTGGTCTTATTTGATCTGAAAATTGTTGAACTTCGATCAATGGTCATATCTGATATAAAAATTGTTGACCTTCGATCAGTGGTCCTATCGGTTCAGAAAATTATTGAACTTCGATCACTGGTCTTATCCGATCTAAAAACTGTTGAACTTTTGTCACTGGTCTTATATGATCTAAAAACTGTTGAACTTCAATCAGCGGTCTCAACTGATATGAAAATTATTGAACTTGGATCAATTCAATTTTTTGATGTGAAAATTGTTGAACTTCGATTAGGGGACTCAACTGATATGAAAATTGTTGAACTTCGATCACTGGTCATATCAGATTTAATAAATTGTTGAACTTCGATCAGCGGTCTTATCTGATCTCAAAATTGTTGAACTTCAATTAACAGTCATCTTTGATATGAAAACTGTTGAACTTTGATCAGTGGTCTTATCTGATTTCAAATTGTTGAACTTCGATCAGCGGTCATATCTGATTTAAATAATTGTTGAACTTCGATGAGCATTCTTATTGATCCAAAAATTGTTGAACTTCGGTTATCGGTCTTGTCTGATATGAAAGCTAATGAACTTCAATCAGTGGTCATATCTGATCTGAAAAATATCGAACTTCGATCAGTGGTCTTATCTGATCTAAAAATTGTCGAACATTCAATCAGTGGTCATATCTGATCTGAAAATTGTTGAACTTCGATTAGTGGTCGTATCTGATCTAAAAATTCTCGACCTTCGATCAGTGGCCTTATCTGGTATGAAAATTGTTGAACTTCGATCAGTGATCATATCTAATATGCAAATTGTTGGACTTCGATTATAGGTCTTCTATGATTTGAAAATTGTTGAACTTCGATCAATGGTCTTATTTGATCTGAAAATTGTAGAACCTCGATCAATGTTCTTAAATGATCTGAAAATTAATGAACTTCGATAAGTGGTTTTATTCGATCTGAAAATTGTTGAACATTGATCAGTGGTCATATCCAATCTGAAAATTTTTGAACTTCGATCAGTGGTCTTATCTGATCTAAAAATTGTCGAACTTCAATGAATGGTCTTATCTGATCTGAAAATTGTTGACCTTCGATCAGTGGTCTTATATGATCTGAAAATTGTTGAACTTCGATCAATGGTCATATATGATCTGAAAATTGTTGACCTTCGATCAATGGTCTTATTGGTTCTGAAAATTATTGAACTTCGATCACTGGTCTTATCCGATCTGAAAACTGTTGAACTTCGATGAGTGGTCTTATATGATCTAAAAATTGTTGAACTTCAATCAGTGGTCTCAACTGATATGAAAATTGTTGAACTTGGATTAACTCAATTTTTTGATGTGAAAATTATTGAACTTCGAAAATTGTTGAACTTCGATCAGGGGTCTCAACTGATATGAAAATTGTTGAACTTCGATCACTGGTCATATCAGATTTAATAAATTGTTGAACTTCGATCAACGGTCTTATCTGATCACAAAATTGTTGAACTTCAATTAACAGTCATCTTTGATATGAAAACTGTTGAACTTTGATAAGTGGTCTTATCTGATCTCAAAATTGTTGAACTTCGATGAGTGGTCATATCTGATTTAAATAATTGTTCAACTTAGATGAGCATTCTTATTGATCCAAAAATTGTTGAACTTCGATCACTGGTCATATCTGATATGAATATCGAACTTCGATCACTGGTCATATCTGATATGAAAAATATCAAACTTCGATCAGTGGTCTTATCTGATCTGAAAATTATCGAACATTCGATCAGTGGTCATATCTGATCTGAAAATTGTTGAACTTCGATCAGTGGTCGTATCTGATCTGAAAATTCTCGACCTTCGATCAGTGGCATCCTCTGGAATGAAAATTGTTGAACTTCGATCAGTGGTCGTATCTGATCTGAAAATTCTCGACCTTCGATCAGTGGCATCCTCTGGAATGAAAATTGTTGAACTTCGATCAGTGGTGTTATTTGATACGAAAATTGTTGAATCTCGATCAATGGTCTTAAATGATCAAAAAATTGTTGAACTTCGATAAGTGGTTTTATTCGGTCTCAAAATTATTGAACATTGTTCAGTGGTCATATCTGATATGAAAATTATTGAATTTCGATCAGTGGTCTTATCTGATATGAAAATTGTCGAACTTCGATCAATGGTCTTATCTGATCTGAAAATTGTTGACCTTCGATCAGTGGTCTTATCTGATCTGAAAATTGTTGAACTTCGATCAATGGTCATATCTGATCTGAAAATTGTTGACCTTCGATCAGTGGTCATATCGGTTCAGAAAATTATTGCTTTGATCACTGGTCTTATCCGATCTGAAAACTGTTGAACTTCGATGAGTGGTCTTATATGATCTAAAAATTGTTGAATTTCAATCAGTGGTCTCAACTGATATGAAAATTGTTGAACTCAAATCAATTTTTTGATGTGAAAATTGTTGAACTTCGATCGGGGGTCTCAATTGATAAGAAAATTGTTGAACTTCGATCACTGGTCATATCTGATTTAAAAAATTGTTGAACTTCAATCAGCAGTCTTATCTGATCTCAAAATTGTTGAACTTCAATTAACAGTCATATCCGATATGAAAACTATTGAACTTCAATCAGTGGTCTTATCTGATTTCAAAATTGTTGAACTTCGATCAGTGGTCATATCTGATTTAAATAATTGTTAAACTTCGATGAGCAATCTTATTGATCCCAAAATTGTTGAACTTCGATTGTCGGTCTTCTCTGATAAGGAAGCTAATGAACTTCGATCAGTGGTCATATCTGATCTGAAAATTATCGAACTTCGATCGGTGGTCTTATCTGATCTGAAAATTGTCAAACATTCGATCAATGGTCATATCTGATCTGAAAATTGTTGAACTTCGATCGGTGGTCGTATCTGATATGAAAATTCTCGACCTTCGATCAGTGGTCCTATCTGATATGAAAATTGGTGAAGTTCGATCAGTGGTCATATCTTATCTGAAAATTCTCGACCTTCGATCAGTGGTCCTATTTGATATGAAAATTAGTGAACTTCGATCAGTGGTCATATCTGATCTGAAAATTGTTGAACTTCAATCAGTGGTCTCAACAGATATGAAAATTGTTGAACTTGGATCAGTTGCCTTTTTTTATCGAAAAATTGTTAAACTTCAATCAGTGGTCTTATCTGATTTGAAAATTCTCGAACTTCGATCACTCGTGATATCCGATTTGATAAATTGTTGAAGTTCGATTAGCGTCATCTCTGATATGAAAACTATTCAACTTCGATCAGTGGTCTTATCTGATCGGAAGATTGTTGAACTTCAATCACTAGTCATACTTGAATTAATAAATTGTTGAACTTCGATGAGCAGTCTTATGTGATCTCAAAATTGTTGAACTTCGATTAATGGTCTTCTTTGATATGAAAGCTAATGAACTTCGATCAGTGGTCTTATCTGATCAGAAAATTGTTCAATTTCAATCAGTGGTCATATATGATCTGAAAATTGTTGAACTTCGATCAGTGGTCTTATCGACTTCGAAAATTGTTGAACTTCGATCAGTGGTCATATATGGTCTGAAAATTGTAGAACTTAGATCAGTGGTCTTATCTGATTTGAAAATAGTTGAACATCGATCAGTAGTCTTATCTGATCTGAAAATTGTTGAACTTCTATCAGTGGTATTATCTGATCTAAAAATTATTGAACTTTGATAAGTGGTTTTTTAAGCTCTGAAAATTGTTGAATATTCTTCAGTGGTCATATCTGATTTGAAAATTGTTGATCTTCGATCAGTGGTCCAATCTAATATGAAAATTGTTGACCTTCGATCAGTGGTCTTATCTGATATGAAAATTGTCAAACTTTGATCAGTGGTCTTATCCGATATGAAAATTGTTGAACTTCGATCAGTGGTCTTATCTGATCTGAAAATTGTTGAACTTCGATCAACGGTCTTATCTGATCTGAAAATTGTCGAACTTCAATCAGTGGTCTTATCCGGTCTTAAAATTGGAGAACTTGGCTAAGTAGTCATATCCAATCTGAAAATTGCTGAACTTCGATCAGCGGTCATATCCAATCTGAAAATTGTTGAACTTCGATCAGTGGTCTTATTTTATCCGAAAATTGTTGAACCTCGATCAATGGTCTTAAATTATCTTAAAATTATTGAACCTCGATCAATGGTCTCATCTTATCTGAAAATTGTTGAACTTCGATCAGTGGTCACAACAGATCTGAAAATTGTTTAACTTCGATAAGTGGTTTTAGACCTTCGATCAGTGGTCTTATCTGATTTCAAAATTGTTGAACTTCGATGAGTGGTCTTGTCTGATCTGAAAATTATTGAACTTCGATCAACGGTGTTATTTGATCTAAAAATTGTTGAAAATCGATCAGCGGCCTTATCTGATCTGAAAATTGTTGAACTTCGATCAGTGGTCTTATCCGATCAAAAAATTGTTGAATATCGATCAGCGGTCTTATCCGGTCAAAAAATTGTTGAACATCGATCAGTGGTCATATTTGGTCTAAGAATTGTTGAACTTCAATCAGTGGTCTTATGTGATTTGAAAATTGATGAACTTTGATCGTTGGTCCTATCTAATCTAGAAATTGTTGAACTTCGATCAGTTGTCTTATCTGATCTGAAAATTGTTGAACTTCGATCAGTGGTCTCAACTGATCTGAAAACTGTTCAACTTCGATCAGTGGTCTTATCCATTCTGAAAATTGGTGAACTTCGATAAGTGGTCATATCTGATCTGAAAATTGTTGAACTTCAATCAGTAGTCTTATCTGATTTGAAAATTATTGAACTTCGATCAGTTGTCTTATTTGATCTGAAAATTGTTGAACCTTGATCAATGGTCTTAAATGATCTTAGAATTGTTGAACTTAAATAAGTGGTTTTATCCGGTCTGAAAATTGTTGAATATTGATCAGTGGTCATATCTGATCTGAAAATTGTTGAACTTCGATGTGGTCTTATCTGATCTGAAAATTGTTGACCTTCGATCAGTGGTCTTATCTGATCTGAAAATTGTTGAACTTTGATCAGCGGTCTTATCCGATCTGAAAATTGTTGAACTTCGATCAGTGGTCTTATATGATCTGATAATTGTTGAACTTCAATCACTGGTCTCAACTGATCTGAAAATTGTTGAACTTGGATCGGTTGCCATTTTTTATTTGAAAATTGTTGAACTTCGATCAGTGGTCTTATCTGATCTAAAAATTGTTGAACTCCGATCACTGGACATATCTGATTTAAGAAATTGTTGAACTTCGATCAGCGGTCTTATCTGATCTTAAAATTGTTGAACTTCGATTAACGTTCTTCTCTAATATGAAAGCTAATGAGCTTCGATCAGTGGTCTTATCTGATCTCAAAATTGTTCAACTTCGACCAATGGTCATATATAATCTGAAAGTTGCTGAATTTCAATCAATGGTCTTATCTGATCTGAAAATTGTTGAACTTGGATCAGGTGTCTTAAATGATCTTAGAATTGTTGAACTTAGATAAGTGGTTTTATCCGGTCTGAAAATTGTTGAATATTGATCAGTGGTCATATCTGATCTGAAAATTGTTGAACTTCGATCAGTAGTCTTATCTGATCTGAAAATCGTTGAACTTTGATCAGTGGTCTTATCCGATCTGAAAATTGTTGAACTTCGATCAGTGGTCTTATCTGATCTGATAATTGTTGAACATCAATCAGTGGTCTCAACTGATCTAAAAATTGTTGAACTTGGATCGGTTGCCATTTTTTATTTGAAAATTGTTGAACTTCGATCAGTGGTCTTATCTGATCTAAAAATTGTTGAACTTCGATGAGTGGTCTTGTCTGATTTAAAAATTATTGAACTTCGATCAACGGTGTTTTTTGATCTAAAAATTGTTGAAAATCGATCAGTGGTCTTATCTGATCTGAAAATTGTTGAACTTCGATCAGTGGTCTTATCCGATCAAAAAATTGTTGAACATCGATCAGTGGTCATATTTGGTCTAAGAATTGTTTAACTTCAATCAGTGGTCTTACGTGATTTGAAAATTGATGAACTTTGATCGTTGGTCCTATGTAATCTAGAAATTGTTGAACTTTGATCGTTGGTCCTATGTAATCTAGAAATTGTTGAACTTCGATCAGTGGTCTTATCTGATCTGAAAATTGTTGAACTTCGAACAGTGGTCTCAACTGATCTGAAAACTGTTCAACTTCGATCAGTGGTCTTATCCATTCTGAAAATTGGTGAACTTCGATAAGTGGTCATATCTGATTTGAAAATTGTTGAACTTCAATCAGTAGTCTTATATGATTTGAAAATTATTGAACTTCGATCAGTTGTCTTATTTGATCTGAAAATTGTTGAACCTTGATCAATGGTCTTAAATGATCTTAGAATTTTTGAACTTAGATAAGTGGTTTTATCCGGTCTGAAAATTGTTGAATATTGATCAGTGGTCATATCTGATCTGAAAATTGTTGAACTTCGATGTGGTCTTATTTGATCTGAAAATTGTTGACCTTCGATCAGTGGTCTTATCTGATCTGAAAATTGTTGAACTTTTTCTGCGGTCTTATCCGATCTAAAAATTGTTGAACTTCGATCAGTGGTCTTATCTGATCTGATAATTGTTGAACTTCAATCACTGGTCTCAACTGATCTGAAAATTGTTGAACTTGGATCGGTTGCCATTTTTTATTTGAAAATTGTTGAACTTCGATCAGTGGTCCTATCTGATCTAAAAATTGTTGAACTCCGATCACTGGTCATATCTGATTTAAGAAATTGTTGAACTTCGATCAGCGGTCTTATCTGATCTTAAAATTGTTGAACTTCGATTAACGGTCTTCTCCTATATGAAAACTATTGTACTTCGATCAGTGGTCTTATCTTATTTGAAAGTTGTTGAACTTCCATCACTGGTCATATCTGCTTTAATAAATTGTTGAACTTCGATTAACGTTCTTCTCTAATATGAAAGCTAATGAGCTTCGATCAGTGGTCTTATCTGATCTCAAAATTGTTCAACTTCGACCAATGGTCATATATAATATGAAAGTTGTTGAATTTCAATCAATGGTCTTATCTGATCTGAAAATTGTGGAACTTCAATCAGTGGTCTCATCCGATCTAAAATTGTTGAACTTCGATCAACGGTTGTATCAGATATGAAAATTATTGAACTTCGATCAGTGGTCATATCTGATCTGAAAATTGTTGAACTTCGATCAGTGGTCTTATCAGATCTGAAAATCGTTGAACTTTGATAAGTGGTCTTATCCGATCTGAAAATTGTTGAACTTCGATCAGTGGTCTTATCTGATCTGATAATTGTTGAACTTCAATCAGTGGTCTCAACTGATCTGAAAATTGTTGAACTTGGATCGGTTGCCATTTTTTATTTGAAAATTGTTGAACTTCGATCAGTGGTCTTATCTGATCTAAAAATTGTTGAACTCCGATCACTGGTCATATCTGATTTAAGAAATTGTTGAACTTCGATCAGCGGTCTTATCTGATCTTAAAATTGTTGAACTTCGATTAACGGTCTTCTCCTATATGAAAACTATTGAACTTCGATCAGTGGTCTTATCTTATTTGAAAGTTGTTGAACTTCCATCACTGGTCATATCGGCTTTAATAAATTGTTGAACTTCGATTAACGTTCTTCTCTAATATGAAAGCTAATGAGGTTCGATCAGTGGTCTTAACTGATTTCAAAATTGTTCAACTTCGACCAATGGTCATATATAATCTGAAAGTTGTTGAATTTCAATCAATGGTCTTATCTGATCTAAAAATTGTTGAACTTGGATCAGTGGTCTTAAATGATCTTAGAATTGTTGAACTTAGATAAGTGGTTTTATCCGGTCTGAAAATTGTTGATTATTGATCAGTGGTCATATTTGATCTGAAAATCGTTGAACTTCGATCAGTGGTCATATCTGATCTGAAAATCGTTGAACTTTGATCAGTGGTCTTATCATATCTGAAAATTGTTGAACTTCGATCAGTGGTCTTATCTGATCTGATAATTGTTGAACTTCAATCAGTGGTCTCAACTTATCTGAAAATTGTTGAACTTGGATCGGTTGCCATTTTTTATTTGAAAATTGTTGAACTTCGATCAGTGGTCTTATCTTATCTAAAAATTGTTGAACTTCGATGAGTGGTCTTGTCTGATCTGAAAATTATTGAACTTCGATCAACGGTGTTATTTGATCTAAAAATTGTTGAAAATCGATCAGCGGTCTTATCTGATATGAAAATTGTTGAACTTCGATCAGTGGTCTTATCCGATCAAAAAATTGTTGAACATCGATCAGTGGTCATATTTGGTCTAAGAATTGTTGAACTTCAATCAGTGGTCTTATGTGATTTGAAAATTGATGAACTTTGATCGTTGGTCCTATCTAATCTAGAAATTGTTGAACTTCGATCAGTGGTATTATCTGATCTGAAAATTGTTGAACTTCGATCAGTGGTCTCAACTGATCTGAAAACTGTTCAACTTCGATCAGTGGTCTTATCCATTCTGAAAATTGGGGAACTTCGATAAGTGGTCATATCTGATCTGAAAATTGTTGAACTTCAATCAGTAGTCTTATATGATTTGAAAATTATTGAACTTCGATCAATTGTCTTATTTGATCTGAAAATTGTTGAACCTTGATCAATGGTCATAAATGATCTTAAAATTGTTGAACTTAGATAAGTGGTTTTATCCGGTCTGAAAATTGTTGAATATTGATCAGTGGTCATATCTGATCTGAAAATTGTTGAACTTCGATATGGTCTTATCTGATCTGAAAATTGTTGACCTTCGATCAGTGGTCTTATCTGATCTGAAAATTGTTGAACTTTGATCAGCGGTCTTATCCGATCTGAAAATTGTTGAACTTCGATAAGTGGTCTTATCTGATCTGATAATTGTTGAACTTCAATCACTGGTCTCAACTGATCTGAAAATTGTTGAACTTGGATCGGTTGCCATTTTTTATTTGAAAATTGTTGAACTTCGATCAGTGGTCTTATCTGATCTAAAAATTGTTGAACTCCGATCACTCGTCATATCTAATTTAAGAAATTGTTGAACTTCGATCAGCGGTCTTATCGGATCTTAAAATTGTTGAACTTCGATTAACGGTCTTCTCCTATATGAAAACTATTGAACTTCGATCAGTGGTCTTATCTTATTTGAAAGTTGTTGAACTTCGATCACTGGTCATATATGCTTTAATAAATTGTTGAACTTCGATTAACGTTCTTCTCTAATATGAAAGCTAATGAGCTTCGATCAGTGGTCTTATCTGATCTCAAAATTGTTCAACTTCGACCAATGGTCATATATAATCTGAAAGTTGTTGAATTTCAATCAAGGGTCTTATCTGATCTGAAAATTGTTGAACTTCAATCAGTGGTCTCATCTGATCTAAAATTTTTGAACTTCGATCAACGGTTGTATCAGATATGAAAATTATTGAACTTCGATCAGTGGTCATATCTGATTTGAAAATTGTTGAACTTCGATCAGTGGTCTTATCGGATCTGAAAATCGTTGAACTTTGATAAGTGGTCTTATCCGATCTGAAAATTGTTGAACTTCGATCAGTGGTCTTATCTGATCTGATAATTGTTGAACTTCAATCAGTGGTCTCAACTGATCTGAAAATTGTTGAACTTGGATCGGTTGCCATTTTTTATTTGAAAATTGTTGAACTTCGATCAGTGGTCTTATCTGATCTAAAAATTGTTGAACTCCGATCACTGGTCTGACTTAAGAAATTGTTGAACTTCGATCAGCGGTCTTATCTAATCTTAAAATTGTTGAACTTCGATTAACGGTCTTCTCCTATATGAAAACTATTGAACTTCGATCAGTGGTCTTATCTTATTTGAAAGTTGTTGAACTTCCATCACTGGTCATATCTGCTTTAATAAATTGTTGAACTTCGATTAACATTCTTCTCTAATATGAAAGCTAATGAGGTTCGATCAGTGGTCTTATCTGATTTCAAAATTGTTCAACTTCGACCAATGGTCATATATAATCTGAAAGTTGTTGAATTTCAATCAATGGTCTTATCTGATCTGAAAATTGTTGAAATTGGATCAGTGGTCTTAAATGATCTTAGAATTGTTGAACTTAGATAAGTGGTTTTATCCGGTCTGAAAATTGTTGAATATTGATCAGTGGTCATATCTGATCTGAAAATTGTTGAACTTCGATCAGTGGTCTTATCTGATCTGAAAATCGTTGAACTTTGATCAGTGGTCTTATCCGATCTGAAAATTGTTGAACTTCGATCAATGGTCTTATCTGATCTGATAATTGTTGAACTTCAATCAGTGGTCTCAATTGATCTGAAAATTGTTGAACTTGGATCGGTTGCCATTTTTTATTTGAAAATTGTTGGATCAAAAAATTGTGGAATATCGATCAGCGGTCTTATCCGGTCAAAAAATTGTTGAACATCGATCAGTGGTCATATTTGGTCTAAGAATTGTTGAACTTCAATAAGTGGTCTTATGTGATTTGAAAATTGATGAACTTTGATCGTTGGTCCTATCTAATATAGAAATTGTTGAACTTCGATCAGTTGTCTTATCTGATCTGAAAATTGTTGAACTTCGATCAGTGGTCTCAACTGATCTGAAAACTGTTCAACTTCGATCAGTGGTCTTATCCATTCTGAAAATTGGTGAACTTCGATAAGTGGTCATATCTGATCTAAAAATTGTTGAACTTCAATCAGTTGTCTTATATGATTTGAAAATTATTGAACTTCGATCAGTTGTCTTATTTGAACCTTGATCAATGGTCTTAAATGATCTTAGAATTGTTGAACTTAGATAAGTGGTTTTATCCGGCCTGAAAATTGTTGAATATTGATCAGTGGTCATATCTGATCTGAAAATTGTTGAACTTCGATGTGGTCTTATCTGATCTGAAAATTGTTGACCTTCGATCAGTGGTCTTATCTGATCTGAAAATTGTTGAACTTTGATCAGCGGTCTTATCCGATCTGAAAATTGTTGAACTTCGATCAGTGGTCTTATCTGATCTGATAATTGTTGAACTTCAATCACTGGTCTCAACTGATCTGAAAATTGTTGAACTTGGATCGGTTGCCATTTTTTATTTGAAAATTGTTGAACTTCGATCAGTGGTCTTATCTGATCTAAAAATTGTTGATCTCCGATGACTGGTCATATCTGATTTAAGAAATTGTTGAACTTTGATCAGCGGTCTTATTTGATCTTAAAATTGTTGAACTTCGATTAACGGTCTTCTCCTATATGAAAACTATTGAACTTCGATCAGTGGTCTTATCTTATTTGAAAGTTGTTGAACTTCGATCACTGGTCATATCTGTTTTAATAAATTGTTGAACTTCGGTTAACGTTCTTCTCTAATATGAAAGCTAATGAGCTTCGATCAGTGGTCTTATCTGATCTCAAAATTGTTCAACTTCGACCAATGGTCATATATAATCTGAAAGTTGTTGAATTTCAATCAATGGTCTTATCTGACCTGAAAATTGTTGAACTTCAATCAGTGGTCTCATCTGATCTAAAATTGTTGAACTTCGATCAATGGTTGTATCAAATATGAAAATTATTGAACTTCGATCAGTGGTCATATCTGATCTGAAAATTATTGAACATTCATCATTACTAAGTTCTTGGAACTCAGCTTGATATTCTTGACTTAGCCATTTCTACCTATTTTAGAAAGCTCCACGTTGTAGTCAATGTAAGCGGCTAGGCCAAAACGCACAGTTATGTCTTCTACAAATTGGTTCCATGAAGGACAGCCTTGTTGAGCCACCAACAAGTGATACCAACGTATCCTTGTGCCCTCCACACGCAATAGAACATCAACCTGAGCAACCCTCCTTTCCAAAACAACCCATTGACAATCAAAAAATCGCTCAGCAGAAAGACCCAACTAAGAGGGGTCGCCGCCGGAGAACCTTGGAACCTCCATCTTAGGCAGTTTCAGATTTGTAATTAACCTCCATCTTAGGCAGCTTCAGATTCGTATCATAGTTTGTACTCGTTGATCTAAAAATGGTTGAACTTCGATCATTACTAAGTTCTTCGAACTGAGCTTGATATTCTTAACCGAGCCATTTCTGCCTATTTTAGAAAGGTCCACGTTGTAGTCAATGCAAACGGCTAGGCCAAAACGCGCTGTTAAGTCTTCTACAAACTGGTTCCACGAAAGACAGCCTTGTTGAGCCACCAACCAGTGATACCAACGTATCCTTGTGCCCTCCACATGCAATACAACATCAACATGAGCAACCCTCCTTTCCAAAACAACCCCTTGACGAACAAAAAATCGCTCAGCACAAAGACCCAACTAAGAGGGGTCATCGCCTGAGAAACTTGGAACCGCAATCTTAGGCAGTTTCAGATTTGTAATTAACCTCCATCTTAGGCAGCTTCAGATTCGTATCATAGTTTGTACTCGATGATCTATACTGGTTAAACACTGGCCAGTTCGTTGTATTGTTTCTCAACCACTTCCATCCACACAACCATGGATTTTCGATCTTCTTCAATCTGCTTGTGAAGAAATTCCAACGCAAGCAAGGCTTCCTTGTCTGCTATCAGAGGGCTTTGAGACCAAATGGTAGCTGTGGACAACCTTTTCTCTCATAGATGGAAACAATAATAAATAGGAATTAAGGCTACCCAATAACTCTCAACTCCCTTCATTAGGTTAAGTCTCCAAGGGCATTAACTTCTCATTTCCCGTAGCCCTCTAGGGTATCACCTCACCCTACACATTTATATGGTGATTAATAGCGTTGGCATGCATAGGCATAAGACCCGACCCACCTATTAATTACTTCTACCCTAACTGCTAACTTTTCCCAAATTTCCTTAAGCAACCTACATCTATCAAGAAAGCCATGAAAATCTAATAAAAAACCATTGTTTTCCATGAGTCTATAAATGTCCAAAAGCGTCTACCAAAAAGTATGTAAATGAATTTGCTTCAACTTGTTTGAACATTCATCTTTTAAAAGTTTTCCCTAGGAGTTCATTAAGAATCATGAAGGAAATAAAAAATGTGTAAAATCTGTATATATAATTTTCAAAAATGTTATGCAAGTGTTCATCAAACCACACAATGATGGATGAAAAATTGTAAAAATTGACAACGCTTTTTGAACTTCTATGAGAACTTGTGCAAGCAATTTAAATAGCAATAAATTTGGAAAAAAAAAAGTTTTGTCACATGAAAGTTCAAAAAATGTTTAGGTTAGAGAACATTTGAATCTTTGTAAAAAATTGCAATACGACTGTAACAATTTTTAGTAATCATGGTATTTTGGGTGTGTGAAGGGTCTGCAAATATGTTTCGGAAACTATGTACTCATTGATGCTAACTCTTAATCATGAATGGCACCACTAAAATAATGATGGAATTTAAGGGTGCACTCATTGCTATTAACTATCACAATTAGCCATGCAATCAGTAACACATAGATATAACTACAAAAGCAGTTAAAAGCATTTTCAGATTGAGAGCTAGCAGCATAACCTTTTTAGTTACGAACCTTTTATTTGATATAGTCTTTTCTTTGATCTAAAAGACTAAACAAAGCTGCAATTGCTACCATACCACTTTATGATGATCTGCAAACTGCCAGTATCTATATAATTGTACTAATAAAGCAAAATAAATCCTCTGACCTGAAGAAGGAGATCAACAAGCAGCCCTCAACAGGCAAATCTGACCAGTGTGGACCAGTATAATCCACTAGCACAAAAAACATGAGATTTGGAAACCCATTGCATTACAAGAAAACTTTTTAGATGCAGTCACTCCTGTCCTCAATCTAATCACTAAAACAATGCAAATAACTCAGACCCTGAAAGCAGGAAAATTCATTGATGACACAAAATTCAGAAAAAGGTCTGGAACGAGAAGAAGAAACTATGTTAATATGAAAAAAAGCTGAGAACACTAATGAAACAATAGGTTTAAAGCACCATACTCACCATGAAATTTTGAAGCGAGATGCTTGCATGTGTCAGCATTTACTTAAGCAACTGCAATTGGTCTTTGCAAGCCTGTTAATAATGGTGCAGCAACATCTAACTGCCAAAAGAACAATGGAAGCATCAGTTTTTAGGAAGGAAAGAAAAATATACACATCAACAATAAAAAAAGATCAAGATATACATTCAGTTATACACCAGACGGAAAGATACAGTAAGCAATAGAAAGAACATGTACCAAAACAAACTGACAATGTACTGTAGGACAACTTTACCAGCATAGCAATGCATAGCAAAAACCATAAAACACTTTTGGAACTACAACAATCCATGCAGTAAATAAAATATGAACCACATAGACAAAAACGAATTTCTCCAATATGTGGTGGAATCAACAGAAAACTTTGACCATAAATTATTAGGTAAAGAATTGATAGTCATTATGTGAAGAGCGTGTAAAGTTTCATCTAATTAGATTATGAAGATTCTATTAACATACGAAAAGAGAAATACTTAGGTTCTCAACATTCAATTTTCTAGTAGCTCATCATGACAAAGAACCTATCACTTCTGAAGTCAGTGCTCATTTGATTGATTATATTAGCAAGCAACTACTTCTAACAATTAAAGCAGCTTGGTGAGCTCATCTACATCCACCAAGTCCAGGTTCCTGTGGTTGCATACGTCTGTGTATATCTATTTGGAATTTGAACTAAAAATTAGTTGAGTAATTATCTTAACTCCATCAGAGTGCAGTTATTGTTTGAGGCCAAAACTTAATTTGGTAACAGACAAATATAAGGCCTATATAGATGCTCAAATAAATACATGTGAGACATTGGTTTGCAGCATTAGCAATTTTTGGTCATTTATCCCTTGCTTCATGTATACACACTATAACCTCTATTGTGTTTTCCCAGGATATATTTTTCATGATAGATATGAACAAAAATTGGAGGTTTGTCTGATTCATTCCTGCCTTAATGGCTGGATCCCTTTCCTCCTTTTATTAAGAAAAAATGGTATGTACAAAGAATATTCTTTGTGAAAAAAGTCAAAACTTTCCCCATATTACATATTAGATTGAAAGACGGAAACTAAGAGGCAACATCAACCAACGGTCATTCCTTACTGAAGGCTAATGAAGAGAAAACTATCGATAGCACAATACTCCATTTCGTGGACACACCTCCCCTTTAGGAAACTGTTCAGACACCCGCTCCAGTTCTTCTGATTGGAGATTATAAAAATCTTCAAGGGATCATTCAAGCTGCTAAGAACCTGTTCCAGCAATCTAGTCTCTGAATGACAACCATTTTTTCAATAGGTTTAAAATGTCCAACCCTAGGGGTCCAGTGTTTTCCCATAGTTTTTCACATAAGAAGAGATAAAAACAATTTAATTGCAATGTAAGTATTTTTTGCTTGAAATGTTTATGTAGGGGCAGGACACTGCATGTTAATGACAAATTAATGGTTTATAGCTCCAAATATGTGCTATCCCCAAGCTCGATCATGCTCATTGACTATTAAAAGCCCATGTTTCACTTGATAACCATTTAGCCAAATCTACGATTGGAATTACAGTCGCCAAAAAAACTTAAACGCCAAATCTACGATTGGAATTACAGTCGCCACAAAAACTTAGACCCACATAAGAGGCAAGTCGACCATAATTCTGAACATGGAATACCAAACCCTAGAAAAGAGAAAGCAAAAAAAAAAAAACAAAACAAAACAAAACAGGAAAGTCGAGAGTAATAATGTACTAGAAAGTGCAGGTAAATGTGCATAAGGCACCTGTCGTCCAACGAGTTGATCGACAGCCGGCAGCTCAGCTTCGTCTTCCCCCCTTCTATCGTTCTCTGTGCCAAAATACACAAAACGTAGAGAGAGCCTCAGATAAAACACAGATTGACATGTTTTTAGTGAAGGAAACACTAGAAAGCAAGGAGAGAAGAAAAGCAATCGAGAGAGATTACTTACCTAGAAAACAGAGTTTTCTCATGCAAACCATATTAGGTCAAAGTATTGAAACCCTAGAAAGCGTCAGATGGATCAACGATAGGAAGGAAAACAACGTTGATCAGATATCAGGTCCAAACGGTAGGGAGGCGAAAGACACGGTGATCAACCTGCTACTCCGACGGGCGGTGAGGTAGATGGAGAGAGTGATCCAGCAAGCTGTCTAGGGTCACATGATTATTATATGCCTTCCTATGTGCCCCTATCGCTCTCACAAGAAACCCAACATCCACAAAGACTCAAAGGAATCAATGACCCTGTTCTTTCTCCTTCTTCTCTGACAGCGTCCCTGGCTCTGGAGAAGTTCTCTGGGATGAAGAAAGACGTCAAGATCAATATCGATTATAACTGACGGATTTGGCAACACTGACGGCCGACCCATCCCCTTCTGGAGCAGCCTTCTTCCCTCACCATGGCCAACGCAAAGTGGGGAGAGAGAGAGAGCAAGAGAGAGGAAGAGGCATTTACCTTCGGGACACGACGGTGGTGGTGGAGGTCACCGGCTGGAGAGCGAGCGGTGATGGAGTTGGAGAGCGCCGGCGGGGGAGCAAGCGATCGCGCTGGAAGCGCGCGAAAGCGGGAGAGGCGGTTACTTTTTTTACGGACGACCTCCCTCAAGAAGAGGCGGTTACTTTCCTCTTCCGTTCTCCAAGTTTCCTTGACCGATTCCTTGCGCTCCACCGATCGTTCGCAATTTGAATTTAATTTTTATCAGATTTATGATTCTCGAACGAATTAATTGCTTAGTTTCATTCTACTGTTGAACACAAAGACAACAAATACAGAAGTCGCATGGTCTTAGGTTAAAGCACGGTGACAAATATTATTTTCTTGGTATAATATAACGAGCTAGAAAAAAATATGGTCAATTTTAAAATTTTTTATAAAAATATTAAAATTATGGAAAAATCAAATAGGTAAGAAGCTAATAAAAAAAATTTAAAAATAACTAGATAAATAAACAAATAAAAAATGATGAAATAAAAAAAAGCAGTTTGACATTTAAAATATAAAAATATGGTGTTCCTTTGATAAATTTGTTTGCTCAAAAATGGGAGTCTGGACTCTCAACTAATATAACATTAAATACTTTAATTACACAAAACTAGAGAATTACTTGCTAATGATGGCTTTCTAATGAAAGAAAAAAACGAGTTTAATATCATGCAACATGTTTTTCACGGCTGCACTTGGTGTTTTTACACACCAAGAACACGAAATGAAATCGATAGATTCATCGCTTTAAAAAAGAGAAAAGGAAAAAAAAAATGAATAAACAAAAAGGATGATAAAATTGGAGCTGATGGGCAGAAATATCTGCGCAGTCGAGCAACGAAAAAAGTAAAATTGAAGGCAGAATTAGTTCGGGAATCTTCGTTTTTATCGTGAGGAAGAAAAGGGAAATGAAAAGAACCCCAAGAGGACGAAAATGCGTTTGCCGGGAGTCGAACCCGGGTCTATTGCTTGGAAGGCAATTATCCTAACCGTTGGACTACAAACGCTTGTTGCGAGCAGCGGGTAATTATCATATAAAGAAGGTAAAACCTTAGTCTAAACGAAGTTTCGGACGCGAAATTCTCTCTTGGAACATGTCTTCTATCAATAGCTCCTGCGCATAATGTTATATTGACATTCCATTCAAAATAATGCCGGACACCTCATAAATATTTCACCCAAACACTTGGGACCCGTTCACCCCATTTTAATACCTTCAGCTGACCGAGGGTTAAGAACGGACCCACATCTGGGCCGACCGCACGTGAACCCACTGGGCTCTTTAAGTTGGTCACCGAATGGGTCCGCAATTGTCTATCTAAAAGCGATTTAAAATTCGGATTTTTTGGTCATCTCATTTTATTTGGTAGTTGAATAAAATTATTTAACATGTGATAATTGGGAGGTGTTTGGTAATAATAGTATGTTGTCACTGTTTCATAAATCTGTCTTAATTCGATTCGAGCCAACTACACATTACCCGATCATGTGACCATGAATGAACCCACCTAAGTCATTAAATTGGTCTTTGAACGGGCCCTCAATTGTCTATCTAAAAAAATTTAAGATTCAATTGTTTAAGTCAACTCATTTTAATTTGGTAGTTAGATAAAATAATTCAATGTGGGATGACTTGTATATGCGATGGATTATTGACACCAAGGGACCATTTGGCAACATTAATTGTTATTATTCCATGAAATTGAAATCAATGCATAAGATATCGTCACATCAATGGTGCCTGCTATTATAGCCAAATGCCTCTTAAGTCCATCTCATCAAGGGACATAGATCAATTCGATGAAATCGTCAATGCAATAGATCTGCGAAGATATTTTATAAAGTATAATATGTGGATTAAATTTTATAAAGAGTACTTAAAAAAATGTCTTTTTTTAATAATGTTATAGGCCCGACTCAACCAAACTGAATTGAATAGCCACTGATTTGATTAATAGCCGTATGTCAAGTTTCCATCATTTTTAAATCTGTTTTATTTTTTATTTATACATTCGTATTTAAATTTTAAAAATGATTTTTTACATATTTTTAGCTCATTCACAACCACATAGGACATGAAACACCAATTATTCATAACCTAAGGATTGATCTTCATTCTTATTTTCTTTGATCTTTTTTTGTTTTTTTCATATTCTGTATCCGGGTTTGGCAGACTCCACCCAGATCTTCTACACCCAGGCGAGCTAATGGGAGTGGCTGGTCACTGGTTCGAGTGGCATGAAGGCCGGCCTGCTTATGCCAATTGGCGAGACCAATGTGCTAGTCAACATGCATTTGGTGACTCACAAGTTCGGATCTCGATTGGGCAATGAGTCATCCTGCTCATCGGGGGCCTCTTTTAAATTGAACTTGATTTAAAAATAGCCCTTTGAGCTGCCATTAATGGTGGATAGCTTAGCTGATTGCAACAGCAGAGCTACATATAAGTTGGTGTGGGCAGTTGCCTACACCAGCCCCAATATTTTTCTTTATTTTTTATAGGTGCCTTACAGTTATTTGTTTATTTTATTTATGTATATTGTGCTTTTTAAAGAATGAGAATTTTTAAAATGGTCCTGGGCTCAATGGTCCAAATGAATGCAGATGTTGTTGCCCGAGCCTACTTATTTTCTAGCTCTGCCGGGTTAGCTCGATGCCCAGCCTCGTTTAGCTCATAGTTTTTTTAAAAGACGGCAATTTTGGTATTTTGAAAAAGGTGATGTATGTTTTGGTTATTTTTGTGAATTTTTTTTTTTTAATTTTTGATTTTTGTCGTTAGAGAAGACCGTTTTCATTTTTCAGGCGAAAGAGCTTCTCAGTCCGCCTGCAAACCTGGTTATATGCGCCATAATGGTGCATGAATTTTTGTGTGTTAATAAAGCTAATGATTAAAATACCCTCAGTTTAAAAAAGAAGACTTTTTGTAAAGATAACAATGAAAATAAAAAAAGGCAAAGAAAACTTTTTGTAAAGATAAAAATGTAAATAAAAAAAATAAAAAGAACATTAAAAGACATTGGTATTACAAAAATATCCCTTGCTCCTTAACTGCTTACCATGCGCCGTTGGGCACACAACTTTCTCCTAAGCAGCTTCATTGGAAAGCCATCCTCATGGACATGATCGAGCGCGTAGAGTTGGTCCTACAAGTTTTGAATTTAGAGGTCAACAGCGTAGGCCTTCTTCAACTTATAAAATCCTTGATTGGCCACCATTCAATTCAGACATAAGTTACGTCCCCATGGATAATATTTAAAAATTCATGAAAAGATAGACAATATATATATATATATATTTATATATATATATATATATATATATATATATATATATATATATATATATATTATATATATATATATATATATATAATATATATATATATATATATATATAATATATATATATATATGTATGTATTGATGATTCTAAAACAAAAACAAAAACAAAAAAAACCATCATTTTTATTATAGTTTCACATAATTTCTTCGTGTTTTCTTTCAGCCTCTGGCACTATGAATAGGACAGCCCTTGGTGATCGTAGATAGTTCGAGTTACCGATCACTGACTCATATAGAATGATTAAACTTGCCAGATGATTAATATTGCTCGAAAGGGGAATTACATTCACATATAGGATGATTCTAGCACTAATTTATGGTTTTTTGAGAGGTGAACTTTTTGAATTCTAACAACCTGACATTTATTCGTTGATTTCTGGCTCTAATTACAAGCTTGATCTTACGTTAAATATTCTGAACTCGTCTCACTTAGTGCCTGGAGTGAAGACGACCACAGCCGTCCCTCTTCCTCACCTACCTGCCTTTAATGAGACCTTTTATATATATATATATATATAAGAGAGAGAGAGAGAGAGAGAGAAAATGGTGACTTTAGCTATCTACATCACCAAGCTCACTCAAAGCTCACTCACGCGGGCTGTCTTGTATATTGTCAAGGTAGTTGAGGGAAAAACAAAAAGAAAAATATAAATAAATATTAAATACTGAAGCTGCCTATTATTTATTTATTTATTTATTTTTTCTTTCAATCATCCATCTTTATGGATCTGAGGATTCTCACTAAGTGAACTTGATGACTCAACTAAGTGAACTTGATGACTCAACTTTCTTTATATATATATATATATATATATATATATATATATATATATATATATATATATATATATATATATATATATATATATATATAAACTAGTATTTGGGCCGACACTTTGTTGATTAGCTCAAAACTAGCACCTCTATCACAAAGGCATGTGACTGTTTTGGCGTGCACAAGAGATTGACTTGTATGAGAATCGAACCAAAGAATAGCATGATAAAAGCTAATGACCCAACCAGCTAAAACGAAACTAGTTGAAGCCATTGGACAAGTTAGGATGCCAAATTTTAGGAAGCGCATGAGCCCACATGTTAGGACTAATTGGTGATTCATGTTGAAGGTCCACATTGATACACCCCAGCCTGTTCTAGGCTGCCCTTTGATCCAAAACTTTATGTAAATCAGGGCCCGGACGCTTGCCTGCTCACTGTTAGTGCTTACCGAAAGACAGTTGATTGGCTCCTGAACAAATTTTAGGCTATATCTACTGATGTAACGTGAAAGACACAGAGTGGAACTGCCTGTCATATCAAAACCGGTCCTGTGACAGAATTCTTGCCTCATTCTTGTTAATTAGCTTTATCACGAAGCATAAAGTAGTTGGAGTGAATAATGTAGTCTTTTTCAGAAGACTGTAACAAAGAAGATCATCCAAAACTATAATGAAGCCCTGATGACTTCTGATAGCAGTAGTTAATTCTGTATCTCTTTGCAGAACATTTGGCTCCATTAGAGATATCAATATGAATGAGAATCTAAAACCTGATGCACTTACACCATCCAAATGTGAACCAGTTACAACTTTCACATCCTTGATCTCCTTTGCTGCTGCATCACTTACCACTTTGGGGTTTTCTGTTTTGGAGTTTTCTTTTCCTAACTTATGACATCATGAATGTCCCTTAAGTGCATCAGTACTTGATTCCCAAGTTTTTATTTGGCATCATCTTCTTAGATTTTCTTGGATCTACTATGTAGTGTCATATAAATATCTAAAAGCTTCTCTTTCTATTGACTGCATTGCAAGAATCTGTCGCTTCGGTTGGGAAGCAAAAGGAGTTTCCTTTTTCATTTCTTCTTTTAAGAAGATTTATAACAGATGAAGCTTACTAATTCTAAATGTTCGACAAGAAATCACAATATACACTACAAAGAATGTCTCTTCAGACTGCTGAGCAATTTAGGATACTGATCAAGTAGAGACAAGACAGATTCAGCTTCACCTAGATCTCCAAAAGCTTCTGCGTGACTTTTTCACCAGCAGTTGGTGATAAATGCAATGAAATGAACATCGATCGATCAATGACGCCCAATGCAGGTCTGCCACTTAATATATATCTGCATATCTAGGACCACCAGATGCATATGCCTGCAATTTAATGCTCACTACCCTTCACGCATGTGTTATGCCATGTGAAATTGTAGGGCAGGGGACCGTTTTAAGGGTTATACACAGTCCCCTTTCTCAGTAGTCATGATCATGGCTATCAGCAGTAGCAGAGCTACATATGGTTTGGACACCGGCACGTCAAAAATCTAATTGTGGTCTCATTATGATGAAATTCGATCGACGTCAAGCAGCATGCAATGCCCACATCAGACGCTGCTCGGCAACTCGAGTGCCCCTCAGCCAAAAAATATCCTGGCTCTGCCATTGCTACCAGATTGATGGAGAACCATGTTACAGGCTGTGCCATTGTTCCTATCTCTCTCTCATCTATAATTTGGTGTGAGTATTAATTGTGGATCTTTCTTGTAGCACCTGTGACCACTGGAGCGTTTTCTCTTTTCTGGTTTGATTTTCTTAAATGCTTATTAAAGTTCTGTTTCCTTGCTTCTTTTCGACATGAAGTGGACGTCACTGTGATTTTGCTGGGTACAATTAAGGCAGATCACATCTCGAGAGATCACAGTGACAGTTCAGGTTCCGTCTGGGAGCAAGATGCACCTATAGGAGATCCCGTCGCTGTTCACACAACAAATATGCACAGAAAAAAAAAAGTAGAAAAAGAGAGGTGGGGCATTTTAGAATTTTTTTTTTTTATAAAGGTATGCACGTTTTAGTCTTTTATTAATTTTATAATTCCCTTTTTGTCCTTTCAAAAGTCTCTCTTTTTCACTTTAATAAAGGCATTTTAGTTGCTAACACAAGGAGGAACAGGATATTTAGCAACCACATTGAAATGAATCAGTAACATTTAAGCCCACTTTTTACCTTGCAAACATTTATTATAATGGAAGTAAAAAAAAAAAAAAAAGAGATCTGGCATATACTTTTAACAGTAATCGAACATGGTTGTTGGGTTTCACATTTGTTTTTACCATACTTTTAGTATTTGCCAACCTTTCAACGTTTGAAAAAAAAAAGAAAGAAAAGTAAAACATTAAAAGCGGACACACGCTCACAATCACAGTTGCATGGTATACCACCGACCCTTCGCAACTACACCTTGCAGAGAAAGCAATAAATAGTAAAAAAGAAGAAGAAGAAGAAGAAGAAGGGGCAGAGTGTTGAGCCCTTCAACATTGTGGTGGCATGCTGGTGAGCTCCTTGATCCATCCATACCTGTCCAGGAAAGGGTTCACCAGCGTCTCCGGTGGGTACTTGTCAATGCAGTCCTCCCACACATCCTTCTCCTCCAAGTCCCTCACCACCTCCCAGAAGGCGCTGTTGCACTTGAACCCCGACCCGAAGCTGATCTGCAGGATGGTGTCGCCGGTCTTCAGCCGCTTCTTCGCCTCCATGTAAGTCAGCACGTACCAGAGGCTGCTGGCCGAGGTGTTGCCGAACCGGTGCAGCGTCATCCTCGACGGCTCCAGGTCGTGCTGGCTCAGCCCCAGGCTCTTGCCCACGGCGTTGATCACCGCCGACCCGCCGGGGTGGATGCAGAAATGGTCGACGGCCACCCGGAAGTCTACGCTGGCCTGGGTCGAGTCCGTCTTCTTGTTCAGGTAGCTCTTGAGGACGTAGCGGGCGAGCTCCATTACGGGGAGTATCCGGGGAGCCAGGTCTCTCAGGTTGTAGACGAACGCCTCGGTGGCAGCCTTTGGCAGCCACTTCCCGAGGTAAAACCCCGTCAGCCCCTTGGCGTCCTCCTGCTGGATGGCGCAGCCGTAGGCCTCGTCGCTGGAGCCGCGGTGGGTCCGCACCAGGACCTTGAGCCGGAGCTTGGATCGAGCCCGGTAGCTCTTCCTGTTGGTCAGCAGCATGGAGCAACAGCCGGACCGGAAGAGGGTGTTGGCGACGAGCATCGACCGCTCGCTGCCGGAATACCAGTTGGGTCCGATGCACTCCGAGGTGACGACGAGCGCCAGCTTCTCGTCGTGGTTCTTGAACAGGTTGCGCACCAGGTCTATGGAGATGAGGCTGGCGCTGCAGCCCATGCCGGAGAGGTTGAAGACCTTCAGGTCCTCCCGCATTTTGTAGCGTTTCATGATCCTCGCGGCCAGCGACGGCTGCGTACACAGCATCGAGACGTTCACCACGAGTATGTCGACGTCGGCCGGCTGGACGTTGGTGCGCTTGAAGAGGTCGTCCAGCGTCTGGTTGAAGGCAGCGTCCATCTCCTCCAGGCCGGAGTTCAGCATCGTCATGTCGAGATCCTTGCCTTGAACTATGTCCATCGGCCCGTAGGTCTCCTCGCCCAGGCCGGAGCCGACTATGACCTTGAGCAGGAACTTGAAGTCTTCAATACCCAGGTTCTTGTTCCTCTGTATGATCTCCCCACATAGCTCGGTGCTGAGCTTCCTGTCGTCTGTTGGCTTGTAACAGACGTAGTCCAGCAGGTAGCACTGTTGGTTCACTCTTTTTCTGTACATCTTCAAAATCATCACACATAATTGAAAAAGAATCACAAGTAAGAGAAGTAAGGAAGTTGGGTTCAAGGAGAAGGCAGCATGGAGTTCCTCCATTATGCTACCTTTGCTTGCAAGTGAGAAAGAGAAATAGAGAGAAGGAGGGGGGAGATGGGGAGGGAGGGAGAGATCTAGAGAGAGTTGTCTATGAACTGAAGTGCCTTAAGCTTGACTTACATATAAAGGGATCACAATGAAGTGGTAGGGCCTGTGGAGGATAGACCAACAGTTGATTTCATCCCCACTTCATAAAGCAAAATTAAAAGCCTAGCTCCCCTTTTATTTCCGGCATGACAACTTTGGTCCCTGGCTTTGTGACATTTTCACTCAAAACCGATGTGATTTGAGCACCAGATGTGGATGCATGTATTAACATTCGGAATCAGGGGAGCTGAGTTGAGGGCATTTTGGGGATTTTATCATCTCGGTCAATACAAGTTAAGGAAGTGATTTAGATCACTCATTGGCCACAACATGGTTGACCTAATTACTGCAATATGATGGTCGCTTCTTTACATTGACTCATTTAAAGCTCAGTCCTGCAAAATGCCTCGCTAACTTTTCTGAACTTATCCTCATGTTGACCTTATTAAATCCAAGAGACCATTCATGAGAAGCAAACACATCCATAGAAGCATGGGACAGAGTATTAGTTAAGCTGTGCCTATCAGTGGCTTGCATCTTGGCCTGTTGTTGAAACTCAACTTTTCTATTCTGATAGAAGCAGTTTTAGTGTAATCTCGCTAGGAAAGAAGTGCAGAAAGCCGATGCTTTTCTGATATTCAATGACTTAACTCTTACAGCCAAGTGGCCAATATCTTATTGATACCCAATTGCTTGTGCAATGCCAACAAAGAATGGCATATAATATGGGAGTTATTCAGGCATATCTTGTGCACTTTATAGTTAGATCTTGAAGAAATCCTTTAGGAGTCAAGAGTATTGCTTCAGAAAACATATATAACTCTTTTTTCAGCTACCGTTGGGGCAATAGAAGTACATGCACCAAACTTTCCAGTGGTCAGTGATTCTTTTGGGAACCTTTTCTCATATTCCGCTGAAGAAAGGGTCATACTGTGTGCTGGTAATTCTACATTAGGGTAGAATTCTTTAGTTCACATTATATGTTTCACCAACCACAGGATTGAAAAAGGATAACAACCTTTGGGGGCCATTTTACATCCCGTCACAGGGGTGGATTTGGTGAGGTACACACACACACACACACACATATATATTCTTAAATTCAAGCGTCTGTGTGTATTCATCATTGCTTCATTTAAACGTCCATATGTGTTCTTTTGCCCAATTGTGCAACTTAGAGGGTATGTCTATAAGTTTGGATCAAATTTCGTGAAAAAAACTCACCAAAAATTGTAGTTAGTCATCCTACTATGAGCTGGTGAACATCGATGGACTTTTGTCTTTTTCCGGTTAGATGAATGCCAATTAAGAATGCACCAACTTAGGTGGCGTAAGTTCCTTTTTCAAGTCTAAATTAATTTGGTTGCACTTTTACATTGACTGTGCATAGAGCGTGCACGCACATACACACACAAACCGTCCACAGTTAGCTTTTAGATTGGGAACATGAGTAATTTGCATTTACTGCCTCCTTTGTGAGCTCTCCATTTTAAAGTAACCCTTCAAGGCACCTTCATTGGCTCTCTAGCTTTGGCACTAAGGCTACAGGATTGTACCCAAATTAGAGGCGAAAATTTTAGCAAAAGCGCGCCAGTTATATAAATTTAATTTTTTAAGGGACACCTGTATGTAAATCAGAAAAGTAGCTAGCCATGAAACTTTAACACAACAAGAGACTTTTTTGTTAGGACTGTGCAGGCAATTGCCCACACCATCCCGACACATGCCTCTGCCCCTTGCCCATGTCATTTAAATACACAGAAAATCATATTCATTTCGGCAAAAAGGAAGGAAGGTGGAAGCTGCAACCGATCCATTTACTCCTCAACGGTGCACTGTGAGTTTTTCACGCTTACTTTTAACTTAGACCACGCAAACTTTATCGAACAATTCAAAACAAGTGCCATATATAATTGCATGAGCTGTATAGTCGTAATAATTTCGAAGAGTTGGAGACTTTGGAGATGTGGTGGTCCTTGTAATCACCATTTATTGGGAAGGCCCACCATGGATCAAGACAATATAGAGGTTGTAGAGGTTACTGGTGTTGCAGATCAAAACCCATGTAGGATGTATCAGTTTCAGAAGATGCAACAAATGTGGAAGACGGATCCTGCTTCACCACCCTTCGTCTTAAGATGAACGGCAGTCCCTTACATGCGAGGTTCAACGCTGCCCTACCGCGTTTTAGCTCCGCTACTGACAGATTACAGCAAAAGATTACCCCCCTCAAGCTGCCCACATGGTATGCAGTAAAAGGAATCAATTTTGAACTGCCACCAGATTCATTTGGTATTGGAGTTAAAAGTAGATGGTGAATGGGTGGTATTCAAGGATCTCAGTTCTTGCAAGGCAATTTCACCTCATTTTGAGATGGGTACCAGTGCTGGGTCAGTATCTGTCGATGCTTGAAGATGACAATTTGAACAAGAAAAATGGAAATGATTGTTTGGAAATAATGTTGCTTCGAAGACGGCGATTTGCAGGAAGAACCCGATGGTCGTCTTCCCTAATTATGTCCAAGGAATTCCTCCCATAATTTGAATTTGACTTCTCAACCTTTTGCTGTTACAGTAAAAGCAGTTAACTGAAGCAATTTTATGTTCTTCCAACAGAAAACTGAAGTTGAAACGTTTTATCTTTGCAAGAAACTTTGTAACAATGTTTTTGACTCTTAATTCGACTGGGTGACCTGTTTTTAGTGCAGTAGAGATGGTCTCCCGTAGCGTTTCGTATCCTTTAAGCAGAGTTCAAGAGACGCCATTGACGTATTGAACAATGCGAAGACGGAGACATAGATTTTATCTGCACCATTCTCTTACAAAGATGGACATTGCAGGTGTGATATTTAATGATGTACTTTCAGTCACTATTTTGATTGAGAGGGAGGATCTCATATTTCTTTTCAAAATCACTTGGGCGGCTGAGCAGATCAAATTTTGGGCAATAAGGTAGTTGGTAAGTGTCACTGTTCTGATGCAACACCTGTCGAAATACAGTAAGGCCATGGAAAGCTAACCTGATATATTCTCCAAGTTCGGTGTCGCCCGTGGACAATAGAAACTGTCACCGCGTGGAGACTTCTGTTACACTGCCTTGAGCTACTTCTGTTACACTCCAATGGAACAACCCAACAGGGTAGTTCCTTTTTTCTTTTTCTTTTTTCTCTCTCTCTCTCTCTCTTTCTATATATATATATATATATATATATATATATATTGAAAGATCTAGTCCTTTTCTAGGAAGATTATGTGGTCCAGTTGGAAACCAGAAGTATGTGGTCGCGAACTGCACGGTGTGACGTACCGCCATGAAAATTGTCTCTCATTGGAACAGATAAGAGTCAAATTTCATCAATTGTGCAACAACCTTCAGATAACGATTTGTAGAGTCACTCTGTTTTACTTGGTTACAACTTCATTCAACATGCTGCCTTCCACCATAGAACTGAACTAGCTGGAACAGTACTGAAACTGTTCATGAAAGGTTCAGTTTCTGTAGCTCCTTTATTGGCAGAGCCAGGTGCCGTATTCAAGTGTTAAATAGTATTAACAATGCATTAATAATCCGGAAAAGGCTACTTGTAGGCTTCCATCGTTTATTAAAGGAAGAATACATTTACAGAAAAGACTGTATACATCTTTGTATGTTATATCATCCTTGCATAAATCATATATACTGGGATTTACTTGGGTATTTCATTTCAATCCACGCATTTTGCGTTCTTAAGACGATTTTTTTGATGCACTCAAATCAAAAACCACAACTAAGGTCTTTCCCCTTGTGCAGTTCAGTGTTTCACACTACAACACTTACGGCCAGCGGTGGTACTATTTTAGGGTTTATCTCTGGCGCTGCAGAGAGTACGAGTAAATGTAGTCTTTCCTTTTATCAGCGACACAAAGCTGAGATACTGCCATAAATCACTTTGACGCTGAGTTAACAGCGACAGAACTGGCCGAGGAGGCACTTTTTGCCTTCGGAGCGCCAGAGGGACCCTCCGTGTTTTTCTATTTGAAATAGTCGTCAGATTCAGGCAAATGACGCAGAATTAGCGCCTGTGAACGTTCAATACTGGCGTTTCATGATAGGTCAATATATCCATTTGTGGTGGTATTCTACATGGCCGCTGTTGGTACATCTCCTGCACTAAAGAAGCATCGCTTGGCCAACATTTGCTGGCACGAAAATAGCGCCAGTGCAATGGTCAGCTCTATCACTAAGCATTTTTCGCCATTAAAAATGGTAGTGGAGGTTGCAGCTCTGGCGCACTTATTGGCACTAGAATAGCGCCGGTCCTCATTATTCATATGAGGTCCTTTTTTTCTTCACTTCAGCTCAAATTAGTCCCTTAAAGCACATAAGGCTTTTTTTTTTCAAATTCACTAAATATATATAAGTTTCTCTCTTTTCATCAATGTACTTTCATCAACCAACAAGGAACTGACTTGCTGTTCTTGTCATATAACTTAGTATGTATCATGCCATTACTATTATATGTACTCGCAATACTCTCTCTTCCTTCATTACAAGTATTTTTGGAAATAACAATTGTTGAATGCATGTTCATTATTTTATGCCAAATTAACATATTAGCATTGAAACTGAAATTTTATGAGACATGTTAATAGTGACCGTTATTACTCTTAGTTAGTAATAAATGTCAGCAATTGTTCCTTTAGCCCATTTAGGAAACTTTATACAGAATATATACTTCACTTTATATATATATATATATATATATATATATTCGAATCTTTAAACCATTAAATTTTCCTCTAAGCATAGAAAAAAAGTTGGTGTTGAATCTATCGAATGATATGACTTGCTTTCACTTTGTGGGCTCTAGAAAATTCAGCGCCTAGACAGGTCAATGGAACCGGTATATCTTCACATGCTCTGCAATAAAAATTCATACGACATTTATCAGTCATCTACCTACCAACCAATTCATGAAGTTATTTATATATCGTGATGTGACTATGTATGATTAATATGTCTACACAAATATTCATCTCTAATTATAAACATATACTACCATGTATTATCTGCTTGTGTAAAAGCAGGGCTTTTATGCACCACTAGTAATTGTTTATCTACAGTTACACTTGCAAGAGTTTGGAGATTGAGACTACTTTTTTTTTTTTTCATGTCTAACCGTGTGCCCTATTGATATATTGATACACATACTAAATTTCTTATGCTTTTTTCTTTTCCTTATATCTATTCCACATAATGGTAAAAACAATGACGTAACAAAGAAGAAGGGAAAAAAGAGAAAAATGCAAGCCTTGCATTTTGTTGGATGAAAATACCCACATTTTCATTATTATTTCAATTATGTGCATTTTTGTTACTATGGCTTTATTCATTGATTAGGCTAATCTTTCTGCTATGACATTTTTGAGTGAATGTTGTATTCTTCCTTCTCTCTCTCCGCCATAAACAAGCAAATTCAAATGAAATTCACTTCCAATCAGTGGCAGAGCTAGAAAATTTTTGGCTAAGGAGGTACTCTATGACAGCTTGAGAAAATTAAGAGCCGCAGATGATCGCTTGTCGGTACTCAAAGGTGCAGTTGGGAGACTCAAAACCGACCCCGCAAGGCCACGTGGACAGTTGCCCACACAGGACCACATGTGGCTTGGCGGCTAATTCCAATTAGTGACTGAACCTTTCCATTGAAGGGGATTTGGTCTGGTGAAATTGCTATTTACATCTTTTTTATTCCTAATTCTTTTTTTCCTTTAATTGTGGTAAAATATCTCTGCGTTTGATTGTTTCATCTACCTGAAACATGTAAAATAACTCACCATAGAACATTAGAAAATCAAGTTTCCAAAAATCGGATAACTTTTCAAGAAGTTAATGTTAACCTAAATGGTGGAAAGATTTGAATGTCCTTTGCTATTATTGTAGCTCTTCATAGATTAAAAAAAAATGATGTATCTAAACCATATAATTTTTCAGTCAAAGATATGGTGGACCATGAGATATCGTCAACCAAAAAAAGATATTTTCTTTTTCAAAGTCTTCCTTTTTGATATAGAAATATTTCAATTTTTGAAACGTTAACAAAGGCAGGCTAAACAAGACGGAAAAATTGTTCCTAGGTACACATTGCAAAGGAATTTTTTTTTTCAGACTGAGAATTCCACCATGTTTGTATTTAAAGGTATGCATGTACAGGAAAATCTTCCCATCAACGTAAAATGAGGATGATAAACACAACATGATGTAAGTTGGGGAGTACTTGATTGTCTAAAAGACAGGCACGATGAAAAAATCAGACATTTGTAGTGGAAAATTTTCAACCCAAGAAAATGGGTGAACAATTATCCAGGTAAATATTCACTTGTTTGGGTCCATTTTCAAATGTTATCCTTGTTTGAAGGACAAATGCATCTTAGGATGCATTTTACCTTGTAAGTATCATGTATAAATGTATTGGGCACTTGATTAGCAAGAAAAAAAAATGAGGGATGTCAATAAATTATCCGATTTGGTTGGATATCAGACTGAAGTGCTTAAAAAAAATCGGATGCAGACAAAAAATTAATATTTGGTTAAGTAATCAAATTGGATTCGGATTTAAGAAATGACATATGATCAGATTTAATTTCGCATTTAAAAAAAAATTTGATCATTCGAATTCGAATCATACTTAATTTTAAATAGATATCCTATTCATATCTCAACATATCATAAAGCAATTCAGATTCAATTTAAAATTGGATTCAGATTCGGATGTGAATTTGAATAGCGTAGATTTTGTTTTATTAATTTCTAATGTTTCATATGAGTTTGTTCGTCGTGTTTTCCTAGTAAGGCTTGGTGATCGAGATCGCCACTTTTTTTAAAAAAGAATTTTGCATCGTAAAGGAAGTTCCTTTTTTTTTTTAACTCATCCCAAACTTTAGTGTCTTTGTCTTGAAATAATTCAAGTGACCCTTGAAGTTGCATTTGTGAGATAGCTATGTACTTTTAAGTAACAAAATGATACAGCTCTCATGACAGGGAAAGAACAAACTGTGCCATGCACGTAATTGGCAAATGACATATATAAGCTCATTTGTTAATCATAATTGGTAAATTCATGACTCAGACATGAATCAGCAAATGACCGGGTCACTGGGTCAGGGACTTTACTAGTTGACTCGGTCGAATTTAGAAATAACCATAACGTAAATCACTTAAATCACTGCGGCTAAATCGAGCGAGTCTCTGACTGACTCCGGTGATTCCTAAGCCAGCCCGATGAGTTTGTTAATTATGCTGTTAATTGCACAGACATGGTAAATATCAAAATAAACAAACATTTTTTGGCATTTTGAACAACAAATTATTAAATTGTATTAAAGCCAAAAGGATATGAAAAATTAAATAAAAAACATTTATGACATATTAAAAAAAAACAACAAATAATGTGTTAAAATCCATAAAATAGTTATCTACATGTTCGCAAAAAAAAAAAGAAAAAAAAAAGCATTAGTTCGTCGTCAATAAGTTGGTTATAGGAATTACGGGTCAATTGGGGTTCCACAAGTTGAATCGTAACATTGATGGTTTGGACAAGATAAAAACAAGCCGACAGCCAATCTCGTTGATGCCGAGACAAACCTGCCCCGATGCAGATCGAATAGAGTGAGGAGATAATGATATACACATTAATTTACATCAAATCAAAGGGATTCTCCGCTTATCATGAATTGATTTCATAATCAGCTTAATTGTTAATAAAGATAGTATTGGTATTCTTAAAACTGAACACAATTGAAATTATTATGACATCCTACCAATGTCCCAGCCAGAAAATTGATTGAAGGGACATTCATTTATAGATATTTATATCTGAACCGACACCTATATATGTATAAAAATAAATATTAAATTTGTCAATGTAAAAATAAAGGATTTTTTTAATAAGCTGCCCACATGTAGCTCCATTATTCTAATGCAAAAATAAGGTAGAGTAAGTCCTAGCGTGATCCCCATGAAAAAATGAGGATCTAAACTTGTAATTATAAGGCAATATCAAAATCCAAAATATCAGTTCTTCAATGAGTGAATCTTTCTTGTATAGGAGATAGATGAGACAGATCAGAAATAAAAAACATGCAAGTGCTGCTTTCGTGAGTAAATCTACTAATCCATTAGGGAGTTTGATGTTGATCAAGTAAAGTTCATGTATGTCTTGTGGGGTATACTCGACTCGGCCCAATAATTAGTAGGGTTCGGATTGGCCCGACACTCGAAACCTGAGCTTGGGCCTAACTCGAGAATTAAAACTCAAGCCAGAGCCTGGCTTAGGCCCGACTTGATTAAATTAAAAAATATATATTTAATATAAAACAATATATAAATATAATTAATTATAATAAAATATTACAATTATATATAAAATTAATAAAATAAATAATTTTTTTTTTCAAGCCCACTCAAACCAGCTGAAGGCCGGCTGGTACCCTTATTTTTAGGCCAGGTATACCCACCGGCGGCGGCGGCCGCCTTGGTGCCTGAGATAGCAACACCATGAGAAACCCAAGTCTGCAAAACATTTAATAGTGTCTGAGACGTGTATCCAAAGAAGTCTCAATCAAGTAAAAGCTACTTATTCTTCTTGTAAATAAAGTCCTGAGAGAACATTATCAGGGGCTGCAAAACTAGTAAATGTTGTTGAGAGACGTGTATCAAAGGAAGTGTTTGGCTTGTCTAATCAATTAAAAGTCCACTTATTATTCTCGTTAATAATTCCACTGTCAAACCCACAACAATCAGATATAACATAAATTATACCATAACTGGTCCGATTAGCAGGTCACTATTTCTTTATAACAGTACAACACTCTAGTTAAAGTTAATGAATATGTAAAGGGCTCACCCAGCAGTAGTTGGCTGACTCACCGAGTTGGCTTGGGAATCAACCAAGTCAGCTTGAATCGTTGGAAAACAAGGCACGAGTCAAGATTGGCCCGGCTTGCCCTTGACTCGGCCCAACTCGTCTTTGCTCAGCTCGACTCAACCTGCTCAACCTTAACTCGGTCTTGAGTCGCCTGATTGAGCTTATTTTAAAACTCAATTGAGTCACTGGTCGACAAGTCAACTCACTCACCTAGTCATCGACCGATCTGAGTCCAAGTCACGAGTTTGCCAACTATGCACTCCTATGCACTCAGCATCTCTAGGCTCGAAGAATAAGAGAAAAGAGGAAATGATTCAACCTTTTCTTGAGGCGACTTCAACTCACTCAAAACTTATAAGAGTAATGTCATCTGCTGTATTCACCTAAGGAAATTAAAACCTTTGTCACCGACCCCACACTGTTTTGCTTTCATTGGCAAAATGTTTTATGAAATTTCAACCAAGCAATACTGTGCACATAGTCTTGCGTCTTTCACTTTTCTTGCTTATTAGTGAAATTGATGAAAAAAATTGCTTTTCCTTCTTGGACACCTCAAGCTGTTCACTGTTCTAATTGATTAGCAAATTAATGGACGACAAAAGTTGCTTGTTTTTCTTCGCTTGCAGGAACTCCGTGGTCATTGTCCACACATTTTCAGGCGATCGATTGATAAAATGTTCAACCGTTAGGAATTATCCAGAACTTGTAAAATATGATAAAAATCAGACATATATAACTCTTAAAGGGAAAACCATATTTCTCCGTAAGCATAACAATATTTCGTTCTACCATCGATAGGAGAACCGAAGCTCTCATCCAACTCCTTATTTCGGTATAAACCATACTTTTGGTACTTCGGGATGTTGCTTGCCGCCTTTCAATTTACATGTTCTAATGAAAGATCGTGCTCGGAGTTAGGCTCTCATCCTTTATTAAAAAGAGAATAAAAAATATATAAAAAGAATAGGAGGGATGCAAAGCATCAGAAAGTGACTAAACACGTTGGAAAGTTCACTGCATTTAAAAAAAAATGATAGGATGCTTTAGTGCACCTATACTGCTCGACATAAGATTTACATCTTCGTAAATAATAACTTTTCATTTAATTTGTTCATCAAAACTAATAAATATATCTGCATGCATTCATTCTGTAGTTGAACCACCTTCTAAGTCACGTAACTGTGAGACAGACATGAGCAAGTTATGATTTCTGAAAAGTGAATGGCTCCAAGGTCTCAATATTTTCAAAGACATGCATAAGCGACACAACCTAAGATATCGTTGTTTTCATTAAATACACTATATTAAATGCATGTAGTCTGACAGCACTACAATGCATGTAGTTCGGAATATATCACTATATTCCGCACGTAACTAGTCCCATTCATTTCTGGAGCTTTTAAAAACAGACTTTAAATATTTAGCAGCCGGGTATATATATATATATATATATGCTCCAAGGCCGGTCACATCCCATGATACATGATACTGCTGGCACAGGCTGGCGGGGTGTCAAGCACTGCACCACCGACAACCTGCCCGTCGGGGAAAACAGCCTTCTCCTTAAAAAAATGTCATATATATATATATATATATATATATATATATATATATATATATATATATAGAGGACAAAGTTGGTGGCTCTTCATATAAACGTATAACAGGGATGCCAATGGATCCGATTCAGATAGGACATATCTTTAATTATATCTGTTTTTTTGATATTCACATATTTGGATTTGAATTCGGATTCGAATAAAGAAAAGTCACATCCGAATCCAAATCCAAAATGCGATTTTACAATATGAATCCAATTTTTATATTCATATCTAAATCTGAATCCAATTTTTGAAGAAAATTTTGCCAATTTTCAAAATATAACAGCATTAGATACAAGATATTTGTCTAAAAATGAACACGAACCAAATCTATATCCAATTATGTATATCTAAATTCGAATCTGAATTCGATATGATGCCATTTATTAAATCCGAATTCTATTCAATTTCTTAATTAGATATTTTTTTATATCTTATTTTTTTTAATAAGTTTGGTCAGTCAAATTAGATATATTGTGATCGTTACGTATAAGCCTTCAAGAAAGCTAAAGCTTACCGAAAAAAGTACCAACAGGTGAAAGCTGCTAAGTGTCCTTCTTTCTAAAATTACATCGCCATCCATCGTTTGTGTCAAAGTAGTTCTCAAGGACGTTGGGCATTAATTTCTACATGTATAAATAATGACCAGAGTAATTCATGGTAGAATATGAGTGGAAATGACTTAAGTATTAGTCAAAAAAGATGTTAGCTCTAAAGGTAGAACTAAAACCGGAGGTTTTTTTCTTCCCTCAAGAAGTAAATATCAGAAACCACTTAATTAGTTAAAATTTTCATATGTTGAATAAAATGTGACATATTATCATGTTTATAAATACTAATCTAGTAGTGTGCTTCACGTCAAGTTGTTTTCATGAAAATAAGTATCACATATATAAGGTTAAATTGCAGAAAAGAATTTGAATATCTCATTTAAGTGATGTTGAACAATTCAATACAAACACATAATATTTAGTTTATTTGGTATTGTTTTGACGCAATACAGACATTGTTTTGTTTAAGCAATCATGGCGTGATTATGTCCGACATTTGATGGTTAGATATAGGGATAACATTTATAATGTCCAAGGAACAATACATAAGAGTTTTTAGATAATGTACATGTTATATGAATGTGTGTTCCAATAGCACAATTAAGGGATCTCTATGTAGGATTTTCTCTATGGATCAAATTTGTATTAGGTATCTGACTGAACTGCTCAAGAAAAAAAATGTTGGATATGAAAAAAAAAATACTCAATTAAGATATACGATAGGATTTAGATTTAATAAATCACATAATATCAGATTTCGATTCAAAAATGAAATAAATATTATATTGAATTCTTATTCAGTTTATATGAATACCCTATATCCAATATTCATATGAATATTTTGAAAGTTGAATCTTAAAAATATCACAAATATGGTCGGATTTGGTTGCCTAATTAAAAATGGATTCCGATTTTTGTGTAAATTTAACATTCATATTAATGTCAGATTTAGATTGTGAATTTAAAATAGCCTCTATTTCATAGAATTTTCCTTATTCATATTCGATCTGAATTTGAATCAAAATAAGTGACCAATACATTGAATATGGTAAACGGTACCTCCAATTAGAACATGATCCTTTAAGATCTCTACTTCTAAGGAATATAACCTTGATAATCAAAATTTCTGGGGCCAGGTTAAAGTGAAAGACGGTATATGACTAAATATGACATCAACCACTGTGCTGTAAAAGAGGGGTCACCAATGTGCAAGTTGAAATATAGTAGGGACAACACCTCAAGGCACTGAAAGCAGACCCTGTACTATAGGGAGTAAGGAGCTGGGTAGAGGCTTCGGCCTTTTGCCGGGTGGTGGGAAACCCCGCTCACCCGGATGAGTGTAGCTAAATAATTATGTAAAATGTCTATAATAAGTTAGAGATTGTTACAAAGAGAGCTTCATGCGGGAGCTCTTAAAGGTTTTGAAATTTAGATTTATTGTTGAAGCATAAAATACATTTTGCACGTTGGTTTAGTAATAATCTCCGAGGGGTTTGACGCAACGAAAGGAACAGCTTGGTAGGCAGTCAGTCTCCATTTTGAATCTGTGGACTTAGGAGGACGACGAGAGGCTCGGTAGGGGCTTTGGCCTTCTGCCAGGCGGTTCTCTCTCAAACGTTGGTTTAGTAATCTCTGTTCCAGCTGCAACAAAATATTTACACAAACATAATCGCTTAATAATACTAATGACGAAAAAGTTGAAACAAGAGTAGCACTAAACAGTAAAAAGCATTAACAAGCCACAAGAAATTATGAAGATCATAATATTGGGTCAAAGCCTTCAAGGCTTAATATATAACAACCACTTACTCAAACTTGGACTCGAAGCAAAATCCATAAGATTCATTAGAAAAAAAAAAAAAAAGGTTAGGAATCGTCACGAAGACAAATTGATTATTGTGCGTAAATTTACCATGTTTTTGTATGCACAGTTAATATCATGAATGATGATGGTACTCGCTTTGCTTACAAGTTGGCCACATTGAAGTTCCTTTTTTGTTTTGTTATTTTCAACTGACAAAGAAAATGAAAACGAAAGACGAACCACCTGCAATCAAGCTGAGCTTCAGTGTTTCGAACATCTTCTCTTTATTTGGTTATCATACGCGCATTATTAAAGTCCAACAACTTTGTTTATGATGTCTCGTGCATTCAACTATATGCAGTTAAAAGAAAATATGGATTGGAAGTTTTTTCTGCAAATGGGTAGTTGGCTGACAGATTGCATACTAAAAGTCCTAGTTGGAAAAGCCAGTGGAAGAGTCAACATTTTGTAAAAATATCTCTATAAAAAAATATCTCTATCGAACATTGTGTGCCAACATAAATACAATCTTGCAAACTTGACCAAATTGTTAAACAAACTGACATTAATGATGAGGAACATCATATCCTTTACCATAATGTTGAGCATATACCGGTAACTCTGCTCTAATAGCTCCCATCCAAAACCAGCCAGCTTTTCACACACTCATCATACATTGAAACTCTCAGTACTTGTCTGTTAACTTGGAATGAAGTGCAAAAGAGAGAGAGAGAGAGTTATGAGCTGTACCTACTGGTGCATTGTATATATATATATATATATATTATTATATAAAGTTAGAAATGAGTAAGTGTTAAACTCTTAAATAAGCATGTCCATCGTGCCGGTTTGGCCCAGCCCAATAAGGAGCCAGGCCCAGGCCGGCTCGAGCATTAAAACCCGAGCCCAAGTTTGACCCGATTAAATTACAAAATATATTTTTTAATATAAAATAATATATAAATATAATTAATTATTATAAAATATTTATATTTATATATATAAATAATAAAATAAATATTAAATAGGGATGGCCCGGTGCTCTTTTTTCTTGGCCCGAGCAGGGTATTGGGTGTCCGCCAACGGCCTAGCCCGGTGCCCAACCTTACTTTGAGTACTAAAATGTTAAACTCATACAAAATTTTATGTTTCCACATTGAGGCTCAGAGAAAAACATTGAGGCAAGAAGAAGAAAAAATGGTTGTGAATTAAATTAAATTACTCCAATGTATATATATATATATAAATAAAGTGAATGTTGACTATCCAAAAGAATCACCCAACTCAGTATGAATGACATCCGATATATGGTGATAGACAGTTGAAAAGAAACCATAAAGGTGTAAACTTAGACGATAAAGAAGTCTATAAGCTTTTTCTTGTTGTTTTACCTTTTTGATATATATATATATATATATATATATATATATATATATATATATATATATATATATATATATATATATATATATATATATATTGATGCGACACTATTTTTTTTTGTCAGGAGAATGTCGCCAGAAGATAGGTACCACGAAATATAATGATATTTTTTTTCTACTAACGAAACATTTATATATAATGATATATTTTCTTTTCTAATAACGCAACATTTTATTTATAATGTCCTTTATGCCCATGGATTCCATACATGGCTTCTACTATAGCTGCCAGAATGAGGATTCGAAGCAGCAAGCAATAAGGAAGTTGGAAATAGGGAATCTTTATTTCAAAAGTTTGGGTTATCTGAGAGGCAAGAGATGAGTTGGAAGCAATATTATCATGTACAGGATGGGAGGTCCTAACACGAGGCAGCCTGTTAGGGCCCAAAAATGACGAAAAATGCCCATGGATGGGAGACCCATCCCCAGTACTGTAAAAAATCGCAAAAGGAAAAATTTTCCACAAAATGACTGAAATATCCATTTCTTCTAAACATTCCGAAACTGCCCCTCCATAAAAGTCCGGAGTTAGGCACGGGCACTGCATCCTCTCGTTATGTACACCTCAATAAGAAGTAGTATGGAAAGCTATAATAAGTTTATATAAATATGTAAAACTATATATGTTAAAGTGATGCAAAACTTTAAAAATTCAAAGCGTACAATACAAGAAATGATATCCAAGATCAATCTACCGTAAAATGGCGTAGATTAGAAATGATATGCAAGGCCAGTTTATGATGGTTGATTTCACTTTTGTTGGTTGGGTGAGTAGGAGGAATATTTCATCATACCACCCCATTGTTTTTTTCATCCCTTTTAAGGCGTTAAATCTGCTTTTGGTGTCTTGGAAAAACTCCAGTTCGGTTTTTGTTATTTACCATGAAAAAGAACAATTTTACTATGAAGCAGACAATCAATCAGATGTCCAAACATGATGAACTGAACAAACAGGAAAGTTAACATTGCACAATTATTTAGTGAATCTGCTGCTTCCTAACGTGCTTCACCAGACAAGAAAAAAGAGATGCTTGGCTATGTGCAACATGCATGGTGCTGTAGAGTGCATTTCATCACATCTAAATTTTGTGTTTCCATGGAAAGCTTATTTAACTTCTGGAAAGTTTTCACCACTTTCAATGGTGCCCTTCAATTCCTCCTTCTAATTTCTTGTGCTAGTTTCACGTTCTATTGACCTTCTTGGACACCATTATGTTAAACTACTGCTATATAAATATAACCCGTCCCAAATTTAGATGATCAGTGGATTCCAAGGCTATTAAAAATGGAAATTGAATCAAATAAGTTGGGACCAATGATTGGGTTGAATTGTTATGAATCAGTAAAATATATTATTGCATATATGTTAAAAAAATAATAAAATGTGAATAGTGTACGAAACATGGCACCATTGAGTCCACTGGTGAATTGAATCAATTTTCCATAGATTCAGTTCGAATAGGCTGAGTTGATCATTGAACTATGCTACTTAAACTACCTATGATGGATCTTGACTGTACTGGGACTTCGGGAATGAAAGTCGAAGCTCTCCCCCTTTCCCATGCGTTGAAGGTCCAGAGCTGCGTTGGTATTAGGTGGTGAGATTTCTGTGTGCTTCAACTTGCATAACTTGCATATATAGTTTAACACACCCCCTCCCCCCTAATGTGTTGCATAATATGTCCCAGCCTACCCCTTTAAGTTATGCACCTCAGGAACTGTACTGGGACTTCAACATGCTAGAGAAGAATTCAATTCTCAGCCCATGGATTGTTCCGAAACAAACTTGTGAATGTTAATCAAGTGACAACAGTTAAGAAGACCATTAAGGTACTAATGATTGTACATCAATCTAGAAGTTTACAGTCCTAATGGTGTTTCACATTGACAAGCTACGGTGCGGGGTGACCTGGTCTGCACTAAGAGAAACACCTACTTGCTTACCTCACAGCTTAGGCTTTAGAGAGTTAAGCTGTTTCTTTTCTTTGCCTTTCATTCTACTGAATTAACACTTGCCGGAGAATCAAAGTTTTTTGTTCCTAAGTGTGAATTATCAAAGAGTTGCGTGTTCAAATATGATGAGAGAATTGGTAGGTCCATACTTTGATCTGAACTGGGAAGCTTCATTTCTCAATCCGCACCGACTTCGATTTCCTTGAAGACAATCCAAGTTTTTTATATACTCTGCAAGACCAAACTTTCTTGTTTCAGAAGCTCAACCTGCGGTTTTCATGGATTCTGTAAGATATCGTTTCATTGTACTGAGACATTGTCACTTTGTAATTTGTATGTCCTTAGATTAACACCAGATTATAATCTGAAATCATCCACTTTTGCTTTATAGGAATGTCTAACCTGCAATATTTCACATCTTAAGCTTCGGGCATTTACTGCTTTTCCATAAAATACAGAGACATTTCATATTACAAAGGGAATATTATTCTACTGTCTTTCTGGGGCTTGTCATAGACAACTAGTTTTCCAATTTTAAAAAGGTCTACCCGTAGAAGTATAAGCTGGATACAAGTACTAGCATGGCCAAAACCAGAGTCTCAAAATTCAGAATTAATCAAACATGTAGCTGCCAATTTCATATTCTTTTTGGTCAGATATATAATCTTAGACATGCATGATGGAAATTGCAGAAATGCATGCACTCTTGTGGAGGAATGTCATCTTATTGTGCATGAAATTTCCGAAATTAATGCACATAAATGGAAGCCTTTCTGTAGTTTGCAATCAAATTGGTCCTATAAACATTACTGTATAGACATCCCCACTACCATTATCTGATGCATCGCCAGATGTTCTAGTTTTCTATTTGAAGCTTTTGCTGGACTAGAACATGCATGTATTATATCATTGTTGATTAAGCTCTTTGTGATGTAACAGCTACTGTTGAGACTTTTCTGCTTCAACACTAGCGATACTGCCCAGCCATTGATGCACTAAAGAATGTCATCAAAGTTTTTCAGGATGCAAGCTTCCACTCAGGAAGATAATGTTGCATAGGGCCTTGAACCCTCACAAATAAATCTATCATCAATTTTCTTTTCACTGGTACACTATGATATATTAATGCTTGCAGGAACTGACAGGTATTGCACTCCAGAACATGAACTCCCGGATAAGATTATCCTGTTTATCGAACCTATGATCTCTGATAACTCGTGTAACAAGGAGATATCTTATTCCAAGAAAAGATCGCCTATTGCATGATATTCTTCTTGATGTGTTTCAAATCATGATCTTGTTTTGCATCTTATGCTACTAATACAAACAACTGCCCTTGCTATACCATTGACATCTCACAGTTGCATAAGTTTCCTGCATTTGTTTGCCTAGGAAATATTTGACAAAAGCTGCTTGTTTCAGAATTTTATGAAAATTGATAAATTTGAAACAAAAGAAAAGTCAAAAACATTTCATCAGTTGCTGTTATTGAATCCTGACAAACATTTTACACCAAAAGGTTTTTATCTCCATTAATCAAGTCACAAACTGGAATGTCTGCTACTTTTTGGAGAACTGATCTGTAATAGCACTGTTATTTAAGAAAAAGCTGGCAGCATTGGTCATCACAGTACAACATTAGTACAGTTGCGTTCAGTGAGGGTTCTATATGATCATTAGATGTCTTCTTTTCATTTGCTATTGACAAACATCAGCCTGCAGAATCCTAATTGGAATTGAGATTGTTATATGTGAGCCTACATCATTGCCTGTATATGCAGTAACTGCGTCTTATCTCCAACCATAGAGTTCTGAATACATGCATGATGCATTAACCATGTTGCTTGCTTACATTGCAACTTATATCACCTTCAAAAAGCGGACGGACTCTTCTACATTGCGTATGATGGAAAAGCAGATATTCTGGGTGTGATTGATCAATGTGTGTCTTTAATGCAGAGAGTGCTTCAAGTTCTAGCACAGAGCATGCTCCTTTGCTGTTGACAAGGCTGCACAAATTTGTAGCCTAAAGCATTTTGTGCAGTTAATATGACCCATGTGGTAGATTCATCTTCCTGTCATGGGGCACCCCAAAATCTACTAGTCATTAGACAGATTATACCAAAATCTACCAACTTAATATGTTTGAGTATTCTAGTCTCATCTGGTGTATGGAGTTGGCAAATGTGAATATACTTCTTATGTTAATCTCTTTGATGGGTGTTTGGTTTTACTCTGCAATCACGAAGCTGAATTTGAGGATAAAAGCAACACAACAGGAGATTCATTCTGTCTATTTTAAAACCATCTCCATGATCGCCCGTGAACGGAATTGCAAACCTATTACGGAAGTATACGGGGTTTGTTTTGGAATATATCAAGAGATTCGATCAAACTGCGCTCAGATACCTCCTGGATATGGGTCATAGTAATGAGTTCTTCAAGTGTGAACCACATGATTGGATCTTAGACTATGACACACTGAACTATTCAAATTGTCCCTACTACTTTAGGCCCTTTGCG